>NC_134483.1:503920650-504610650 GCF_040206685.1 Ascaphus truei | reverse complement strand
CCCTCAGATACTCCATCCAATCCTCTGCGGCCCGGCCTTCTAAAGCCTCCCCCCACCCGCATTCTCCATCCAATCCCCTGCGGCCCGGCATGTTTCTGCAGGAGCCCAACCCCTGGCAGTAAGAAAAAATACTTGCCGTGCTGCTCTGCATCCTCTTCCTCCCTGCCGCCGCACACCACCGCCCCCCCCCCCCCATCCCCGCGCACCGCCGCCGACACAAAAAACCGGGACATTCCCAGGACAGTCAGGCAACCGGTACAGCACACGAAAAACCGGGACTGTCCCGGAAAAACGGGACGAATTGTCACCCTAGCTCTTATTAGTACGTTGGTCCCAGGTTTGGGAAATAGAAGTACTTTGCTGCAGACTCTGGCCACTTCATGTTACATATCACTTGATGGTATCTCTGTTACTTCAGGATTATTATTAAAGTACAGGCTTTATTTGTATTTACTGCAGTACTGATTTTTCTACTTCCAACTGACTTTGTTACTGGTCAGTAGTGCGACTGTGACTACCTTATCAGGTCATTTAGCTTGGGCTGCTCAACTCCAGTCTCACAAGTACCCATCCAACAGGTCAGGTTTTCAGCATATCCTAGCTTTAGCTCAGGTGGCTCAGTTGAAGACCGAGCCTCAGGTTGAACCACCTCTGTTGAAGCAGGGACAGCTTGTGCTTGCAATACAGTACATCTATCTTGCGTGACTCCACTACAACCAGTCCATTCACTGCTTCTATAGGATCGCCTCTCACACCATCTGTGCTGAAGCAGGGATATCCGGAAAACTTGACCTGTTGGAGAAGGCGGGGGGAGCTTGAGGACTGGGAGTTGAACACCCCTGATTTAGCTCACCCTCCCCCCCACCATTTTAAGTTGCATTATTTTAATTGGCTACATTAAATGCTATGTTTTATGTCACATTCATCCGCATGCACCTTTAATTCATCATAACTATCTAGGGTGCACAATATGAGAGATATCCTTGGGTCTCTTCCCCTTTAGTGTTTTCCATATACTATATATAGTAGCATATTTATAGTGAAGGGATTTTAAGCACTAACAACGACTAGAATTAGTCACCCAGTAATAGATCTAACGATACATTATATTATACAAGTAAAAAATATACCAAAGTTATACAGAAATGCTGCCCACACATTTCTGTACAGATCTAGATAATGCAAAAGTCTTGAATAATTCTTCCAAAGACTTGATATATAGTAACAGCCCGACGCTGAGAAAGTTACTGTCCCCCTGTTCTACCTTCCCAAATTATTTGGTGTGGAACATATCAAGGGCTTCACTAAACCTGCACACGTCAGCTCTTTTAAATATACTCTCTGCCACCAGGTGGAGACCAGTACCTAAGCAATAGCTGTATTTTTATATGTATAGTGCCACCCATGTATTCAACCAAGATAACACAGGCAATAATAGCATGAGTCTCAAAAAATAAAAGGCAACACAAAAAATGATCTCTGCCCTGAGGAGCTTAGAGTCAATGAGATATTTTATTTTTCATTTTTTGTGTGTAAATTAATCTATACTAGAGTACTATATTTAGTTAAATTGGTTGTACGGTGCATTATGGTGTACGATAGTGACGTTGCTAGTAGTTATATCCATTATTGACTCCTTATCTCTCTCCCCCACCGTTAAACATTTGCCAGTTCTGAGTGTTATTAATTAAACTGCAATGGTGCCGATCGGGGTACATTCAGACAGCAACTCCCATTGGCCTTAATGGGAGTTTCCATGCGATAATGCCCCAATCGGCACTATTTCACTTTAATGGACAAACCCCTATGTCTCATTAGGTGACAAATCCTTAGTGATAATGACAACCAGATTTCTTCTCCTGGATCTAAGCTCTGGTTGCATTTTTAACTTTGTTTTCTTTTCTTAAGGATATCTACTGTACCTGCCATCAGTCTCCATGGATAGCGGTTACAACATTGTGACTGCCCTTACCGTAAAGAATATGAAAGAAAATAAAGAGATACTCATCGTGTTAGATCGCATGTAACAGCCACCGCATACGGAGCTGGTATTCCACCCGCATTTCACACAAATATCAGTAGGGTATAGTCTTGCACAGGAAGGCTTCACTGTCCCGGGATCCTTCAAAGGCCCAAAAAGAAGACATCGGAGTCAGCCCGGGCCCGGAGGGGGAAGGAAAGACATAGTCATATAGAAATTAATACTTATGTGGGGACAAGGTGTAGATTTGTGGCTCTTTCATCACTTTCTTCTTCCTCTTTATAGAAATACTAGAACCCTTTCCACAGAGAGGAACATTGTGGATTGGGATGTACAAATGGATCCCCTCGCCCACCCACCCCCCCACCCCCATTTGAGAAAAAAAGAAGGTTGGAATCAGAGAAAGAAAATAGAGGGGAGACAAAACCAAAATATAAAAAGAAAGTCAATTCCTTAAAGAAAGTAAAACAATACAATGCATTTAATTGTTATGCTAAGTGTTTAACAAATGAACAAGAACAAGTTTTAAGTAAAGTGTTATGATTGGGGTTGACCTGGCTACTTGGGATCGCATTTACCAGGCAGAACACAGAGGTTAATAAACATTCGTTTATTTGGCCGGAAGTAAGTAACATACAAAAGTACAACAATAACCCCAGAAGACAGGGATTTATGGTGGACTCCTAGCTCGCTAGGTGCAGGACGCTGCCGAAGCTAGCTTACCCTGGATGCCGTCACAGACAAGTTCTTGTCCAATCGCCGTTCCCCGAACACAAGTGGAGACTGCTCTGGGTTTGTACAATCAGAGTGTTAACTTCTCTGCCCGGTTCTCTAGGGACATTACATCGGTGTAGTGGTGTATTGAATGCATTGATTTACCTCGTCTCAGAGGTTGTCAGTGGTCGGCTGGGCGATGGAAAAGATGGGCGCCAGGTGTTTTATAGTACAACTTCAATCTTTATTATGTTCCCATGCCTGGAACACTAATTGTAGCTCTGACAGCAGAGACGGGCCAATTAGCCCAAATCCGATTTCCCAGATTTTGGCTGATAGACACTTTGTAAAGATATATAACTCGGAACTACGCTGATGCACCTGTGAAGGAAATATAGGTAAAGTAGCAAATGAGACGGGATAGAGGTGGAGGGGGGAAGAGGTGAGGGGGGGGGAAGAAGAGAGGTGAGGGGGGGGAGAAGAGAGGTGAGGGGGGGGGAGAAGAGAGGTGAGGGGTGGAGAGAAGAGAGTGAGGGGGGAGGAGAGGTGAAGGGGAGGAGAGGTGAGGGGGGGAGAAGAGGTGAGGGGGCAAGGGAGGAGGAGAGTCAAGGGTGGGGGAGAAGAGATAGGTGAGTGGGGATTGAGGGAAGTGGTGGAGGACGGGAGAGGTGAGGGGGGAGCGAGGTGAGGGGGGAAGCGAGCGCGAGGAGAGAGATGAAGGGGGAGGTGGGGGGAGGGACAGGTGAGGGGGGGAGAGGTGAGGGGAGGGGAAGAGGTAACAGGTAGGGGGAGGTGTTGAGGAAGTTAAGGGATGATAAGTGGGGGGGGGAGAAGAGGCGAGATGTTGAGAGAGCTAAGGGATGAGAAGGGGAGGGGGAGAGATGAGTGAAGGGGAGAATAGGAAGAGAAGTGGGGGGGACACTGATTTTAACTACAAACTAAAAAAACCCCAGATAAAAATGATCTTAGTGTAGCCAGGTACCCCCTTGGAGGTTATGTCCCTGCTGCGTTACCTCCGGTTGCTAAAGGAGGGTGCGGGCGGTTGCGGGGATGTGCGGATGCGCGTGCACGCATGTCGGGAGCTCCGGTATTTGCAGGGAGAGAGCGCTGCCATATTGGGAGGTTCGCACATGCGCAGGAAGAGCGGCGGCGGCCATTCTAGGTTGCGCACGGGCAGTGTAAATGCGCGCGAAAGGCAACCAATCAGGTAGGACTCTGGGAGGAGACTACAACTCCCATGAGCCTTAGGAGTGTCCCACCTGATGCCAGGGAACCAATAGGAGCTAACGCTTTGCTTCAGACAGGATAAGGAAGCGTCACAGGCAGCACGCAGGCAGAGTGAGGGGGAGAGAGGTAACGGACGGAGGGTCTGTGTGGAGGGCAAGTAAGCCTCTACACTAGGCCAGGAAACCACCCCCTAGGCCCAAGGCATGCCCTGTGTCACATTTAGCTTGTTGTATGCAGGGACAGGCCCTAGGTTAGGGACCCGGCCCCTTACTGTTATATAGTGGTAGTTAGGGATTCAGCAGATGCTGCACTCCTTAAAGACCCTATCTTCAGAGTGGGATCGCCTCGGACGGGGCATCACGCTGGTGAATCCAGGACGGCACGCAGGAGATCGTCGGATCCTTTTTGAAGATATTTAAAGGCCCAGGTGCAGTCGCACTGGGCAGGTATCGTATAATATAAGTGCACCAACATACCGGTCTATACCCAGGCACTGATCACGCCTATAAGGGTGGGTTCTTTGGGGACACTGTGGGACTAGTGACCAAGGGACTTTGCATACTGCGAAACTCTCGGGGACTCTGTGTGAGACACATTTCTCTGGACACGGTGTGGGTCACGGTGGTGAGTGGCACTTCAGGAGAGTAATCCCTGCATATAGTGTTCACGTATATATCTTTACCTCTGGTTCTTAAAGGAGAATACGTTGTGATATCATTACTAGTGTGACAGTAAAGGTTATGTTATTTAGCATTGTGTGGATGGTTATTATTGTGACCTGTGAGGGTCTGCTTCTACACTGCTAGGATCCCTCACAGGTGGAGGCGCTGCACCAGAGTAAGTACACACCCCAGGCTCTCCGTGGCAGAGGGTCAGGCTCCTTTAGCCAACAGGTATAAGCGCAGCATTGGGTAGTTTCCTGTTCATAGGGAAACAGGGTTACATTAGCAAAAGCTATGCAAGTGGTGGAAGAAATATTACTTTGTTGCAAGTAACAAAGTTACTATTTGGGACCCACCAGCTTCTGACAGCAATAGCAGGGGAGGGAGGGGGAGAGGGAGAGGGTGAGAGAGCCTGCATGTGCTGTGTGTGAGAGCCTGCATGTGCTGTGTGAGAGAGAGCCTGTATGTGCTGTGTGTGAGAGCCTGCATGTGCTGTGTGTAAGAGCCTGCATGTGCTGTGTGAGAGAGCCTGTGTGAGAGTGCCTGTATTTGCTGTGTGAGAGCGCCTGCATGTGCTGTGTAGAGTGCCTGCATGTGCTGTGTGAGAGAGCCTGTGTGAGAGTGCCTGTATTTGCTGTGTGAGAGAGCCTGCATGTGCTGTGTGTGAGAGCCTGCATGTGCTGTGTGTGAGAGCCTGCATGTGCTGTGTGTGAGAGCCTGCATGTGCTGTGTGTAAGAGCCTGCATGTGCAGTGTAGAGTGCCTGCATGTGCTGTGTGAGAGAGTCTGTGTGAGAGTGCCTGTATTTGCTGTGTGAGAGTGCCTGCATGTGCTGTGTGAGAGAGCCTGTGTGAGAGTGCCTGCATGTGCTGTGTGAGAGAGCCTGTATTTGCTGTGTGAGAGAGCCTGTATGTACTGTGTGAGAGAGCCTGCATGTGCTGTGTGAGAGAGCCTGCATGTGCTGTGTGAGAGAGCCTGCATGTGCTGTGTGAGAGAGCATGCATGTGCTGTGTGAGAGAGCCTGCATGTGCTGTGTGAGAGTGCCTGCATGTGCTGTGTGGGAGAGCCTGCATGTGCTGTGTGAGAGAGCCTGCATGTGCTGTGTGTGAGAGCCTGCATGTGCTGTGTGAGAGAGCCTGCATGTGCTGTGTGAGAGAGCCTTCATGTGCTGTGTGAGAGAGCCTGCATGTGCTGTGTGAGAGAGCCTGTATGTGCTGTGTGAGAGAGCCTGCATGTGCTGTGTGAGAGAGCCTGCATGTGCTGTGTGAGAGAGCCTGTATTTGCTGTGTGAGAGAGCCTGCATGTGCTGTGTGACAGAGCCTGCATGTGCTGTGTGTGAGAGCCTGCATGTGCTGTGTGAGAGAGCCTGTGTGAGACTGCCTGCATGTGCTGTGTGAGAGAGCCTGTGTTTGCTGTGTGAGAGAGCCTGTATGTGCTGTGTGAGAGAGCCTGCATGTGCTGTGTGTGAGAGCCTGCATGTGCTGTGTGTGAGAGCCTGCATGTGCTGTGTGAGAGAGCATGCATGTGCTGTGTGAGAGAGCCTGCATGTGCTGTGTGAGAGAGCCTGCATGTGCTGTGTGAGAGAGCCTGCATGTGCTGTGTGAGAGAGCCTGCATGTGCTGTGTGAGAGAGCCTGCATGTGCTGTGTGAGAGAGCATGCATGTGCTGTGTGAGAGAGCCTGCATGTGCTGTGTGTGAGAGCCTGCATGTGCTGTGTGTGAGAGCCTGCATGTGCTGTGTGTGAGAGCCTGCATGTGCTGTGTGAGAGAGCCTGTGTTTGCTGTGTGAGAGAGCCTGTATGTGCTGTGTGTGAGAGCCTGCATGTGCTGTGTGTGAGAGCCTGCATGTGCTGTGTGAGAGAGCCTGCATGTGCTGTGTGAGAGAGCCTGCATGTGCTGTGTGTGAGAGCCTGCATGTGCTGTGTGTGAGAGCCTGCATGTGCTGTGTGTGAGAGCCTGCATGTGCTGTGTGAGAGAGCCTGTGTTGCTGTGCTGTGAGAGGAGAGGAACAGAGATGCGCACTGCCCCTGCATCTCTGAAAGGTGAGTTGGCAAATTGCCAAAAATTGCCCGGAATTCTAACCAATCCGAGGGCAGGGATTTCAGTAATGCCCGGAATTTTACTGCTTTAGCCTATAAGTAAGTAATAACCCCCGAAGAACAGGGCATTACTGGCCAATAATGCCCTGGCTGGAAGAGTTGAAGGCCTGAGGCGAAGCCGAGGGACTTTAACCCAGCCAGGGCATTATTGGCCAGTAATGCCCTGTGCTGAGGGGATTATTACTATTATAGGCTAAATGTAGGCTTTTTTCATAAAAAAAATAGACACTTTTGTAAAGATATATAACTTGGAACTACGCTGATGCACCTGTGTAGGAAAAAGAAGTAAAGTAGCAAATTAGAGGGCAGAGAGGTGGAGAGGGGAAGAGGTGAGGGGGGAGGAAGAGAGGTGAGGGGGGGGAGGAGAGGTGAGGGGGGGAGAGAAGAGAGGTGAGGGGGGAGAATAGAGGGGAGGGGGAGAGGTGAGGGGGGAGGAGAGGAAAGGTGAGGGGGAGAGAAGAGAGGTGAGGGGGGGAGGAGAGGTGAGGGGGGAGAAGAGAGGTGAGGGGGCAAGGGAGGGGGAGAAGAGATAGGTGAGTGTGGATTGAGGGAAGTGGTGGAGGAAGTGAGAGATAAAGGGGGAGCGAGTTGAGGGGGTGGGGAGCGAGGGGGGGGGGAGCGAGGTGAGGGGGGGAGCGAGGTGAGGGGGGGAGCGAGGTGAGGGGGGGAAGTGAGGTGAGGGGGGATGCGAGCGCGAGGAGAGAGAGGTGAGGGGGGATGTGGGGGGGGGGGGGAGAGGTGAGGGGCAGAGGTGAGGGGGAGAGGTGACGGGTTTTGGGGAGGTGTTGAGGGAGTTAAGGGATCAGAAGTCGGGGGGAGAAGAGGGGAGGGGGAGAGGTGGGTGAAGGGGAGAATAGGAAGATAAGTGGGGGGGACAGTGATTTTAACTACAAACTAAAAAAAACCCCAGATAATAATGATCTTAGCAAAAGCTATGCAAGTGGTGGAAGAATTATTACTTGGTTGCAAATCAAAAAGTTACTATTTGGGACCCGCCAGCTTCTGACAGCAATAGCAGGGGAGGGAGAGGGAAAGGGGGAGGGAGAGGGAAAGGGGGAGAGGGAAGGGGAGAGAGTGAGAGAGCCTGCATGTGCTGTGTGTGAGAGAGCCTGTATGTGCTGTGTGTGAGAGCCTGCATGTGCTGAGTGCCTGCATGTGCTGTGTGAGAGAGCCTGCATGTGCTGTGTGTGTGAGAGCCTGCATGTGCTGTGTGAGAGAGCCTGCATGTGCTGTGTGTGAGAGCCTGCATGTGCTGTGTGAGAGAGCCTGCATGTGCTGTGTGTGAGAGCCTGCATGTGCTGTGTGAGAGAGCCTGCATGTGCTGTGTGTGAGAGAACCTGTATGTGCTATGTGAGAGAGCCTGTATGTGCTGTGTGTGAGAGCCTGCATGTGCTGTGTGAGAGAGCCTGCATGTGCTGTGTGAGAGAGCCTGTGTGAGATTGCCTGCATGTGCTGTGTGAGAGAGCTTGTGTGAGAGTGCCTACATGTGCTGTGTGAGAGCCTGTGTGAGAGTACCTGCATGTGCTGTGTGAGAGTGCCTGCATGTGCTGTGTGAGAGTGCCTGCATGTGCTGTGTGTGTGAGAGCCTGCATGTGCTGTGTGAGAGAGCCTGCATGTGCTGTGTGTGAGAGCCTGCATGTGCTGTGTGTGAGAGCCTGCATGTGCTGTGTGAGAGAGCCTGCATGTGCTGTGTGTGAGAGAACCTGTATGTGCTATGTGAGAGAGCCTGTATGTGCTGTGTGTGAGAGCCTGCATGTGCTGTGTGAGAGAGCCTGCATGTGCTGTGTGAGAGAGCCTGTGTGAGATTGCCTGCATGTGCTGTGTGAGAGAGCTTGTGTGAGAGTGCCTACATGTGCTGTGTGAGAGCCTGTGTGAGAGTACCTGCATGTGCTGTGTGAGAGTGCCTGCATGTGCTGTGTGAGAGTGCCTGCATGTGCTGTGTGAGAGTGCCTGCATGTGCTGTGTGAGAGAGCCTGTGTGAGATTGCCTGCATGTGCTGTGTGAGAGAGCCTGTGTGAGAGTACCTGCATGTGCTGTGTGAGAGTGCCTGCATGTGCTGTGTGAGAGTGCCTACATGTGCTGTGTGAGAGAGCCTGTGTGAGAGTACCTGCATGTGCTGTGTGAGAGAGCCTGTGTGAGAGTGCCTGCATGTGCTGTGTGAGAGTGCCTGCATGTGCTGTGTGAGAGAGCCTGTGTGAGAGTGCCTGCATGTGCTGTGTGAGAGTGCCTGCATGTGCTGTGTGAGAGAGCCTGTGTTGCCGTGCTGTGAGAGGAGAGGAACAGAGATGCTGCGCTCCCCCTGCATCTCTGAAAGGTGAGTTGGCAAGATGCCAAAAATTCCAGGCATTACTGAATGAATAATGCCCGGAATTCTAACCAATCAGAGGGCAGGGATTTCAGTAATGCCCGGAATTTTACTGCTTTAGCCTATAATAAGCCTTAAAAGCAATCTGTGAGTTGCTAGGGCTTATCCCTGTATTAAACGTTTATAAATGTTTTTGATATTTGCACCATGCGGCTGCTCTGTTTTACTCACATGTTACTATCCCATGGAGAAGATGACTCCTGAAGAAGCAAAGAGTGAAACGCCTTGAGTCAGAGCTAGTTTGGGAGAACCGGAGTTTGGAGATACTTGTGACGTCGTCTGGAAGTGACGCACGCGGAAGGAAAGGCTGAGACGCGAGTGAGACGTATAGAAGCATCTACCGGTCAGGTGCTCCATCCCGTCGGCGGTTCTCTCCCATGAATTTTTTTATTGAAAAATTTGAGTGTGTATCTTACTTTGTACTTTCTAATACATTTTGGTGAAATAGTATACACTATTGTGGCATTTCTCTCCTATTACATGTAGCCATGTGTAAAATTGGTGTACATATCTTTCTCATGCTGGCAGTAGTCCTGGTAAGTAGGCAGGGTTGCCAGTAACTATCATGGAGGTTTGCCCTCACACCCTGGTGAGGTGTCATATGTAGCAAAGGAAGTGACAACATGCTTTGTGTCCATTGTTAGTGACACAGAGGTGGGTCTGTTCTGGAGTCTATATAAGGCACAGCACTGCCTAAAGTTAGTGAGTTCTGTTTGGTTCTGAATTAGTCTACAAGAGTGTCTGCAGCAGTTCAAGTCTGTCTGTCAGAGCCAAGTGCAAGCTGATTACACACTGTGTCCAGGGACCTGGCACAGCTGGTGGTCTCACTTAGTGGAGAAGTGGAGAACAACTCAATTAAGAGAGGAGGGACCTTCTGCATTGAGTACCTCAACAAGATGAGCGGCTAAGCAAGACCGCTGTGAGGGGCAGTCTGCCAGAGGAGATGACATTAAAGATGCCCTGGTTCAAAAGATCCCTTCTGTGTGAGTGGAGTTATTCAGCAGAAGGATGCACCAAGAAGGAGTTTCCCATCAGATACTTCCCCCTGCTGCCGTAGGGATCCTGATGGGGTGGAGGCGCTGTACCGAATGTGAGTAGGACTCAGAACATTACCTCAGACGCCTGTCATGGTGATATTCCCCAATACCAACCCAGCGGGAGACTCAGGAGTCCTGTTACCAGCAGGTGCACCACACATACACATACATGTAATTGGGAGCAGATTACACCCATAGGGGCCAATATGAGATTGGGTGGGGTCTGCAACCGTTACATACATATTGGTGACCACGAATCATACACACTGAGGGGTATCCTGGGATTCTACCATTCATCTGCAAACGGGCTCCAGTCAGAGAGAGAAGAATCTCTGACATACCTTTAACATCAGGAAGTGTTGTGAGTGCAACCTTATTGGACCCTAAGAGTGATTCATAACTATTATATACCATCTGCACAATTTTTGCTCCCTTTTTTTATATTTTATATACCACTGGACATATTCAGCGCTCCTCCTCACACAGAAGAAAATAAATTATCCCATGCAGAAACTGCAAACTATAGAGACAAAACACTAAAGATATCTTTAAGTATCTGTGGCCTGGGCACTTCATGCAAGTGCATATCTTACCATAACTACTGAAGCTTTCGAATTTGGACATACTTCACCATGTATATTTTTCCTTTTGTTTTGAGTTTGCGCTGATATTAATCTGGAACTATTTCATCTTGGACTGGGCACAGTCTACATCATGCAGCACCCATGCACTGTTTAGTTTAGTATTCTACAAATCGCTTGGTTAGCGCTTGTCCTTATTATTTGTTTTATTGCCGCATGTCGTGACCTGTGCCCCCCAAGTAAAGTGCCCCCCAAGTAAAGTGCCCCCCAAGTAAAGTGCCCCTGGTACTGGGTGGTGCCGGCAACCCAGAATAGGTAAATTGTTGCTATATTTCATATTTAAAGAAATGCTCCCTGTTTTGCAAAGATAGTGTCTGTGGACTTAAAGATACCAGCAGCTGAGTAAAAACCCTTAGCAAAGCCTGGTTACAATAATTAATATCCTTTAATATCAAATAAATCTAATTCAAACTTTACTAACATGCAAGACGCTAATTAATTCAAATGTATTGTCTTAGTCATAAATCTGAAATATTTAGTGTAGGCTTAATTACCATTATGAACCCATGTCTAGATTGTGAAGTAATACAAGTAAACAATATAAGCAAACAGTGGAACAGGTGTGTCCCACGAGGCGTGCCGGTGCCAGAGTGCTACAATTACGTTTGTGCAGATATTATGTGCCATATTTGCTAAATTGGGTTCACCTGTAAGGCATCTTGCAGACCACTCTTTTGACTGGGCCATAAGATGCCTTATAGCTTAACACTACTGAGCTGCTATAGTTCTGGATAACAGTAATTTACAACCAATATGTCAGGATCAGGGCAGCTGACAGATGTCCTGGGGCTCAAGACTAGATTTTTGACCGGGGCCCCCCCACATGTCGGCGGCCTTGCGTCACCTCCTCTATTCTCCCCCCACCTCCACTATCACATAATTTCCCTTCTCTTATTTAATCTCACTGCCAAAATGCCCTTTCCATCCCCCACACTCATTCCCCCCTCTGACCTCTGGCCACGTAGGTCCCCATACAATTCCCCTCCCACAATACCCACACAATCCCCCTCCCACACACACGAAATGCAACACACACACAAAATGCAACACACACACAAAATGCAACACACACACACAAAATGCAACACACACAATATACAACACACACACAAAATGCAATACACACATAAAATGCAACACACACAAAATGCAACACACACAATGCAACACACACCTTGCTGTGGTCTGAGGCCAGTGGGCCCCGGCTCTCCCCAGCTCCTGCGGGTCTCTCTCCTACGGCGGGTCTCTCACTCGTCAGTGCATGCCAGAAGCTGGACCCATCCAGAAATCCGGGCCAGCTTCCAGCTCGCACCGGCGAAAGAATGTGGAGAGGCAGGAGGGCCACAGGAGCTGGCGAGAGCTGGACCTGGCGGCTGTGGAGGGGCCAGCAGCCAGACGCAGAAGTTGGGCTGGACTCAACTTCCAGCACCGGTCGACCTGGCCCCTCGCAGGCGCTGGGCCCGGGACAATTGTCCCGACTCTACCCCCACCCCCTTCCCAAGTTATCTTGTTGAAAATAGATCACAACAAATTATCGGGACAAATTAAAAATGGCTTATTAACTATACATTAACCATGTTATCTGACGTGGGAATCAAAATACTGAAAATGTACTTTTTGACTTGGTAAAAAAAAATTTCTCATCCCCTTTGAGCATTGTTGATGTTTTGAATTTCTGATTTACGTATAGCAAAATCCTTAATTATGCAGCATATATTTTAAATTTAGTGTATTTCTTTGAATTACTATGGACTGAGTGGCACTTTCAAAGATCTAGTGGCTGATCGACCACTCAGATAAAGTATTGTGAGCACAGTGGTGCACTGATTTCTGAATTACAGCAGAGGGCTGATGCTCCTACTAATGACGGAGAAAGCTCCCACTTCTTGATTACCTTTGGCACACAGTTGAAAATATGAAGTTGTGCTAAATGATTAATTCCATGTTTAAACCTTTTTATGTGAGTATGGGGCCTATGCAGTAAATGGCGATAAGCACTATCTCGCCAGCTTCTTGCCAAAAATGCCTACTGCTATTCAGTAAGCCCCGAGAAACTGGCGAGAATAAAAAATATGCTGACCGCTTGGCTCATCGCCAGCTTTTCAAACTCGCTGTATTCTAGTAGTACCGATCAGCATATCGCCTCTCTAGAATGGAGAATTTCTCGCCAAATGGCATCGGCAAAAAAAGTTGTCAAGAAGGTGGGGAGAAGAGGCGAGACGGGACTTAGAAAAAATCAGGCCCTTTTTCTGCCTCGGATTGATGCTGGGGACTCTGGAGCTGATACCCGTTAATACCAGATCCGGAGACCCCCGGCATGAATCCGATATAGGAAAAATGCATTTACAGCATTACCTTAGCGGCTAACCATGCTTATTATGGGTAGCCGGGGTGGGTGAATGGGATATTTGACCCTTGATGGGTGTTTAGGTGTTGCAGGTGTGTAGTGGGAGGGGTTAAACCATGTATGTGGTGGTCTTGCCCACATGTAGCCTCCCACATCTATACGCCTGACCTGGCTTGCACGACCAATCTACATTCTAGGCGCGCCCGCGTGGTTGTGGGTTGGCGTTACTCAATTCCCTACCTCAGCACCACGGACGCACTTGGTTTGTGGTGAGCTACGTGTTACAGTATGATCAGTCACCCAAACTTCGACCCCACTGAGGTAGGAAGAGTCCTGAGCACACACGCAAGCTACCTGTACAGTATTGAGGAATAAATTGTGGCTAGTGACCAAAACATGCGTTCCCTTCAGGAGAACTTAAGGTCTCTCACCCGTTCCCTCCAAGAGCCTCACTCCTCTCTTGCTCCCGCTGTTCCTGAGTCTGCCACTATGTCCTCCTCACACATTTCTCAAGAACCCCAGTTACCTACTCCTAACCGCTATGGGGTTGATCCCCATGAATGCCGGGGATTTCTTAACCAGTGCTTTATTCAATTTGAAATTAATCCGTCCCGCTTCACATCTCCCCGTGCCAAAGTGGCGTATTGTTACGCTGTGCTCACCACGGACAAGGAGGGACCCCGAAACTGAGGTGAGATGGTTAACAACTGCACCCACAGCTACGGGGACACGCCTGGAAAGTGGACCTATCCCCTGAGGAAGTCGCATGCCGCAGCGAAACACGTAGGGAAGGAGCTAGTACTGGACTTTTATTCATATATACCCATTTGGAGTACTTTATCTATCTATTTACTACATTGGAGCCTGTCCGGTTTACTCTATCTAGAGGATCGGTGCAGGGAGCTTGTCCACTGTGTCCGTATCCTGTGGTATCGGTGGTTACCAACTCTCGCGGGATTCAATTGCCAGTAGGAGATTGGGTGCGCGCGCACTTTCCTATTATCCACGGCAGGAGTGTGTTGGACTTGACCTATGACATCTACCAACGGAGGCTCCAATGGGTGATTCCAAAGACTTTAAACCATTGCCTGATTTACTTTGTATATTGTAAGTGTCCGTGATCCATCTGCACACATATATTTTTATTATTAAAATACAGTATTATGCTATGGGAGCCGCACTGTCTTCTTTTCGTTCTATAGATCAAGAGGAAGGTGGTTATTCCTGAGGACTGGCAGCGACACCCAGCAGCTGATTACAGACACTTTCATTTTTTATTTTTATTTTTGATTCACCTTTTGTTTTTTGGGGGCTTGTTTTTCCCATTTCCCTTCCCTCCCCCTCCCTTTTTTTCCCTTCCCCCTGTCTGTGTTGTGCGTCATTTGTTGTTTTGTCCTTAGCATTATTTATTTAGTATTTAGTGTTTCCTCTGGTAAACAATTACAATATATTTGCAATTATTTGTTGTCTGGTATTCCAGCTAGCGCAGCAGTTTTCTTTCTCTTTTCTATATAAATATAGACCTGTACTCCGAAAAGGTCTCACCCAGCGAGTTGTATCTACTGCAGAGAGATCCGCCTCTCTGCGAAAACTCACCGGAAATGAAAATATTTTTACATTTAAATGTTATTACTAGTATATTAGTGTTATTACTAGTGTATGGAAATGTCTTGCGTCATGTGATCAGGACATTTCAATGCATAGGAGATACTGGCATCCCATGACGGGGCCTGTATCTCGGGAACCAGGAGGTACCCGGACCTGAAACCAATGCGGTTCAGCTCCGGAGACCCCCTGCTCATCTACACTAGTAATAAAATTTAAATGTAAAAATATTTATTAAGCACCAATACACAACCCAATAAGAAAAAATGGAGAATGACCTCCAAATATACCTGAGGCTACTACCAAGGCTGTAAATATATCAGTCCATAGAACAAGGAGAAAGACACCACTTCTTCATGAATTGTCGGTATAAAAGCTTAAAGAGACTTCATCCGTCCTTGGACTAAATCAGGGTGGGGGGCTGGGAAGCATATAACACCGGTAGAAGTACAGAAAGGCACGTCCAAGGAAATGCCTGAAGGTAAGTCAATGTATCCAGTAACAGTTGGCCTCACCTGCACCCTGTGTCCTGCGGTATGGAAAATCAGCTGGTTAGTACTCACGGGTACTCTTGTGGTCTGCCTACAGTGCTGATGGGAGAACAGCGCGGTTCCAAGCTGCTCGTGGTGTCGGCGTGCTCCGGCCGGATGAGACGACAGAGGGAAGAAAAAACGAGTGACGCGGCGGTCACAGCTTCTCCAAAACAGCCAAACGCATTGAAAAAGTAAAAAACTTTATTAAATCAAAAAGGTGAACATCAGCAAAAGAACACTCTGACGCGTTTCGTCCAGGAATGGACTTCATTAAAGAGTTTGATAAAGTCCATTCCTGGACGAAACGCGTCAGAGTGTTCTTTTGCTGATGTTCACCTTTTTGATTTAATAAAGTTTTTACTTTTTCAATGCGTTTGGCTGTTTTGGAGAAGCTGTGACCGCTGCGTCACTCGTTTTTTCTTCCCTCTGTCAATACACAACCCACCCCGTGCCCCTCCATAAAACCATGATTTATTTTTTTTACACACAATTAATGCCCCAGGCCAACGGGGGTCCCCTGTGGTCCTGACGGGTGTCCGCAGTCCCACAGTGTACCCTGGGGGTACCCCCGGATGCCTGGGGGCCTTTGGGTGGCCCCTGCTATGCTCCGTGGGCCTCCAGGTGGTCCCCGTGGGCCCCAATGCAGGTGTCTGGGTTGTCCCCACTGGTATCTGGGGTCCCTCGGGTGGTTCCCACAGGAGTCTGGGGGGCCCTCAGGGGGTCCCTGCATGTCCCCAGGGCCCCCACAGCTGTGGGGTCCCCGGTTCTTCCCCGCAGGTGTCCCCCATGGGTCCTCAGGTTGTCCCTGTGGGCGTCTGGGGGTCCTCCAATGGTACCCGTGGGCGTCCGGTGGTCCTCGGGTGCTCCCCATGGGTCCCCGCAGGCCTGAGGTACCAATCCTGTATATAAAAAAATAAAACGCCCACATTTAAATCAATACACCCCTTAACTTTGAACTATGGACTCTATGCAGACTTGCTGGCACCTTAAGCATATGAAAAGAGGAATAATCCAGGCACACAGTCTTCTCTTTAGGAGATTTTCAGCAATAAAGAAATTAACGTTTCGACTGTGACGCAGTCTTTGTCAAGGTGAAGGCCCTTACCTTGACAAAGACTGCATGACAGTCAAAACGTTGGTTTCCTCTCTTCCTGTGAACCTACTTGGATATCTAAGGACTATCCCTTTTATCTGGGAGCACAGACAGTTGCAACTTTTTTTCACACAGACGAGACGTGTGCCAGATATCCTCTCTATATGACCTTAAGCAGATGCCCTGGTGGAAAGCATAGAGCCTCATAATAAATGTAAAACACATTATAAAGTATTTTATATATCTTTAATAAAGAATATACTTTTGGGAACCTTATACGGGAAATGGATTGGGGATATTTGAGCTCGAAATCCAGGAGTATGGGGGACACTTGGAAGCCCCGGGGTAATTCACCCTGCATAACGGTAAATCATGCCTGCTCGCTGGGAAGAGTATTAAACGACTACCGGTAACTTTGGCCCCCGAACTCCTGCAAACAAAATAATTGCATTTCCACCCAAATATCCCACCTAAAACTGACACACAAGAAATCTCGCAGTTTTAGGGCTAAGGGAACACAAGAAAACAGAAAAAAGCAGGGGTCACTTTATTTTCACCATGTATTATCCCTGGTCCCTGGCTTATGGAGCTACCAGGGACCCCACGTGTTCAGGGTAACCAGAGGGCTTTACCTTGTTAACTCTCTCCATAGTAATAGGAAAAACGGCGGTGCATCTGCTGCTGTTGAAGATAAATTGTAACCCAAAAACTGCAAACTGCAAAGATCTAGGTGCAAAAATTTATTGTAGTCATATTAAAAACAGCCAAGAGGTCACTCTGACGCGTTTCACGTGGTATCCCACGCTTTATCAAAGAGAAAGTATCACAACCGATCACATACTTAAATACCAATGATTCCCTCTCCTCTCCTATGACGCTGCATCACTAGAGCCAATCGGAAGCGTCACACCCCCATTGCTAGCGTGGGGCACGTAAGCCCGAGACATAGCCAGCTGAGCTGCACTGTTTGATTATAATCAAACCCTTATAATATCTTTGCAGTTTGCAGTTTTTGGGTTACAATTTATCTTCAACAGCAGCAGATGCACCGCCGTTTTTCCTATTACTTTGCAGATACTCCTGGGTAGGAGCACGCCGACAGGACCAGGAAATCCCCCAAGGTCAGCAGTGAGTAATCTATTTTATCTCATTCATGTGATCAGTCCTGCACATTTCCCAGACTACCACATAAGATATACCTATACAGGCTAGTGGCATGTGTATGGGAGTGTGTTTATTATATTGGACATTTGGATTCCTGAGTCTCATGAACTGTCTTATGCAATGAAGATGTTGATATATTATATCAAGGCATAGTCTGCTCCCTGGTTATCATCACAAGGGGGGGTCTCCCCTCCTCTTTCTCTTTTGCATTAACTCTCCATGGCAGCTCTCTGTATCTGCTTTAAACACTTCCTTGTTCATTTAGACCAGGCTGATTAGCTGCAGCTGAACTAGCTACTCTAAGGCCTCGGTCCCGCTGCGCTCGTTGGCGCGGGCGGCGGGTCGCGAGTTCCCCACCAGCAGGGGAATCCTCGCGAGCCGGTCCCGGTCCCCCCTGGCTGCACAGAGCACTACACGCTGTAGCGCGTCAGCCGCTGGAGACACCAGAGAATGGTGTTTCCTAGCGTTGACGCGTGACGTGTGTGGCTGTGAGCCAATGGGGAGGGGAGGCTTCGGGAGGAGGAGAGGCTTCGGGGAGCGGGGAGGAGTGTGGAGTGAAAGCAGGTGAGTGCCTTTCTCTGTGTGTGTGTCTGAGTGCGTGCCTGTCTGTGTGTGTATGTGTGTATGAGTGCGTGAGTGCCTGCCTGTGTGTGCGCGCGTGTGTGTGTGTATGAGTGCGTGAGTGCCTGCCTGTGTGTGTGTGTGTGTGCGCGTGTATGAATGAGTGCCTGCGTGTGTGTGTTTAAACTTACCTTCCAGCTCCAGCCCGAGTCCGTGGAGGGAGGGGGGGGAGAGTAGCGGGTCCCTCCGCTCAAGCCACGCCCCCCCTCCCTGTCAAACCGCCCACCTCCCGCCCACCTCCCGATCAAACCTCCCACCTCCCGCCCACCTCCCGCTCCGGCTCCCGCTCCCTACAGACCGCAGATCGCGGTCTGTGTATCTCAGCGCACCGCCTGTCAGCAGCGCAGGTGCGCTGACTCTGGGAGCGGGGCCTTAGCCTAAGGAAGATTAACTCTCTGTGTGTTGCAAGGTCCCATAGATGCCCTTTTACAGCACCTAGAGGATAGTAATGGTATCACATATCCCTCCTCCCAGTGAAACATTGTCCTGTGAAGCGGTCTGTGCACCATTCCCGTGCACCAGCCTCTTTGTCAGATACATTTGACATCCATCTCTTCTTTTCCTTGCCTTCTAGTTGAAGACTTTTTCTTCAAGGCAATTACTTATTATTCTAGACCTGCAGTTCGTGAAGATCTTTTCCTCTTGTGCTCAGAATCTCCTTTTATACTTATGGTTGTTGCCTGCTGGTTAGGTGAAGGCTTAGTTAACACTTGCTCCAATAGTCCAGCCTTTACAATCTCGTTTTTTATTGGGGTAGTGACCCCAGCTATTACTATACCCTTGTCTTCATGGAAATTGGCTTCCATGACATCCAGACGCTTGGACATGGCCAATGCCTTTTCCTGTAGTGGAGACACCTGTGCATTACTGTTCCGCAGACGCTCACTCTGTTTTAACTTTACCGTCAGCTTTTCCATGGACTCCTTCTTATGGGTCTTCTTTGTATGAGAAACCTCCTGCTGGGCAATAATAGAGTCCAACGAAGCATCCCGCTCAGTCTTCAGAGCCTCAAGCTCCTCACCTAGGTCACGCTTTTGTTTCTCTGTCATCTTGTGGCCAGCACGCTCAGCTTCCAGGTCCTTTCTCAAGTCTTGAAACTGTCGGTGCTCCTCCCGGACCTTGGGTCCTCTCATTGGCAGTCTGGTCCAGCAGCTTGTGGGCATCAGTCATTCCACTCTCATAGCGCTGTGTCAGGTCAACCACTTGATGGAAGAACACCTCCTCACTCTCTACCTTCTTGGAGAGCTGTATCCTAAGCTCAGCAACCTGCATCTGCAGTTCTACAATCTGATCCCGCAAGACTCCTCTCAGGGCCTTCATCTCTTCCCGGTGCTTGCTCTGGGTTTACGTCAGCGCATCCTCCAGATTTTGGATCTCTGCAGTTTTTGTCGCTAGGCTTGCCGCTGCTTCTGTTTTCCAGGCCTCTTTCTCCTTGGTGTACTGACTTTTGGGGGTGGAGCTGCCTCTCTGCGTCTCCCTCCGCAGCTGCTTACTTCGTTCTACCGCCGTAGAATTGGTTCTGGATTCCTTAGTTCTTACGAACTCTTGACTTGGGTTACATGTTGCAAAGTTTAAAATCCAGGTTAGATGAATCTCACTTCCGATCGGCTGCAAGGATTCTTATGCAGTAAGAATCCCTATCTGTAACCTCTGCAGCCAATCTTGTTTGTGGGAATAATATTCCCACCTATCCCAGAGTTGCCCATACTTGGCAAACCTGGCAGGGGGGCTTCTTAGTTTGTTAAGGGCATGAGCGAACCGCGCACCTTTGCGGCTTAGCATACCAGACCAAGCCCCCTTACCTGGCGACATTTTGTCTAAGCTGGCCAGACATCTGGGCCATTTACTAAGATGGGGTACTCGGATTACCCCTCCCCACTTCACACTTTAGTCGGCTAACTCTTTTCAACTATGGACTTTTTCAGACACTGTGGAACCAACCCAGCGGGGTGTCTGAGAAGTCCAAGTTACATATGCATTGCTCCCCTCACAGGAGTTTCCTGCTATACATTTCTAAAGTACCGCAATTATAACTTGAGTGTTTCCCTCTTTTCCGGCCGTCTGAGTGAAAATCCCCTTACGCCTATAATGTTGGAACAATTAAAATAGGGGGACTTTCATTCATCAATTTTTATACAACTTTATAAAAATTCCATTATAAACTTTTTCATGATTTTACCCCACCAGCGCTCACAGCAAATCTCAGCGCGCTAGGACCTTCCTAACAGAAGTTAGCTAACAGCCGTGCGCTGTGCTGTGTGCTTCTGGGTTGTAAAACCATTTGTCCTTTGCGCGGTTGCAGGAAAACACTGCTATTGAAATAGATTTCATAGTTGGAAATAACATTATTCCCGCCACCTTATACCTGGTGGGAGACACACGGACATCTTTATTAAAAGCACAGTGTTGCGGCCATTACTGGGTTGCCGAGCTGACAGGCTACAAATCCCAATAAGGCTGAGGGGCACCCAGCCGGGCATAATACCTTTATTTACTGGCCTGGGTACCCCTTCACCGTCTCAGTGGATCGTCGGCATTTGATTCTGTGGGTATTGTCCCCCATCCCTCTTTTCATTTTCGTTTTCTCTGCGCCAAGGTCATCTACATCATCCAAATCTTCTCAGCTTTTGTTGGGTCGAAGACCTAATTGGCAGCATTGGAACAGGGAAAGCAATTTACTAGTAGCACCTTCCACGGTTTATTTGATTGTGTATTATATTCACACTTTTTTGTGGTATTGTTAGTTTGAAATTAGATTTTTGTAGCGCTTAGTGTTCACACACACACACGCACGCACGCACGCACGCACACACACACATATATATAATCTAGAGGGAATGAGGGAAAATGTTAAGGTAAAAAGCTAAAGTGGCTGCTCATTGTGGGACAGAGTATTCCCCAGGATGGAGCAGGGTCCAACCGACATCTGTTCCCATTAAGGTCTGAGGGTTGGGGAGTCCCAGTTGGTCCCAGTAGGGTTGGATGGGAGAGAGGGGAGTGGGGTGTTAGGGGTATGCCAGATAGGCTCACTTGAAAAAGTGAGTTTTTAGTACGTTTTTAAACATCTGAATGCTGGGGGAGAGTCTGATGGTACGTGGTAGGGAATTACAGAGAGAGGGGGCCACACAGGAGAAGTCTTGTAAGCTGGAGTGAGAGACGGTAATCAGACAAGAGGAAATGCGAATTTGTGGGCAGAATGTAGGGGGCGTTTTAGGATATATTTGGGGAAGAGGGCTGAGATGTAAGGTGGGGCAGTGTCATTCAGAGTTTTGTAAGTCAGAGTTAGGGTTTTAAATTTGATTCCAGAGGATATGGAAAGCCAGTGTAAGGATTTGCATAGTGGAGCAGTGAGTGAGGCAGCAGCATTTTGGATAGATTGGAGTCGGGACATGTGGACAAGGGGAATGCCAACTAAGAGAAGGTTGCAGTAGTCACGGCAGGACAAGATGAGTGAGCTGCATCATGAGTGAGACCTGGGCGTATTGTGGCAATATTTTGGAGGTGGAGATTTCAGGATTTAACGAGGGACTGAATGTGATGAATAATATTAACGTTAATAATAACTTTATTTCATATAGTGTTTGAGTCTCCCAATGGGAGTCAAAGCGCTTCACAATTACATATAGTGCGCAGTAAGCAGCAATGTACATAGGACTTTTACAGACACAGTCCCTGCCCAGATGAGTTTACAATCTATGTTTTTTTTTGGTTGCTTCTGAGGCACAGGGAGATAAAGTGACGCGCAAGATCTCATGGAACTGACACCGGGATATGTTTTGCAGATTCAGTGCCTTTATTCACTGAGTCACTCCTTCAGTAAAGAGAATGAGGGAGAATGAGGGAGAATGTAGGCGAAATCAGAGTGAAATATGGTCCCTAGACAGTGGCCTTGATGTGTTAGCTTAATTCAACAAGAGATGTAGCATGCGGTTAATTTAACTGCTAAGCAGAAAACAAATGATTACCGCTCCGACTTTAGCCCTTTCAATATAATTAAAAACAAAAATCAAGAATCCAATTGGAGGACATATGATCAATTCGTTGCAATAGTTTTATAAATCTAATGTTGCTTTATTTAAAGTGTTTGACATCCCACAATCATTGGCGATCAGATATGATATGTGAGGATATAGGTTGCACTGTAACATGCCCTCACTTGACCTGTACGGTAGCGTGACCTCATGCATAAAAACACACCCTCTTGACTTTGCCCAATAATATTTGCACTTCCATGTACTCCTGTTTCTGTAAGTCTCCAACATAATAGTTAGATTATAAGCTCTTTGTGTTCCCCAATGTTTATTTATTTATGTATTATGCACTTGATTGAATTATTATTCCCTGTATTCTGTCTTGTATATTATCGCTGTAAATCATGCATGTTACATGGTTTACACTGTATGACTGAAATACAATATCATCCAAAAAATACAAAACAATATAGATATACTCACACTTTAATGTATTTTACAGGTTACTCTACCTTTATGTTCCTACAGTACAAAAATAGTATATACCTTAAGACATTGGTGTCCAAAAACTTTGACAGCAAAACAATGCTCCCCCAGACAGTTTAACATTTAACTAGCACTTTGACTCCAGTCCTCAAGGACTACCAACAGGTCAGGTTTTTAGGATATCCTTGCTTCAGCATAGGTGGGCAGTCATTGACTGTGCTAAAGCAGGGATATCCTTAAAACCTGACCTGTTCAGAACCCCTGCTCTAATCAATAAACAATCCAATAAGTTGGGGCTGAGTAGAAATGTGCAAAAACTTTTGAATGAGATCGCAAACCATGTCAAATTTGCCCTATTTGAGCTGCGAAGAAAAGCTGTGGCTAAGTCAAAGTTCACAAGTAAATTTGCCAAGTATTATGTTCATTGCAATTTCATTTAATATGCTCATTTTAAAAAAATTTGGAAAATCCCTAGATTTGCTTCTCTAAAATTACATAAATTTATTTAATGCTGAGAATATAAATAGAACACACACACCATGTTTCACTCAATATCCGGTGATACTTATTTGGCAACATTATTAGCACTTTGAGGCCCGGCGAAACGTTCAATAGAAATAGAAAAAAGATGCACTCTCCCGACTCACAGGGAACGCCTCAGGTGCGCGGCCATCACCAGCCTTGCGTGTTCAGCAGAAAAATAGGGGAACCCCCTGTGCCGATGCTCTGGATAAGAGATTAATGATGACTATGAATAAGTCCTTGTTAATAATAGTTCATGGTGTGGAACATGATATAATATGATAGGAGATAAAGGCAGTGTGGTGTTGACTGCAGGGATGTTGAATTTTCAATAAATTATCTTTTTTTACCGGCTTTATTTGTCCAGCTTCCTCACTGCTGCTACTTACAGTACCCCTGCTTTTTCGTTTTTTCTCTCTGGTGTGTTCAGAATACTGCATAGCTCTCCTAAACAAATTTATTATCAGGTGATCGATGTTTCGATCCACAACTCGGACCTTTAATTGCGGATCGAAATGTCGATCAGTTAAAAAATAATAATACATTTGTTTATATATTTTCTTTAAACAAGATCTCCGTAGTGAAGTTTTTTTTAAAGCTAATTTTGTGAAAATTAACAAACAACCTAATAAGTGAATGTTGGTGAAGTAAAGCCATAGTACGTCATGAGTGTGACAAGGTATCTGACAATTATGCCTGGGAAGCATAACTCTGATGGCTGAAACTAGCAGTCAGAGGGTTAACCCTGTCAGAGATACCTGGGCAATCAGGGCTGAGTCAAGGCAGCTGTGAGGCAGCTGTATAAGGTGCTAGACCTGAGCAGGCACTAAGAGACTTTTCCAAACCAGGAAGTACTCCAGAGGCTCTGCTCCCCCAGACAGAGGATTGCCAAAAGCAGAGACATGCCTGCTGGACACAGCCCTGTCTACAAGGAACCAGCCTTCCAACCCTGCAGATGAATTAAAGCTGCTGTTGCTGTATATATGTAGAAGGGATTACTTGGACTCTCTTGGGTGGAGCTCCCCAAACACAGATAAGAACGTTTATATTTTCATGTCTATTAATGTATATTTTGGTAGGGGTCCTATGTTTATATGTTTAAGAATATATGCTCCATTTTTGTCAGCTCAGGTACAATGTGTATAGCTGTATGGGAACTCTGTTTTAACACAGAGACCAGAAGTCACTTCTAATACAGTTGCTCCCTGCTGAGATCAAGCCCCATATATCCTGTTTGACCGGAATCCTAAAATATTCAAACTGTCTTGTCAGCAACGTACGATAGCCTCGGCAACTGGGGGTTAGCTGAGAGAAAATGGCATTGTTAAGGATAATTATAGCAACGACAGCTGGGCTGGGGGTTTAACTGAAAGGAATATGGCATTGTTAAGGATAACTATAGCAACGACAGCTGGGCTGGGGGGTAACTGAAAGGAATATGGCATTGTTAAGGACAACTGACTTCTGTTAAGTGTACATGGCAACTTGGCAACCTGAATGAATTACATATATGTGACAACGCCCCGAAAGGGCTATAAGAACTGATATATATGCCCATTAAAGCAGACAGTGAATGAGAACGATACTGTGTGTGTCTAAATTATTCACTTGTCTCCAGACGTCTGCCCAGCTATCCTGTCCAGCACATTGAACCTGAAAGGGACCTCCCGGGAGGCAGCCTTGAGTCCACGGGGTAGACCTGCTACCGTACGGCAGAAAGCAGACCATATTTTCAATGTCAGATGTTTGCATAATATTGTTTGACCTGGAAGTAGGTGAGCTACCTATGGGGATTGCTAGTGACCTACTGTACAGCAATCTCCCAAGGGGAGTAGAGTTTTATTTTATGGTTTGTTTTCCTTAAAGGGACAGTGTGCCTATTAATTGACTGTGAAAAAATAAACCACTGAAGTTAAAAGCTTATTCACTGTTTGGAACTCTTCCCGGCCCCACTTCGAGGCCATCCTGCCACAGGTGGTGTTAGAAGTGCGATTTGGATGGCCCCTGCATCAAAAGGGCCACACTTAAAAATTGTTCCAAATTTTTTTTTTGTTTTTTTTCTCATTTCTTGCAGCAGCAGGCCCAGCAAGCTGAGAGGCAAGCCCAGCAAACAGAGTGGTTGATTAAGCAGCAGGCTGAAAACCATTTGCACACTGGGGAATAATTGGTTAATCGCTTGTATGAGAGCGCCTCTCTGGGACTCTGTGTTTATAACCAGGATGGATATATGCCTGTTTAATAATTATACCATGTGAGTGCAAATTTTGTATTAGGAATAGAAGTATAATGCGTGGTGCTAAGAACTGTATAGAGCTATAATGATAATATTATGAAGATAATGAATCCTATATAAGGTCTGGGATATATTCTTGGTTGTAGGGGGTTACTGGGTGTGGTATCCTAGTTGGTAAACCACCATAGATGGCACTCTAATTGTCCAGGAACCCAAAGGCTAATGATCACCCCAATGAATAGTACCCTAATCCTTTTGTGGAATAATGATATGACCATGTAGCAAAGAAGGGGGGAGGGATAGGGAGTGATCACAAAACCATACTAATTGAATTAAAGTGAATGAACAATTATATATTGATAATCATAAAGTGGGTGCAGACTGTGAACTGAAAAGCTCCATAGCTGGAGGGAAACGCGCGTTGGGCACGCAATATTGTCTGTCTCCTACTTGGAGCTGTTTTAATGCAGTGTTAGTAGTCACCTGTTTCAGTCTGCAGAGTTCAAGTGTCACTATTCTATTATACTTTAGTGTTGTCAGTTAGTGAGGTCTTTTACCATCTCTCTACCTAGTCATTTATGTGCCTTGCAGCTCTTGTGCTGTGAATTTATTTCGCTGTTTCAGTAGCTGCACTATGTGTGTTAGTCATTGTGTCTACACCCATGGTGCCTATACCCTATACTTTGCATTAAACGATATATCATTAGGGTGTTTAAACAGCACATGACTATACTAGGTAGAGCTCTTATTTATTTAATTTTATTATTCTTTTCCTCACTACTGTTTATATTCACCTACCATCCGCTCTGCTAGCTGATCCAGAGGGGTTTATACCCTGACTATTAGTACCATTAGTCCCCTATACCCTATCACTATTAGTTGATAGATAGGGTTTAATCACAATTATTAGGTGACTCTGGTGCTAAGTGATGTTGATTTAATTTCTTTTTATTCACATTATACACTCATTTGGTAATACATGTTTTAAGTAATTCATTAAAAGGTATATTTTAATTTAGTGGAGTGCAGTTAAGTGAATTCTCTTAGGGGTCCAATCATTTTGCACCCCTTCATTTTGCTGACCATGTAGCAAGCAAGAAAACTCATGAATCTGCTGCAGCGTCCACGTTGATTCCACCAGACCTCTGGGTGTGCCTCCATCCTTGGAGATGGATGCAGATAAAGAGAGAAATGGCAGAGCACAACCGGAATCATCCGAACAAGAAATTAGGAGGAAAGTGCGTTATCCATAAAAAATTTAATAGTCATGGAAGGAAAAAGGGCAAGGCATTACCCTACCAACATGCAAGCGCGTTCACCCGGGGCTCCTGTGTGTGTCCTGGCAGGCGCGCGGCAACAGGGAGGGGCTTAGGGCTTTCCTCTTTCTTTCCCTCTCCTCCTTGGTGGTGCGTGCGCACCAGGATGACGTGGTGGATGGCGCCGACGGGCGCGCGCGCGTTCGGCACGCTCCCCCGCCCCCGAGACACGCTCCATGGTCACCATGGTAAGGAAGCCCTTTGCTGGCTCTGCGCAAGCGCGTTTTAGCTGGGGTTTTTTCCTATCCCTGCTGGCCCAGGATTGCGTGTGGGAGGCGGGGGCTGCCTGCAGGGGCGCGTGTGCGCGCTCCGATGACCCCACATCAGAATCTCATTGCCCATATTGTAGGGAGGATCCCAGATATGGTTCAGGATTGGTAAGCTAATTATTTCTTAGTCTTTAAATACTGTATGTTGATGATGTGATGTGTATGCCTTGATAAAGTGCTCTGTAGCACGAAACATGTTGGTAGGGTAATGCCTTGCCCTTTTTCCTTCCATGACTATTACATTTTTTATGGATAATGCACTTTCCTCCTAATTTCTTGTTCGGATGATTCCGGTTGTGCTCTGCCATTTCTCTCTCTTATCTGCAAATGTTGTATTAGGTTATTTAAGAGACACATTCTGAAGAAGCAATATTGCACCATTTGCATTTTTATTTTAATTTGTTGGTACCTGTGCTCCCCAAGTTTACTAAAGACTCCAACACCTGGAAGAATTTGAGAGAAAATTCTAAACAAATGGTTTTGAGCTGCATGTTTAAAAGATTTTGAACCACCCATTTATTCACATTATTACACTATAATCACAATGTTGATTGTATTTATCACTGAATATACCTTCCTTTTCACTGTGTATCACTATTTTCCAATACTTAGGAGTGCCTTCACTTTAAAAAAAAAAAAAAAAAAAATATATATATATATATATATATATATTTTTATTTTTTTTGAGCAATACCACTCTTTTATTTGTTCAAGTGTCATTTTTGAAAATAATAGTTTTTACTTGTGAAAGGAGAGAGAGGGAGAGAGAGGGAGACTCTGAAGAAGGGGTATTCATCTCGAAATGTTGCCCCCCCTGATTTACCCTCCCCATTGTGTTTGTTTCCCCCACACATTGTTTCTTTCACTACCTTACCCTAGAGTCCTACCACCCTTTGTGAGACATCTCTCCAAGTTACTGTTATCTTGTGTATATATTAAATTATTTTCATTTTTGGCTTATTTCCTGGTTGACTAGTTTTCCATATGAGTCAGTGAGTGCTGGAACATTGTTATGTATATGTGCATTGTTTTATAGTGAACAGTTTCATTCCATGGTCAAAGTGCTATGCAGGAATACAACACATAATACGTTTTTATTTTCAATCATTAAAGCCAGTAACAGAACTTATTTTGTTAAGAAACACAATATTTCATTTGCTTAAATCATTGTGGCGGCATGTTTGTGCTGCTCTTATGTGCGAGCCTTGTCAGGGCCGCCACAAACACAATAAATTCATCAAAGTCCAGCTCGGAATCGCCATTTTCATCCAGATTCTTGAGGAGTTGGTCTGTAGAATCTTGCTCCTTTGCACTCTAAAATCCCAATAACAGTTTGGTTAGGATGGCTGTTAGCATGTTTTTGTTAATCTTATTTATTTGTTGTATAATTGTATTCTTTGAATACCCAAACTCACATTCTAAGATTCATTATATCAGTGTTTCCCAACTCCAGTCCCCAGGGAACCCCAACAGGTCAGGTCTTATGGATATTCCTGCTCCAGCACAGCGTTGTGTGATTGACATTGAGTGTCATTGGGTGATTGACCCACCTGTGCTGGAGCAGGGATATCCTTAAGACCTGACCTGTTGGGGTTCCCCGAGGACTGGAGTTGGGAAACACTACCCTATATATACGTAGTACTGTGTTTTGTGTGTGGTAATAGGTTATATCAATTGCACTGCAAAAAGGTTGAGTAATTTAGTGATAAGTACACGATTTAAAAGGTCCCAGAACCTGACCAAAAAAAAAGAACCTCTAATAAAGAACCAAAAAATCCAATTGGCCTTCTTAAATAAAAGTACTGGTGCTATATAAATACAAATATAAAAATAAAGTACAATACAATAATACTCAAATACACAGCAATAGACAAACACTTCTTTAACAAACTATGTTTTTTTTTTTTCCAACTTAATTTAGCATGTTCATTACACCAATTTGCAGTTGTATGGACAATGGAAAATACAGCACGGGGTAGATAGTTGGTATTTTGCCACATAACTCTTAATGAATGAGTTGAGAATAGACATGTACAGTAGATTACTAATTGGGCGGCGGTAGAAAACACCCTCCCTCAGTCTGACGCTTTGTCTTAACCTTTTCTACTCATCTGTAAAAGTAACAAACTGTAGTCCATAGACCTCTATTTCTCCACTAGCAGTGGAAAGTTTGAACCAGTAAGTGTAGCTTACATAGTTAAATAGTTACCGTTACATAGTTACCCAGTTACCTAGTTACACAGTTACAGAACATAGTAGAGATCTTATATACTCAGATCGTATATATTGTAGTTAAATTGATAGAGAAAGGCAAACAAATAGCCCCAGTAAAACATTTGGCTATTATTGTTTCATACTGTAAGTAGAAATGGTTGAACTTTTCGCATGCGTCTGGGAACTTTGTGAATGTCACTCTTTTTGGTTTGTTGACCAAAAATTTGCAATAAGTTTGCTTAATGCTAAAAGTTAATGATCAATGCATGTTTGATTCATTTAGATTACTTTCGCTTTGAAAAGTTCAGACCCTGGATATGACTTTAGGAAGAGGGAGAGACAGAGGGGCACATGCATCAGTGTCGGTACAAGTTACCGCACGGTGGGCCGGCTTGATGGCGGTGCCAGCGGTGCCACCGTATCGAGCCTTGCACTTACAGAGGCCCCACTTTCTTCCACACAACAATTAAACGTATTCCCGGGGAGAGCGCAGGGCTCTGTAAGTGTTTCTTACCTGGTCCTGTGGCATCTCTTTGTTATGGCGCCACGACATCACATGGCATTGCACTGTCATTGCAAATGACGTCACATGGTGCAGCGACGTCACATAGCAATGCGTTGTCATGCCAACGTGACGCTTCAATGCCACGTGTGCACCGCAATGTCACATGAAACCATGACGTCATGATGCTGGAAGAGGAGATGCCGCGCCGGACAAGGTAAGAGGCCCCGCAAACGCCCCATGCACTCAGCCCTGGAAAATACCCAGCCAGCTCTGTGTGCCCCAGAGAGAGAGGAAGAGAGAGAGATAAAACCTCTGATAAATGGGTCCCTAAAACTTTTAGTAACTCACAATTGGAAAGAGCCAACACCGTTTCAAGCAATTTGCTGGAATTTTGTCATTTGTGCCAGGTTTTGGCATTAGTACATGATGTGCTTTGTTGCTACAATGATATCTTGGGGTTTTGCTCATAAAATGACATCAAAAAGCTATGTGACAATAGTATGTGTTAATATGGAGAGAAACACAAAAAGAAACGGGGGTATTTATTAGGTGTCTAGCTGCACAACTGGAATAAATCCAGTACAAGGAAGTGTTTTGTCAAAATGTTTTATTGCTTTCAAAAGGAGTTTTTAAAAATAAACATGGCACTAATTGTTTACCTAAGATTTGCAAGCAACAGATATTGATACATATCCCCTATATCATGAAGGGGCTTTTCCCTGTCTTTAAAAATAAATAAATAAATTACCATTTGAGCCAAAAAGCAATATTGTCATTGACTATTGGTACACAAATTAATAAAAGGAAGAAATAGTTGATGCATTTATTCCAATATAAATACAGTACAATAGTAAATGATGAACACAATACATGGTGAAACCGCTGACTATATGCTGCAAATAATACATATCAGGAATAAATCAAAATTAGCTTGAAATACTTAAAACAGCATCTTACCATAAGCATCCCAGGCAGTTCTTTCTCCAAAAGGGTCTTCATTTCTCCCTTGGTAAGGGTCTCCTTGCTGCCCTCTGCAGACGCATATTTGTCAAAGACATCCATCATCATTACCATTGCTGTTTCTAATTCAGACATATTTCAATCTGGGCTCTGCTCCCCTTTCAAATCAGCGTTTGCAGTGTATGGGTTGTAGGTAGAATATAGAGCTGCAGACTCTGCTATCACTTATATAGCAGGTGCGCTTCAGAGCTTCCCAATAATGTATGCAGCTTTATCATTAAGTAAACAGTGCACATGTGGTACCTCTGTTGATAAAACTTGTAAGTAAAATGTACATTGACTTCAAGCTACGCCTAGTTTATTGTGTTGGGTAATTATTGACTCAGTGCGTGAGGGTAGAAATTGTTGACTTTGTTTATATTAGGATCTCACAGAGCATGTTGTAGCCCAGTGCCCCAGGCTATATGTTCCCTGGCCCTAACACTATAAGTCCTGGTAAGGAGCAGGCAGAGTTAGGGTTACATTCCTCTCACATGGGCCAGTATGTGAGTCTCCCCACTGGGTTGTTAAGTGTATCGGTTTCCAGGTGCCAGGGGGGGATGGGCTCACTGGAGGAGTGCTGCCCAGTTACCAGAGCTTAGGAGTGGGACCCTCCCCTGGTACAAAACATGGCATCCTTCAAATTTATGAGTCTTCCTGTGTAGCCTGCTCCTTAGGGAGTAGAAAGATAGAGTTGCATAGTGCTCAAAAACAAAAATCACAGCAAACAATACTGATTGACTAGAATATACAGCGGATTACCCCTCCAAAGGAAGCAAAAGATAAGGCGAGGATATTGAATTACACCCACACACCTGTTAGATGTGTAACTGGAAAATAAAGTCCCACAGGCAATGAGGTAAGGACAATATACACCTGCCGGTGTCCAGCATTAATACAGCATCATGGTAATAACATGGGGTAATAAACAACAATCCTTGCAGCCACTAATGGAGAAAGGAGAGTGGAAAAGGCTCACTTAAGAGTATAACTCACGCAATTGAGGAGCCCGGTGTGCCACTTCTCCTGGGGTATACCGTGCCTCTGTTGATGTAGGTAAGCAGGAACAGGGAAAGAAAAAAACGAAGCACTGGTTCCACTGAAGGTAAAAATAAACACAGAGGTGCGTTCCCACAATAAAAGTTTAATGGATCAAAAAAGCACAAAAACAACACCTACGCGTTTCGGGCTTGTGGCCCTTTATTAAGGTGAATGAAAATGCTTAAACGAGTGCTTTTAAATACCTAATTTCGGCGCTGCCGTGACCAATCCATCGCCACTTCCTGGTTCGAGAGGGAGTGACGCGGGACGTGACGCGGGACGTGTGCCGTCAGCGCGCTTGAGCCATAAAACAAACTTTATTTAAACAGAAAAAAAATGAACACTCCTTTAAATGAATGAAAAAACGTTACCTAAACATTAAAAACATGATTAAAAACAAGTATAAACAATAGAATGAACTAATCTCATGAGCAGAGGTGAACAATTGCTTCATTCATAGATTAAGCAAACTCTATATCTGCTAGAAACCTACAGTTTAGAGTTCAATCTGAGTGGCATTTATCAACCTGGAAGAATCTGTATATATATATACAGAAGCAATAAAGGGCAATAATGAGTATTATAACATAAAAGAAACAGTAAATTGCCACTTATTTGACAGTGGATGATATCCAGGTTGGAAAACAATGCCATCACTAACCATACAAGATATTCAAATAATTAATTATAAGTGATTATATCTTCATAATGAATGGTTATTAGCAAAATATAGGACAATCCAAGTTAGACATATAATATGAATTCATTAGTAAAATTTACAATTTAAATTCACAAATGAGTTCAGCTGAGCATAAATACATTGCCGTTTCATGATGACTATATATACATAGCAAAAGTTAAGCTCAACATATTCGTGAGCTCAGATAGTAACCGGTATATGTTAAAGAGACAGATACATCTCCCATTTTTTTTCTGTTTAAATAAAGTTTGTTTTATTGTTATGGCTCGAGCGCGCTGACGTCACACGTCCCGTGTCACGTCCCACGTCCCGCGTCACTCCCTCTCGAACCAGGAAGTGGCGATGGATTGGTCATGGCAGCGCCGAAATTAGGTATTTAAAAGCACTCGTTTAAGCATTTTCATTCACCTTGATAAAGGGCCACAAGCCCGAAACGCGTAGGTGTTCTGTTTTTGTGCTGTTTTGATCCATTAAACTTTTATTGTGGGAACGCACCTCTGTGTTTATTTTTACCTTCAGTGGAACCAGTGCTTCGTTTTTTTCTCTCCCTGTTCCTCCTTAGGGAGTAGGCAGGATTTTGCCTCACCCCATCAGGGCGTGAGGGGTAAAGACTAGCCCAGAGGCATCAAGCTCCTGGGGGCCTTGTCAAGGGAAGACAGCATGCAGAGCTGTGGGATATATGTCCTGTGGATATTTATGAGAAGGAATTTTATGAGCTGGTCTGTCAATAAACCATGTTGTACTGTTCCTGGTCCATGACTGACTTACTGCAAAGGTTCCTGTGGGGATGAAACCCTGTCTCTGGAAGAGCCCTGCAGGATGGAGGCTCTGCACCATCCTGAAATCCTGTCCTGGGTTCTACTCCCCATACCAATGCGGAGACTCAGACCTCCAGGAAACCAAGAGGTGAGTACCACCGCAACATAACACTACCAATACAAACAGATCTCCCTTAGGGGGGATGTTACATTTGGAGGCGCTGCTGAGATGGACAATAGGGACAGGCAGTAAAGAAATGAGGAATGGGATATATGCTGAGGGCGAAGTGAAAGACCAGTCACTGTATCCAAGCCACATATTCCCAACTGTTTAAAAGCAGAGATGCTCCCTGAGGAGGTGACAGTGGTAGCATCCAGCTCATGATTGCAAACTTCACCGCTGCTAATCTGAGAAGTGAATGGGGGCACTCACTGTATCAAAACCATTAGAAGACTGGGACATGTTATATCTGAGAAGTACAGGGAAAAGGGAGACCAAAAAGCGCACCAGCACAAACGGAGCAGGAAGAACCCAAGACAAAAAAATGATTAAAAGGGCACTTTAATGTGGCAAAAGACCCATCCATTGCATTTCGAACGTCGCAGCGTTCTTTTTCAAGAAAAAGAACGCTGCGACGTTCGAAATGCATTGGATGGGTCTTTTGCCACATTAAAGTGCCCTTTTAATAATTTTTTTGTCTTGGGTTCTTCCTGCTCCGTTTGTGCTGGTGCGCTTTTTGGTCTCCCTTTTCCCTGTATTGCATTGAGTAGCTGCACAGCCTGCCTGCCTGCCCTACCAGGATGTGAGTATTTGCATATTTTTCAGGGGAACCTGCCAATGAGACTGATGGTGAGTGGGTTGCACCACACACCACCTGTCTTCAGGAGGATAGTACCCATTATATGACACAATAGGTACTATATCAATTGTTAGTACCCTGGTACAGTGGTCTGGCTTATTATCATTTTGAGATATACCTGCATTTGAGCGCTTCAGCTATTTTCCATATATCTGAGAAGTACCTGAAAACCACTGTATCAGAGCCATGTCCCTTCCAAATTGTTTTAAAAGGCTGAGATGGGCTTGAAACCCATGTTATCAGCCGGGTGCATGTGGTAATAGCCCAGGGATGCCTCTGACGGACTAGAGCTCCAAGATTGGGATTATTAGCATGCACCCCACTACTTTGTTGCTTGTTCCGGGGCTGAGATGTGCGTGAGAAACATGGTATCAGCTGAGTGCACGTGGAGTTGGCCAGGTGTGAAAGCCACACCCGCGCCCTTTCTACAGTGTATGGTTCTCCTGGATCCACCAGGGGGTGGAGACGGGAACTTAACTGCCATTACGTGGGGTGTAGCCGGATGCAACAGACGCACATGGTGACTACCCAAGTCATTGAGGATTAAGTTCCTCTCACATGGGTCAGCATGTGAGCCTCCCCACTGGGTGGTTAATTTGTATTGGTTTCCGGGTGTTAGTCTGGAAACCATTGAACCATGTGCCGTGGGGGGGGGATGGAGGGGGTGGGTGGGCTCACTGGAGGAGTGCTGCCCAGTTACTAGAGCTTAGGAGTGGGATCCTCCACTGGTATAAAACATGGCATCCTTCCAAATGTAGTGATGTGTGTTCCAATGTAGCCTGCTCCTTAGGGAGTAGGCAGGATTCTACCCTGCTCCATCATGGGGCCAGGGGGTAAAGACTAGCCCAGTGCCCTCCAGCTCCTGGGGGCCTAGTCAAGGGAATGCAACCTCTCTTGCATGGGAGGAATATGGAGAAGGAACTGTATGAGCTGGTCCACAAAAATTCACAAACAGATTTGGGCGGTTTCAACCCGCACGGGTTCATTAAAATCCACCATAGGATACAGCCCGTGGATGGTTTTGTAGAATCAAATCCGCAGATACAGCAATCCGTTGGCGGATTCATAAGAATCCGCCAATAGGTTGCCGAATCCGCAGATGGCATTCTACAAATCCATCCACGGGTTGCGGAAACCGCAGTGTGTATTGGTAATAATAATTAAAAATCCGCAAAACACGAATCGCCTTTTTGATATTGATCTGCTGAAATCCGTGGATCAAAGGACCAGGGCAATCCACTGCGGATCCAAAATTGCCTCCAAAAATGTGCCCTTATCTATTTTTTTTTTTTTTTAATCTCAAAAAATTTATTGGCTAAAAAAGCATAAGGACAGACACCCCAAAACCCCCCGACATGCCCCACGCACAGGGCGCCCCACCAAAGATATCTCTGACAAAGCGCCCTGCGCGCGAAACATGCCAGAGGACTCCCAGGACGCCCAGCCCCCATACTCCTCTCTTTTTTTTAAACAATCTTTTTCCTTTATTGGGGACTTGTAACAGGGATACAGAAAATAATTGCAATGCGAAATAAACAGTAAAGTCATAGGCATATAACAGCAGCTTGTACAAGTCAACTCCAATAAAGCGTTTTCTCCATTTTTAAAAGATAGGTTAAAGGTGAGACATAGGGGGGGGGGGGGAGGAGAGAAGGGAACGACAAAGATATAGGGGTGGGGAGGGGGGACTAATGGGGGGGGGGGAGGCTTATCTAGTTTTAAGTACAGTTGTGATTGTTTTGTCAGTAGTCTTTGGCTTATACACCTGTCTGAATAATTCAGTCAGGGTTTTGAGGTGTCTCTCTGTCTGTGTCTTCAGTATTACTGTATTCTATCCTGAGAACTTGAAAAACAATACTTATATTTACTAAGCAACTCATCTATCATTTGCAGAAAGCCCAAAACAAATATTTACTGAAGGGGCTTACTATTGTACATCTGCTTAACCCTGTCTCATTCCATTGTTCCCAGCGTATATCATCCATGACTAGACACACCTGTAAAAGATTCTCCAGTACTACTCATGTGAGAAGAGCTTCTTTTATTTTGATCCTAGCAACCAATACGGTTACTTTCTCATGACAAGGTAACTTTTTCACCTGAGACTTAATTTGTTCCCAACATAAGATTTTGACGGGTCTTCCTGCAAATCTTATGAGTAACAAAATCACTTTTTATTATTTTATTTGCACTTATGGTGAAAACAAAAAATAACCTTTACGTTTTCTACTTGTGATCATTATCATTGATGTGCCCTCACAAATGGCTATTTTGAGCCTTTTAGCTAATTGTATTGAACATTTATTCAGCAGTGCAGTGGGCTGAAAGTCTTTAAAATCACGAGGAATCGCCCCTGATTTGGCTAAAGCTGGAATATCAAAATCTTATCCTCAGGTTTTTCTTTTTGTTTTGTGTTACATCATATAGCTCCAGTTCTTAAAAAATAGCTTTTAATACCCAGACAAGATTGGTTGCCCAGGAGAACAATTTGGGGACAGCCTCACTGCAACTGCCCAAGTAACGGCATTGCGCCTTTCTATTGGATGACCCCAGTGGCAATGTAAACATGTGATTTCTGTAGAAAGGGAAGGTCCCTGAAGCTGTAAGTAGTGTGGTTAAGCTCAGGGGACTTGAGGAAAAGGTAGAGAAGAGGGCAAGAAGATTTAATAGCCAAGAAATTATCCCGGGGAACTCCCCAGCTCAAAAAGTGTTCAAAAATCTTATTAGTGTTCCGTAAAACTACGGGGAACATTTATAAAGTGCCAATGTGGGTTTTCACAACGGTACTTAATAAACGTGCTCATACGTTTCATAAAAACAGAACACTTAAGTGCTAATTAATTTGGGTTTGGCATGCATATGATTTATAGGTTTTGAATACATGACCTACATATGGCTTTGAAGAATACAGGCAGTCCTCGGTTATCCGACACAATGCGTTACTCAAAATGGCGTTGTAAAGCGAAATGTCTTAAAGCGAAACCCGTTTTCCCATAGGAACACTGTTTAAATGAAAGGTTCCGTTCCTGAAGGCATTTTTAACACTAAAATACACCAAATATTTTATGCAGGCAATAAGATAATCAGAAAAGGTGAAGGGAAACACAAAATGGATGTGCCCCCTAAAAGAATTCACTTAAATGCACACCATAACAGTGTAAAAATTAGCTTTTAATAAATTTACTTAAAACATATATTACCAAAGTAATGTGTAATGTGAATTAAAAATATATTAAATCAACGCTATCGGGCAACCGTGTCATCTGTTATAAGTACATACTATCCCAGTTAACCACTTGATAATGGTGGGATAAGAGGACACAGGTTGCTAGGAGTCAGGGTGTTAACCCCTCTGGAGCAACGGTGAGACCCAATAATGAAAGTGTATAAATGTACACAAGTGAGTGGCCAATGGGTTAAATGTCCAGCTACCTTGCTAGATCAACCAGCACTGCGCACTATAATAAAGACTTTAGTGTGTTAAAATAAGAGTGCTAGAGTGATAAAGCTGGCAAATGCAGTGATAATGGTGATACATACACTGCAGCATAGACCTGCCAGACACAGCAGTGCTGTGCAAGGAAAGCAGGCACACTCACTATAAAATTAAAGAATACAATAAATAATTAGCTGATGGGATCAACACAGTTAGAGCCAGGAGACTACTGACACTACATTAAAACAGCTCCAAGTAGGAGACTGACAACATTGCGCGTCCAACGCGCGTTTCCCTCCAGCAAAGGAGCTTCCTCGGACAAATTTTACTGGGGCAGTGAGGTCTGAACCTTTTTATACCCTGGCAGTACCCTAATTGCAAGATCAATTGATCACAGCTGTTGCACATGCGCAGTGTGCTTACACCTAAACTCACTCCATAAGGTACTTATATACTAATTAGACACACTATCAGTCAATTCCTTAGTGTCATACCTTCAGTTAGCACTTTTCCCAGTGATTTTCGGGCTTTAGGAGCAGTTTTTATAACTATAAATCGTGTGCTCCGGTTGGGGTGGCTACTGCGCATGCGCGGGAACTTAGAGGTGATTACAAACGGTCTTTTTCCATTGCGCATGCGCGACATCTTAGAAAATATTCCTGTATCATTCCATACGCATAGCGCATGCGTGTGCTCTTAGAAATAATTCGACTCCATTCCCATTCAATGTGCGCATGCGTGGGGACATAGAAAAGTTTACAGTCTCACATATGCGTCGTGCGCTACTGCGGTCTGCGCATGCGCTGGGACTTAAAACTTATACCATTCTGGCCTGTTCTCATTGCGCATGCGTTGACACTTAGAAATTTTGCGCGATCTCTGTTAGTTAGTCCCGCGCATGCGCGGGAACTTAGAAATTATACCGTTAGGGTCTATACTCATTGCGCATGCGTTGACACTTAGAAATTTTTCGCAATCTCTGTTAGTTAGTCCCGCGCATGCGCGGGAACTTAGAAATTATACCGTTAGGGTCTATACTCATTGCGCATGCGTTGACACTTAGAAATTTTGCGCGATCTCTGTTAGTTAGTCCCGCGCATGCGCGGGAACGTAGAAATTATACCGTTAGGGTCTATACTCATTGCGCATGCGTTGACACTTAGAAATTTTTCGCAATCTCTGTTAGTTAGTCCCGCGCATGCGCGGGAACTTAGAAATTATACCGTTAGGGTCTATACTCATTGCGCATGCGTTGACACTTAGAAATTTTGCGCGATCTCTGGTAGATAGTCCCACGCATGCGCGGGGACTTAGAAAAAATTCCTAATATCTAACAGAGCATGGTATACATGCGCAGAGACACAGATTGAATCTATGATAACACATAGAGAACCTAATAGTAAAGTGCATATATAGGGTACTGATTAAAAATGGATGTTATGGGTATATGTTATGGTTATAAGGGACTTATATTGCACATATATTAATGAGTGATTGTGCAAGTAAGGATGTTAGCAACCCCCCATAATTATATTATGTTACACAATCTGTCAAGTTGTAATGCAATGGTTGATAATTAAATTGATCAATTCAAAGATATAGGATGTATATTTGCTCATAATTTTTATTATCTCAATTTTTTATGTATGGCACGTATACACTCATTACACAAATATTAAACCCACTGCTGGGTTTAGAACTTTAGTCTTATAGTCACTAGTCTAAATAATAATACTATAAAATATTTATTGTTTCAATACCAAAGGCTGAGAACTGTCTTAGTGGACAACGGAAATGACTGAGCCGGTTATCAGAGAGACCAGTTCTGTGTATATTCACAAAGTTGATCAAATGCAGAATACACATGGCCAATCAGTTGGCCCCCTTATCAAATAAAAGGTGTGAAGGTGAACCCCTCATTAAGACCATTGGGGCTCCTTGTTTTTAACTTATAAATCCATTCTGCTTCGATACGAAGCAAGGATTGATCAGTGTTGCCAACTCTCATGGGACATTTCAATTGATAAATGCCCATGAATTTAATAGCATTAATGTCGCCATCATGACATTGTGTAACGTGTCTAGCAACCGATGTCTCTGCAGAGTGTTTAATAGAATTAATGTGTTCAAGAACACGTCTGCGCAGCTGTCTTGTTGTCTTGCCAACGTACCTCTTACCACAATTACATGTGATAAGATAGATAACGTTGGTGGTACGACAGTTGATGAAGCTATCGACACTGAATTGTAAAGTATTGTCATGATTGGCGAATGCTTTGCCAACGTTGATGTGTCTGCACGCTTTACATCCCTGGCAGCGATACATACCCTTCACGGGGCTGAACCAGGTGGTAGTTCCATTTTTAATCAGTACCCTATATATGCACTTTACTATTAGGTTCTCTATGTGTTTTCATAGATTCAATCTGTGTCTCTGCGCATGTATACCATGCTCTGTTAGATATTAGGAATTTTTTCTAAGTTCCCGCGCATGCGCGGGACTAACTAACAGAGATTGCGAAAAATTTCTAAGTGTCAACGCATGCGCAATGAGTATAGACCCTAACGGTATAATTTCTAAGTCCCTGCGCATGCGCGGGACTAACTAACAGAGATCGCGCAAAATTTCTAAGTGTCAACGCATGCGCAATGAGAACAGGCCAGAATGGTATAAGTTTTAAGTCCCAGCGCATGAGCAGACCGCAGTAGCGCACGACGCATATGTGAGACTGTAAACTTTTCTATGTCCCCACGCATGCGCACATTGAATGGGAATGGAGTCGAATTATTTCTAAGAGCACACGCATGCGCTATGCGTATGGAATGATACAGGAATATTTTCTAAGATGTCGCGCATGCGCAATGGAAAAAGACCGTTTGTAATCACCTCTAAGTTCCCCCGCATGCGCAGTAGCCACCCCAACCGGAGCACACGATTTATAGTTATAAAAACTGCTCCTAAAGCCCGAAAATCACTGGGAAAAGTGCTAACTGAAGGTATGACACTAAGGAATTGACTGATAGTGTGTCTAATTAGTATATAAGTACCTTATGGAGTGAGTTTAGGTGTAAGCACACTGCGCATGTGCAACAGCTGTGATCAATTGATCTTGCAATTAGGGTACTGCCAGGGTATAAAAAGGTTCAGACCTCACTGCCCCAGTAAAATTTGTCCCTGAGGAAGCTCCTTTGCTGGAGGTAAACGCGCGTTGGACGCGCAATGTTGTCAGTCTCCTACTTGGAGCTGTTTTAATGTAGTGTCAGTAGTCTCCTGGCTCTAACTGTGTTGATCCCATCAGCTAATTATTTATTGTATTCTTTAATTTTATAGTGAGTGTGCCTGCTTTCCTTGCACAGCACTGCTGTGTCTGGCAGGTCTATGCTGCAGTGTATGTATCACCATTATCACTGCACTTGCCAGCTTTATCACTCTAGCACTCTTATTTTAACACACTAAAGTCTTTATTATAGTGCGCAGTGCTGGTTGATCTTGCAAGGTAGCTGGACATTTAACCCATTGGCCACTCACTTGTGTACATTTATACACTTTCATTATTGGGTCTCACCGTTGCTCCAGAGGGGTTAACACCCTGACTCCTAGCAACCTGTGTCCTCTTATCCCACCATTATCAAGTGGTTAACTGGGATAGTATGTACTTATAACAGACGACACGGTTGCCCGATAGCGTTGATTTAATATATTTTTAATTCACATTACACATTACTGTGGTAATATATGTTTTAAGTAAATTTATTAAAAGCTAATTTTTACACTGTTATGGTGTGCATTAAGTGAATTCTTTTAGGGGGCACATCCATTTTGTGTTTCCCTTCACCTTTTCTGATTCACTTTTCAGTTCACAGTTTGCACCCATTACTTGATTACCACATTGATGTATTTGACCACTTCATTCAATTAGTATGGTTCTGTGATCACTCCCTATCCCTTTGTTGTTTCTTTAGGCAATAAGATACGCAGCACACACATAAATTATATAGTGGATATACTGTATTATATATATATTATATACACATAAACAACTTTGCAAAGCGTTGTCAGAGTGTTGGATAAGCCGTTTTGGCGTTGTAAAAATTAACATAGGTATGTATTGCATAGCGTTGGATAAGCCATTCGTTGTAAAGCGAAGCGTTGTAAAACGAGGACTGCCTGTATAAAGGAAGAGAGATAGGAAAAATACTGTACTATATGTTGTGTCATTTTGTATGTTGCGCTGGCCTTTCTCTTTTTGTTTTTAAAGATAGGAGAAATAATCAATGCTACATTTTATTTAGAATCCATCATCATAGTGTTTAAGTGGAGAAGAACACCTACAGTACATTGACTATTTAGCGCATAATTTAGACTCAGCCAGTTATAGATTCCCTGCTGTCACTGAAATACTAACTGGTATCCTTTATAGAGATAGATGATGATAATATTTACATTGACCAAAATGTCGCACTTTTACACTATACCTATGAGCAAAAACAATAGCCGTAATTGCCCATATTACGGTTATCTTAACTTCATGTTAATTTAGGTAATGCTACTTTTATCCTTAATTATTTATTCACATCTAGACCATGAAATGGGGCTTGGTGGGAAGAGAATTTTGAGACTAGATGTATTTAATATATATATATATATATATATATATATATATATATATATATATATATATTAACCCTTTAATTATCTAAGTGGTCAGCTAGCTATGGACAACTCATTAGTAGATTGTCACTAAGGGCTACAAATAAGTTAATATTTACCTACAATTAGCCTGGACTACTAACTGCTATGTAAACAAGGGGTTAACCCCCACCTCACCCCTTCCCCCCTCCAGAGGGCCTAACCACCCACCTCAGGACACCTACCATTATTATTATTATTATTATTATTTAACCCACCCCAACACACGTAGGAATGACTTACAGCCCTATTAGTCAAAACTGACTGACGGCAATTAAGAAATTAATATATTAAAACTTTTATTTACGTGTAGCACACTTTCCCCCACCCCCTGGAAGATGTGCAGCTACGGTGTGTGTGTAGGGTGCAATACGTGGTGGCTCACTGGAGGCCTGAGCTTCTGCTGCTGGGAGCCTGGGGTGTATCCTGGACCGATGGTCGGTAGCGCCTCCACCTGTGCGGGATTCTATTGTGTAGAATGACCCCGTTACAGACACATAAAGAATACACACTGGGTAAAGCAGAACAGTTGAACTATATGCAGCTAATATAGTTACAGCCTATCCACCAGGCCTCGCACGGCCGTACCTCCCAATACTCTGCCCCCTCTCAATGGAGTCACCGTCCCCCAAAGTACCTAGGGACCCTTAGGCACCTAATCAACCCGGTGTCCACAAGGTCAATCCCCCCACCCAATGTGTGGTACAGCGCTGCCCACTAATTTGTAAAGGTGAGTTGGTGCACTTAGTTGAGTACCTGCTTGGTGTATCCACACCCAGGCATGCCGATGCCGTGATAAAAGGATCCACGGACACTAAGAAGACCTGTGGAGCCTCCGCCTCTACGGTGGGTGGGTCCCGCAGGGATTGTACCACCTTTGATAGTCTCTGTAGTAGATGGGTGTCTGGTCCCAGAACACCTGAGGCCAGGATGCAGCCGCGTCCTGGCTGTGTCCCTCACTTTAATATTACAGGTTCAGCATCCTTATCTGTGGGCCAGTCCCTGCAGCAACCACAAGCTGAGGGGAGTCGGGGCTTAGCTGGGGCCTAATAGGGGGTATCTGGCCTAGTGCAGGTGCCACAGACACCTGCACACATAACAGACCCCTTCCTTGTCCCAGCATGGTCTGGCATGGTCCCCAGCACGCTAACAGTATCAATCCTGATACAGGGACAATGCTGCAGCCCTATTGGCTGTTCTGGCTCACATGATCCTGCAGCCCAGTGGCTGCTGGGGGTTGTAGTCCCCCTTGGAACCTTCTCTGCACTGGCCTCTGCTTGCGCTACCTTCGGCGCATGCGCAAAGCTCCTTAATGGCCGCCGGACTGCATTACCCTTCTGCACATGCGCGTGTCCCTGCGCATGCGCAGCCCATTCAAACATGGCGGTACCCTGCAAAGGGAGCTGTCAGTGACTCGATCGCCTCCTCTGCTTGCACAGTTACCCCCCCCCCCCGCGGCTATCGGCACCTGTCCCTGCCTTTCCCGCAACCTCCAGCGGTACCCGCAGCGGATCGGGAGGTGAGGGGCCAAGGAAAGGTGAAAGGGGACCAGGGGGACCCATGCTATATACGCAATATAATCGCAGACAACTCAGCTCTCCTGAACCCTCACAGATATGCCACACCACAACACCTATAGCCACAACACGTATCTCCTAGAGGGTGGGGGTACATGTGCTACACAATTGGAGGCGCTGCTGAGATCAGGACAGGCTTTCAGGATTTTATAGTAACAGCAGCAGCAGCAGTAATATTAATATTTACCTACAATTAGCCTAACTGGTCTACTAACCGCTATGGTAAACAAGGGGTTAACCCACGCCTCACTCCCCCCAGAGGGTCTACGCACCCACCTCAGGCCACCTACCATTTAACCCAACCAAACACACCTAGGAATGACTTACAGCCCTATTAGCCAAAACTGACTGATGACTACTAAGAAATTAATATATTTTAAAAAGAGTATATCTTTAATTTTATGAACTTTTATTTACTATTGTATGTATTCATTTTATCATAAGTCATATCAGCTTTAGGTATGACTTAAATGACTTAACGTTATTTCCCCACATCTCATTATCACTAATGCCCCTTGTAGTTAACGCTATGTTCTTTATGGGCCAAAAACTGGGTTAACTTTGTATCAACTTTGATGAATACAGCGTTAATGTTACATAAACTTAGGTTAACATCACGTTAAGTAGCCTAACCGAGCTTTGTGAATCTGGGCCTCAAACTGTTGAAAATACAAATCAGACCTCTAGGTCAGAGGTACACAAACTGGGGGGCGAGATTTTTTTTGGGTGGTGCGGCGGTTACAGAGGCCCTGCGCTCTTCCCCAAGGCATTTAAATGAAATGCCGGGGGACCGCGCGAGGCCTCTGCAACTCAACTTACCGAGATTCATCCGGATCCGGGATGCGTCGTCATGGCAATGCAGGATCTGCATGACAATGCATGACGTCTCGGGGTCATGTGACGTGACGTAATGTCACATGGCCTGCAGCATCATTTGATGTTGCACTAAAGTAGGGGGGGGGAGGCGCGAGCACTGGGGGAGAGCAGGCAGGGGGGCGCAGCAACAAAAGTTTACGCACCATTGCTCTAGGTGAATCATTGTGTTAAATATAGCATAGTCCAGATAGTTATGAAAATAATTGCCTGTTTCTGTATGAAATGTATCTGGTATTAGATTTTCTACTAACAGCTGCGAAGCGAGTGCCAGGCTCTTGAGAAAGGGGCGGCATGGCATTAAAGACTTAGTGTACCTACCTCGAGGTTTACTTACACCCCCACCTACAAACTGAGATGACAGTTTTGTGGCAGTTAAAATTTTGGTCACAGCTTTATTGCCTTAACAATATTTGAAAATAAACTGTCAGCCAGTCGCTAGTCATGTCGTTAGCCCTATTCTCAGTATCTTCCAGGGGGAGCCCTTCTCCAAACCGCCCTATTCTACCATCAGACGGGAGCCATCTCCAAACTGCCCTGTCATCTGCTTACCCTGGTCCCCCTTTTCTTGGCTTCTGGGCCTAACCGCATTGGTTAGAGCCCAGCTTCCTAAGACTAGTGCCAGGGGTACAGGGCCTGACTGCCTGCGTTGGTGCCTCAGCCCCGCACAATCTTTTTGCGGGAAACGGCGTCTGGGGCCCAGCTGCATGAGTGGAGCCCCATTTCGGGTGTTCACGGTGTCCTGAACCGTGTAAGTTTAGTTTAATACATGAAGCTGAACACTTGTATTAAATAGTCCCACACAATAATTACAGGCTGGTACATACACACACACAGCCCCCCACCTGGATGACTAGCCTGACAGTTCTGCCACCCGGAGGACCCATTAAGGCTACTTACTGGGGACTCACCCCACACCCCCAGCTGTGACCCTAAACCATGACTGTTTATCGCTTTCAAAGGCCTGCATATGTTATTAATCAAAATATCCATGCCCTCATCTGCCAGGTGCACCAGTCCCTCCTATGCCAAGTACTCCCCCTGTCCTCGACTTCCACATGCTTCATGGTCAGCCCCGCAAAAGAGAGGACGTGGGGCTTCCTTCCATAGGCTGCCAGCGCACTTGTGGTAGTTGGCACCAAATCTCTCCAGGACATTCCTCTCTTACCCAGCCATCGTATATTCATGCTCTCTTGTGGAATTCCCAGCTGCAAACCCAGTGTGCTCACTGCCCGCTCCCGGGCCCAGTTAATAAAAGAATGACCTATAGGCCAGACTTCCCGTGCTGCGCCTGCTTTTCCCACTGCGAATACAGAAAGCATGTTAGAACTGCACAATTATTTAATTACTTGCCTGCTGGGGCCTAATGTACCCCTTGTAAGCATTTGATTTCCACCTCCGCCTCTGGGTAAGTAAAAAATTGATTAGTTGATGGGTTCTGCTAACCTTACCGCTCCACTTGGAGGCCTTCTTGAAACCGCGCCAGTTCCGCCACGCATTGTTAAATGTTTTCCACGCGCGGGGGGCTAGCAATTGCTGCACCAAATCTATCAATCCCTCTGCCCTTACTGATACAGATTATTTGGGCAGGTTAAACCTCTTTCCTGCGTGTCTGGAGCTGCCAGTCTGAAGCATATACTAGTAGGTAGACCCCTGCAGCTGCTAATCGTACGGTGTGGTGTAGGTGCTGCCTAGGTAGGTATATGAAGTAGAACACACAAGAAACAGAAACCTAGTATGGGCACTCAAACACCAAAATGAATGTATAATGATAAAGTTAAAACATTAAACTTTATTGTCCAGCCTAAAATAAAGGGTATTAAAACGAATATTAAACGCTGTGATCCTAAATGTGAACACTCAGTTCTGCATCAGAGATATGTTGCTGCAGATGAACATTAATATGTCCCACGCAGTAAAGAACAAGTGAATCAATAGGACCACTGTTCAGAGGGAACCCTAGTGGGGTAATAAGTATCTGTAGTGGTGTATAATAAGTGATTCACCCTTAGGCTACAATCAGTAGGTACCAGGTAACAACGGGGGAGGATAGGGAAATGGGCAGCCATGGGGGGGATCTGAGCAGCATTTCACTTCCCTAGTAGCTGCAGTGGTGGGTGCCGGCTAGTGTGCTGTTCCCCTGCTCCGAACATCTGATCCATCCGGCTGGAGAGAGCCGGCATCATAGGAAGGCTGGGGATTGTAACTTCTTCTCCGTGCTGCTTCTCTCTATCTGCAGCTGGAGGATGCAGCAACCGGCACCTGCTCAGACCATTCCTTCCCCAGGGCTGCCCTGCGGGAGGTCCGGCGGTCAGATGCAGGAGGCTGGGCTGCTCCATGAGGTATGCTGCAGTGAGCTTCTGGGAAGTGCTGGGCTGCTCCATGAGGTATGCTGCAGTGAGCTTCTGCGGATTTCAGACGGAGGAATAGGTACCTACAAGATGAGGGTATATTCTGGAGGTCTGGTTTGAATGAGGTTCACCTCGTTCCCTTTGGAGTAATGCCCATAATTTTCTATCATAGGGGAAACCCATAAATACTATATAATTTGAAATAAGTAGGTTACACTTCACATAATATTTGATAATTGTTTCAATCATGGCCACCGTCAGTCTCTATATTAATATTCTTCTCCTAGTCTTTGCTATCTGAAATAACATTCTTCTCCTAGTGTTTGCTATTTGGAACCTTTATGGGTTCTATATATATGTATATATATATATATATCTCAAATATTATCATTGTTAACATCTACTTTTTCCTCCAATATGGTAGTTATGTATATATTACATACCTATCTATCTCCAAATAGAATAAATAATAGTTTTTCATCCAGTTTACTAAAATCCATGTCTGCTTAGCTCAAATCGCAAACATGATCATATGAAATAGTTAGTCAATTTCTAAGTATTAAATTAAAAATCAATTTGTATGGTTCTTTATATCCGCAATATATGTCATTTTTCAGTAAGGTAAGGGGTTAAATTGTTTATATATCTGGTATCCCTACCTGCTTACAATTAGTAATCAAGTTTTAAGTTATGTGCAAATCGTTAAACAACCTATAAAAGGTGTGTACTGACCAATGAGACACCCCTGATGAAGACATCTCTGACGAAACGCGTAGGGTCTGTTGAAGGGGCAAGTGCAGTAGCTATTGATTTTATTGTGGAAACGCTGAGACGTTCTAGAACAGAAAACTGTAACGGATCGGGGGACAAGTGCCTCTCAGCACGTCCCCTCCACCTCAAACCCCACTCCGCTTGCTGCCCTGGTTCCCTGCCTCCTCAATCTCTCACCCCCTCCTCACATAGCCGTCCCTCCGCGGCGCACGCCGCACATCCACTCACGCGATCGGGCTGCGCGTGGTAGCCTCGCAGAAGGCGCGCGTACCCAATCATCTGTGACGGATCAAGGGACACGCATCTCCCAGCGTGTCCCCGTCACCTCAGGTCCCACCGCTCCTGGTTGCTCCGCTCCTTCACTCTCTTGCTCCCTTACCTCCATCACGCCGAGCCGCTCCTCTGCAGTGCACGCCGCACGCCCAGGCACACGATCGGTGCTCGCGCACGGCAGCCTTACAGAGGGCGCGTGCACCCGATCCTTTTACCAGCCCTCTCGCAAACGTGGCTCCACCCCTCACCTAGGCTATTGCGGTGGATTCTTCTCCTGCGTCCTCCCCTGCTCCCCTGCACCTATCCCGTCAAACACCCAGACAAACCCCTGCTCCACCCCTTGCTTCTATTGACCCTTCTTCCCTTTTAACCCCACTCTGTCCTTTCATTCCTTGCTCTGGATAGCTTTCCTGTAGCTCCTGTGTGTGCAGTGTCTAGGCCTAGCTCCCTTGTCTGTTTCAGCTCTGATTCCTGTCCCTGCCCCTGTTTGGATTTCCCTTGGTTTGAACTTGGGCTCTGCTTTGGACTTGACTACGCTGCCTTCTCCTGCCCTTGAACCCTGGCTTCTGGACATCACTACGCTGCTCTCTCCTGCCCCTGAACTCTGGCTCTTGGACATTAACCCTCCGACCTCTGGCCCCCCGGACTCAGCAAGTATAACGTTAACTCTTACTCTCCAGGCCCGGCAACGCAACTTACCACACTCTGGGCACGCCCTCACTGCTGTGGGTGCGTGTTATCCCCTTACCCACCTCAGTACTGGGGACTGGCCAGGTCTGCGGGAATACAGGCGTTACAAAAACCCTTTACATCTGAGGGCAGCCAAAGCAGCGGATCCACACCGCAAATCCCAATAGGTACCAAGTGTGAGCCGGGACGATCAGTGGTGAAGTGTTTGTAGCCGGAGGAGCTGCAATTGAAGGGTGCACGGCGCACAGCTACCACCTCCGGTTTGCAGAGAGGAGGTTTCAAGTCTGGTTTGCAGAGAGAGAGAGAGAGGCAGGCATCATCCCACGGGCAGTACAAAGGACTCGGGGCCATCCCTTAAGGTTGGAGGAAAGGAAATTTCACCAGCAACAAAGGAAAGGGATCTTTACAGTAAAGGCAGTTAAAATATGGAATTCATTACCCATGGAGACTGTGATGGCAGATACAATAGATTTGTTCAAAAAAAGGTTGGACATCTTTTTAGATGGTAAAGGTATACAGGGATATATCAAATAAGTATATATGGGAAGGATGTTGATCCAGGGATTAATCCGATTGCCAATTCTTGGAGTCAGGATGGAATAAATTTTTCCCCTCAATGGGTTTTTTTTGTTTGCCTTCCTCTGGATCAATAAGTATAGATATAGGTCTGTTGTCTAAATTTAGCATAGGTTGAACTTGATGGACGGAAGTCTTTTTTCAACCTCATCTAATATGTAACTATGTAACTATGTAATTGCAACAGAAGCTCAGTTGGATCCGTGCTGCGGTGCTGGGTTTTGAGATTATTCTCATAAATGCTGATGTTCTAGCTACGTTTGTGAGTGAATACACTAGGAGTGCGCCTAATTTCTTTTTGGTTTATATATATATATATCTATACTAGCTGATATACCCGGCGTTGCCCGGAGGCAGGGGGGGGCGTGAAAGGCAGGGAGGAAGCGTGAAAGGCAGGGGGGGGGGCGTGAAAGGCAGGGGGGCGTGAAAGGCAGGGGGGGGCATGAAAGGCAGGGGGGGGCGTGAAAGGCAGGGGGGGCGTGAAAGGCAGGGGGGGTGTGAAAGGCAAGGGGGGGAGGGCGTGAAAGGCAGGGGGGGCCTGAAAGGCAGGGGGGGGGGCAACACACACACAGTGTCACACACACACACACAGTGTCACACACACACACACACAGTGTAACACACACACACACGGCAGCCAGAGGGTTAAAAGTCATCCGAGGCTCCGCCCCGTGACATCACCTAATGACGTTCCACGCCCCGGGGTCCTCCTGACGTAACCGCCTTTCGGTGTGTGTGTGTGAACCGAGCGCGACACCCGGCGAGCGGCGTCGGGAGGGGGAAAGGCCGGAGAGGGGACCGCACGGGGAGAGCGCAGGCAGCAGGGAAGCCGGCGCGTGCCGTGCGTCCCTGTGCGTGCGTGCCTGTACGTGCGTGTACGTGCCATGCGTCAGGCGGCGCGTGCGCGCGCGCGCAGGGTGTATTAGAGGTGGTAGGGTGTATTAGAGGGAGGGAGGGGGGAGCCGGGCACCGGGAGAGAGTGGAGCTGCGCGCAGGTGAGACCGGGGGTCAAGGAGGCACTCCGGGGGGGAGGCTGTGACACCTACCTCTACTTCCGGGCGCCGCCATCTTCTCACTCAGCGCCGCGAGGGAGGAAGGGGGTCCTTCCGGGCGCCGCCATCTTAGGCGCCGCCATCTTAGGCGCCGCGAGGGAGGAAGGGGGTCCTTCCAGGCGCCGCCATCTTAGGCACCGCGAGGCAGCCTGCCTGGCCACTGCCTGTTCCCCCGCCGGGGATGGAGATGAGCGGAGCGCCGGGAGGGAGAGGTGAGCGGAGGGAGAGGTGAGCGGAGGGAGAGGTGAGCGGAGGGAGAGGTGAGCGGAGGGAGGGGAGAGATGAACGGAGGGAGGGGAGAGATGAGCGCCGGGAGGGAGAGATGAGCGCCGGAGATAGAGAGGTGTGTGTGTGTGTGTGTGTGTGTGTGTGTGTATAGCGCCGAGGGGGAAGAGAGTGGCAGTTGGATGACGTCAGACACAGCAATCTGATTGGTCAGAGGCTGAGGACCAATCAGATTCACCGCAGATAGCACTAACCATTCGATTTTATATATATATATAGATATATATAGATATATAGATATCTATATATATATATACATATACAGGGTAACCAGGGAAATCCAGGTAACAAAGAGACAGCACACCGCAATATAATGAAGTAAATATAGTGTATTAACAACACAGGGCAGCCAACGTTTCGGTCCTCTGAGTGGGACCTTCCTCAGGGCAGTGCCCTTCATTATATTGCGGTGTGCTGTCTCTTTGTTACATGGATTTCCCTGGTTACCCTGTACATGTTTCTATATGGGACGATCATCTGCCTTCATTTGAGAAACCGTGAGTGCAAACTATTTTTTCATTGACATATATATATATATATAATCTAATCTAGAGGGGATAATGTTTAAACAAAAAGCTAAAGTGGCTGCTCATTGTGGGACAGAGTATTCCCCAGGATGGAGTATGGTCCAGCCGATAGCTGATCCCATTAAGGTCTGAGGGTTGAAGATGGGGAGTGTTACATAGCATGGAAATTTGTCCAGCTGCACAGCTGGTCCAAGTAGGGTTGGAGGGGAGTGGGGTGTTAGGGGTATGCCAGATAGGCTCACTTGAAAAGGAGAGTTTTTGGGTAGTTTTTCAACATCTGAATGCTGTGGGAGAGTCTGATGGTACGTGGTAGGGAATTACAGAGAGAGTGGGCTGCAAGGGGGAAGTTTTGTAAGCCGGAGTGAGAGGAGGTAATCAGACAAGAGGAAAGGCGGATGTTGTGGCAGAATGTGCGTTTAGGGATATATTTGGGGAAGAGGGCTGAGATGTAAGGTGGGGCAGTGTCATTCTGAGCTTTGTAAGTGTAGCGCACTTTCCCCTACCCCCTGGGAGATAAAGCGTCTACGGTGTGTGTGGTGCGTTACCTGTGGCTTACAGGAGACCTGAACCTGCGCCACTGGGAGCCTGGGGTGTATCTGATTCGATAGGTGACAGCGCCTCCACCTGCGCAGGATCCTAACTAGGTGGGATAACCCGTGCTGGAACAAATAATAATAACACAAAGATTATAATAACCTTTACTATAGCACATAGATAAGCAACAGATAATGAAAATAATATAATTGGTGCACTTTAAAGATATAGGTACCTGCCAGGTGCTCCAGCACCCGGGCGCGCCGACAGGAGGAACGAATGGATCCGCGGATCCAGCGAAGTCAGTCGTGATGTCTACCTCCGCGTGGGTGGTATCCAGCTGGAGGGTCACACATACAGACAGTCTGTATGCCTTGAGGAGTGATCTGGTCCCAGACCACTATCTTCAGGGTTGCGCAGCTTGGTAACTGTGTCCCTGAACTCACACAGCTAATGGGGCAGTGTCCCTACCTAAGGGGGCCTGTCCCTGTAGCAGCAACAAGCTTGTTATTGGAGTAGGGGCCTAGCTGGGGCCTAGGGGGTCTCTGGCCTAGTGCACAGACGCCCTGCACACACAACCTACCAAATCTGTGTCCCAGCTCCAACTGACTAGCGTGGGCTCAGCGCGCGAAAATGTATCTATATCGCCGCAGGGGTTTGCTGCAGCCCTATTGGCTGATTCGTGCCATGTGATTTTGCAGCCCCAGTGGCTGCTGGGAGTTGTAGTCTCCGCAGAGCAAATGTAGGAGAGGGCCGCCGCTTGCGCTATCCAATACGCATGCGCAATGTCCTGTAATGGCCACCGCACCTCCGACTGTCCCTGCGCATGCGCAAGGCTTCTGCGCATGCGCGGCAATTCTAACATGGCGGCGCCCTCATCGGCTTCCGCCCTTGAGCTCCCGGCGATCCAGTCGCCCCTCTGCTACCTCCCACAAACAACCTTGCGCACTGGGGACCATGGGGAAGTTCCGATCGCCGCCGCAACCGCTCCGCTACCCGGAGGTAAAGGGGGGTAAACGTCAGACCGGAAGGGACCTTGCTACATCAGTCAGATAGGATTTTAAATTTGATTCTAGGAGACTATGGGAAGCCAGTGTAAGGATTTGCATAGTGGAGCAGTGAGTGAGGCAGCAGCATTTTGCATGGATTGGAGTCGGGACATGTGGACAAGGGGAATGCCAACTAAGAGAAGGTTGCAGTAGTCACGGCAGGACAAGATGAGTGAGCTGCATCATGAGTGAGACCTGGGTGTATTGTGGCAATATTTTGAAGGTGGAGATTGCAATGAGGGACTGAATGTGGTGAATAATATTAACTTTAATAATAACTTTATTTCATATAGTGTTTGAGTTTCCCAATGGGAGTCAAAGCGCTTCACAATTACATATAGTGCTCAGTAAGCAGCAATGTACATAGGATTTTTACAGACACAGTCCCTGCCTAGAATAGCTTACAATCTATGGGGGTTTTTTTTGTTTCGGAGGCACAGGGAGATAAAGTGACGCCCAAAGTCTCATGAGGCTGACACCGGGACTTGTTTTTCAAATTCAGTGCCTTTACTCACTGAGTCACTCCTTCGGTAGAGAGAATGAGGGAGAATGGAGGCGAAATCAGAGTGAAAGATGGTCCCTAGACAGTGGCCTTGATGTGTTGGCTTAATCCCTCAGCACCCTCAACCCTCAGCACCCTCCACCCCTCAGTCTCTCGGCACCCTCCGCCCCTCGTCACCCTCAGCACCCTCAAACACACAGGCACCCTCACACACACAGGCACCCTCACAGACACAGGCACCCTCACAGACACAGGCACCCTCACAGACACAGGCACCCTCACAGACACAGGCACCCTCACATACACAGGCACCCTCACAGACACAGGCACCCTCACACACACAGGCATCCTCACAGACACAGGCACCCTCACAGACACAGGCACCCTCACAGACACAGGCACCCTCACAGAGACAGGCACCCTCACAGACACAGGCACCCTCACACACACAGGCACCCTCACAGACACAGGCACCCTCACAGACACAGGCACCCTCACAGACACAGGCACCCTCACAGACACAGGCACCCTCACAGACACAGGCACCCTCACAGACACAGGCACCCTCACAGACACAGGCACCCTCACAGACACAGGCACCCTCACAGACACAGGCACCCTCACACACACAGGCACCCTCACAGACACAGGCACCCTCACAGACACAGGCACACTCACACACACAGGCACACTCGCACACACAGGCACCCTCACAGACACAGGCACCCTCACAGACACAGGCACCCTCACACACACAGGCACCCTCACAGACACAGGCACCCTCACAGACACAGGCACACTCACACATACAGGCACCCTCACAGACACAGGCACCCTCACAGACACAGGCACCCTCACAGACACAGGCACACTCACACACACAGGCACCCTCACACACACAGGCACCCTCACAGACACAGGCACCCTCACAGACACAGGCACACTCACACACACAGGCACCCTCACAGACACAGGCACCCTCACAGACACAGGCACCCTCACAGACACAGGCACACTCACACACACAGGCACCTTCACAGACACAGGCACCCTCACAGACACAGGCACCCTCACAGACACAGGCACACTCACACACACAGGCACCTTCACAGACACAGGCACCCTCACAGACACAGGCACCCTCACAGACACAGGCACCCTCCGCCCCTCGTCACCCTCAGCACCCTCAAACACACAGGCACCCCCACACACACAGGCACCCTCACACACACAGGCACCCTCACAGACACAGGCACCCTCACACACACACAGACACCCTCATACACACAGGCACCCTCACACACACAGGCACCCTCACAGACACAGGCACCCTCACAGACACAGGCACCCTCACACACACAGGCACCCTCACAGACACAGGCACCCTCACAGACACAGGCACCCTCACAGACACAGGCACCCTCACAGACACAGGCACCCTCACAGACACAGGCACCCTCACAGACACAGGCACCCTCACAGACACAGGCACCCTCACAGACACAGGCACCCTCACACACACAGGCACCCTCACAGACACAGGCACCCTCACAGACACAGGCACACTCACACACACAGGCACACTCGCACACACAGGCACCCTCACAGACACAGGCACCCTCACAGACACAGGCACCCTCACAGACACAGGCACCCTCACAGACACAGGCACCCTCACACACACAGGCACCCTCACAGACACAGGCACCCTCACAGACACAGGCACACTCACACATACAGGCACCCTCACAGACACAGGCACCCTCACAGACACAGGCACCCTCACAGACACAGGCACCCTCACAGACACAGGCACCCTCACACACACAGGCACCCTCACAGACACAGGCACCCTCACAGACACAGGCACACTCACACACACAGGCACCCTCACAGACACAGGCACCCTCACAGACACAGGCACCCTCACAGACACAGGCACACTCACACACACAGGCACCTTCACAGACACAGGCACCCTCACAGACACAGGCACCCTCACAGACACAGGCACCCTCACAGACACAGGCACCCTCCGCCCCTCGTCACCCTCAGCACCCTCAAACACACAGGCACCCCCACACACACAGGCACCCTCACACACACAGGCACCCTCACAGACACAGGCACCCTCACACACACACAGGCACCCTCACACACACAGGCACCCTCACACACACAGGCACCCTCACACACACAGGCACCCTCACACACACAGGCACCCTCACAGACACAGGCACCCTCACACACACAGGCACCCTCACAGACACAGGCACCCTCACAGACACAGGCACACTCACAGGCTCACAGGCTCACAGGCACTCACACACATAAATACACACGGGGGGTGAATTGGAGGGGGATTGGAGCAGGGGGGGAATCAGAAGGGGGATCAGAGCAGGGGGGAATCGGAAGGGGGGGCAGGGGGGGGAAATCGGAGAAGGGGGATTGATCGGAGCAGGGGGGTTGATCGGAGCAGAGGGGAGAATCGGAGCAGAGCGGAGAATCGGAAGGGGGGGGAGCAGGGGGGGGAAATCGGAGAAGGGGGATTGATCGGAGCAGGGGGGTTGATCGGAGCAGAGGGGAGAATCGGAGCAGAGGGGGGGAGCAGGGGGGGGAAATCGGAGAAGGGGGATTGATCGGAGCAGGGGGGTTGATCGGAGCAGAGGGGAGAATCGGAGCAGAGGGGAGAATCGGAAGGGGGGGATCGGAGCAGGGGGGGGAATCGGATTGGCTGCCTTGTGTGTCACGTGACGCGGCATCTCCGAAACCACAAGCTCCTTTTAGCTCCGGCTGGCTGACGCGTCACAGCACGCAGTCAGCCACGCCGGAAGGACCCAGCGGGGACATCCAGACTGGAGGCAGGCAGCTGGTGGACCTCGGCTGCGCGCGCCACCGGCCGCAGCGGGACCAAAGCCTTACTGCAGCAAGTACACAGCATACATCACAACTCTTTTCTTTGGTCCCTGGACTCAACCCCCATGGCTTGATGCCCCAATGGTCTATCCTTGACTCCCACACTCCCTGGTGGAGTATGGGGTAGCTGATCCCACTCCCCTGAGGGAGGGGAAGGAAGACGAGCCAGAGCCCTGGCTCCACACTTCCAACTCTGCACAGACCCTAAAATTTAGAACTGCAACTCCTTACCAGGGGAGGATCCTAAGTCTGAACCCCTGATAGGGCAATACCCAGGCCTTAGGCCCACCCCTGTCACAAAAGGGAGTTGTTTACTATAGCAAGGGCAGATTTAACTCTAACACTGCCTGCGCTGGCACCAGGACATACGTGCTAGGCAGAGGAATTCAGTAGCCAGAGCTTACATGACTACATGTCTTTTATATAAACACATTTTTATACCGACTCCCTATGTACCATCCCATCTGTGTTGAATACTCCACATCACTAGAAGGGAAAACTGTCCCTTCACCATTGCATGAGAGGCCACTCCTCCACAGACCACCTCCTGAGCATCCAGGGAGGACTGAGGCAGGATGACGGAGTTCCATTCACCTAAATATACCCTTTAGTGCCTGCTGTCCTCAATGGGCCATGTGAGTTGTGGCATTGCCCACTTATAGCAATACCCTTACACAAAATATTTTGGTATAATTACAATCCTGCACTATATGCTCCCCCCCCTTTATATGTATATGATTCTGCACTCCCTAAACACAGCATCACCCAGTGTCTTCTTGTGTCTACTCAATTCAAGCACCGCCATTCTGGCAAATCAATTGCGATCAAACATCATTTTACCTGCCAATCTTCTTCAGTGATCTTATTTTTTGTCAATGCGGGCTGGTGTACGTAGGCAAGACTGACAGGACTTTCAGGGAGAGGATGAATGAATATAGATCTAGCATAAATTTAGCTTTTACAAGAGAAATTACTTAGAAACCAGCTCCGAAGCACTTTTTCACCAAAGGACATCAGTTGGCAACAATACGCTACATGATTATCGATCATGTAGATATTCCAATATGAAGGGGTGATGTCAAATGACTTCTTCAATGGGAATGTAATCTGTTATTCCCTTTATTGATTGTATTCATATGTCTTGATTTCTCTGATCATCAATAATTTGTTATACAAACACCTTTTTGGTGTTCCCTTCATTATTATTTTTTGTTTATTTATGCTCTTATGATGCTCTTTATACAATACCAAACATTTTTGATACATACTGCCGTCCTTGCCTTCTTGCATCTAATGTCAGTATTATATGTTAAAGAAGATCGCTAGTTACTGTTTATACAATATTGTTTTTAAGTGAATCCTGGTTTATACCTTTGATCTTTGGTTACAGCATCGGTACTGTTCGTAGAACTATCGGTTGGTTGTAACATGACTCAAAGTACATATCTGGGGGGACAACTTTTGTTCCAATCCACAGTTGAGATTTTGATTTGAATCCAATTTTTCTATTGATATGGTGGTTCAGATCTGGATAGTGGTGACATTGTAGGGACAGTTCTAAGCTATGTATATGAAGAGATTTAGATTTTAGTGCAGTTAACCTGACTACAGTACTGTCCATAACATGAGAATTTACTAGTCAAAGGACTTAAGGTACTGCAGTCATTGACTATTTTAAAGAAGTCAACTATCAATGCTGGGATCTTGTTAATGGCTGACATTCATTTTTGCGTTTTGAACAACTGTACTGACATTCGTCAACATATGCACAACTTAGGACCACAGTTCATATATGATTTAGAACATAAGTCCTTTCACCAGTGAGATAGTACCAATCTCTAGTGGTCTAGTGCAATGTATACTCATGAGGTGTACCTATTAGAAGCTTACATTGAACCCTTCTCTAGTATTGTGCCTTATTTCACCCTCCATCAATCTCTCGATGGTGCTGTGCCAATTGACAATGCGTCTGTACCTCCAGGCTATACATACCCTTATTCTAAGGTTATTTGTTGACACTATTGAAGGTTAGTTGGGCTGCAGTGTATTAATCAAATGTGTGCTTTTATTATGCCATGACTGTATCCTTTTCACATTCTGTAACGTATGTACTTCAGGTGCAGACATTGCCTATTCTTCTATGATTCTTTTTTACATTTCAACATTCAGTTTAGTATAGAAACACTATACTATTTTGTGTTTGTTCATTATTTTCATATGAAACAGGTTGAGTTTTTGTTACACAGTCCGCTAGTTAGCTTTGTGTCAATGTTAGAGAATAGCGGTTTGTAACTAGAGAGTACTTGCCACTAGTAAGAATCCCTATTATTGGTGCACAACAGACCATAAAATATATAGGTCCAATGATGCTCACACTGAGTCTGTTAAAATGATACACTTTATTAAGACCAAATATTGTGTAGACATTTGGTCTTAATAAAGTGTATCATTTTAACAGACTCAGTGTGAGCATCATTGGACCTATATATTTTATGGTCTGTTGTGCACCAATAATAGGGATTCTTACTAGTGGCAAGTACTCTCTAGTTACAAACCGCTATTCTCTGACATTCCGTCTATCTCCCTGGTAGCACACAACCTCCATACGACCCTTCAAGTAGAACAGTGGTTAGTGCGAGGTACCCTAATCTATTTCATTGTGTCAATGTTAGCCTAGTTTTGTGACACATACTGTAGGTGGATTTAAGCACTTGAATGAGACACTTGTTTGAACATTATACAACACTTTGTTTTTCCGATGTTCTCTTTACGATGGTTTACATTTAGTTGCTTGACACAATCCCGCATGTAGACTTTGGCACCACCAGGTACGTACTGCGTGTTTAATTCATGCAAACACGCCCACTCTCAAATCTATTTATTCAGCACTTTTCACTATTTTTAGTATCTTGATAAAGGTCCAAGTTGTGGATCGAAACATCGATCATCATCTACAATAAATATTTCCACTTTTATTGAACCAAGTACCATTCTATTCTACCACACATGGGTGAATACTTTTTACAGCATTGGACAAACCGGTTAAGGTGCAGGGCGTGCACCTGAGGTATTACATGTAAGAGTCGTGCGAGTGCATCTTTTCTCTCGCTACACTGTGTAACTATGTAAATGACCACCTCCCCACAGTTAAAACATTCTTTTGGTAGCAAAGAATGCAGCTCATGATGTGTGACCACAAAGAAACCTCAAGATAAAGAAAATAAAAAGTGCAAACATAGACCTTTATGGGAAATATGTGGCATACAGGACACCTACCAGCTCATATTGAACCCCCAAAATAACCACAACATACATATAAGCATATAAGTGTCACAGAGGAGTGCTACTGAGCATGGCAATATATATTTAAAACCAGAGACAGAACATGAAATACAGACAGAGCTCAGTGCACATCCAGTGAAACTTATACACGGTACAGTGCCTAAATATATATGTATAGATATCTTTTCAGTAGCACTCCTCTGTGACACTTATATGCTTTTATGTATGTTGTGGTTATTTTGGGGGTTCAATATGAGCTTGTAGGTGTCCTGTATGTTTTACAATTCTTGTTCAGCTGGTCTAAGCTGATTGGAGGGTGGCTCCTCCTACTTAGTTTGAAGCTCACCACCTCCGACATTTAAATGGTTAAAAGCTCACTCCATTGCATCTCCCACTCTCAGGGGAACTTGTTTGCTTGCAGTTTGATTGTGACAAATCTAATACAGAGTTCGTTTCCTGGTAATGTTCAGGTTAATAAGAGCTTCAATCAGATTTAGAACTATGCAACTAATTTTGACAGATTTATTATAAATCATTCTTCCTGGTAATGCACAGGTTATTAAGAATTTATATTAGTGTTAGGTACCCTTGAGATGTGGTCTGCCGTGTAGTGGCTCAAGGGCTTACAACACTTTGGCCAAAATGTTAAACTAAAAGACCATTTTATTCAAAAGATATCTATACATATATATATATATATTTAGGCACTGTACTGTATATAAGTTTCACTGGATGTGCACTGAACTCTGTCTGTGTTTCATGTTCTGTCTCTGGTTTTAAATATGTGGCACAAAATGAATGCACTGACAGAATTATTGATGTAAGGTATACGGAAAATCTACAAAAAGCCTGGTGAGTGTTATGTTCCTCTGCACAACTTACACCCCTTCCTCACTGAACTGTGATGTTAGAGCAGTCGGCATCCCTCTATTGCTGGGGAAACGAGCGTTATTTCCCAGATACAGCTTCCAAATAATCTCCCTGCATCACCAAGCTGGTGCTGCCAGCATCCGTCTGTTACTGAGAGATGACGCCCCCCAGCGATCCAAAGACATTGGAAAATGAGAAAGATGTAACTGTATTGGCGTGCACTGAATAACCCCCTACATTCAGACTTTTTGGGGTCTCTGTGCCTCTGAGAAAAATGAATTGACTCCATACATACTTGATTCTTGGGCATCTAATACAAGCCATTGCCCTCACTTTCACACTCATTCCCATACTCAACAAAGCCTGAAGGCGTTTGTTATCAGCAATTTTTGGTGCTGTGTGCGTAATAGTCCAATCCCCATATTTAGCACAGGAGAAGGGAAAGGCCTAGCTATATCAGTAATATTGGTGAACAATATACTTTGATAAGAATACATTTAACATGTGAATTTGTTATTTTGCCAAGTTATTGAACCAAATGCTATTCAATAAAGTCTGAAGTCATAACAGGATCGCAACCCTCAGCTTTTGCCAAATTTTCCCCTCACCAGTTTAAGGTGGTAAAAAGGTATCTTTATCATGGCCATGTTATAATTGATTAGCTCATGTGCTACAGTAGCCATGTATGCACACAGAGAGGTTTAAAATGTCTTAGTATTAAGTACAGTACTGCTTTTCAATTTTCTTTATTTATCAAATATTTTATTTTTACCAGGAAAAAAACCAATTGGGTGTTATCGCTCGTTTTCCCATATGTCCTGTTACCCCATGTGGTTTCAATCATTGATTTCGCCTCAATATTTATCCAAAACTGAAACATTCTAAACGTGTTTTTACCAACAGGGGTAAAATAGGAAATGTAAAGGGAATTTCTAAAATATAGAAGAAGTGAGAATTTTTGTAAAAGCCATCTGTGAAACAAACCATTCTGTAAGTAAACTTGCTACAGAGTGACGTGCAGTGTGGTACATTTCCCCTTCTTGTGAAATGGATTTACTTTCAAATGTTGGTGGTTTTCACCAAACCACAAGAAAAAAAGAAAAAGAAAAAAATCTTACAAAGTGTTAAATTACTTAGAAACGGCAGCAATATTTTCACACATTTTTACAAAAAAAGTTTTAACTATAGAAATGCAAGACAGTCAAATTGCTACAGTATGCTAAAATTATTTATTTTTCTTTCTATTTACTAGTAAATAGAAATAGGAATAGGGAGAAATTGATATTTGAAAAGCCCCCTGCAGATACAAGCCAGCATACTTTCATTATTACATTGTCAGAAATGAATCTGAGGGTTTTGCAGAACTCACTACCCACTGAAATATTTCCATGGATATTTTGAGTATTCACTGATGTACATGTGATTTTTCTACGGGAAAAATATGTATTGAAATTAGTTTCAAATATATATATATATATATATATATATATATATATATATATATATATATATATATATATATATATACATACACACATATATATATATATATATATATATATATATATATATATATATATATATATATATATATATATATATTCTTATTAATTGTGATTTGTAGTGGGCTACATTTCTTAATTTTATTTTTAACCAGTTTGCATATTCTGTTTCTGCATTAAAAACAATTAAGTATATTTCCTGGCAGCCTTTTTGTTCCTCTGCCTCCTTCATAATATGCATAAAGATAAATAAGTTATTTGCTCATCCTCTGAATCAGGGTGGTTTAATTCCAAATCAAAGAGCTCCACTGTATGAATATGTCACTGATACATTTGCAAGCGTTACATTTAATAAAGGCAGGATTAGGTCGTTGAATGAGGAGCAGAACTGTGTGTGGGGACATGGATTATCTGTAATACCAAACAGAAATGATCAAAAGACAATAAGAGTTGACGCTGCTATAAAAAAAAACTGGTGGTAAAAGAACACTGCAGCATTGGAGGACTGGACAAGTGTAAGAGCTGAGGGGAGGACTGTGGAAGTAGAGGAGTGAAGGTCATGATTAGGACAATAGAGGAGCAGGAGTTGGGTGGAGCAGGCCACACCAATCAAGGAAAGTATACTGTACATAGACATGGAGGAGGAAGAGGACATGCCCTACAGTTAGAGGTAGCAAACAGCCAGACTCTAGGAGCCTGGCTGCATATCAGGTCTTGGTGAGGGGACAAGTGAGATATGCATTACTTTTGTCCAAAGTCACTAACCTGGCAAAATTTGCCCTTTTTTACTTGCAACATTTTTTTCTGTGACCTTGTCAGTATTCTCAAGTATTAAGTCAATGTGCATTGCAATTTTGCTTCATATGCTAATTTGTGCAATTCTCTAAAATCATTATATATACTTATTTTTGCTTAATTCTCTAAAATCACTAGATTCACTTGAATCTAAGGCTATAAATAGGACACACACACAGCATGTTTCCCTCCCCGTCTGGTGATATTTTGCTATTTGGCAAAATATTTGTAAGGAATCGAATTTTGGGAGGAAAACGCAACACATTTTTGGATACTTTTGCACAACTTTAGAGATAAGTGGCATCCTGTCCTTAGTAAGGGGAAAAAAAGATACCTTAAGTTAATTGAGGAGGAAAGTGTTCGACAATTATATACATTTACACGCCCGGGGCGTGTGGATTTAACCCCCGGGCGAGTAAATATTGGCCCAAGCAGCACACGTGTGTTTTTAAAATTTCCTGCGCTCGCGCTGTTGTTTTTCCCCCCGCTCGCGCTGCTGTTTTTCCCCCCGCTCGCGCTGCTGTTTATCCCCCCGCTCGCGCTGCTGTTTTTCCCGCGCTCGCGCTGGAGAAAAAAAAAAGCCGGGGGCGGGTTCATGTTGTTGGGGGAGATTACCCCGCCTCCGGCTCTCTGAGCAACTTTCCCTCCTCAGCGCTTCCACTCCTCCCCCTTCCAGCAGCCAGCCCCTTCCACGCCTGTCTGCCTCAGGCCCCTGCAGGGCCATCTGTCGCCCCCGGCCTCCGTGACCCCCCCTCACCCCAATCTCTCCCGGCCTCCGTGACCCCCCCTCACCCCAATCTCTCCCTGCCTCCGTGACTCCCCCCTCACCCCAATCTCTCCAGGCCTCCGTGACCCCCCCCCGACACCCCAATCTCCCCCCCGACACCCGTGAGCCCCCCCCGACACCCCAATCTCCCCCCCGACACCCATGACATCCCCGACACCCCAAATCTCCCCACTACTCCCGATCTCACCTCCAACTCCGTGTCCCCGGCCTCCGGTGACCAGCCGCATCACTAGCCCCCCCACTCCTCTCTCCCCTGTGTCCGGATCCCTCACTGCCACCCGGTGACCCGCAGCGACAGCTGCCGAGGCCGAGGGCAACACCTGGCCTGCCGCTTCCTCGGCTGTCACAGAGACCGGAGACCACAGCGATCCACGGTGAGTAAGGGGGGGGGGGGAGAGAGAGTGTGTGTAGGGGGGAGAGAGAGTATGTGTGTAGGGGGAGAGTGTGTGTGCGCGTGTAGGGGGGGAGAGTGTGTGTGTGTGTGTAGGGGGGAGAGAGTGTGTGTGTATATGTGTGTGTGTGTATATATGTGTGTGTGTGTGTGTGTGTGTGTGTGTGTGTGTGTGTATATATGTGGGAGTGTGTGTGTGTGTGTGTGTGTATATATGTGGGAGTGTGTGTGTGTGTGTGTATATATGTGGGAGTGTGTGTGTGTATATATGTGGGAGTGTGTGTGTGTATATATGTGGGAGTGTGTGTGTGTATATATGTGGGAGTATGTGTGTATATATATGTGGGAGTGTGTGTGTGTATATATGTGGGAGTGTGTGTATATATGTGGGAGTGTGTGTATATATGTGGGAGTGTGTGTATATATGTGGGAGTGTGTGTATATATGTGGGAGTGTGTGTATATATGTGGGAGTGTGTGTATATATGGGAGTGTATATATATGGGAGTGTGTGTATATATGGGAGTGTGTGTGTGTGTATATATGGGAGTGTGTGTATATATGGGTGTGTGTGTGTGTGTGTATATATATGGGAGAATGTGTATGTGTGTATTGGAGTATGTGTGTGGCTCCAGAGGTACCCCCCCCAATCAGTCACCTGCCCCGGTCAGTCAGTCACCCCTGCCCCGGTCAGTCAGTCACCCCTGCCCCGGTCAGTCAGTCACCCCTGCCCCGGTCAGTCAGTCACCCCTGTCCCGGTCAGTCAGTCACCCCTGTCCCAGTCAGTCAGTCACCTCTGCCCCGGTCAGTCAGTCACCCCTGTCCCGGTCAGTCAGTCACCCCTGCCCCCCTCTCTCTGGTCTCCCCCCGTCTCCCCTCTCTCTGGTCTCCCCCCGTCTCCCCTCTTTCTGGTCTCCCCCCGTCTCCCCTCTTTCTGGTCTCCCCCCGTCTCCCCTCTCTCTGGTCTCTCCCCTCTGCCCTCTCTCTGGTCTCCCCCCTCTCTCTGGTCTCCCCCCTCTCTCTGGTCTCCCCCGTCTCCCCTCTCTCTGGTCTCCCCCATCTCCCCTCTCTCTGGTCTCCCCCCTCTCTCTGGTCTCCCCCGTCTCCCCTCTCTCTGGTCTCCCCCGTCTCCCATCTCTCTGGTCTCCCCCGTCTCCCCTCTCTCTAGTCTCCCCCGTCTCCCCTCTCTCTGGCCTCCCCCCTCTCTCTGGTCTCCCCCCTCTCTCTGGTCTCCCCCGTCTCCCCTCTCTCTGGTCTCCCCCGTCTCCCCTCTCTCTGGTCTCCCCTCTCTCTGGTCTCCCCCCTCTCTGGTCTCCCCCATCTCCCCTCTCTCTGGTCTCTTTCTCCCCTCTCTCTTTCTCTCCCCTCTCTTTCTCTCCCCCCTCTGTCTCCTTCTCTCTCCTGTCTCTTTTTCTCTCTCCCTCCTCTGTCTCTTTTTTCTCTCTTTCTCTCTCTCCTCTCTCTCTTTCTCTCCTCTCTCTCTTTCTCTCCTTTCTCTCTCTCTCCTATCTCTCTCTCTCCTTTCTCTCCCTCTCCTTTCTCTCCCTTCCCTTTCTCTCTCTCTCCTTTCTCTCTCTCTCTCTCCTTTCTCTCTCTCTCTCTCTCTCTCTCTCTCTCTCTCTCTCTCTCTCTCTCTCTCTTCCCCTCTCTTCCTCTCTCTTCCTCTCCCTCTCTTCCTCTCCCTCCCTCTCTTCCTCTCCCTCCCTCTCTTCCTCTCCCTCCCTCTCTTCCTCTCCCTCCCTCTCTTCCTCTCTCTCCCTCTCTTCCTCTCCCTCCCTCTCTTCCTCTCCCTCTCTCCGGATATCTTATTTACCCTATATATCTTAACTGTCCTATACTACACCAAAATAACTTATACTGCTTTCTTCCAGATCTGACTCAAGCTTCACACGGAAGACATCGGAACCCCCCCTAACCCAGAAGACAGGTAGGGAACACATCCCCTCCAACTTATAACATTGCGGGAATGAGGTACCTGGACATTGAGGGACTGCGGATCAGGTTAGATCCCAGGCGGGATTGCTGCTTTAGATAGGGATTGATGCTTTAGATATTGTGAAGCGGGGTTGGGGGTGGGGTTGGGGGCGGGACTAGGTGGCGAGTAGATTTTTTGGTTGGGCGAGTAGATTTTTGGGTGATTTGTCGAACACTGTTTATCACTAAAGTTCTTGCATATAAGCATAATTTGGATGGAATTGATGTAAAATGTCGATGTTAAAAAAAAAAAGTCTGGGCACATTCGTGGCAAGTCGAATGGAGATGTGTGATCGCGGCATCTCCGTGCCCAGCCAGCGCCTTACCAGAACGGCGGAGTAGATGGCAGGACACATACGACGAAGCAAGATTCAGAAACCGGGAAAGGATCTGCAATAAGACAATGCCTTCCAAACCCAGAAAGGGACTATAAAGTGAAGACGAGAAGGACTTCTTCAAACTGCAGGGGCAGGTGCCTAAAAGGGAGAAAAATGGCGCTCAGCCACTTACATCACAGGGCGAGCAGGTTGCAAGATGACATTGCCTCGGATCGGTTATTGTTTACCTTGAATCCTGAAAAAGGGTCTCACATTTTCTTAATAGATTTTACAAATTGGGGAGTGTAATCAGGGGTTTCGTAATATGGAGGAAAGGGTGAAACTGCGCTCATGCTTCCAAGATTTTGTGGATAGGTAAATGCGTGCAACTTTAGCTCCTTGCTGCTGCTGTTTAGGAGCACTCCAAGCTCCTCAAGATATAACCGGAAGGCAATCTCCAGAAATATGAAAAAGAACACAAAGCGCTCCGGAGGGAAGTATAAAGTTGTATTAAAGGAGGTGATGTAGCACAAACTGTGCGAAACGCGTTGTGGCCACGTTACACCACAGTTGGCATTACCAATTGGTAATGCACTGAACGTGGCCTGTAACTCGGGAAGCAGGGAGTCCCCCAAGGCTGAAATTATTGCAGTTCAGCTCAGGAGAACCCCTGCTTCACTCCTCTGTTATTAAAATTAACATTAAGACTGTGCGATAGCCTGTAAGAGCTGTGCAGGGAGATGCAGCTCTCTCCATGCAGCTCTTACAGACTACTTCAGCTTTAAGCAAACACAAAGTAGTGCGATGTTCTATTTTTTTAACGCACATAAAAAACTTGCCATTTTTCTTAGTGAATACCGTTTTTACGCAAATTTCTTATAGAGCGGTAAGAACATGCAAACCCGATCGGTAATGCACTGAGTTTATGGAAGTTTAGTGAATAGGCTCCTTAGTGTATAGATGTTATTTCTCTGCCATATTACGCCTGTGATTTATGGATTTAACATTGCAGTCATTTGACTGTATACAGTACATGCTTCGCAGCCTTGATGCACTGACCTTTTCAATATTGTGTCCGTAAAGCTCAGCTTGGTTTTGAAATGTACATATCTACAAAGTAATATTGAGCAATACAAGATACACGTATGAAACTTGTGTAGGACGTCTTATGAAGTTGTTTCCATGAATGTTAGATAAATAGGAAAAAATTACAAATAAAGCATTCTAAAATCTATTATTTTTTTAGATTTTACTTCCACCTACAGTGCTGTAATATGCTTCAGCATATGAAACGTGGGCATCTTGGGGGCTATAGGGATCTACGTCCCCTAAAAGGTTTCTAGTGACTGATATGTTAAGTATAATGCAACAAGTCAAAATAATCTGACAGTTTCACTGGAGAATACTGCAATGCGTTACTATCTCCCATCAGCAGAATTATCCACACATCCAAATATGTGCTCAGAGAAAATGCATGTCATCTCTAGAAGGTGTATTATCCCATTGCTCTGCGTAGTAAATATAGGGTGTATATATCTACATGATGCTACACTCTCACGATTAGCCACCAGCTTGTCAAGCCAGGTCATGCTCCCATATATGGCATCACCTGAAAGGTGTAGACAAAGATTATTGAACTGTTTTACTGTATATAAATATTTCATTTAAACGGATATTTAATGTTTGGTATTTTTGAGCGAATTACTTTAATTCATAGAAAAACAATGTAACTGTAGAGTTGTATAGGTATCTTTTGGTATATACAGTTGCACCAGTCTGGAAGAGACGTGCAGAGAGAGTAGATAGAATCAGTCACTCTCCCTGTGGGCCTCTAACAGGCGATCAAATAGCTTTTATTGTATTTTAATAACATAGTATTGGGTGGTTAGGCCTACGAGAAGGTTGTGGGAGGGGCTAACCCCTTCATTACCTTAGTGATGAAGCCCTCCCACTGAGGGGGAGAGGCCCCTCTCAATACCTACCTGGGAGGCCTAACCACCCTCCCTGGATCAACTACTCCCATCCCCTCTACTCATTGTCACTGTGGTAAGCTGTGTCCACAATGGGGGGCAATGATTGCCACAATGGCAATGAATGGCCTAACAAAACTAAATAAAATGTATTACAGAGGAGGCCCCAGCGAGTAGATCTTATTTCCTTTGTTTTCTTCTTATCTTCATTCTTTTCTTCTTTCTTCTCTAACAGGTGCAGGAGATGTTGATCCGCCAGATTCTTGAGGTCAAATTAGATCCTATAGTCTGAGGGAAAGAGGGGTTACATTAAGCTACTGTGACAGAGTCACTGTCTGTGTAGGTTGGAGAGAGCTTTCAGTGTACATACTTTCCAGCATGTGGAAGGTTAAACTCCTCTAGCTAGGCAGTCTGCAGCTGCACCTAGTTAGTTATAGTGAACTGTTGATTGCAAAGGGGTTTAAAGGTAGTCAGTAGCCTGCCAAGTGAGAGACTTTTCCCAACCAGGAAGGACACAGGTTGCTACGGTTCCCCAGGCCTGCAGGAATCAGGGTCTACTGGGACCCACACCCAGGAACAGAATCGCCACGAGAGCGAACAAGCCTACTGGATGCAGCGCTGGTATTCAAGGAATGGCGTACCAACCCTGCTGAGGGAGTAGACCTCTCTTGTCAGTGCTGAAGTATCCAGAGGGATTTCCTGGACTCTCTTGGCACTGAGTTACCCCAAACACAGAAAAATACTTTGTTATATTCTTGTTCCAGACATGAATGTATTGTTAAAAACCAGAAACTGGCCCAGTCAGAGTGTTAGTTAGACACTGTTGTCTCCCTACTGGGAGTTGGCTTTGTTTTATTGATTTCGTTTTGCCTTAAAGAGACAGTGTGCCTAAGTTTTATTGTTTGTTATGGACAAATAAACCCTTGCAGGGTTTCTTAAAGCTTTAATTATAATGGTTGGACTCTTTCTGACCCTTCCACGAGGCCATCCTGTCACAGCTACATATGTAAGTTCTGCCAAAAAAATCTAGATTTCATTATTGGGGTTATTATAGTAGAAGGTGTTACCTACCCTGAGCAGGCAGCTACCACATCCTGGATTTTAATGTTAGCATCACAAACCAGCTGCATACTGATGTAGTGGAAATGTTTTTTGTTGCGAGAACAATTCCTCCTTTTCATTGTTGGTAACAATTCCTCCTCTTGACATTTGGCTGTTACATTAATAAACTCTGTTGTAAGGTTCTGCCATGCTATCCTCTCCTTATAAAATCATATATACTTCCCAGTGTGTCTTTTTAGAGATCCTAAAAATGTAAGGGTGAATGCAGCATTTATATATATGAAGGAAAAACTGGTGCAATTTTAAGGCAAATACGTGTTATTTGTCTCCAAAATCCCCCCCCCCCACCCCCCACAATTAAATCAATAGGACGTTTTCTATGATACATCTAGAGCAATGGTTTTTCCCCAGAATTGCACCAATCTTTTTTCCTTGATGCACTTTCCCCTATGGACAAATTAAAAAGGCAACTTTGACCAAAATTGTGACACTTTCATCCTTCGTGAAAAATATCTAAGTACTTTGCTCCAATTTTGCTCCATCTGCACCAACTTGCAACTTGGGGTGTGTCGTTTGGAGGAGTTGGGGAAGTACTACACAGTGTACATAAAGTGGCAATAAAGTTTCTGAATCCCTTAGGAGTTTCACATATTTAAGACCTAAAATGTTATTAGATTTTAATGTAAGTCCTAATAATAGATAAAGATAACCTGATCAAACAAATGACACAAAAACATGATACTTTTTCAACATTTATTTATCCACAAATGATTCAACATTCAATATCCATGTGTGAAAAGGTATCTAACCCTTTAGATTCAGTGCCTGGTGGCACCCCCTTGAGCAGCAATGACATCAATTAAGCTTTCTTGTAACTGCTGGTCAGTCTCTCAAATCGCTTTTGATGAATTTTGTCCCATTCCTACATATAGGACTGCTTCAACTCAGCAACATTTGAGGCCTTCCTTGCATGAACAGCTCGTTTCAGGTCCTGCAACAACATTTCATGCGGTTTAGGTCCGGACTTTGACTAGGCCCTTCTAAAACGCAGAATTTCTTAATCTGCAGACATTATTTTGTAGATCTGATTGTATGTTTAGGATCATTGTCTTGCTACATTAGCCATTTTCGCTTCAGCTCACGGATGGATAGCCTGACATTCTCCTCTGGAATCTACTGATACAATGCAGTGACATGGTTGTGTCAATGATGGAAAGCCGTCCAGGTCCTGAGGCAGCAAAGTAGCCCCAGACCAGCACACTCCCACCACCATGCTTGACGGTTAGGATGAGGTTCTTCTGTTTGAACGCAGTGTTTGGCTTTCACCAAACATACAGTAACATTTCACATTGAGGCCAAAAAGTTCTACCTTTTACACGTCTGTCCAGAGAACATTATTCCAGAAGTCTTCTGGATCATCTATGTGCTCTTTGGCAAACTTTAGTCGGGCAGTTATGTTCTTTTTAGAGAGCAGTGGTTTCCTCCTGGCTATCCTTACATGAACACCATTCTTGTTCAGTCTTTTTCTGATAGTTGAGTCATGAACACTACACTAGCCAAGCCGAGAGTGGCCTGCATATCCTTGGATGTTACTCTGGGTTCTTTGTGAGTTTCTGGATGATTTGCTGGTTTGTTCTTGGAGAGATTTTGGCAGGATGACCACTCCTGGGTAGAGTGAATTTGGTCTTGAACTTTTTCCCTTTATAGATCTGTCTGATAGTGGATTGGCCTGAGCCCCAATTCCTCATGAAGCCCCCTTTCCCCCTGTGTCAGGGCGACTACATGTGCTGCTATACCTGCGTGGCAAACAGGAGGCCTGATCCTCCGCCACTGGGGAGTCTGGGTGTATGTATATCTACTAAACAGCGCCTCAACCAGAGAAGGATCCTCTCATAGTAGGATAGCCCCTCCCAAGACAATATGCCCAGTAATACACACACAGAGTATGGGGAACAGTATAAATACTGTAGGTAATAAACAATGACAACCATAGGAACAGCAATAGACATATACAGTATGTATACCTACCCGTAGAATATCCCCACAGTACTTGGGTGCAGAGGCACCAGTGTCCAGACCCCAATGGCCTTTCCCACCCCCAAGTATGAGACAGCGCTACCCACGTGAATGTTGGTGCACTTATGTGGATGCCTTCCCTGGTGTAGCTGAGCAACAGTCAATGGTCAGTCTGCTCCGACGCCTTCCGCCTCCTTGTGGGGTGGCCTCCAGCAGGAGTGTGCCACCATAGATAGAGCTAAAGGGAGGACTGGGCTACACTTAGAAATGGTTTTATAACCCTTCCTAGTCAGATGAACATCAATAACTGCTTATCTGGGGTCCTCAGAGATTTCAGTTGATCGTGGCATGATGTGTTTCCACACACCTGTATGGTGAAGACCAAACTCACAACATATCTGATCTTTATATAGGGTGGGGCCTTCCAAACTGACCACTGCAGATCTACCTAATTATTTAAACACCACTAGTTAGCCCCTTTAATTTAGCTGATAAAACCAGGGTTTCACTTACTTTTGCACATACCCTGACTCTTAATTACTCATTGTTTGTCTAATTCATACATCATTTTGTATCAAAAGACATGGAATTGGTTAATATAAACCCTATTGGATATTTAAGCAAAGACTGGTTTTGATTCAAGAAGGTTATCATGAAAACATTTTAGAATCTCCATAATTATCATTGGGTTCTCAAACTTTTTCTCACCACTGTACAATATGTCAAAGTCTCTTCTCTTTGTGTCATTATTGAAGTGAAACTTCTTTAGTGGCACCTCATTTGAACTGGGGCAAAAATGGATTGTGGAGACAGAAATGAAACGGATGTGACGTCAGTGCTGGCAGTTGAGGCCGGGCTGTGTTCTGGCTCAGCCCGACCCCAACACTGACATGATCCCAACTGCTCAAAAAATCAGATGTGGCAGCGACGATAGCTCCTAATGGCCGCCGCTCCCCCCACACAGCCGCAGCGCCGCCGGCACCGCTCCTAACGGCCGCAATTCCCCCCACGTGCATTGCTACTGTACAGCGGCTCCCCGGGCTCTCTGTCCCAGCCGCGACACCGCCGGCGCCGCTCCTAACGGCCGCAATTTCCCCTAGGTGGAGATGGGCACGGGCGGCATCCGGGGACCTGCTGACCGGCTCCTGGGACCAGGCCCACTCACTGTCCCAGCCGCACGCTCTGCCGGGCTGGAGACTCAGACAGAGCCCCCCAGCGCATGCACATGCGCTGCTGGGCTCACTCGAGTACAGGCAGCAAGGGGAGCTGTTCAGCTATCGCCAAGCTCTGCGCTGCCCACGCCGCGCATGCGCAGTTGTCATGGCGATGCTGCCGGACGCCACACATGTGCAGAAGTGGCTGGCAACGGCGCCGTTCCCCCCACACGCTCCTAACACCCATTGACAGCGGTGCCATTCCGCCCTCCACTGACGCGGGCGTTCGCGGGCCCCCTGCACCCGCAGGAAGTGGTGGCACACGGTGCAAACCCAGGTGCAACCAGCGCAGCACAGGGGCTCGGCGCCGGGGGCAGGCTCCTGCTGCTGGAAGAAAGGGTGACCTGGGCGGGCCGGGCACATGTCCTCCCCCCCCCTGGGGGGAGGGCTGCGCAGAATTTTTTGGGGGGGTTGGAGGTGGTGCGCAATGTTACACCCCGCCCCTGGCTGCAGCAGAACACACACACTGACTGACACACATACACACACTGACTGACACACTGACACACATACACACACACTGACTGACACACATACACACACACTTACTGACTGACACACATACACACACTGACTGACACACATACACACACACTGACTGACACACATACATATACACACACTGACTGACACACATACACACACTGACTGACACACATACACACACTGACTGACACACATACATATACACACTTACTGACTGACACACATACACACACTGACTGACACACATACACACTGACTGACACACATACATACACACACTGACTGACACACATATACACACTGACTGACACACATACACACACTGACTGACACACTGTGACAGGGCTGCTTGCACTTTTGTAGAAGTTAAATGCATGTTTGCTTTCTGGCATCAAATGCACCACTTTATCTTTCTTTCTTTTTCTGTTTTGCTTTTTGCTGGGCCCAGCAATCTTTTTTGTTTCCTTTATCTGAAACTTTACTAACCTTTAATGTGGTGTCCTGAGGTCAGTCAGTATAATGCAGGTCTGGTTAATGTTAAACACAGTTTGATGTTACACAGCCATGGGCAGTCTCTGTTATAAAGGAAAAGGGCGTTTTCTTCCTGCATACCATCCAGGGTAGATTATACCATGGTATGGGGGGGGGGGGGGGGAATTAAAGTAAGTGATACTGAATGTCATTTATTTTGCAGAGTAAAGACATGCATGGGATGTTTGTAAAAGGTACTGTTTTGGGGCTTGCTATAGAAATTTGTATGTTGTGTGAAGTGTATTTTGTTTGCTAATTGTGTAAGTTTTGGGAGACCTGTGTGGTTTACTTTATTTGGTTTGGTCCAAATTAACCAGTAATAAAAGGGAGGGGGTTTCTTTCCCTGGTTGCTGCTGCACTCCTTGTTGCTGCTATGTGATGGTGTCGCTTTCTGCACGCCTTGTTGCTGTTATGTAATGTTGTCGCTTTCTGCACTCCTTGTTGCTGTTATGTGATGTTGTCGCTTTCTGCACTCCTTGTTGCTGTTATGTGATGTTGTCGCTTTCTGCACTCCTTGTTGCTGTGTGATATGAGGATGTCTCTTTCTGCACTCCTTGTTGCTGTTATGTGATATGAGGTTGTCTCTTGCTGCACTCCTTGTTGCTGCTATGTGATATGAGGTTGTCGCTTTCTGCACTCCTTGTTGCTGCTATGTGATATGAAGTTGTTCCTTTCTGCACTCCCTATTGCTACTATGTGATATGAGGATGTCTCTTGCTGCACTCCTTGTTGCTGTTATGTGATATGAGGATGTCTGTGGAACTTCAGTGAAAGGATGCAAACTTTCTAATGCAGATAGTGCTGGCTACTCTGTGGCTGGAGACACCACGCTGGGAGAACTGGTTGTTGTTGTACACCTGAATGTGGAATCCCTAATAAAAAGAAGGTTCAGAGAACAGCAAAAGCCTCTTTCATTCTTCCCAGGGTCTGATGCTGCTACTTCTTTAAATAAAGGCTGGGACTCAACCTTTCACACACACATACACACATTGACTGACACACTCTGACACACTCTGACACACTCTGACACACTCTGACACATACACACACTGACTGACACACATACACACACTGACTGACACGCATACACACACTGACTGACACGCATACACACACTGACTGACACGCATACACAAATACAAACACATACACACACTGACTGACACACTTACACACATACACACACTGACTGACACACATACACACTGACTGACACACATACACACACGCATACACACACTGACTGACACGCATACACACACTGACTGACACGCATACACACACTGACTGACACGCATACACACACTGACTGACACGCATACACACACTGACTGACACGCATACACACACTGACTGACACGCATACACACACTGACTGACACGCATACACACACTGACTGACACGCATACACACACTGACTGACACGCATACACACATACACACACACACACACACACACACACACTGGCTGACACACATACACATACACACACTGGCTGACATACATACACATGAGGAATTCACACTTCGTGCAAATAGCTAATACAGGGGATGTGTGCCGAGCACGCGCATTATAAGTCAAATGTATTTGTGTTTTGTCAATGAAATTGTATTTTGATTTTTAATTAAAACATCACCAACACAAATACAATTTCTGTGACAAAAGTCAAAGAAGTTTCACTTACTATGCGCGTGCACAGCACACACAGCTTTTTTTTTCTCTTATTTGCACAAACTAAGGACCATGATATGTATATTTTATGCTAGATGTTATAATTAATGTGCTATCATCATGGTCTCAGAGACATTACTAATCCTCTGAGATACACATAGCACCTCGGTATACAGTAGTTCACGTGAGCTGGAACACGGCGAACAACAGCTGCAGTATGAATCACACAGTCACGGGAGACCAGCACTTTTAACACCTTTCACCTTCTGGGATCATTCACTAGGCAAAACAAGGTAGTGGAATAAAATGAGGTTTATTAAGGTGAAACTCGCGGACAAACAATGAATACACAAAGTACAGGTACAACATAATACACTGGGGGTCTGGGGTGAAAATCTAGCCTCAAATAGGTGCAGGGCACCTGCTCCAGGAAGGCTTACCCTGGCCGGACCTTGTCCAGAAAGACGCGGTACTCTTTTCGGCAGCACGGCAGAGCTTACTAGCGCTACGTTCTCAGCTCAGAACTTGGCCATGAAATGCAGGACTTAGTCTCAGCTAAGCAGGTTTCTCCGGGTAAAAACTAAGCCGGTTGCTCTGCTATTTGCAACAGAGCAACTTTGAAACGCTCGCCAGCGCCTCACTGACCCAAGCCTGAAATCATCTGGACCTCTGATCTGCCAGTCCCCTTACGTAGACCTCGGTGTTCTATGTCTAACATGGAGAAGGGGCTAGGCCTTTTGAGGCTGAAACGTCGATCTATTTGCAATAAATTTGCAATATCAAAAATCCGTAGTGCCTTGCTTCTTCTACCTATCAGTATAGAGATTAATAAATACGGTATAAAACATAATACACTGTTTTATTAAACTTGTACCCTTTGGGGAACATTATACATGTGGGGGAAATAGGACTGGGATACTTATTATTATTTATTTATTTATTGATAAAATATTTTACCAGGAAGTAATACATTGAGAGTTACCTCTCGTTTTCAGGTATGTCCTGGGCACAGAGTAAAACAAATAATACATGTTTACAAATACAGTTACATAATGAACAGGGTATACATTATATACAAGACATTGTGTGCATAGTTAAAGAAAATATATATTATGGGCGTATGAAACAGTTACAGACCAGATTAAAGTGTGAGACAGCCTTAGATTTTAAAGAACTTAAACTGGTGGTGGATGTGAGAGTCTCTGGTAGGTTGTTCCAGTTTTGGGGTGCATGGTAGGAGAAGGAGGAACGTCCGGATACTTTGTTGGGCCTTGGGACCATGAACAGTCTTTTGGAGTCTGATCTCAGATGATAAGTGCTGCAAGTGGTAGGGGTGAGGAGCTTGTTCAGATAGCTGGGTAGCTTGCCCATGAAGAATTTAAAGGTAAGACAGGAAAGGTAAACTTTGTGCCTAGACTCTAGTGATGACCAATCTAGTTCTTTGAGCATATCGCAGTGATGTGTGTTGTAGTTGCATTGGAGAACAAAACGACAAATTGAATTGTAGAGGGTGTCAAGTTTGCCAAGGTGGGTTTGAGGTGGTGAGACATATACTATGTCTCCATAGTCAATAATTGGCATTAGCATCTGCTGTGCGATACGCTTTCTGACCAGGAGACTTAGGGAGGATTTGTTCCTGTAAAGTACCCCTGGTTTGACATAGGTCTTGGTTGTCAGGGTATCAATGTGCATCCCGAATGTTAAGTGGGAGTCAAACCATAAGCCCAGGTATTTAAAACTAGTGACAGGGGTTAGGGTGGTGTTAGCGTTGGTTCTAATCAGGAGCTCAGTCACTGGAAGCTTTAAAAATTTAGTCTTGGTCCCAAACACCATTGTTACAGTCTTGTCAGTGTTTAAAAACAGTTTGTTTTGGGAAATCCAGTTTACGAGTCTCAAAAAGTCAGACTGAAGTATGTGTTGAAGGTCAGAGAGGCTATGGCTGTGTGCATATAGGATTGTGTCGTCTGCATACATGTGTATTGAGGCTTCCTTACAAGCTGTGGGAAGATCATTAATGATTAGGGGTATACCCAAGGGTCAGTACCTCAGACTGAGGAGGAATTGCTCCACAATGAGTGACTTCCTGATTCAGTCTGAGGTGCTGACTGACAGATTTGTTGAAAGAGGCTATGACAGGGAGACCCTCCAATCAACTCTCCAAGAAGTAGTTGAGATTAAAAGAGAAACGTTACTACCCCAGAATTCCAGAGTGAGGGATGCCAGGAAAGCAAAAATAAAAAAGGACTTTTATGGGACCAAAAAAGAGTGTCCAATGTTTATATCACAATATAATAAATCCAGTAGCCAAGTGAAGAAGATTATAAATAAACATTGGGACTTATTACAAATGGATCCCATTCTATGTGAATATACTAAACAGGGTCCAAAGTGTGTATACAGACGGGCCAAAACATTGGCTGCATTCATTTCACCAAGTGTTATCACCACCCCCCTAGGTAATCCTGATCGCTTTCTGACCAAGGGGTCTTTTAGGTGCAACCAGTGCAACATGTGCGAATTTATGAAACCATCTAGACATGTCTTTTCCCACAATCCACACAAGCAGTATAATATTAACAGCTTTATCAACTGTAATACAAATATGGTGGTCTATTTGATCAGTTGCGGTTGTGGGAAAAGATATGTCGGTCGGACAACAAGAGCCTTGAAAACAAGGATGCAGGAGCACTGCAGATTAATACGAAAGAAAGATTTAGAACACCCTGTATCAAAGCACTTTACAGAATGTGACAAAGGGGGTATTGGGAACTTCTCTTTTTTGGGTATAGAGAAAATTACAAAAAAGGAGAGAGGGGGTGATATTGTGAATACTCTAAACTGTAGAGAGTCCTTCTGGATATTCACGTTGAGAACGAGATTTCCTGAAGGGATAAATATAGAGTGGACCATCAACCACTTTTTGAGATAACTACAAACTATACCCCTCCAGATAAGATTAAGATTCCCTGGAAATCAATCCTGTGCTACTAATCACTAGTAAGCACTTTGTGATTTAATCCCAACCCCTTTTTGATCACATAGCCCAGTCTCTTGTCCAGCTTTTTTGATTAGCTTTTTTGATTAATTATATAGCCCAGTCTCTTGTCCAGATTTTTTGATTAATTAATTATATAGATTGTTCCAACTGAATTCTCTAGCCTTACAATAGATTCAGAAAAAGAGAAAATATTGTAGTATATATGCTAGAAAACGAATCATTGACTAAAATATTGCATATGTATAGTAATTAAGGATATTGATTTACTTGCACACTCTATAAATGTTGTCAATGCCATTTTCAGCATGATCAATAAATAAATTTTCCCTAGGTACCCCACAAGGGGAGAAAAATATAAAAACATATTTGTTTCAAACATTTATATCTCACTGTAATCACAAGGATGCTCATTTGTTTTTACACGAATTTATTGTTTTTAAATGTGTTTTGTTATGTATATGTATATATATTTTTTTAATTAATAAAATTGTATGTTTTGATTTTTGTGATATGGCTGCCCAGTATCGCTATATATATCCTTTAGTGCATAGAACCAATTTTTTAGTAAAATTTTTTTAGTATATTTCATAGCATTAGTTTATAAACACAAACTTTTGAAGCATTGAACAACAACTATTAATTAATTTATGTCTTTTGTTTATGATTCTTTTGCTCACATTTTATCATGTATATTTTTGTTGAAATTTTTTTATTCACATGAACCCCTCATGATTGGGGGGTGGGGAACATGCTCCATATTTCAGCTCTCTCCGCTGAGGATGATTAGCTGGTTGGAGCTTGGACATCATTCTCTCCACTACATGTGGGTGTAACATGTGATGTGATGGTATGACACTAACAATTTCTATAGCCACACATAGTTAAGATCCCATCACAAGATTGTGGTGCTGTTTCATAGCAGCAGCAGGCACGTAGAGCTGGGATGGGGGCGGATACAGTTTCCCCTGTCATCATCCTTCCCTGTGTGGCACTCCCCTATGGGCGTTTCCTTGCAGTGGTGGAGAGATTGTGTGGGGCTGGTTACTCCCCCGTTCAGAGCCGCGATGCGCATGCGCGAGACTAGTGAGTTCTGATTGGTTATGACACAAACGTGACGTCACAGATATCGCGAGACTTGGCGGCCATTGCTACATAAACGCTCTGTATATCGTGTAGAAGCACTTCTTGATAAAGTGCTATGCACGAAACGCGTAGAAGGGTTGCATCCCTTGATTTTATGACACTTCAATAAAGATTGGATATTTTTGGCCAGACCTGTTCCTCATTTGGATCGCGGTGCGCTGCATCACTCTCTACTTTGCTGGACTACATTCTCTACAGCAGCACGCGATGGAGGGGAGACTCTGGTGAAAGCAGTGGTACAGTGAGTACTCAGGGCCAACCCAATGAGGTGGAGGAGGCTGTCTTTGGACTACCTACCCCCACCTTCAGGGTATCTGGTGCCCCAACCTTTGAATACTCAAATGCATGTATTGATAATAATCAATATCCAGATTGTACTCCCCTCTTTCCTGTGTATAGGACACTACTGAGCACCTTAAATCACCCTAACCTCGTTTACATGTGTATTGAGGCTTCCTTACAAGCTGTGGGAAGATCATTAATGAACACTGAGAAGAGTAGGGGCCCCAGAACAGAGCCTTGCGGGACACCACAGGTGATATCCAGGGGGTTGGAGTTAGAGCCTGAGATGGACACATGTTGGGATCTACCTGATAGGTAGGACTGAAACCAGTTTAAACCATGCTTCCCTATTCCTGAGCTCTGGAGTTTGTTAAGCAGGATAGCATGATCAACTGTGTCAAAAGCCTTTGCAAAATCTAGGAATACTGCACCAGTGAGTTGTCCTCGTTCCATTCCACACTGGATGTCATTGCAAACTTTTAGCAGGGTAGTTACGGTGGAGTGTTTGGGACGAAACCCAGATTGGAATTGGCAATGGAAATTTGTCTTGGTATAGAAATCGCTTAATTGGGAGTGGACATATTTTTCCATGACTTTGGATAGAATTGGGAGAAGTGAGATTGGCCTGTAGTTTGAGACAGTGTTTTTATCCCCACTTTTGAAGATTGGGACAACTCTGGCAGTTTTCCATGTCTTAGGGATATGGCCTGAAGACAGGATAGAGTTGACTATGGATGCAATTGGTTTGGCAATGGCTGGGGCACCAAGTCGTAGGAACCTAGATTGTAGTAAGTCAGTTCCACATTGGCTGCTTAGTTTTAGTTTGAGGAGCGCTTGTATAATCTCCTCTTCAGATACTGGGCCAAATTGAAAATTGTGGGCAGTGTTGGGAGGAGGTGGGACTATAGGGGTACTCCCAGGATGAGATTCAGGTTTGTGGTTTGGGCTGCGTTTTGCTAATAAGTTAGTGGCACACCCCACAAAGTAATCATTGAATGCATTTGCAATGTCAGTGGAGTTTGTCAGAGTAATATCCCCCTTAGTGATATTACTTGGTTGTTGATGGTTAGGAGGCTGGAATATATTGTTGATAACCTTCCAGAAGTTAGCTGGGTTTGTTGTATTTTGGTGGAGATTGTCAGAGTAATATTGTGCTTTTGCATGCCTTGTTTGCCTTGTGCACATGTTCCGCATGCATCTGTAGTGATTGAGATCCTTGGTAGTGCCAGTTACTTTGTAGCTTTTCCACAAGGTATCCCTGAGCTGGTAGAGTGCAATAAGGTCAGTTGTAACCCATGGAAGGTGGGCCCCTCGTACCCTTATTTTGCGTAGTGGAGCATGGGTATCACAGAGTTTTAAGAACTCGATTGGAAATAGTCGAGTGCAGAATCAGGGTCGGGAATTAAATCGATTCTGTGCCATGGGCAGTTGGTAAGGTCATCCAGAAACTGTTGTGGGTTAAAGTTTTTTAATGTTCTAGTGAGGAGAACTTTAGGGCTTGATTGGGGCGGTTTAATTTTCCTTACACAGTACACTATTGCATGGTCACTGAAAATGTTAGGAAGGATGCCAGAGGACTGGATTCTGCTGGGGTTTGAGGAGAGAATCCAGTCTAGCAAGGAATGGTTGTGCGATTTCAGGTTTATCCGAGTGGGTTGGGAAATGAGTTGCGATAGGTTAAGTGACTTGAGTTGTATCTGGATTTTGTGGTTTTTAGGGTCAAGCAAATTGAAGTTGAAATCCCCAAGAACTAGCAGCTCACTCTTCTCATTCAGAGAGGAAATGGAGCCAAGAAATTGGGTGATATCAGTCAGGGATTGTAGAGGGGCTTTAGGGGGGCGGTAGATGCCAGCAAGCAAGATGGGCTTAGAAAAGGGGAGGCAGATTTTGCCAACTAGAATTTCAAAGGAGGGTGGGCTTGATGGGCAATTTAACAGTGTAAATTGTAAGGTGTCTGCAATATAAAATAACACCCTTCCTCCTCTCTTTGACCTATCTCTCCTAAAAATGGAGTATCCCTGAATGGCGATATTTGCATCAGGGGTTTTAAGGGATAGCCATGTTTCTGTAAGAAGGATGGCTTTGGGTTTATGCATAAGGCACCATGCTCTTAGTTCGTCCAGTTTGGGCAGCAGGCTCCGGATATTTATATGGGCGACAGATAGGCCTTTTTGGAATTTAAAGGTGGAATTCTCAGGGGCATGGGACAGAGCTGGGTCGAAAACCAGGATTCTGGGGGGCACTATGTAGCCCCAGTGTAATTCACCTCACGTACCCGCAGATCCTGCCTGCACGTCGGGGAGAATTACGGGACTACTGGTAACTTTGTCTCCCGAACTCCTACACAGACTCTAAATACATTTTGACCCACAAATCCCCCTTGAAGCTCCCACTCCTGAAATCCCAGGTTTATTACATAACAGGATAAGGGAAGCACACAATCAGGACAGGTTTTAGGTGATACATACAGTGTCCCTGACTTATGGTGCTACTTAGCTACCAGCGACCCCCCTGGTTTTCAGGGGTAACCAGTCGGGCTTCACCTTAATTGTGAAGACTGGCTACCCCCTACCGTTACACACATTACCTTTTGAACCTTTGCTGCTCCAATACTCAGTTACTTTACTGTTTAAATTAGGGGCCCTTTTGAATATATGGCTGCAGCCTATGCAGGCTTTCCCTTGCTCCTTCCCTTTGTTTTAGTGTTTTAGATGTTAGTTTACGACTGATTAGTAGTGTTTAGTAGCAGTTTATTTGTGTTATAAATAAAGTTTCACTTTTTAACTAGTTCATTTTTTGTACTACAGTAGTGCTTTAATAGTGGTACATTTGTTCCAATTTTAGGCTTTATGGGTATTCATCAGCTATGTCCTATGTTCCTCCAGTGAATTCAGCCGGCTTTTTGATCATCAGTAGCATTTTACTATTACTTTATTTACTATTTTATTGGGAGCTCTGTTCACTAATTTTAACATTAGCCCATTTTGACTTTTAGAGGTGGCCATTATACATTGTATTATATATATAAAGCCCCGGTTTTTCACTCCTTATTCACAGTTGTCACCCATTTTTTGATACACACCCCCTTTTTCTTTTTGTTTCTTGTCAACACTGGTTGTTCTCTTCCACCGTTTTTACATTGTTTATTTCGATTTACAGGTACCTACCTTATTTGAGGTACCTATCCTATCCCTCTCTTTGGCAGTCATGCATCTGTGTGAGAGCTCAGAATGTTCAGGTTACTGTTTAACCTACACATGGTTTTATTATTTCCCTTGGGTGCATGACCATTTTCACATCACCAAGCTTTCCTACATGGATATAGACTGGAGGGCCCATACCATAGTCTCTTTTATGTACAGATTCACATCATATTAGTACCCCTGTAGTTTGGATACCACCACTAACTGTGGCAAGCGCTATCTCCCGACAACACTTACCTTTGAGAGTCTTGTGCTTGCATTGCAATTAGGGGCTTTTCTTGAGACTCTTCTTTGAATATAAACCCATGTATCTGTGCCCAGGAGATACTTAAAACGAGAGACAACTCAATGTATTATTTCCTGGTAATGCATTTAAAAAATAAATAAAATACAACATACTGTATATTTCACCCCTATAGATACATGATCTAAATGTTAGCTGTTAAAGGAATTTTGATACCGGTGGCTTTCACTATTCATCTCACAGACCCTTCTTGTCAGGATGTGGGTCTATTAAGACCTTTTATATTTTCCATTTGCAAGCTGATATATTAGGCAGCAGTGAAGTGAGTAAGGTGTGCAGGGGGAAAAAATGTTCTTTTTGTCAGCACTAGGACACATGAAGCAGAAGTATCTGCACAACGTAATCACACTGGGGACATATAATAATAACAACTTCACAACCACCAGATTTACACAGTAATCCGCTTGGATGTATTTTGATTTTCTTATTTATATGTTTTTTTTTTTTAAAGAATAAAACATACAGCTGTCAATTATATTTAAATGCCTGTTTCTCTATTAGATAATGTTGTCAGCTAAGGTATAGCATATTTGACCTAAAATGGTTAAAAGAGTTAACCTCAGAAAAGATAGAAGGCAATGCTGAAACGTTTGCCACTGTGGCAAAGCAACTTCCCAGTAGTGGATACAGACCCATATTTAGTAAGCGATGCAATGCCGGAAGACACTTTGCAGACCAGTCATGTGAATGAATGTGCCTTATGAAATAGCACCACTTTGTAAATATGGACCACAGTCTCTTGCCATTAACTCCTTACTCACTTCCCTTCACCAGCCCTGTACATAATATCTGTGGCCAAATTTGGCTAACTGCACTTTATTTTAGCTAATAATCCACATACATTTCTAAATATTTATGTCTTTAATTATATGTATGGTGCCATCACATAGCATGCTTTTATCACATAGCATGCTGCATCACAGAGCATGCTCCCATCACAGAGCATGCTCCCATCACATAGCATGCTGCATCACAGAGCATGCTCCCATCACATAGCATGCTCCCATCACATAGCATGCTCCCATCACATAGCATGCTCCCATATCATAGCATGCTCCCATCACATAGCATGCTCCCATCACATAGCATGCTCCCATCACATAGCATGCTCCCATCACATAGCATGCTCCCATCACATAGCATGCTGCTATCACATAGCATGCTGCATCACAGAGCATGCTCCCATCACATAGCATGCTCCCATCACATAGCATGCTGCATCACAGAGCATGCTCCCATCACATAGCATGCTCCCATCACATAGCATGCTCCCATCACATAGCATGCTCCCATCACATAGCATGCTCCCATCACATAGCATGCTCCCATCACATAGCATGCTCCCATCACATAGCATGCTCCATCACATAGCATGCTCCCATCACATAGCATTCTCCCATCACATAGCATGCTCCCATCACATAGCATGCTGCCATCACATAGCATGCTGCCATCACATAGCATTCTGCCATCACATAGCATGCTGCCATCACATAGCATGCTGCCATCACATAGCACGCTCCCATCACATAGCACGCTCCCATCACATAGCATGCTGCCATCACATAGCACGCTCCCATCACATAGCACGCTCCCATCACATAGCACGCTCCCATCACATAGTATGCTGCCATCACATAGCACGCTGCCATCACATAGCACTCTGCCATCACATAGCATGCTGCCATCACATAGCACGCTCCCATCACATAGCACGCTCCCATCACATAGCACGCTGCCATCACATAGCACGCTCCCATCACATAGCACGCTCCCATCACATAGCACGCTCCCATCACATAGTACGCTCCCATCACATAGTACGCTGCCATCACATAGCACGTTGCCATTACATAGCACGATCCCATCACATAGCACGCTGCCATCACATAGCATGCTCCCATCACATAGCATGCTCCCATCACATAGCATGCTCCCATCACAGAGCACGCTCCCATCACATAGCATGCTCCCATCACAGAGCACGCTCCCATCACATAGCATGCTCCCATCACATAGCATGCTCCCATCACACAGCATTGTGCAATCACATAGCATGCTCCCATCACATAGCATGCTGCCATCACGTAGCATGCTCCCATCACATAGCATGCTACCATCACAGAGCATGCTCCCATCACATAGCATGCTGCCATCACGTAGCATGCTACCATCACAGAGCATGCTCCTATCACATAGCATGCCCCCATCACATAGCATGCTACCATCACAAAGCATGCTCCCATCACATAGCATACTCCCTTCACATAGCATGCTCCCATCACATAGCATGCTCCCATCACATAGCATTCTGCCATCACATAACATGCTCCCATCACATAGCATGCTCCCATCACATAGCATGCTGCCATCACATCGCATTCTCACATCACATAGCATTCTCGCATCACATAGCATTCTCCCATCACATAGCATGCTCCCATCACATAGCATTCTGCCATCACATAGCATGCACCCATCACTTAGCATGCACCCATCACAGAGCATACTCCCATCACATAGCATGCTCCCATCACATAGCACGCTGCCATCACAGAGCACGCTGCCATCACAGAGCACGCTGCCATCACATAGCATACTCCCATCACATAGCATGCTCCCATCACATAGCATGCTCCCATCACATAGCATGCTCCAATCACATAGCATACTCCCATCACATAGCATACTCCCATCACATAGCATTCTGCCATCACATAGCATGCACCCATCACATAGCATGCACCCAACACATAGCATGCACCCATCACATAGCATGCACCCATCACATAGCATACTCCCATCACATATCATTCTGCATCACATAGCATTCGGCCATCACATAGCATGCTGCCATCACATAGCATGCTCCCATCACATAGCATGCTCCCATCACATAGCATGCTGCCATCACATAGCATTCTGCCATCACATAGCATTCTGCCATCACAAAGCATTCTGCCACAACATAGCATGCTGCCATCACATAGCATGCTCCCATCACATAGCATTCTGCCATCACATAGCATGCTGCCATCACATAGCATGCTCCCATCACATAGCATTCTCCCATCACATAGCATGCTCCCATCGCATAGCATGCTGCCATCACATAGCATGCTCCCATCACATAGCATGCTCCCATCACATAGCATACTCCTATCACATAGCATTCTGCAATCACATAGCAAGCTCCCATCACATAGCATGCTCCCATCACATAGCATGCTCGCATCACATTGCATTCTGCCATCACATAGCATGCTCCCATCACATAGCATTCTGCCATCACATAGCATGCTCCCATCACATAGCATTCTGCCATCACATAGCATTCTGCAATCACATAGCATGCTGCCATCACATAGCATGCTCCCATCACATAGCATGCTCCCATCACATAGCATGCTGCCATCACATAGCATTCTGCCATCACATAGTATGCTGCCATCACATAGCAGGCTGCCATCACATAGCATGCTCCCATCACATAGCATGCTGCCATCACATAGCATTCTGCCATCACATATTATGCTCCCATCACATAGCACGCTTCCATCACATAGCACGCTCCAATCACATAGCACGCTCCCATCACATAGCACGCTCCCATCACATAGCACGCTGCCATCACATAGCAAGCTCCCATCACACAGCACGCTCCCATCACACAGCACGCTGCCATCACATAGCACGCTCCCTGCACATAGCACGCTCCCATCACATAGCACGCTCCCATCACATAGCACGCTCCCATCACATAGCACGCTCCCATCACATAGCATGCTCCCATCACATAGCATGCTCCCATCACATAGCATGCTCCCATCACATAGCATGCTCCCATCACATAGCATGCTCCCATCACATAGCATGCTGCCATCACATAGCACGCTGCCATCACATAGCATGCTCCCATCACATAGCACGCTCCCATCACAGAGCACGCTCCCATCACATAGCATGCTCCCATAACATAGCATGCTCCCATCACACAGCATTGTGCAATCACATAGCATGCTCCCATCACATAGCATGCTCCCATCACATAGCATGCTTCCATCACGTAGCATGCTCCCATCACATAGCACGCTCCCATCACATAGCATTCTGCCATCACAGAGCATGCTCCCATCACATAGCATGCTCCCATCACATAGCATACTCCCTTCACATAGCATGCTCCCATCACATAGCATGCTCCCATCACATAGCATGCTCCCATCACATAGCATTCTGGCATCACATAACATGCTCCCATCACATAGCATGCTCCCATCACATAGCATGCTGCGATCACATAGCATTCTCACATCACATAGCATTCTTCCATCACATAGCATTCTTCCATCACATAGCATGCTGCCATCACATAGCATGCTCCCATCAAATAGCATTCTCCCATCACATAGCATGCTCCCATCACATAGCATGCTGCCATCACATAGCATTCTGCCATCACATAGCACGCTGCCATCACATAGCATGCTCCCATCACATAGCATGCTGCAATCACATAGCATGCTGCCATCACATAGCATGCTTCAATCACATAGCATGCTCCCATCACATAGCATGCTCCCGTCACATAGCATGCTCCCATCACATTGCATGCTCCCATCACATAGCATGCTGCCATCACATAGCATGCTCCCATCATGTAGCATTCTGCCATCACGTAGTATTCTGCCATCACATAGCATGCTGCCATCACATAGGATTCTGCCATCACATGGCATGCTCCCATCACATGGCATGCTCCCATCACATGGCATGCTCCCATCACATAACATGCACCCATCACATAGCATGCTCCCATCATATAGCATGCTCGCATTACATAGCATTCTGCCATCACATAGCATGCTGCCATCACATAGCATGCTCCCATCACATAGCATGCTTCCATCACATAGCATGCTGCCATCACATAGCATGCTGCCATCACATAGCATGCTGCCATCACATAGCATTCTGCCATCACATAGCATGCTTCCATCACATAGCATGCTACAATCACATAGCATTCTGCAATCACATAGCATTCTGCCATCACATAGCATGCTCCCATCACATAGCATGCTACAATCACATAGCATTCTGCAATCACATAGCATTCTGCAATCACATAGCATTCTGCAATCACATAGCATTCTGCAATCACATAGCATGCTGCCATCACATAGCATACTGCAATCACATAGCATTCTCCCATCACATAGCATGCTCCCATCACATAGCATGCTGCCATCACATAGCATGCTACAATCACATAGCATTCTCCCATCACATAGCATGCTCCCATCACATAGCATGCTCCCATCATATAGCATGCTCCCATCACATAGCATGCTGCCATCACATAGCATGCTACAATCACATAGCATTCTCCCATCACATAGCATTCTCCCATCACATAGCATGCTCCCATCACATAGCATACTGCAATCACATAGCATGCTCCCATCACATAGCATTCTGCAATCACATAGCATTCTGCAATCACATAGCATTCGGCAATCACATAGCATTCTGCAATCACATAGCATGCTGCCATCACATAGCATACTGCAATCACATAGCATTCTCCCATCACATAGCATGCTCCCATCACATAGCATGCTTCCATCACATAGCATGCTGCCATCACATAGCATTCTCCCATCACATAGCATGCTCCCATCACATAGCATGCTACAATCACATAGCATTCTGCAATCACATAGCATTCTGCCATCACATAGCATGCTGCCATCACATAGCATTCTCCCATCACATAGCATGCTGCCATCACATAGTATTCTCCCATCACATAGCATTCTCCCATCACATAGCATTCTCCCATCACATAGCATGCTCCCATCACATAGCATGCTCCCATCACATAGCATGCTCCCATAACGTAGCATTCTGCCATCACGTAGCATGCTCCCATCACATAGCATGCTGCCATCACATAGGATGCTGCCATCACATAGCATGCTGCCATCACATAGCACGCTCCCATCACATAACATTCTCCCATCACATAGCATGCTGCCATCACATAACATTCTCCCATCATATAGCATTCTCCCATCACATAGCATGCTCGCATCACATAGCATTCTGCCATCACATAGAATGCTCGCATAACATGCATTCTGCCATCACATAGCATGCTCCCATCACATGGCATGCTGCCATCACAAAGCATCCTGCCATCACATAGCATGCTGCCATCACATAGCATGCTGCCATCACATAGCATGCTGCCATCACATAGCACGCTGCCATCACATAGCATGCTGCCATCACATAGAATGCTCCCATCACATGGCATGCTCCCATCACATGGCATGCTGCCATCACATGGCATGCTGCCATCACATGGCATGCTGCCATCACATAGCATGCTCCCATCACATAGCATGCTGCCATCACATAGCATTCTCCCATCACATAGCATGCTCCCATCACATGGCATGCTGCCATCACATAGCATGCTCCCATCACATAGCATGCTGCCATCACATAACATTCTCCCATCACATAGCATGCTCCCATCATATGGCATGCTGCCATCACATAGCATGCTCCCATCACATGGCATGCTGCCATCACATAGCATGCTCCCATCACATGGCATGTTGCCATCACATAGCATGCTCCCATCACATAGCATGCTCCCATCACATGGCATGCTGCCATCACATAGCATGCTCCCATCACATAGCATGCTGCCATCACATAGCATGCTCCCATCACATAGCATGCTCCCATCACATAGCATGCTCCCATCACATGGCATGCTGCCATCACATAGCATGCTCGCATCACATAGCATTCTGCCATCACATAGAATGCTCGCATAACATGCATTCTGCCATCACATAGCATGCTCCCATCACATGGCATGCTGCCATCACAAAGCATCCTGCCATCACATAGCATGCTGCCATCACATAGCATGCTGCCATCACATAGCATGCTGCCATCACATAGCACGCTGCCATCACATAGCACGCTGCCATCACATAGAATGCTCCCATCACATGGCATGCTCCCATCACATGGCATGCTGCCATCACATGGCATGCTGCCATCACATGGCATGCTGCCATCACATAGCATGCTCCCATCACATAGCATGCTGCCATCACATAGCATTCTCCCATCACATAGCATGCTCCCATCACATGGCATGCTGCCATCACATAGCATGCTCCCATCACATAGCATGCTGCCATCACATAACATTCTCCCATCACATAGCATGCTCCCATCATATGGCATGCTGCCATCACATAGCATGCTCCCATCACATAGCATGCTCCCATCACATAGCATGCTCCCATCACATAGCATGCTGCCATCACATAGCATTCTCCCATCACATAGCATTCTCCCATCACATAGCATGCTCCCATCACATGGCATGCTGCCATCACATAGCATGCTCCCATCACATGGCATGCTGCCATCACATAGCATGCTCCCATCACATAGCATGCTCCCATCACATGGCATGCTGCCATCACATAGCATGCTCCCATCACATAGCATGCTGCCATCACATAGCATGCTCCCATCACATAGCATGCTCCCATCACATGGCATGCTCCCATCACATGGCATGCTGCCATCACATAGCATGCTCCCATCACATAGCATGCTCCCATCACATGGCATGCTGCCATCACATAACATTCTCCCATCACATAGCATGCTGCCATCACATAACATTCTCCCATCACATAGCATTCTCCCATCACATAACATGCTGCAATCACATAGCATGCTCCCATCACATAGCATTCTTCCATCACATAGCATTCTTCCATCACATAGCATTCTCCCATCACATAGCATGCTCCCATCACATAGCATTCTGCCATCACATAGCATGCTCCCATCACATAGCATGCTGCCATCACATAGCATGCTGCCATCACATAGCATGCTTCCATCACATAGCATGCTCCCATCACATAGCATGCTACAATCACATAGCATTCTCCCATCACATAGCATGCTCCCATCACATGGCATGCTGCCATCACATAGCATGCTCCCATCACATAGCATGCTGCCATCACATAACATTCTCCCATCACATAGCATGCTCCCATCATATGGCATGCTGCCATCACATAGCATGCTCCCATCACATGGCATGCTGCCATCACATAGCATGCTCCCATCACATGGCATGTTGCCATCACATAGCATGCTCCCATCACATAGCATGCTCCCATCACATGGCATGCTGCCATCACATAGCATGCTCCCATCACATAGCATGCTGCCATCACATAGCATGCTCCCATCACATAGCATGCTCCCATCACATAGCATGCTCCCATCACATGGCATGCTGCCATCACATAGCATGCTCGCATCACATAGCATTCTGCCATCACATAGAATGCTCGCATAACATGCATTCTGCCATCACATAGCATGCTCCCATCACATGGCATGCTGCCATCACAAAGCATCCTGCCATCACATAGCATGCTGCCATCACATAGCATGCTGCCATCACATAGCATGCTGCCATCACATAGCACGCTGCCATCACATAGCACGCTGCCATCACATAGAATGCTCCCATCACATGGCATGCTCCCATCACATGGCATGCTGCCATCACATGGCATGCTGCCATCACATGGCATGCTGCCATCACATAGCATGCTCCCATCACATAGCATGCTGCCATCACATAGCATTCTCCCATCACATAGCATGCTCCCATCACATGGCATGCTGCCATCACATAGCATGCTCCCATCACATAGCATGCTGCCATCACATAACATTCTCCCATCACATAGCATGCTCCCATCATATGGCATGCTGCCATCACATAGCATGCTCCCATCACATAGCATGCTCCCATCACATAGCATGCTCCCATCACATAGCATGCTGCCATCACATAGCATTCTCCCATCACATAGCATTCTCCCATCACATAGCATGCTCCCATCACATGGCATGCTGCCATCACATAGCATGCTCCCATCACATGGCATGCTGCCATCACATAGCATGCTCCCATCACATAGCATGCTCCCATCACATGGCATGCTGCCATCACATAGCATGCTCCCATCACATAGCATGCTGCCATCACATAGCATGCTCCCATCACATAGCATGCTCCCATCACATGGCATGCTCCCATCACATGGCATGCTGCCATCACATAGCATGCTCCCATCACATAGCATGCTCCCATCACATGGCATGCTGCCATCACATAACATTCTCCCATCACATAGCATGCTGCCATCACATAACATTCTCCCATCACATAGCATTCTCCCATCACATAACATGCTGCAATCACATAGCATGCTCCCATCACATAGCATTCTTCCATCACATAGCATTCTTCCATCACATAGCATTCTCCCATCACATAGCATGCTCCCATCACATAGCATTCTGCCATCACATAGCATGCTCCCATCACATAGCATGCTGCCATCACATAGCATGCTGCCATCACATAGCATGCTTCCATCACATAGCATGCTCCCATCACATAGCATGCTACAATCACATAGCATTCTCCCATCACATAGCATGCTCCCATCACATAGCATTCTCCCATCACATAGCATGCTCCCATCACATGGCATGCTGCCATCACATAGCATGCTCCCATCACATAGCATGCTCCCATCACATAGCATGCTGCCATCACATAGCATTCTCCCATCACATAGCATGCTGCCATCACATAGCATTCTCCCATCACATAGCATGCTGCCATCACATAACATTCTCCCATCACATAGCATGCTGCCATCACATAACATTCTCCCATCACATAGCATTCTCCCATCACATAGCATGCTCCCATCACATAGCATGCTCCCATCACATAGCATGCTGCCATCACATAGCATGCTGCCATCACATAGCATTCTGCCATCACATAGCATTCTGCCATCACATAGCATTCTGTCATCACATAGCATTCTGCCATCACATAGCATTCTGTCATCACATAGCATGCTGCAATCACATAGCATTCTTCCATCACATAGCATTCTGCCATCACATAGCATTCTGCCATCACATAGAATGCTCCCATCACATAGCATTCTTCCATCACATAGCATTCTGCCTTCACATAGCATTCTGCCATCACATAGCATTCTGCCATCACATAGCATTCTGCCATCACATAGCATGCTCCCATCACATAGTATTCTGGCATCACATAGCATTCTGCCATCACATAGCATGCTCCCATCACATAGCATTCTGCATCACATAGCATGCTGCCATCACATAGCATGCTGCCATACCACAAACGCATACACTCATTTACAACTTGGTCAGTAATGTTTCCATCTGCAGTGCAATGTCACAACATTTGCAAAACCACAGAACATATTCTACGTCTTATAGTTTATGGCCACAATGCCACGTGGGTCAGTCTTATTTTTGAAACATGATGCATCTGTTGTGTTGCATTGTATGTCTTTATTTATATAGCGAGAAAAAGGGAGGATGTATGCTGAACACCATATAATCAATACACATACACAGTTACCGGTGCACTTGTGTTGAAAGATGTCCTGCTGGAAATCCATATAGTATACCTAATAAAGAATATCACAAGGCACTGCAGATTTTTCTAATGCTGTTTAATGAGCCAAAACTTAGCGAAGTTTCGACCAGAGCGGTCTTTTTAATGTGGTGAGTGGTTCTTTTTTAGGTTTATTTATATAGCGCCATTAATGTACATAGCACTTCACAGCAGTAATACATGTGACAATCATATAAATAACAAATTATATAAATAACACATAAAGGGGAGAAATGCTTCAGACATAACAGTAACATTTTGGAAACTGAGTCCCTGCCCTGAAGAGCTTACAATCTAATTGGTAAGTAGGAGGAACGTACAGAAACAGTAGGAAGGTGTTCTGGTAAGTGCGTCTGCAAGTGGTGAAGGTCGATTTATGAGATGTATAGTATCAGCCACTAAGCTACTCATATGCTTCTTTAGGGAGGTGTGTTTTGAGGTGGGCCTTAAATGTAGATAGAGAGGGTGCTAGTCGGATATTGAGGGGAAGGTCATTCCAGAGGTGTGGGGCAGTCAGTGAGAAGGGTTTAAGACGGGAGAGGGTTTTAGATACAAAAGGGGTAGATAGAAGACATCCTTGAGTAGAACGCAAGAGTCTGGATGGTGTATTGCGAGAAATTAGGGCTGAGATGTAAGGAGGAGCAGAAGAGTGTAAAGCTTTAAAAGCGAGGAGGAGAATTGGGTGAATGATACGGGTTTTGATAGGAAGCCAGGAGAGGGATTTTATCCGAGGGGACGCTGAGACAGATTTAGGAAATAGTAGAGTGATTCTGGCAGCAGCATTTAGGAAAGATTGTATCGGAGACAGGTGGGAGGCAGGAAGGCCAGAAAGCAGGAGGTTACAGTAGTCGAGACGGGATATAATGAGGGTCTGTGTCAGAGTTTTTGCAGTCGAGCAACAGAGGAAAGGGCGTATCTTGGTAATATTACGGAGGAAAAAACGATAGTTTTTTGCTACCTTTTGAATGTGAGAGAGGAGTCGAGTGTGACCCCTAGGCAGCGTGCTTGGGCTACTGGGTGAATGATAGTACTTTCAACAGTAATATGGAAGGAGGAAATAAGGCCAGGTTTGGGAGGAAGTATGAAGAGCTCTGTTTTTGCCATGTTAAGTTTAAGTCGGCGGAGGGCCATCCAGGATGATATAGAGGAGAAACATTCAGAAACTTTAGTCTCTACAGCAGGTGTAATGTCAGGAGTAGAAAAGTACATTTGTGTGTCATCAGCATAGAGGTGCTATTTGTACCCAAGAGATGTGATTAGGTTACCCAGGTGTGTAAAGAAAAAAGAGAAGAGGTCCCAGGACAGAGCCCTGGGGTACCCCCACAGAGAGATCAATATAGGAGGAGAAGGTGTTAGCAAAAGAGACACTGAAAGTACGATGGGAGAGGTAAGAGGAGATCCAAGATAGAGCTTTGTTACAAATGCCAAGAGTATGGAGAATGTGAAGAGAAGAGGGTGGTCCACAGTATCAAATGCTGCTGAGAGGTCGAGTAATATGAGCAGAGTGCAATGACCTCTGTCTTTGGCAGCATGGAGGTCATTAGTTATTTTAGTGAGGGCTGTATCAGTGGAGTGAGCAGTGCGGAAGCCAGATTGTAGAGGGTCTAGGTGTTGAGAAAATGGAGTAAGCGAGAGAATACAAGATGTTCAAGGAGATTAGAGGCAAAAGGCAGGAGGGAGACAGGCCGATAGTTAGAAAGACAGGTAGGGCCAAGCTTGCTGTTTTTGAGTAATGGTATAACTGTTGCATGTTTGAAGGAAGAGGGAATGGTACCAGAGGAAGTGAAGAGTTAAAAATATGTGTGAGCGTAGAGATTATAGTAGGAGCAAGAGGTTTTAGGAGATGGGAGGGAATGGGTTCAAGAGGGCAGGTGGTAGAGGGAGAAGAGGAGATCAGCAACGACACATCTTCTTCTGTGACAGCAGATAAAGAATCAAGGAATGCAGGAGGAGAGTTAGGAAGAGGTGTAGGATGGGAGGAGGATACAGAGGGGATGGCCTGACGTTTGGATTCCACCTTTTCCTTGAAATAGTCAGCAAAGTCCTGAGGCGAGATGGAGGAAGAAGAACAGGCAGCAGAGGGTGGTCTGAGTAGGGAGTCAAAGACAGAGAAGAGTTGGCGTGGATTGACTCGTGCATGTTGATTAGTGAATACTTATTACCCAAGCATGTCAGGCTACCTGTCTTTTAGTACTGTAAATTTGCCCTTTTTGGGCCCAAATCCTGTCAATTCTGCATTTCTTCTAATTTGCCTGTTGCGGGTGACGTTCATTTGTATATAATGTAATAGAAAATAAACACATATAATACACCTGAAATCCTTCAGTACCTAGTACAGTAGCTTGGTATTTTACATCTGAACGTTCTACCTGTTTGTTTGCCAATGAGGATGTTTGCATTGTCTAACCTGGTTATCCTAATAATGTGGATAGGGTATGTAGGTTTTCCGTTTATCTTGCTCCTCGGATCCATGTCCCCCATATTTTAAAGTTATTATTATTATTATTATTTTTATCATGATTATTATATACTTGTTTATATGTATATGCAATCTGGGACTTCATCTTGAAAGACAAGCTTCATTAAACAAATAAAAAGAAATTAAAAACTGGAGCGAATTAATAAAAATAATCCAAATACTTGCATGATACAGATGAAAAGCTATAACTGTTATTGCTCACGGTTACAGCACTGGTAAGATGTAGAGAAAGTCAATAAACTGATCTTTATAATAACCCACATTCTGAAACCACATTATTTCCTACTTACTGAGAATGTTTTCAAGTTGAAACACGCTTTTCCATTTCCTTTGTGCTATTGAACAGACTGAGTTTATATTGCAAAAATACACAAAAATAGGAGCGCATGGAAAGAAACAAAACCAAAATTAGTACATAAAATCTTTAAGTAATAAAGACAGAACATATAACACCACATGACAGGTAAAGATCACAAAGATCAAATGATCCGTGACATCCACAGAGGATGAGGAACTGCTAAAACTGAACCTCACGACTGAATACTCTATGCTATCCCTAGATATAATAGCAGGGAAAGAGTCTGCGGCAAGATGATAGAACGCACACAGACCTCAAGCTAAAGAGCTCCTGTCAGTGTCCTCATGGAGTCTAGGAACTGCAGCCCGGATGTCCGTCACGTCGCTGCGTATGACATCACCTACGCATTTCGTGTCATATGACACTTCTTTAGGGGACAGTCATGTGATCCCAGGGTATTACTTAAATACCTGACTAGAGAAACCCTTAGCCAATAGGGATCACTATACCGGATAGAAAAAACGCATCTGTGAACATATTAATGGATTAAGAATGCTCAACAAAATCTGGATAGGGGTAAAACCATCCATAATTTAGCTCAACATTTTCTAACCCATCCTGAAGGGAGGGCGGATACATTACACTTCCGGGGAATTGAACTTGTTCCCAGGGACCCTAGGAGAGGCGATAGGGAGAATCATCTTCTCCAAAGGGAGCAATATTGGATATATACCCTGGGAAGTAAATCGCCTGGTGGCTTAAATGAATTTATTGAAATGGCCCATTTTTTTAAATGAGCATTTTGTGGCCTGATGCTATCCCCGTGAGTTTAATGTTTACGACGGACATCCGGGCTGCAGTTCCTAGACTCCACGAGGATGCTGACAGGAGCTCTTTAGCTTGAGGTCTGTGTGCTTTCTATCATCTTGCCCAAGACTCTTTCCCTGCTATTATATCTAGGGATAGCATCGAGTATCCAGTCGTGAGGTTCAGTTTTAGCTGTTCCTCATCCTCTGTGGATGTCACGGATCATTTGATCATTGTGATCTTTACCTGTCATGTGGTGTTATATGTTCTGTCTTTTTTACTTATAAAGATTTTGTGTACTAATTTCGGCTTTGTTTCTTTCCATGCGCTCCTATTTTTGTGTATTTTTGTGACTGAGTGTGCCCCGTTGATCACGGGAGACTGGGAGCAGCAGGGAGGACCCGTTATTAAAGGGAGGAATATCAAGGGACAGCGCTCACATTTTTTCTTTCTGAGTTTATATTGCAAAATGACTTGGGTTCATATGGCTGTTATTTTTTTTCTACTATCTAATCTACAGCAATCTGTACGAGTTACATAGTTACATAGTTATATATAGTAGATGAGGTTGAGAAAAGATATATGTCCATCAAGTTCAACCTATGCTAAATTTAGACAACAGATACTTTATCCTATATACCTGTATACTTACTTATTGATCGAGATGAAGGCAAACAAAAAAACCCAGTGACATATCATCCAAAAATAAATCCCTTCCTGACTCCAAAAATTTGCACTAAGATTATTACCTGGATCAACATTCTTCCCATGTTTACTTATTTGGTATATCTCTGTATACCTTTCCTTTCTAAAAAGATGTCCAACCTTTTTTTTTAACAAATCTATTGTATCTGCCATCACAGTCTCCATAGGTAATGAATTCCACATTTTAACTGCCCTTACTGTAAAGAACCCATTCCTTTGTTGCTGGTGAAATTTCCTTTCCTCCAACCTTAAGGGATGCCCCCCGAGTCATTTGTACTGCCATTGGGATGAATAGTTCTTTTGAAAGCTCCCTGTACTGCCCCCGAATATATTTGTATATAGTTATCATATCCCCTCTTAGACGCCTCTTTTCTAATGTAAATAAATCTAATTTAGCTAGCCTCTCCTCATAAATTAGATTGTCCGTCCCCTTTATTAATTGAGTGGCTCTTCTCTGCACTCTCTCTAGTTCCATAATGTCTTTTCTCTAAGGAGTGGCGCCCAAAATTGTACTCCATATTCAAGGTGTGGTCTTACTAATGCTTTATAAAGGGGCATAATTATGTTTACTTCCCTTCCATCCATTGCCCGTTTAATGCAAGTGTAGCATGTGCCCCTCCCCCCCGACTATTCTACCCAATGGGCTGGTAGTAAACCCTGGTACTATCAGGTTGCCAGTAGTTGGTATGCGGTTTTCCCCCTCACCTTTGGTACTGCACTTGAGTGACAGCAGAGGGTGGTACATACTGTTGTAGCTGGGACAACGGGGTGCCTGCCTTCTGGCTGTACTTAAGGGCAGGACCGCTCTAAAGTTAGAATGTTTTCCTTCCCCCACTTGAAGAAGGCAGGTCACACAACTGGGAGCCTGAGATTGGGGCCTTCCCCTCTGCTCTTCCTTCCGGGGAGAGTGAGTGTAGACCATACCTTTGCCTCTGCTAGGGAGGTGGGGAAGAACTAGGACAGCTGCGGGTGCCCTTGGCCTGTAGTGGCGGTCCAGGAACCATCTTCAGTGATAGCTGACCAGACAGACTGTATCCGGCAGAAGACTGCTGAGTAACTGTTACTGCAGATTGTAGTAATAAACCCGTTCCTGTTTTGCAATATACCTCCTGCCTGGTGCATGACCTTACTGGGGGGAGAGGTAATAAGTTCTACAGTGGGAGATCTCCTGTAGAACTGTAGTTCCTGGAGCCTACCGCAGATGGAGGTGCTGCACTGCTAAGGAGATATGTGGGGTATGAACCCCAGAAGCCTGTTCCTGTGCCCCAATACCATCGGCGGATGACTCAGCCCTCCTGTTGCCAGCAAGTCTATGCACCACACACCCTGTAATGGCCTCTATCTGTGATTGGGTGGGGAAACACCGTTACACAAGATATTAATGCAAGAGTTATTTTTGCCAAAGTATTTGTAAGGTGAATTTTGAGTTTGTGTTCGCAAAAGGGTTTCTTGGTTTCACTTTGTTTCACTTGCACATTGAAAAACTTGCCACAAGTGATTTGGTCTCTGCAGGTACACAGACAGATTTCCCTGGGCCCAGGACTAGTGTTTCCCCCTCCCCGTGTTGGCGGTCTTTTGAGTCCCCTCATTTCACACCTCCTTGTGAGCCCCCTTCTCTATTGTCCCCCTTTCCTCATGTATTTCTCTCCCCTCTGACCCCCTCTCTTCCTCACTGACTCTCTCCCCTCACCCTTCCTCTTACAACACATCTCACTCTCCCCTCTCCATAAATTACCCCTCTCATTCAATTCCCCCTACTGACACTCATTCCCCCCTGGACACACACACACACACACACACACACACACACACACACACACACACACACACACACACACACACCCCAACACACACACACACACACACACACACACACACACACACACTACATTCAAACCCCCCTCGAATACATACAAAACACCCACACCCAAATACATACGAAAAAGCCAAATACATACAAAACCCCCACCCCTCAAATACATGAAAAGAATTCCTCAAGTACATACAACCCACACCACTCCCCAAATACATACAAACAAACCCCATCCCCCAAATACATACATTAAAAAAATAAAAAATACATACAATTAAAACCACCCCCACAAAACACATACCCCCCATCCGAAATAAATAGAAATCCCCCCAAATACATACAAAAAGCACCCCCACCCAATACATACAAACCTCTCCCCAAATACATACAAAACATGCACTTACCTTAGGAATGGTCTCAGGCCCTGGCTCACCCAGCTGCTGCAAGCTTCCCTCACTCTCACCCACTGCGCAGGCCTCCATCACTCTCCTGCACCAGGCCTCTCTCTGACGCCGAGCCTCTCTCTCATGCCGGTGCGTGCCGGAAGTTTGGCACAGCTTCTGGCATGCACCGGCGTCAGAGAGAGGCACGATGCACACCGATGTGAGAGAGAGGCCAGGAACGGGACAGTGAGGGAGGCCAGCAGCTGGGGAGAGCCAGGGACCAGCAGCCAGACAAAGCAGTCAGGCCCAACTTGCAGCGATGGTCAGCCGGGTCTCCCGTAGACACCGGGCCCAGGACACTTGTCCTGGCTCTCCAACCCATGTCGGCGGCCCTGGGTCTGTGCATACATAGCCCATTTTTGCTGTATTTACCTATTGTCTGTTGTAGCGACCAGCAGCCTATTGATGCTATCCAGTGAAATTAAATGTCATGTTCAAATGTTATCAACATAGAAAGTTGGTTCAACTAAGACAGGAACCAGCACTCCTACCTGTGTACATTCTTTAAATGAGAAAGTGAGAAAGAAACAGGGACAACATATATGAATACAGAAAACTGGCATCTGTACGCATCAAATACAATAAAATATAGTAAATACTTCACCCAACTGAAGTTTGATGAATACGACACAGCACTGCAACATAATGATCAAAAAAAGAATATATTGTAGTCCATACTAAAAATGACATTTCAGCCCACTAAGGATCCTTCCTCAGGGCTGCTTGACATATACATTTTCACCCACAACTGTCTCCTTTTCACCCCTTTCACCTCTACTGCGCTCTCTCGCTTTAACCCATTTTCCTTAACTGCCCATTACCTGTGGAACTCTCTCACACTCAGTTTACGCCAAGCACCTTCTCTCCCCACCTATACGACCAACCTTAAAATTCACCTCTTAAATGAAACATTTCAATAGCCTAGACTCATAGTTACTGTCCCACACCCATAGTCACTCCTACCAATGACTGCCATCTACTGCACTTACTGTATTCCCTCACCTACTGTCTCTGTAAATTTCCCATCAAACCACTTAGATGGTGAGCTCTACGGGGCAGGGATTTCCTTTCCTATTGTGTGATCTTCTTTGTTGCACTCGTACTATAATGTCTGTACTGTACTGTATTGTCTCGCTTATAAAGCGCTACAGTAAGTACATCTGTGGGTGCTGTATAAATAAAGATATACATACATACTAGTGCAGCTGATGAGGGGTGGGTCTTATGAGGACACCTTTGTTCCTGTGGATTTTCTCTGGATTACTACCTGTCCTGCACGTGAATTTAGAAGCTAAAATAAACCATCTTTCTTAACTTTTACTCACAAATTGAACATTTATAACACGAGGATTATAAAAACTAAAATTGAATATCTTTAATACATTCATGCTTGATTCCGTCTTACATCTTGGAACGGACATTCAAAGCAATTAACATTATCTGATAAAGCAATTCATCACAGTGGGCAAAATTATTGATTAGGAGAACCCATGTACTAAAGTGCTTCTTGCAAGGTTTTAATCCCCCCCCCAAAAAAGAGCTTTATAGAATGGCTCCTGTATTGTCCTATTTTCATGTTGATCAATAGGTCAAAGAAATTCCGTTAAAACAGAAAACATGTACAAATCCCAAATTCCTTTCCTTGATACCGAAAATGTATGTTTAGCATAACCTGTGAAAACTGTTGAAATTTTATTCTACGCACTAACTAGGAATAATCATTTGGCAAAATAATGTCAGCAGTCTTATGCAGAGAGCTACAAACCCATCACTGTGCTCTGAAATTATCCAATGCAAGAGGCAGAAATTCTGATTGTTTCATTTCTTTTTTGACCATTGCACAATTATAAAAACGTGCTGTTTCGACCGCCCAGGTGACTGATTTCACCTTTTTTATACTGTATCAATTTATATGTATCTCTCTCTCTAACTAAAGTGCACAGTATCTTTAATAGCTTCCAAGTGTTGGTCACTCAGTGACTTCTAATTTCAAATTCCTTTTGTGTGAAGGGCAACCCATGGCTTTTGCAATACTCCAGTTGTTACTCTTGCATTTGAGGTGGGGTACAGGTATTCTCCCTTATTTGCATACTAAGACAAAAAAAAATGAGTGCTGTTGGACTTATTTTTTTATCACTGCTAAGGTGTTAGTACATTAGAGATAAACATCACCCTAACACATAAACTGACTTTTATTTTTTTATAGAAATTTCCTCTTAGCAAAATGTGCCAGTTCAGTGTTGTATAGACCTGTAACATATAGCGGTGTGAAACATTAGTTGGGAACTTCAAACACAATGGTTCAAAGTTATCTAAGGAGCTCCATTGAGCATCATTGAGTTGTTAGACACTCCCAGGAACTAGGATTCAGGCAGGTTGGGTGCAGAACAGGCCTCAGTGTTATCTTGATGTTCAGATGTTTTCATCGCAAAGTAATCAAAGGGGTAGGACTCATACATTGTTGAGACAGCCTAGTAACCCAAAACAGAAACAAGTGGTAAAAATTAATTCAACAAGTTACATTACATGTTTTACAATTGTGTGCAGTGATTGGCTAATTTGATTAAATACTTGTTTTTGTAGATTCTATCAACTCATTGTTGTGCAGAACAGTCATTATAGGAAATGAGAAACACATGCACTTATGTCTGAATTTCAGGTAAGATTTCCTGATCTTCTCGCCTTATGAAGGAAGCTCTTTCTTGGCACAATCGTGATATCAACTTATCAGTTATCAACTGATATGTTCCTTGCTAACTTTAGAAAATAGCATGTTTCAAAATATCAGATTTGATGTCTTGTTATTACTACACATTAATTCAAGGTATATATGTATATACAGCACAGTAGCTATGTGTATAGCATCAGTATTGAGGACAGTAATATACGGCAGGAGTTGTGATATGCATACATGTATATCTTTATTTGTATAGCACCATCCATGTACACAGCAGTTCATGTGACCCTACACTTTTTTAATGACTTGAAACTCAGGGATAAGAGAGTTCTGTAATTACCCATCTTTCGGAGTTTGAAGAAGACGAATTGTCCTCGTCTGCATGGTTCATATTTGAATTGACACGATTTAGTTCCACACCTTCTTGGATTCTTTCTTCTAAAAGATCTTTCTCTTTAAAGAAATAGCAATGAAAACATGTTATATCATACATTCTTTGCTTGTTCAACTGAGTACCTGATCCACAAAGAAAGCTATTGAGCAGCACCAAGGCTGATGCTTTAATGTCCTATCTGTTAGGGCTGGGCAAGTTCACAGTGTCAAAATCTGAACTTTGCAAGCTCCGAATCATATGTGGAAGTTCACATTGAACTTTGGCGCAAACTTTCAAAACTGAGCTTAAATTCAACCCAAAACCAGAGAAAAACTCATCCTTGGATAGGCTTTTCTTTGTTGTTTTCATTTTTTTCTTCTTCTACTTTTATTATTTTTAAATTGGTCAAACTTTTATGGAAAAGAACACCCCGTGAACTCCTGAGAAAAGAGCCCCCAAATTTTGAGTCTTTTCCATAATTTTTTTTACTAATCCAAAAAAGCCACAATGAATCTACTTCTAGCAAAATGCAAACGCAAACATTTTTTGGAACCGAAACAAAAACAGGAGTCAAAGGGCCCACCCCTTGCTATCAACATCCTATAGCACCAACACAACATATTATTTTCTGCATCACTTTATGGGCATTCATACATTTGGTTGCCATTCTATATTTAATAGGTGTTGACCTGTTGTTTTTTCCTCTTAGAGGTACATTTTAAATAGTCCGAAGCTGTCGTTCTGGCTATTTTCAGACAAAAGGCCCCATTTCAAGTCTATGGGGCTATTGAGCCAAAAACGCCCACTTTGACGTATCTCAAATTTATCCCTTAGCCTTAAATTTAAAGTATTGAGACTATGGGGGTTATTCATTAAATCGTTAAACGACAATAGTGCCAATTGATACTGCCATTGAGTTGAGTTTGCGTGTGATAGTGCCTCAATTAGCACTATAACAATTTAATGAATCATCCCCATACAAGCACAATTCTCAGTTCATATAATGGTGCAGTATTCCCCATCATAATGTCTTTGTTTTGTAAAAGATTACAAAGGTGTAGACGTTATTGTTGTTTTCCGTTTTGCTTTACTTCTGCGGGCTCTGCAGAGATCCCTAATGGCTGTTTTATTCCATTCCCAGGACCAAGTCTTTTGTTGGCACAAAGGTACTGAAATCAGAGTTTGAAGAGAGAGGGGTCAGAAGTTTCAAAAGGTGCCAAAGAGCTGATTTCTGCTACAAAGGGCAGTCCATGTAGTTGGTTTCCTTAGACTCAATCACCATGAAAGTGACATCATGTTAAAAATGATGGAGTTCCCTTCTTCTCTGAGTTAGCAGAATTCAAGCATATCCGCTACATAGATTTATCAGTGTGACTGACGATGTCTCCATAATTACTATACGAATAATTTAGAAAACAACACAATGTGAAAAATCGCAAATGTTTTGTGATAAACCAAAGTGAAAATCACCAGTTTAGGGTGACCATTTTGTAAATGTTGTGGTTCAACATGATAACCAGAAGTCACAAGTGAGCACATGGACAATATGCAAATATTAATCCTCATTTATAAATCACAATGCTATCTATTTATTGATAAATCTATCTATAAATATATATGTAACACCCTTCCCCCCCTACGTGAGATTGGGGGGGGGGGGTACCCTCCTTCTGGTTGCATTAAATGGGTCTTGGTGCTGTGACCTGCTGGCAAACAGGAGGGCTGAGGCTCTGCAGTGTTGTGGGTAGAACCCAGGACAGGGACAGGGGTTGAGACAGGTACCTTGCTTGGGTCATCTCTGGTGGTAGCAACGCTTCCAGCCAGTAGGGATCCTCTGGGTCTTCAGAGGAGGGACCCCCACTGACACTCCTCATTCACCAAAGACAGTGACTCCACACAGCAGTATCTCTTTTCTGTTGGTCTTTAGTCAGCAGAGCAGCATACAGTATGATACACAGCATTGTCTCTCTGCATGTCTAGGCCCTGCTCAGCATTCTCTGCCATCCTGCTCTTAGCAGCATAATTCCCCTCCCTCCTTACCCAGGTGGGGCAGGAGGGGGAGAACTCTTCTATGTCCTTCTCTCTATCAGCTCAACTCAATAACTCCCTTCTCTAACTGATCTCACTAACTGATAACTTAATTTAGGAGGTGTGTCCCAATTTGGACATCTCAGGGGAGTGTCTCTAACTTTGAATCATTACAAGACAAAGTCGGATACAGATTGGCCCACACATAGCAGGGGGTGTTCTAACCAATATCCACCCCTTTGATTGACATACCTCATGTTGCAAAGCCTGCCCTTGAATATGGCTACATATTCAAAGCTGAATACACAAACAGGCTTTGTGAAGGAATTAACCTTTCCACTGCCTGTTCTAACATGACTGACAGAGGATAAGCCCAGAACAAGAAGTAACTGCCGGAAGGCCATGTTACTTATATATACAGATGCAGCTACGAGTATCCGAACACTGCTTTGAAAAATCTGGGGCAATCTCCCAGTAATGCTGCAACATTTCTCTGACATTTCTGCAGAAAGACTAATGGCCCATTGGATTAACATAGCAGGGATCCCTGGTCAGTTTGAATGGGACTGCCAGGGACCCCCGCTGTGTTAATCCGATGGGCCATTAGTCTTTCTGCAGAAATGTCACAGAAATGTTGTAGCATTACTGGGAGATTGCCCCAGATTTTCCAAGGCAAGTGTTCGGATACTCGTGGCTGCACCTGTATATATAATATACCATTTGCATTAAAACAGCTCTGGTGAGCTGAAGCAAGTTTGAATAATTAGCAGAAGTGACTATGTGAACACATTACTGCAGGGTTGTGCTTTGTACATGTAGCCCTGGTAAGGTTATGGGCTATATTTCTATCCTCCTCCTGTGCAGTAATCCCTGTTAAGTGCAGGTTTGCCAAGAGTTATCATGGGTTTTCCCCACATCAAGCACTTGCCCTGAAATGGTGAAGGTAGATCACCTGACCCTGTGTCCAATCAAGAGACACAGGGGTGGTGCCTGCTGAAACCATAAAGAGCAGTGCATTTCCTATTTAGTAGAGTTCCTGGAGAGTTCTAACTCTCGGATCTAGTGGTGTTAGTTAGTTAGGATCCAGATGAGTAGAGCAGACAGTACCTCTCACCCTGCTTACGGGGTGAGGGAAGAGCTAGCCCCACTTTGGGTGCCCCTGAGGCCCAGAGGGGAGTCAGGGACATCCTAAGGGAGTACAGCTGGCTGGCTGCTCATATGTGATACCTGTCTGCATGCTGTGGAGAGAGAGACAAATAAAGAGATACTGCTAATTATAAGAGACTTGTGTGGAGACTGGAATCTCTCATCCCTGGGAGGGGATTCTGCAGTAGGTATTCCACCCCATATCCCTGGGGCCTACAACAGATGGAGGTGCTGCACCATTGAAGTAGAACGAAGGCATCCACCCCAGAGACCTGTCCTGTTGTCCCCCATGTCATCGTGGGAGACTCAGGCCCTCCTGTTGCCAGCAGGTACCCACCACACTCAGACACGTAGCCAGACCTTGAGACACCCTAGGGTACCCGATATGAGATTGGGTGGGGGTCCATGGGCTACATACATAAAAATCAAAATAGCATCAGGAACAGGTTGGTAATGTCACTTTTAAGGAAGGAGCTGTAACCTTCAGCAGAAACAAACTGCAGCCAAGCGTATTGGTAAATAGAGCTGATTGACACGTTAAAATCTGAAAATATAAGTATTTAAAAAAATTAAATTGAAAACTAACATTCTCGTGGTAAACCAAAGCAGCAGGGATTTAAAAAAAAAATATTTATCTAATATCATTTGGTGATAAAACTAAAAGTGAATTATTCTTTTTTTGTTTTGTCCATTGTGTGTATAGTGATTATAAAGCCATCACTAGTCAAAAAGATAAACATGATATTGAGATCATATTAAATTCAGACAGCCAGGAGAAAAGGGAAACATATTCATTTCTTAACAAGCTGCAAATAAGTAAGGTTGTTACCTTAAGGATGATCAAATGTTTCTAAGAAAGCCAATTACCCTGATAAGTTTAACAAAGAAGGGTGGGGGGCCGTGCCGGTCCTTTCTTCCATGTAGTAACAGAGGAGCGAGAGGGAGTAGGGGGTATGATACCTTTTATTGGATCAACAAGTAGCTGATATGTTACAAGCTTTCTAACCTCTCAGGGTCCTTCCTCGGGTATGAAGGGTATATTCTTTATATAGACAACCAGACATTAAAATAGTTATATTGGTTTTATATAGATAGATATTTATGCACACACTGTTGAAATGCATCTTAGATCAGGGGTCCGCAAACTGGGGGGGGGTGGCGCTTACAGAGGCCCAGCACTCTTCCCGCGACATTTAAATAAAATGTCAAGGGAGTGTGCAAGGCCTCTGTATGTCTCCAACCTTCTCTCTGGTGGCTCCTGGTGACGCGTCGTCATGACAACCCAGTCAAATGACGCGGCGGGGTCAAATGGCAACGCTACGTATCAATGTTGTGATGTCAAAAGATGCCGGAGCAAAGGTAAGGAGGGAGGGGGCCGCAAGCAAGGGGGGAAGAGCAGGCAGGGAGTGGGGGAAACCAAAAAGTTTGCGCTCCCCTCCCTTAGGCCTCGGACATGGTACAGCAGACCGTGCGGACGCGTCAGCACACTGTGCGAACAGACTGCCTTAAGGCAGTGTTCGCTTCCATGTGGCGTGCGGGCACGTGCGCGCGGGAGGGGGCACGCGCTGCGTGAGAAAACAGTTAAACTGATTTCTCAGCGCGACAGACAGGTCACGCGAGCGGTTCACCCAACTAGGAACGCCCCCTGGAATGCCACCCACGGCCCGTTTAGTATGGCCATGGAAAGCTCCCGCTTTCCCTCAGCCTCCGCGCGCCTCCGCACGGGAGAAGTCACCCTGTCCGCAGCCTTAGATGAGTGTTACTTTTGGCACCTCTAACAACTGTGCTCTCTCAAGCGGATATTCACATCATCTGCTCAAGCCAAACCACTACTATAACAGTTTAATGGCTTCCTCCCTTGTCCTGTTTATCCATCGCTTGTCTCCACATAAACAATGCGCTTGCATCTTCTGCACAAGGCGTGGTGACCTTAAAAATGTACTTACAACTTCTATGTGCGATGGAAGGTTTTTGTCACTTATTTTATCCACCGAAACTTTTTTAATATCTGGTTATAACTTCTATGTATAAATTGCCAAACAAAAACCCAAAGCCTACAAATACTGAAATATAACAAACATATATGCAAGAAAAATACATACCTGCTTTCTTACTTCTTTTGCAAAGAAAGTAGCCTAGCAATATCACGACAGCAAGTAGGCCAACAACAGCTATGGCGGCAAATAGTTTTGTTTGGTTTGGATGTTTATTTGGTTCTGCCAAAAAAATGTATTATTATTATTGATGATCAGATAAATTAGGCACATTGCACCAACTGCATATAACAAGGCATTCTGCAGGTACAGTATCATGACAATAGGGGAACAATTCTGGGGCAAAAGCAATCTACATCTGATTACACTTTCTCCCCCTTTCCGCTCTATGATCACCACAGCATATCATTCACCACCACTCAATCTCCTCACCCCCCCTCCTACTTGTTCAACTCATTACTTTATTATTATTATTATAACAATGACTGTGCTCCCTAAAGTAGCCAATAATCTACATTAGGCCAAATCCCATGGTAATTTTTCCCTACAATTTCTGCTCGATCTCTGTGACATCACAATGTTCCGTGATGTTGCGTTGCCATGGCAACACATTTCCATTTGACGTCATGGAGACACGTGTCAAGAGAAGCCGAAGAGAAGGTTAGAGGCAATTACAGAGGCCCTGCGCTCTCCCCTGGCAATACATTTAAATGTTGTGTCGAAGCCGTGCAAAATGCCATCTTAGTGTGAAAAATAAGCCCTTCTCACGCTATTTGGTAAGCTGCGAGATTGTATGTCAAACAGAAACACATTGGTCAACAATCCTGGGGCCTCTGCACTAACACAGTGTTTCAAATTTGTGGTGTCTCAGAATTTTCAGTGCTAAAAAGTAATACAAATTATGGAAAAAAATGTGCATCATTTGTTGATATTATTATTGAATAATAATAATTCAATTATTCAATTATTGCTCATGTTGAATACCTAATTAATACAAATTAAGTTAAAACAGAATTATGTGTATTTTTTGTTTATTTCTAAGTATTAGCACATATAAACTACTAGTGTGATGGTATGTATAATAACCATATGGGGAACATTATACATTTTGAACTTATATAATGAAATATTCATGCTGTGTCAAATACATTTTGGGGTTGATAAATAGCAACTGCATTCTGCGCTTAAAATCATCGCTCAATGATTTGATTATCTTAATATAAATGGAATAAAATAATAATGCTTATTGTCTAAAAGGGTAATACTTTTATTTAAAGTGATTGTAAAAATGTGATTTAATGCAACACCAAAATGTGAACCAATAATATGTGAATAAAGTTAGGTTCAGTTCGGTTATCCTCTGAGCTTGCTGCAAAATCAACAAACGTGTCATTGTTTGAGGCAGAAGTACCAATTAACTTGAATATTTATATATTTTTCCTATTAGGCACTTAGGCCCATCTTTAGTAGCGGTGGGTAAACAGTAATACACCTTACGGTCTTTCAGATTCTAGTAAATGGTCCATAAGATGCTTCCTACTGAATGGGTAAGGTTGTACCTTAAAAATCAGCACCAATTAGTGTCTGGCTAGAGGGCTGTTTTGAGTGTATTTTCAGGCTAATTTATAAGTCTGTAACTAATCCCTAACCTTCTGAATAATAGTAAATTGCTTGTGAACCTGATACAATTATTCCACCGACTGTGAAAGTTTCCAAGTCAAACACTGTAGCAATATCACGTGCCACAAAGATATATGTTTGTCACAATGTTGTTAGCTTTCACTGTTTCTCACTCCTCCCCCCTTAGAGATTTATGCTAGTTGGGGGATGTTATACTTATAAGTGAGGTCTCTGAGAGATATGAATAATCAGTGGTGTATAACCGGGCAAACACCTACAGTAGCTAGGCATACACTCATTTCACAGGACACGGAATTTTATACAGTATAATAATACTGATATCCAGAGAATAATAAGGATAATGGAGTCTGCGCTCTGTTCAGGAATTTTAATATGATTTTAATTTGCAAGTGTGTGGATTTCAATAAAACTTTATTATTTTATAAAATCATACTAGGAGGATTCTGAGTGCACAATATTGGGTTCTGTTCTCTTTCCATATGTATATGTATATACTATTAAATTTTAAGTTAAGGTGGGTTAAAAAGGCACCAAAAATCCTGCACCGCTAGCATATAGCCAATAAAGAATATCACATGTGAGCACATTCACATGTCTTACACAGGTCTGCAACCCTGCCTCTCAACCATTATCACCTCACATACAGTGCTCCCACTGCAGCCAGGGATTCTGGGAAATGACATGCAAATGAACACACAATGTGTCACCTTTTGCCTGGAATATCCATTCACATGAAGCCCATTTAAGAAGATGCATCGCTGTTCACACACCTTTTAAGCACAGCATGGGACAAACAAAGGAAGTCAAACCACTCACAGATATGTTTCAACCTTGATGGGTACCATAAGTGTGATGTTGTTTATATTTGCTTTGCAATATTTCTAGGCTGTGTAGGTTTACCATACACATTTTAAGTTATGGTGGGTGAAAAAGGCAACCCAAAATGTAATTGTGTGCTTATTTGCATGTCATTTCCCAGAATCCCTTGCTGCAGTGGGAGCTTAAAAGCTGTGTGAACGGGGATGCATCTGCTTAAATGGGCTCCATGTGAATAGTTATTCCAGGCAAAAGGTGACACATTGTGTGCTCATTTGCATGTCATTTCCCAGAATCCCTTGCTGCAGTGGGAGCACTGTATACTAGGTGATAATGGTTGCAGGGTTGTAGACCTGTCTAAGACATGTGAATGTGCTCACAAGTGATATTCTTGAATATATATATATATATATATATATATATATATATATATATATATATATATATATATATATATATATATATATGCAAATACAACTGTATGCTCATCTGCATGTCTTAGGCAGGTCTGCAACCCCGCCTTTCCCCATTATCACCCAGCATACAGCACTTCCACTGCAGCAAGGGATTCTGGGAAATGACATGCAAATGAGCACACAGTGTCACTTTTTGCCTCAAAAACCATTTTTAACATGGTTCCCTATAGGCTTAAGCTTGCTGCATTGTCACAGCTTTGAGCACAGCCAGGGTTAAGGTGCATACCCAGAAAACCACCCACAGACAGCTGTTTCGACCTTGATGGGTCTCATCAGTGTGGGGTTGATTTTAACTGGATATGCATAAGAGGCTATGGGATAGGCTATACCATAATACTGAGTTAAGTTATGGTGAGTGGAAGTGCTGTATGCTGGGTGATAATGGGGAAAGGCGGGGTTGCAGACCTGCCTAAGACATGCAGATGAGCATACAGTTGTATTTGCATATTTGCTTTCCTGTGGAGGGTTTTTGTCACTTTTTTTACTCACCATAACTTAACTCGGTATTATGGTGTATATATATATATCTTGCTACATTGAAGGCCTTGTGTGCAAACAGGCCTTGTTTTAATATATATATATATATTTCTCCTACAGTATATCATCCTGGATTATCGAATGCTGACTCAAACTTAAAATGTCCAAGATGGAACTTCTCATACTTCCTCCCAAGTCTGGCCCTACTGCCCCCTTCTTCATTACTGTTGGCAGTACTATCATACACCCAGTATCACAAGCACACTTACCTCATATTGTAACATCACAAAGATACATCCTTTCCTCTGTCCTTCTACTGTTAAAACTCTAATGCAGGCCCTCATTCTGTCCCATCTTGATGATTGTAATCTTCTACTGTCCGGCCTTCCTGCCTGTCACCTGTTTCCCTACAATCTATCCTAAACGCTGCTGCTAGAATAACTTTACTCTCTCCTAAATCTGTCTCAGCGTCTCCCAAGCTGAAATCCCTCTCCTGGCTTCCAATGAAACTCTATCACTTTCAAAATTCTCCTCCTCACTTTTAAGGCTATACACTCCTCTTCCCCTCCTTACATCTCAGCACTAATTTCTCGCTAGACACCTGCCTGACTCTTACATTCTGCTCAAGGATGTCTTCTCTCTGCCCCTTTTGTATCTAAGCCCTTTCCCGCCTAAAACCTCTCTCACTCACTGCCTCACATATCTGTATTGCCCTTCCCCTCAATATCTGAGTTGATCCCTCTCTCTCCAACTTTAGGACCTATCTAAAAACACACCTCTTTAACAAAGCGTATGGGTAGCTCCGCTGGCTGATACTATACATCTCATGTGCCCCCTGGCAGATGCACTTACAGTCTCTGTAAGTTCTTCCTAATAACCACTTAGATTGTAAGCTCTTTGGGACAGGGACTCCTTTTCCTATCGTTACTTTCATGTCTGAAGCGCTTATTCCCACTATGTGTTATATTATTATGTCATTGTATTACTGCTGGGAAGCGCTATGTACCTGGATGGCACTAGATAAATAAAGATATACATACATACATAGTAATAATGTACACTTTTTCCTTTTTCTTTCATATTTTTTTCCTTCTAGTTCTCTCCCAGTAATACAGCATATACATTATATGGTGTATTCTTACCACTTGTGCATACTATACTTAATAACGTTTCTTTGCCTTCTTATGTACATGTATACATTTATGTATTCTTACCATATTTGCCTACGTGTAACTGTGTACCATTTCCGTGTCCTTTTTGAAGTGTTGGTATTTCAAAATTGACCTCACAGATGTATATTCCCACATCACTCGGATTGACCGAGTGAATCTGTAGCACTGCTTCGTCCCGAGTTAAATTATAACTACAATTATTACAGTTATTGTACGTAAGTTCAGATTTATTTTTCGTACTCCAAAGAATACTTGCTAAAATATTTTTATGCTCATTTTCTGTTGGTGAAGTGCTATTTCTTCTTTTCCATTCAACTCTGATCTTCTCAACTGGATTGCTAATATCCCAGGAACACGTTATAACGCCCGTCTGTCCCTCCTCTAATTGTAACTGCTCTGGTGTCTGAGTGATGTTTAAGTCATCAGAGGCAAACACTGTTAAGAAAACCAAGACAAATATATAATTAGAAATACAAGGAAAGTAAAATAAATGTACCACCATGTATATTTTAAAGCACCAGTCTTTTCTCATTTAAACATTCACAAATCGGATTGAATAGCTCATTGTGGCATCTTCCACAAAGCTGGTGTGAAATAAGACGTGGTCAGAAATAAAGAATTTCTCGCTGCATAACAGTCTGAATCCTCCCAGTACTTTCTAAAGTTGTAAAAAAAAAAATGGCTTTGCTCTCAATTGAATACATTTTATACTTAAAGAGCATAGATAAGGAAATCTATGCTTGCTCGTGCTGTCCCATGCTAGTGTAATAAAGTAACTGTATTCCCCGTGCAGCCATCAGTAGGAGTACTCCTATAACTCCTATAATGTGAGTTCCCAGAAGGGAACTCACAGTAACACGCAAAGACATAAGGCACAAAGCGCACTGAGAATCAGTTTATAAAATGTAGTTTATACCGGTTAAAAAAGTCCTCTTAAGGACAACAAAAAGTTCTAATAAATAGAAAATATATGATGAAACTTACATATGTGCAAAAAGATATTGGAAGGCACAGACCGGGAGATCGGGATGCACAGCAGACAGGTGAAGTTTGCAGTGGGATCGGACCATGAACATCATCAGCTGGAACACATCTTTAGTCCTCTCTCCACTGTTGGTCTGTTGCTCAGCCAATAGAAACGCATGACCTCTACGTATTTTGCACTTATGTGCTTCATCAGGACTATGGTTAATACACAGCTATCTAGCTGACCCACTTATCACCTTCTGCAAAGGTCCCTGAAATTAACAACATCTCCACTCAATCCTTCCCAATATATCACCTGTCACGAACAGCACACTTGTGAGTATGTGACATATATGCAACCAGGATTAATACACACAACTAAACCTGCCAGCTCACCTTTCTCCTGCACAAGGTACTTCAAATGAATTAATATTTATCCTTACTCAGTTGCAATCTATCTGTTAATATGCTGCCACCACCAAAAGAAGTGTCAAGTATGTAATTTGCAGCGTCTAATGGTCCCTGTTTATTAAGCAAAACTATGAACTTGACACACAAAAATCTGTTATAGCAAAATGTGTTTGGAAATGAACTTTACTCTCTACAGAGCATGCCACAGTTCAATCAGAGCCCAAAGCCTCACTTATTCCTCATTGTTCTTTTTTTGATTTTCCAACATTGCTGGTAAACATAACAGATTTTAATACATCTTTACAATTTTCCATGTTTAAATTATACTTACAATTTGTAAAAAGGTATAAATCAGATGCTCAAACTTAACTCAAAAATACACCATTTTTAAATTAAATAATTAGCTCACAGAAATGTACAAAACATAACTGTAGTCAGACACATATTACAGACGTTAGGGTCAGATATACTGTACTGTTCTCCTGTCTTGATACCCGTTTAACCTTGTTCTTTTCTCCCTGTGTTTTCCTCATCTATGATCTTGGGCAATTTGGATGTGTACCTGAAAGCCTGATATATTTGGCCTTTTCACTCTGCGGTAGGGAGTCAATAAAGGGTTCCCAATTTGTAAAACTATTCTCAGTTTTTTGTTCCTTATTGGTCTCCGTTTCCATTTTTTATTGGTCTCTGTTTCTATTTTAGCATTACTTATTAAAGTTTTGATTTATATAGATAAAAATACAGTGCTTGGATTACACAAAGATAATATTACAAGCACATACAGTTACAATAAATGCAGTCAGTTTCTTAACATAACAGGATAAACATATAAGGAGTCCATATAAAGTACGTTACCGTATGAACAGGTCCTTCCCAGAGAGGTCACTGGAGTAGAAGTGAATTTACATGTCTGATCCCAAAACACAGCTGTTGAATTCTTATTTTCATATTACCTTAGTAAGACATATGAACTATTCTTCTCCCATTGTAACAACATAAGACCACGCCTGTTGTAAATCATCTCTGACATTTACAATCTAAAAGAAAAAAACTCTGTCTTCTGAAATTTAAAAGTCTCCCTCAAATACAGAATATAAAAGACTGCATAACCTTATTTCCATAATACATAGACAGACGCCACCTTCACTGTTGCGTCTGTTTACTTAACATGCACGTTTACACACGAAATATGATCATGTAACTTCTATTTATCTAAGAAACAGATATCTGTTGTTGGCACTTCTTAATCATGAAGTGTTTGGTATCATTTGATTTGTCTCATTGCACGATTACAGATATCTATTCGTTATTCCTACAAATTGCTGTCAGGTGCAGAATTACATATGTCATCTCTTTTGAACGGTAAGGCTAGTAACACCCCTTGAGATTCTGTGGAACCTTTACAGGAATACTCTTCAAGGGGTACAGTAGGGCCCCGCTTCTCGGCGCTCCGCTTTTCGGCGATCTGCTAATACGGCGGCACCAAGAAGGGGACCGCCATGTTGAATTTGAAATCGCGCATGCGCAGAATGGGCAGGTGCGCCCGGCGTGCATGCGCAGACCGCAGGTTGCGCGCGCAGACCGCAGGTCGCACATGCGCAGAACGGCGAAAATGCCGGTTTTTGCATGGGCAGCACTGAAAATCGCCGGATCCGCTTTCCGGCGATTTTCGCTATACGGCGGGCCTCTGGAACGGAACCCGCCGTATACCCGGGGCCCTGCTGTATTTAAAAGGTCTGTTTATTTTTGTGTCAGGAAAGCCATATTTTAAACCCATCTCTGGCAAAGCATATGCTGCCTTGAGTTAGTCCTGTCTTGATAGGCCATAAAAACAATTATTGTATTTTTATAGACAACTTGTCACTAATGCTAACCCCTTGTTTGCTTGATTTATTAAAATACCCAACATTTTCTGCCATTTTTATTACAGCATTATACACTTTAATATACATAGCTTATCTATGCAACAATGCTGTTATCTCAGACATACCTTTGGGACTTAATGTCTCCCCCCCATGAACATTACTGGAGTTTTGAGACACAAACTGCCTACCATGTATATCCCTTGGGTAGTCCTGTGCCCTAACATATACACTATTTTGGTACACAGCTGGCTCCCATTGTCCAGTGTCAGTGCTGTGGCCCTGCCCCTTCACATATCTGGGGGCACACTGTATTAGCCAACAGCATACTGCTTCTCCCTTATTTTTTTACAGTCTTTATCAAAGCAGAAGTGTCCCATCCCCAATGCTAAAACTCTAACGCAGGCCCTAATTCTCTCCATCTCAAATATTGTAACTTTCTAATGTCCAGCCTTTCTGCCTCTCACCGGTCTTCCCTACAATATATCCTAAACATTGCTGCTAGAACAACTTTTCTCTCTCCTAAATCTATCTCAGCCTCTCCTCCTTAAATCCCTCGCCTGGTTTCTGATTAAATCCTGTATTACTTTCAAACTTCTCCTTCTCTATGTTAAGGCTACACAATCTTCTGCCCCCCATACTTCTCAGCCCTAATTTCTCGCTGTGCACCTGCCCAACTCTTGCGTTCTGTTGGAGGATGTCTTCTGTCTACCCCTTTTTTTATCTAAAGCCCTCCCGTGCCTAAAACCTCTTGCACTGCCCCACACCTCTGGAATGCTTTTCCCCTCAATATCCACCTAGCATCATCTCTCAACCTTTAAGGCCCATTTTAAAACACACCTCTTTAATGAAGCATTTGGACAGCTCCATTGGCTGATACTATACATCATATCCGTTTACCATGACCCCTTGCGAACGCACTTACCATACCACCCCCCTACAGTCTCTGTAAGTTCTCCCTACTTACCACTTATATTGTAAATTCTTTGGGGCTGGGACTCCTTTTCCTAATCTTACTTTTATGTATGAAGCGCTTAATTCTATTATGTCACGTGCATTACTGCTGTAAAGCACTATGTACATGGATGGCACTATCTAAATAAAGATATACATACATATCAAAATATATTGTGCAGCTATAATGCAGGGGATAAAAACACAGTTGACAATGAAAAGTGGAAGGGAAAGATGGAAAGGGAGCTGGAGAGGTTGATTCTGACATTAGTAATTGAGGATCTACATGACTTTGCGAGAGGGCCTTGGGAAAAGCCACATAGATTGAGGGGAGAGGGGTAGAATTTGAATATTTACTCATGTGGGTGTTAGAATGTTTGAGAGTATTAGTTTTAGAATTAGTCGGTCGGAATATACCTTGGTGACATCCTTTTTAGCAAAGCGATTGTCCCACCCTCCCTTCCCTTTAGATATTTATTTTATAACGGTTTATTTTAATATATTTTGTATGTAATTTTGTTATTTGTTATATTTAATATGACATATTTCATTTAAAAAATAGATAAATGTACTGTATATAGTTATATTTTATTTAAATAGTTGTATGTGTTATGTATTGAAATTCATTAACACATATTCCCAGATAGCTCAAACTCCTACATCCACCACATCATGATTATATATTTATGCCAAAATGAGTGCTACTGAGCGTGGCAAATGTATACGTACAACAGAAGACACGGGTGCCCAATGCTACATCAAATTGACAAAACATATATGGTAATGAGTATAAAATTTAAATACTTGTATAATAATAGTAATTACTTGGTTGTTTAGTTAAACCCTTTGGCCAAAGCGTCGTAAGCCTGCGTACCAACGTCAATTTGATGTAGCATTGGGCACCCGTGTCTTCTGTTGATTGTATTGAAATTCCACAGCTTTCATTTGCAAGAATTTTTAAACACTTGCCATGTATAATGTAGGGGTTCGAGACCTTAATGGGCGGGTGCCATTGAGACTTGGTTGGGATTGTGGCTGCCCAGCCTTGTTTTGGAGGTTTTGTTACTATTCTGGGTTAGCTATTGATTCTCTGGGTAATCACTTAATTGTAAGCATAGCAAGCCTTTATTGTTTATGCTATAACTGCTTGCGTTTATAAGTATTAAAGCTGTGGTCTTTTTACTCCCCACCTGTTTCTCTTATTTGTATTCAATTTATTGTTTTAGCTAAACTATATTTTTATTTAATGTGGAGGAAGCCCCTTGTCGCACCGTAATCAAGAAAGTGTGAGAAGAGGAAAGGAAAGAGGGTGAATGAGAGAAAGTATTGGAAAAGGGGAAAGAGAGGCAAGGAAGTCAGAGGGTGAGAGGAGGAGGGGTGTTTGAGATGCAGGATAGAAAAGTAGAAGTAGAAAAGTCTACTTCCCAGTAAATACATTGCAGAATGAAATAAAGTTAGTTAGCAGGTGCAATTTGCTGAAGTTATGCACATACTTTTAGCATGATAGAGCATCAATTATATAAACTGCAGTGCTCTAGAATTGGAACATGAGCTCTCAGCTAATTCCTCTTCCACTTAAAGTAGAATCAAGATTGTATCAATCTTTGGATATCCCTCTAATCATCGGCATATATCTTGTGGACTTCCTTGGGATTCTATTTGTTTGTAATATTAAATCTAGGCATACAAATGCTGATGACCCAATAATATAATACTTTAACTTGAATTAATACTTGTAACACAAATGTTGTATGGGGACTCCATAATCCAAGAGCCATGCTGAAAAGATAGAAGAGAAACGAGCGGAGAAATCTCTAATCTGCAGCTTTTCTATTACTTATCTGTAGGACAGCAGTACAACTAAAGTCCATCTCTGATATAGAAATATTTAGGTGTGATTTAATCCTCCCTTGACATTCGGTTTAATTGTTCATAGGCTGACAGCTATAATATATCCACATACAGAAGAAAATGCGCAGAAAAACTTTCTTGAAACACTTGGCCAGAGACCACACTCAACATACAGTATATGTTATTCATTGACTATTGTGACATTATGTAAGCTATTGCATCTCACACCCAATTCAGGGAACTATCTTTATTATAATTCTTTTCATGCTGTTTTGCCCTTGTACATAAGTATAGCACCCATAAATGGTTACTTTTGGAATCAAGGTGCACGGTGGAATTTTCTTACTGTGTTTTCAAACAAACTAAGTCAGCAACTTACATATCCCAGCTCCTTACATATAAGATCATCCTCAAGAAACCTCTTTCAATGTCTCTTTCATTCTCAAGAATTGAATGGAAGTAGTTAGTCCAGTTCCGATAGCGCAAAATAAATGAGTACAAGTTTGATAGATCTACTCTCTTCCTCAAACCCTCGAAAGCTTGTCCTAAAATAAAACTGTAAGCTTTCTGCAGCTCCTCTTTATTATTGTAATTATAACTCTGTGTGCATCGCTTTTCAGTTCAGCCAGGATACACTTGTACATTTCAATTTATCTTATATCTACTATTTAAAAAATAAATTCACTAAAGAATATAAACAACAATCCAAAACTAGAAATACAACTACTAATATTAAACGTTTCATTAAGTCATGATCATTACGTAAGCGTGGCTTCCCCATATTTATTAGACATAGCTGTTGAACTATTGTAGTAATATTTTCTATGTATAATATAGTAATTTATATATATATATATATATATGAAATTGTTAAAGCAACGTGGACAAGAGAGGCTTGCAACCGCAGTATCTGGAAGATCATTGGGGAGGCCTTCATCTTGGAGTGGATAAAGGAGTGACGATTAAGAGACAGAGAGATATATGAAGTACTATCATGTTGGTCTATTAAAAGAAATTGCAACCTCCAACAATCCTACACTCTAGGATCTGTATGGCCACAGTTGTTATTCAACATTTTAAAACTGATACATAAAAATCACCTGTAGCCTCTTCACTGTTACAATTCACATTATAAACATGCTGTAGTGATATCATAGATGACAATTTATTTAATGTAGACCTTAAATATGAAAAGTAATTTTTTAGCTCAATACAAATAAAAACAATAATTATATAATACTACTACTACTAATAATAATAGCATGTTCTTGTATAGCGCTGCTAGTTTTTAGGTAGCTCTTTACAGAGACATTTTGCAGACACAGTCCCTGCCCCGTAGAGCTTACAATCCATGTTTTTAATAAAGCTCTCATGTTAGTCCTGTAAAATGATCACAACATGCAAAACATTTAAGCTTCCCCTCTGACTAATCCAGTTGATTCAATTCTGTGCAGGAAATAGTGTGCAACATGTCTCAAGAAATAAACATTACTTTTTTGTGGTGCCTCAAAGCGAATATACCATTCATACAGCACAGAATAGTCAGCTAACATAGAAGCATCATGTGTACAGAAAGAGAATGGTACAATAATTGATCTGATCTGATCTGCAGCATTACACAAAATTAAATACATATAAATACTGATAGAGAGTGTTTTTAGTTAGTTGTATTACACATAATTAAGTAGCGAATCCTACATACCTTGATAATACACATTAAGTGGCAAAAGAAAAAGATGGAGCTTTCCTTTCATAATGACTGAATGAACGTATTTGTGCCAATGCATACTGAGAATGCAGGAAACAGACACACAAGGGAAGGTACATATTCTGTTCCAATTCAAAGACTTCCTCTTCTTGTTCGTCATCAAACAGATTCTAGAATGCTAAGATTCGATGAATCACGGTCACTACGTCTGCTGCTCATGCCACGTCAAGTTAGAAAAACCTCATCGCGTGCCAAGCAATGTAGCAACAAAATAAAAATAAATAGTATTTGTAAAAAAAATATACAATCCCATTGATTAAGGCAGTAAAATGAATGCACGGAAATCACCATTCATATTGCGCTTGTGTGCGTCTATGCACTAACCTTTCTTTCCTCAATGTGGCCTTATGCATCAAAAAGTCAAATATTTTGGCGCACACAGAAGGAATACTTGAGATGCACATATGTAAAGGGGTGTACTAAAAATAAGTGTATTTGTATGCGCGCAATAATTGTGTGCGAAAAATTAAATAAATTGTTGCAACTCTGTCAAAATCATCTGCAAAAGTTGAACCTGCTCTAAAAGCTAAAAAGTCTCTTCATAGTGTAATGTTAGCGCAGAATGAAGATTTTTTTTTTACAGTATGGCTATTATAAATTTTGCACTAACAATTGATATTTACTAGTACTAGTGATAAAAAAAAAAAACAGCACATAATTCAGCACCAGTCAGGTATTCAAGATGATGCAATACATCAAACTTCGTCTCAAACAAGAAACGATGGGGGTAGATACTCAGAAGGTCGTTGATTTTTTAAGGTAACCATATCCGTAACGCATTTCCTTAATGCAGCTTAACGCTACGTTGTTCAGTCATTTTCTTTAAAATGAAGAGTACCTTACATTTTAACGGACGTTATCTGCAAATCATATGGTAATGAGCACATTACCTATCAATTGAAATTCTCAGACCTGTTACTGTTAATGTTATGCTAATAACGCAATATATTTAACGATGGAATATATACAACCTAGTGCTAATAGCCACAGGATAATAAAATATGTATATAAAAGTCCCAATACAATGCTAAATTACACCTTTACGTGTATTGCAGTCCTGCAGCCTGGATGACTCACGGATTGTCCAAAAAATTCTTTCTGTAGATAAATCGAAGAAAAGTCCTCCTTGGCGCTGGTCCTCAATGTGATGTTTTGAATAGTGATAAGAAAAACAAAAAATAATAAATAGTGTAAATCCTCTATATGACTACTATAATCAATAACACCACACGTGTGTGCATATAGTGAGACAACACCTATATCCAATAAAATAAACTCTAATCTAAAAAATACCCAGGGAAAATATTCACAACTACAATTAAAGAAGTTAAATAATTAACTCTAACAGTGCTCAATTGTGAAATCACCACACAATAGTAGTGCAGTAAAACATTACATTACATGGAGGACCAGCGCCAAACAGGACTTTTCTTCAACATATCTACAATATTGTATGTCTTTATTTATATAGCGCCACAAGTGTACTCAGCGTTTCACAAAGAATACAGTACAGGGAATTTAAAAATACAATAAGTGCAGCAAAATCAGACAATGGGAAAGGAAATCCCTGCCCCGAAGAGCTTACAATCTAAGAGGATATTTAATATATTTAACGCCTGCTGAAAGCTGCCCTTACTCACTTCTAAACTCTGAGGAGCATTGTGTTATATCTACAAATAGACTACTGTACATGGGAAAGGGGAAGGAATATGTGGTGCCCATATGAATGGACTGAGTGTAGGAATTAACCCTTTCATGACGTGTTATAGTAACAGATATATTGTGGACATGAATGGCTGAAATACAGCAGCAAATATAGATATATATATTTAAGGAATTAAGGGCCTCATGCAGTAAGCGTTGATAAGGGAAATATGGCCATGTTATAGCCAAAATTGGGTTTGAGATTCAGTAAGCGCCGATAAGTGCTTCATATCGCCAGGTTTCGGAGCCGATAATTTGGTTATGGCCAGTCGCCTGCCGATAAGCCTGTTTTCGACACTGATCGCCACTTTTTTAAATCGGCTGGATTCAACAAAAAAAAACAGCTTATCGGGGCTGATCGGCACTACGAAATTGAGATGTTATGGCCGATTTCTCCCGCCAACTAAAGTTGGCAGTTTGGACGGGAGAACGATCGCTAAGGCTGCCGGAACGGCACTTAGAAAAAAAACATCTTCTGTACATCAATGGAAGTCAATGGAGCGGGGACGTATAACAGTATAGTACTGTTTACGTTTCATTGCTCACAATACAAGGGGGATTTGCATTACAGTGTGGGGGCATTCCCTGCATTGTGTCACAGCTGATGTGTCTTATTTGCATAACATTCGACTTTTACATGTTTTCAGCATTTGCGGGTCACATTACTCATCATGTGATGATGTGGCAAGGGAAAATACTATACTACACTCTTAAAGGAGAACCTCACATCATATCACACATTTTACTCAACTCAGCGACAATTATTTACATGATGTCACACATGTCACACATGTCACACATACACAGTATATTCATCTTCCTTTACATTACACAATGCTTGTAATGTGACACGCATCTTTAAACGTTCATGTACATCTGTCTTCTCATGTTTACATATACTTTTGGGTCCTCCCTATTTTCATGACGTCACTTATTGGACGCTCAATCACATTGCATGTTTACATTGTAACCGTTGCATTACAAGCACTTCAACCTAACTTATACACACATGTACAGTAATTCATCATTGGGACACCTTGTAAACTCATTCTATACCAACTATCCTCCTTACACAAATGCATGCATATGCACACGACTATTCATTGTTGCCAACATGTCACAATAACATGGATAATTACACATGTTACACAAAACTTTTCCCACGTCAATCTCAGCCTTTTTGTCTCATTACATGACTGACTCTTGCGTTCACAAGTGTTACATGCATTGCACATGCAACTATTTATTTGCAAGCAATCTTTGTACAAAGCTTCACGTCACATCATTGCCAAATATCATCATTCCCTGCAGAATACACACAACAAATACTTAGAACAACAAGTGCACACAGCTTGCCACAGAAGTACTTTATTATGTAAATGTAACACCTTGCATTTTACTATGTCACCTGACATCATCACATACCTATTTAAAGGACGCACATTACCTGCTCATTCACAGCTACTCATTTCAAAATGTTGCGAATGTTTAGGAGACGCAGGAACATTCTTTTCTATGACATGCTTGCTGATCAAGAGAATGATATAGGGCAAGGTAGGGACACACCGAGGGACAGTGACAGTGACGCGGATACGACAGGGACAGGGAGAGGGACAGGCCGAGGGACAGGTAGAGGGACAGGAGATCAGAGGAGAAGACAGAGGAGACAACTTGTGCCTCGTCCGCGTCTGTACAGGGAGAGAACCCTGTTAGATGGGATGAGTGAGGAGGAGATTGTAAGTCGCTATCGTTTGAGTTCAGCAGCAATCTTAGCTCTTTATGAGGAGATAAGGGGGGATTTAGATTTTTTCACAGCCAGAGGTCGTGCAGTCCCTGGGCTTGTTAAAATGCTGTGCTCATTACATTATCTTGCTTCCGCGTCATACCAGACAACTGTGGGCATAGTGGGCGGGGTCTCGCAATCTACATTCTCGCGGGCCTTGACCCAGTTTCTCTATGCACTCAATAGACGCGCTAGGAATTATATTCATTTTCCTACAGAGGCAACAGAGTGGCTGGAAGTCAGGACTGGCTTTTATAATATAGCAGGGATACCATCTGTGCTGGGTGCAATCGATTGCACACATGTTGCTTTGATTGCACCTAGTCAGAGTGAGCATGTGTACCGCAATCGGAAGCACTACCATTCACTCAATGTACAGGTGGTATGTGATGCCACGATGAGGATAATGCATGTGGTACCCAAGTTCCCTGGTTCCAGTCACGATTCCTCTATCCTGAGGAACTCTTCAGTCTTCCATGCGTTCGAAGAGGGACATTTTGAACCTGGTTGGCTGCTGGGTGAGTACATATTTACATGTTCTAACACAAAACACATGTTGATTTAGGAATGTTGGCATTGTACAATTTGATCACTAATGTCAGCTTATGTGTGCTCCATTCATTATAGGTGACTCAGGATACGGAATTAGGCCGTGGCTCTTGACTCCGGTGCTAAACCCTCAAACTGAAGCAGAGGACAGGTACAATGCAGCCCATATATCTACAAGATCTGTTATAGAGAGGACATTTGGCCTACTCAAGACCAGGTTTAGGTGTCTGGACAGAACTGGTGGGGCTCTTCTATACAAGCCTCAAAAAGTGTCTGATATTATCCTTGCCTGTTGCATTTTGCACAATGTTGCACTCAGGCACAATGTACAGTCAGACCTAGCTGAGGCTTTGGTAGACGAGCATCCCACCCATGTAGCTGCTGAAAATGAACAAACAGCCAGTGGTGGCCAGACACGACAGAATCTCATCAATTCATTTTTTTCTTGTAAGTACAAACTCATATGTTCCTAGTACTACTTTTATAGTTTAATTATGTTATATTAACAATAATGTTTCTTTATATAACCTTCTGTTAGGACACAGATGAATATGGGTTGCACACCTTTCTTTTCTCTGCTGTGTGCACAAAGGGATGTGGCACCGGTATGTTATTGTTGCACAGGTTATATAATCCCTCTTCAATTGTACTTTAGTTGTGTGTATGTGAATACAACTTGGGTAACAAAGCAATAATATTTTAGCATTGTGTTATTCCTTATGCTAAGACAAAACACATATTATGCCCATAATCATTCATGCTTCTAGTATGCTTACATACAATGTTATTGGTGCAGTGTAACATGTACATCCATATGATGTGTACACCAGGCTGATTTACATTTTGAATGTCATGAAATATACATGGTGTTGTACATTTAACACCAAATACACACTTTGCTGTGTTGTTTACGGTACTGAAGATGGCATGTCAATGTTTGCAATTTATATATTGTTCCTTTGCATTATAGGTATATCTCCAGTATGACTGATCATGGTATGTATATTTGCTGACATCTCTCATAAGATGTGGCTACCTCAATCTTCCTATAATTATTGGAACTAAAAACCCAACATATTGGTTTAAACACAAATGTTACATATATGTACTTTCTGTATCATGTATATGCATTTAGCTACTCTTGAGCTTTCATGTGCATTGTATTACAAAATGATTACTCACATTTCATCACATTTTATGTATGTTTCCTTATAATTTCCATTAATGTAATATAGAGGTGGTTGGAGAAAAGGGGATAACTGTACTTATTTGTTTACTTACGGGAGCACATTCATCACTAGCATAGACACACTTTTTAAGACAACTGTTTGTGTCTCTATCAATTGGTGTAGGATCCATGTATAACACCGACAAATGATAACACCAGCTTTATTATGGTAGCTTATATCATCATATTGACTATACTATGTATTTCTAAACGATTAATAAACACAGTAAACTATAGTTAGTTAGGTTAATGAAATATACACAGAAACGTACTTCATAACATGATGGTGATGTCATATTCAGAACATCATGCATTGGAGGGGACCATAACATCTGGCCAGTAACATTATTTGCTACAGTCCCAAACCATTTTATCTACATACCCATGTAACAAGAGATTTTAAAAATAAATGGCTACTTGGTTGTAAGTGTCCTTTACATTGGGAGAAGGAGTGGCTCACTGAGTAAAGACACACACTGGCACTGATAGTTTGAAGCAGGGGAGTCTGGTTCAATTCCCGGTGTGGGCTCCTTGTGACCTTGGCCAAGTCACTTTATCTCCCTGTGCCTCATGCGGCAAAAAAACATTTGTACGTTCCACGGGCCAGGGACCTCAGGCTGAAACATGTGTCTGTAAATCGCTGCGTACAACTAGCAGCCCTATACATGAACATGCTCATATTATTATTATTATTGTTACATAGTTTCGACAGTCATACGTTCCATTACATATTAGAATACACAAATGTGTTAGCAGAGTGGGAATGGTTGTTATATATAAAACACACCATGTCATAAAATGTTAGTAGTCATTAAAGAACACTCAATAAAAATTCATGAGGCACTCTTTTGCAACATCATTATGTTAATTAAGTGCTTATGCAATATAGGCATAAGGGTATCACATTTTTAATTGTTTGTTAATAAGCGCTGCAAGCAATATAAAATTAGTTCCATATGTAGTATAGTAGTCGGTGGCTCCTCCTCACAATCATCTCATATAAAGGTAGACTCTTCTGAAATCATACATTGATCCGATTGTATCTTCCCCGACATCTCTGAAATACAGCAAACACATGATGGTCAAAGATGGCACCTTACTAGATATGCATCCGTGACAACGCGTTACGCAGCTCTATATGATTGTGTAGATACACACGTCAGTCACTTATATGTTAGAAGTAAAACTGTTCATCAGTATGTAATGTTTCTTTAAATTTGTAGCAGGCATAACTATGTATAAGAAGTGAACGTTGCCTGTATACTGAAAGATGTGCGCGCACATCTTTGTGTGCGCACGCACTTCACGCTTGGCTCCACTAACTGTTAGCGCATGCGCAAAACAAAGCGTACGTTGTGCGTTCAATACATGTTGAAAATACCAGTAAACATAACATCTTTATTTCAAATACAATGAAGACGAAACTACATTCGTTCTAAACGAGTACATCTGTATTCTTTTTAAACAGACGTGTTTGAACAGAAAGCACGGCCGATAACACAATGCGCAAATGCAATACGTGTGACGTCATGTTAAGCCAGCGTGAAACGCACGCTAACACTCCTCCCACTCAATTAACATTCGGCTAACGCCCAGGGTACGCCTACAAACACTGAGCCGCACGCATCACACACTGCAGTTACCGTTACTATAACAAAACATGACAGCCAATAGGCTTTGAGGCGCGCACGTCGCTTGGGGGCGGGACTTACATCACTAATCCTTTTTAAGGACGCCTTGGCCCATGACAAGGGTCCCACGTCATACGTGGTGGACCCGGTTTTCAATGTTGTAGATGTTGCATGATAACAAAACAGGTATGTGTTAGAGTAATGGTAAAATGTTGCTAATATGTTTAAAGGGATAGGAAAGTACGTATATTTATTCCGTCAGCAATGTGTACTACTCTTTCAGGTCCTACTATATTGTATTAGGAAACAATTTGTTTGTGATCGCTACATGTTATGCAGTCTGCAATGTTACGCTGTATCCACGCATTTAAAGTGAAAATGGTGGTTACAAAAAAAAAAAAATTTAAACGCAGAGTCAACGCATAACGATTGTTATATTTACCATTCTTCTAGAATTAACTCTTCGCCTGGCTGCAACTGGTCGCTCCAGAAATGCAAGGCATTTTCATCCACGCTTAACCCAACCGCTGAATCCAGTATGGCACATATCTCCTCCAGGATGCGCTCATAGGAATCGCCACTGCTTTCTTCAAATAATTGGTCGGGAGGTAGGTTCATTTCTTCCGGTTCCCATTCCAATGCATTTTCAGCTGAAAGGCTTGGTACATAATCATAGTACTTTTGTTCTTGTACAATGTGGGTTTCAGGAATGGAGGCTGCAGATATTGCAGCACGTATCGATTCAAACGGATCAGTAGTAGCGGATACATTGCTATTGCCATTAGGAATAAATATGCCTTTCACGACAATATAAGTGCCGTCTTTCAGGATAAATTGTTTTTCCGGGGCAATCTTCCAGAAACCATAGGTGTGTTGTAGCTTATCCTGGTCACGTTCAAAAAAGTCATTACTTGATAAAGTGAATCTTATTGAGGAATTAAAATTCCGTGCATGCTTACGGTCTTGGTAATAAGGATATTTTGCTCGAATGAAATCATCGATTTGGCGTGTGCTTGCTTTCTGTCCGCGACTGTTCAAGATGGCTTCACAGATCATGTACTTATACCCTAAAAGGGGATTAATATTGTTAACGAATTCATCAGCCATGTCTGAGTAGCACAAAAGCTGTGTGCAGGTCTGTGTTATTTGCTCATCAAAATGAATGTGCTGAATGGCTAACAAACTCCTGTTTTTCCTTGTCAAGGTCAACAAAAGTAACTACTTTGACTCCTTATTTCAAACGCCAATTGGATTTGTTTGTCTAATTGGGTTAACAGTTGTGGTTCGTGATATGGGACTGTGGGAGAAACATTTCTCCTTCTTTTATCTCGTTTGTGAAAAACATCCCTAGACTGTGAATGCGTTCACATAGTGTTTTTTTGAAAACTAACAAAGACCAGTGTGTGAAAATATTTCTTAGCCAGGCATATCAGTAAAAACACACCTGCAAAAAGAAATGTTTTTTCCCCGCTTACATTTCTGTGTGTATGTGAAAGTCTGGTTAACTCCCTGTCTGCATGAGTTTAAATACGTGTGTATATATATATATATATATATATATATATATATATATATATATATATATATATATATATATATATATATATCTCTTATAAAAATATATATATATTTATATATAATATTTTTTTTTTTTTTATATTGCAGGAGTACACACAACATTGATGGCATTAAGTATACCTTGTATGAAACCTATTTAAATGGTGAGAAACATGATTGAATTAAGTAATAAACATTTGTTTAAGCACAATACTGTTAGAGTCTCATACTTAGGATATTTCTCAAACATTAGGCCTGTATTATTAAAATAGTGTTTTCACAAGGAAGCATGAAGTGTATTAGTTTGTGTATACCAGTTTATATAGTACTATATATATATATATATATATATATATATATATATATATACACTCACACACTCACACACTCACACTCACTCAGTGTGTGTGTGTGTGTGTGTGTGTGTGTGTGTATATATATTATTATTATACATTCTGAGATGTTATAGAAACGAACACACAACTGATTAAAGGACAAAATTACAATGGCCAAGCAAGGCAAAGGTAAGTAATAATTTACACATAATCCTGCTGTACACGTACAAGAAAGATGTTTGCACTTACTTAGGTGTTTTAATAATTGCATGTGACTAATATGCATATGCAATTCTTACATCAATTAACACACCCAAATGCAATGTTTTGCTGCAAAGTCAATGGCAGCTTCTCTAAACTTAGCAACTGGCTCCTGGTGGACCATTACTGAACAGACGATTACAACATAAATATTTATAACACAATTAATTATGAGTGTTAACATTTCCAAAACTTCACGTGTACAAGAACATAGTTGAAAGTTTGGAAACAACACAGTCTTCAGCATACATACAATAGTAATTAGATAATCTGAAGTCAACAAAACAAGGCCAAAGACATATTTTCTGAATTATAACATTTATTTTTTTTGTTCCTTTTGCGAGCGAGTAACAGGCCTGCTTGTTGTCTCTTGAATTTTCCTTTTTCTTTTGCCACCAACTTTAGGCACAACAGAGCCACTTTGAGTGGCCTCTGGCACTTCACGGGCAGGGCTTGTGGCCAGTGACTGTTCACCTACGGGGCTTGTGGCCAGTGACTCACCTACAGGGCTTGTGGCCAGTGACTCACCTACAGGGCTTTTGGGCAGTGATTCACCTACAGGGCTTTTGGGCAGCGATTCACCTACAGGGCTTTTGGGCAGCGATTCACCTACAGGGCTTTTGGGCAGCGACTCACCTACAGGGCTTTTGGGCAGCGATTCACCTACAGGGCTTTTGGGCAGCGACTCACCTACAGGGCTTTTGGGTAGTGACTGTTCACGGACAGGGCTTGTGCCCAGTGACACATGTGAGCAAGTTGGTAGACACTGCACAAGTGATGGTTGGTCTGTTTCATGTGTGTCTTGTTTTGTTTTTGTCGCCTCCTTTGTAGGTGTCTGCTGCTGAATTTGTACAGATGGCAGCGGTAGGATGTCATCAGGAACCTGCACAGCAATGTCTGCTACTTGACCGGTAACATTTGGGCCTGGTGAATGAATATCAGATGAATGTGGTGAAAACTGACCTGCATGAACAGATCCTGGCTGGGAGGTGTTGAATTGTGGTACATTAGTCATTCTCCAGTAATTAGCTTGTGTTTGCTGAACAACTAATGCTTCGAATGAGGTGTTGATTTTTTGCAACTGTTTAGGCACTTCAATGAAGACTCTGTGGAGATGTGCCAATTGTGATACTGTTTCTTCCTGCAGTCCAATCATCCTTTCCAGCACTGTCATCATGTCTGAATGGCGACGATTTTCTGCGTCCACTATTTTTCCCTCTGAAGCTACAATTGCATCGTATGTGGAAGTTGATGGACGATTTGGCGGTACAACAGTTTCTATTGGCACCTCTTCATGGTCACATGATTGTATTTCAGTCTCTTCTGTGGCGTCATCCTCATCATACTCATCATCCTCATCACCATGATGTTCTAAAAAGAAATGTACACATTATTAAATGGCATGTTAATGTATGCTGTGTTACTATGTAATTGTACTGTGTCCTAAGTAACACCTAACATGTTAGCATACGTTTTATAACCTCATTAAAAACTACCTTGACTTACGAATAATGTTTGGACTCAGTATGAAATATGAATGAATGAAAAGTTGCTCTAAACTCAGAAGTCCTACATGATAATTAACATCACTAACACAATACATGTTGCCTTACACTTAATTTTCACTGACACTAAGTAATCCTATTTAAAGAAGATGTGCAAAACAAATAATGCACATGACAACATAACATATAGAAGAGCACATATTATATGGCCAGCAAATGATACACTCACCTTCTAGTAGTGTTGAGCTGGCTGACCCAGGTGAAGACACTTGTTCCATCTCAGGTGACACATGTCCTCCAGGGGCAACTATATATAACAATAACATAAGTTTTACATTTACATGTGTAAATATTGAACAAACACTTATTGTATGTTCTGTATTTATGATTAACTAACAACATCAGTTCCTTAACCGAAAATGTGTGTGAAAGTGAACATAAATAGTTGTAATAACACTGTACATGCCTGTGTACTTAGAATTTTTGAGTTCCCTAACATACAACATACTATGTTTCTGCAGTAATGCGTGAGGATAAATAGATTAAATGAGTACATAAAAATCATATGTTGTGTAGTGATATCAGTATCATAATGTACATAACTATCATGAGATGACCATTCACAATGGTTATCATGAAGGTGGTCATATTGCAAAAAGTGTTGTTTTTGGTAGAGGATATGTGTGGTACATTAATCGAAGATGTGGCACACCTGAATGTGGCTGTGACTCAACAAGACAACACATGCAGTGTGTGATAATGTGTCTTTCATAGTAGTTCAACTATAGATATGAGTGAACTAATGTGTGACGTACGCTTTGATAAGTAATGAGTTGTTGGGGCATTTAGTAGCTAGAGTTAAGCTTTCAAATGAGTGTGATTAACTTCAGTTGTGCTATTCAGGTTGTAAGAAAGGTATTCCCTTCCCCAAAAAGCCTAATCAGCCACACCTTTCAATGACTTGAAACAGGTGCAAATGGTGTGAACTAAGTTGACCGTGAAATGAGGCTGTAATTAGTGTGTGTGCTGAACCCCACCCCCTCTGTTGAAGTGTATGCTGTGATGAGATATTAATTGCAGCTGCTTTAACACAATGGTAGATGAGCTAAGTAGTCATCTGCAGTGTTTAAGTTATGAAAACAATGACATAACATATGATACGTGTGCCTCATTATGCTGTCTGTATATGACATAAAGCAAAAATGGACCTTTTCATAAGCAACTATAGATGTGTTAGTGCCAGTGATGTTTGTAGGCCGTTACATGCAATTTCTTTGATGCATGCTTAAAATAGGCAGTAATGTCATGTTTGTCGGAGTAAAATCAATAAAATACACAATAATATGATACATATTTCTGTTCTGTACCTGTAGCTACTAATAATTTCTCATGAACATGTGTTACACATGTGTACTACCCTGTTGTTCCCCATCTTCGCCCACCATCAATTGCTTCCACTGCAGCTATGCATTTTGGGAATTCACATGTAAATGAGCACGCAATGGCACGTGCTATATTAGTTACTGCTTTTAGTAGGACTACTACATATATGTCTATTTTGAGATATATATATACAGAATCAGACATATACATATATAGATGCAGGTATGCTTATATTGTGAAGACAGTATAAAAAGCAGTGTAAATATGCAAAATAACTGTAAGCAACGACACGCCTAGTACAGTAATATTTATCACCTGCTGGAAATTGTGACGGATAAATTCCAATGTCACGGTCACCAGCCAAGCCTTCCACGACGACGGTAAGTAATTTTGGCCGAAGCAGCTCCTCCAATGGAGTCAATATGAGACGTTGTGGTGTGGGCCCACCTCCAGTGCCAGTAGCATGCACGCGTTGGTCTTGTATTTTCTTTTTCAATTTGGACCTAATATCATCAAATCTTTTCCGACAATGATACTTGTCCCTGACACTATTCCCACAGGCATTGACACCAATGACTATTGTGTCCCACATTTCTTTTTTGCTTGCTGCACTTGTCCGCCCTTGAAAAACATATAAAAGATATGAGGTAAATTAATAATAATACAAGCACCAGTTTCCTACACTGCTAGCTGTTCCAAGAGATAGCAAACATGCTGTTTTATGTGTAATATGTGCAGCACATGAGCATTCACTACTAAACCTATACATGTAAGCAAGGTTGCATTCATATTGTATGCAGTTCTGGCAAATTGACCGCCTGTGTTTATTTGTCCTTGTAAGGCATGATAAAAAGCTGTGTTTCCACACTAATGAACATAGAAAGATATTGTGTACCCATATTTGCATATGAACAAAACTCAGATGACCTAGGATCACATGTATTTGAATAATAAATGTAAAGTTACACTTACCTACTAAATGTCCATAGAGACTGTCATAGTGCTCCAGAATGCCAGTGACAAGAGCCCTATTTTCCTGGTCATTGAAGCGAGGATTACGTGGCTTCTCCACACGTTTTTTCCGAGCAGGTTTAGGGTCAGAGCTTGGCTGGTGCTGACTGGACTCTCCTTCTTCCAATGGAAGAGCCTCCAAAAGCTGGCCACCAGCAAGCACGCCACCACCAGACACCCCATCAGCAACTGCGCCACCAGCAGCACTCCCAGCACCAGCACTCCCACTCCTAGCACCAGCACTCACACTCCTAGCACCAGCACTCCCACTCCTAGCACCAGCACTCCCACTCCTAGCACCAGCACTCCCACTCCCAGCAACAGCACTCCCACTCCCAGCAACAGCACTCCCACTCCCAGCAACAGCACTCCCACTCCCAGCAACAGCACTCCCACTCCCAGCAACAGCACTCCCACTCCCAGCAACAGCACTCCCACTCCCAGCAACAGCACTCCCACTCGCAGCAACAGCACTCCCACTCCCAGCAACACCACTCGGTGCACCAGCAACATCACTCCCCTGAACAGTACGTTCACTCCGACGCGTACTCCCACGAGTAGCACTCCCACTCCCACCAGCATCACTCTTCCCACGCTTTGCGGGCATACTTCCAGCACTCACAAAAAACAGACAAGAAATGTACAGGCAATCACACGACCCACTTCCACATATAAAACAAGACAAAGATGTAAACAAAACAACAAAGGACAAAGCTCACCCAATACACAACAAGTCTCTCAGTCAATATGCAAATCTTCAATCGTCCAGCTCTGTGCGTCTCTCTCTCTCTCTCACTCCCAACAACACAGAGAATGATTAGCAGTACACGTTGCCTTTAAATATGGCGCGCAATCAAAAACATGCTTGTTTCGCCTGATTCAGCAAGATTTGTGATTGTGCAACCTAACAGCACCCCGCCACGCACGCCGATACACCTGTGTGTGATCGGCTCATCATCGTGAGAGTGGGCGGATTTGTTTTCTGGTTGATTTTGAATGTATTCGGCACTTACTGCATACGGAGAGGGAAAAACGCCAATAACATGACTAATCGATAAGCTTGCCGATTTCACATAATCGTCGCTTACTGCATGAGGCCCTAAGTATAATATGTTATTTAATTATGAAAGTGAATGTTAGATATATTTATGTGATCTACTCCTGTTTATATAATATTTATGGTATGTAGTATGAGTTTTCTATAAAGAATCTTCACAGTTTCTGCTGAGTCACCAAAACCCGACAAGCGTTTCGTTCCTGTGGGAACTTATTCGGGTGAAGAAGAAGTTCCCATGGGAACGAAACGTGCGTTGGGTTTTAATGACCCAGCAACTGTGACATCATAGATGCGACTGAAAATCTAGGTTTCGGTCCATGCTGATATATTCTAACTCTTTCAAGTTTACAAACAGCTAAACTATGTGGTGGGCCCCAGGAGGCAACCACTAGTGTTAGTCAGACCATCTGTAATAGCACTGCAAACGGATATGTGGTGATATAGATCTCTATTACTTACTATGATATGGGGCTGCATTGAAAACTACCAAGTGACTCCACTATAATCACTTAAGGAACTGTGAGCTCTGGGGTCCACGCAACTGATATTTCTCCATATACTTCAGGTATACTCCATTCCAGGGTGAATTATACAGATTTATACGCCATACTATGTTGAAAGCAATCTCTCCCTGCACGAATTTAATTGCATATACCCTGCTTAACGGGAAGCATTACATTCTGAGGAGTTCTTTCATAGTATTTAATTGGTCTCGCAATCACTAAGGATTCTCTTCATATGAGGTATACTACCAGACTGGTGCATGTGTAGAATATAGCTCTATATATATATATATATATATATATATATATATATATATATATATATGTAACATACAGTTTATACATAGCTGTATACTATCCTATACTACATTACTATATGTATTGGGAACTGTGAAAGGTTGAGTCCCAGCCTTTATTTAAAGAAGCAGCAGCATCAGACCCTGGGAAGAAAAGAGGCTTTTGCTGTTCTCTGAACCTTCTTTTTATTAGGTATTCCACATTCAGGTATACAGCAACCAGTTCCCCCAGTGTGGTGTCTCCAGCCACAGAGTAGCCAGCACTATCTGCATTAGAAAGTTTGCATCCTTTCACTGAAGTTCCACAGACATTCTCATATCACATAACAGCAACAAGGATTGCAGAAAAAGAACAACCTCCTATCACACAGCAACAACAAGGAGTGCAGCAGCCCTCAGGGAAAGAGGCCCTTTCCCTTTTATTACTGGTTGGACCAAACCAAATTAAGTATACCACACAGGGGAGTTGTCTCCCAAAACTTACACAATTAGCAAACATAATACACTTCACACAACATACAATTTTCTATAGCAAGCCCCAAAACAAACAACAGTACCTTTTACAAACATCCCATGCATGTTTTTACTCTGCAAAATAAATGACATTCAGTATCACTTACTTTAATTCCTCCCCCTCCATACCATGGTATAATCCACCCTGAATGGTATGCAGGAAGGAAACGCCCTTTTCCTTTATAACAGAGACTGCCCATGGCTGTGTAACATCAAACTGTGTTTATCACCAACCAGACCTGTATTGTACTGACTGACCTCAGGACACCACATTAAAGGTTAGTAAAGTTTCAGGTAAAGGAAACAAAGAAAAAAATTTGCTGGGCCCAGCAAAAAGCAAAACAGAAAAAGAAAGAAAGAAAGATAAAGTGGTGCACTTGATGCCAGAAAGCAAACATGCATTTAACTTCTACAAAAGTGCAAGCAGCCCTGTCACAGGAACTCTCTGCAATATAGAGATTTCCACACAGTTTTGGGGAACCAATTGTGGTCCCAACCCAGCATCTAGTGACTTTAAGGTATAAAACAAGAGTGGGCAGACAGCACTACGCTCGCCTAGAATAGAGTACAAATAAAATCTATTTGTACTTTAAATCGAGTGCACTGGAATAGTGGATTTTCCTTTAAAATGTCCCAAATAAGCTAAGAGAAACAATACATTGCCAGCGCTCCCTTGATATTAATGCAAGCACTAGTGGGTTAAATAAGGTAATTATATTTCATCAATAGCAAAGGACAACAGAAGTGGTCATATCACACAGCAAAAAAGTAAATATATATATATATATATATATATATATATATATATATATATGATTTATATATGATTTATATAGATCAGCCGATGGAACAAACTCACAGATGCAGAAAGTAACAGGCAGATTCAGAAAATAGTCATGAAATAGTCTTAAAGAATATGGTACTTAACATGAGTAGCAAAATCACAAAAATAGTGGTTGGTAAAAAAGCAAAATACATTCTTTTAACAAACAAAGTATATGTGTGTGTGTGTGTGTGTGTGTGTGTGTGTGTGTGTGTGTGTGTATATATATATGTTGTGACAAACGCCCCTCTTTTGTAGTGCTGACGTCTGTCTGGGGTCTTCCCGACACAGTCTTCTAGGGTTAATTATACAAAAACAGGAACATACAAAGTATTATGTTGCTTAACTCAGGCTTCTGCCTGCTTTATTTTCATCCCAGTAAGGGACTGCAGCTTTAACATGTGTAGGCAGGAGGCACTCAGCTATTAACCTTCAGCGGTTTACTCATATCAGCGTTATAGTATTTTCCCACACTGTTACTTCAAGAAACCAAAACCAAATTATATGAACAAAATCCTATCCCATTCAGGATCTAACTACACAGCAGAATCAGCCTCTCTAACTGCTGCTGGGCCAACTAACCTGGTTCCCCAGTTTAAAACAATGCCCTCTCATTTAGGGTAACTAGATAAAGCTTACAGTCTTTTAGATACGGCAATAAATATGTGTTTGTCTTATCTGTTCGTGGTGGGAACTCGGTCCCAAGTGTCCAGGCAAATCCTCTGGTACTGTGAAACTTGAAGGGGCTGTCCACCCCGAACTGGATGCAGGGGAGCAGCGAAACCCCCAGTCTCCAGGCTCTAAGAAGAGAGACTGAAATGCAAACATCTCTGCTCTAAATACCTGTGCTAGTGATTAGGAGAGCAGGTGAGGGAGAACTAGACACATTGTATTCTGTGGTCTGGATTTTCCATCCACCAGCCTGAGTTAATGTGAAGCTGTGGAATGGATCATTTTGCACAATTCCTGCACTTTCTGGCCTAAAACAGGGCAGAAAGCTGCCTAACATCTTTGGACTATGTCACAATATATATATATACTAAACTTAATATACAAATTAATATTTAACTAAGTGACAAATCATATAGTTAAATACGTATCTGTTCTTTTCTTATAAGTGAAGATCACTTAGTTAAACCCTTTGGCCAAAGCATGTGTAAGCTTGTAACCACATCAAGGTTTGACCTCATTCTGCAAGTCGTAACACTGTCTCTGCAAACGTTCTCGTAACCACTCTAATAAAAAGGAATACAGGTGATTCTCGCTATATGAAGGTCCGTTATCCGTTGAATGGCTTGTCCGACACCAGATAATGCATTCCGCTTAACGCATTACCCGACATTGGACGGATTATCCGACACTCACAGCTGCGGAATAACAGTTCAATGAGTGTCTGGATAGAAGTACACTCATATGAACTTGTATTGTATGTCTTTATTTATATAGCGTCATAAATGTACATAGCGCTTCACAGTAGTAATACACGGGGTAATCAAATAAATAACAGATAATATAAATAACAGGTAATGGGAATAAGTGCTTCAGACATAAAAGTAACATTAAGGAAGAGGAGTTCCTGCTCCGAGGAGCTTACAATCTAATTGGTAGGTAGGGAGAACATACAGAGACAGTAGGAGGGCATTCTGGTAAGTGCATCTGCGAGGGGCCCAGTTTTATGTATCATGTGTTCAGAATATCCACAGTGCTATTCATATGCTTCTTTAAGTGTGTCTTAAGGTGGGTCTTAAAGGTGGATAGAGAGAGTGCTAGTTGGGTATTGAGGGGAAGGGCATTCCAGAGGTGCGGGGCAGTCAGCTAAAAAGGTTTAATGTGGGAGAGGGCTTTAGATACAAAGGGGCTAGAAAGAAGACATCCTTGAGAAGAACGCAAGAGTCGGCATAACGTGAAATTAGGGCTGAGATCTAAGGAGGAGCAGAAAAGTGTAAAGCTTTAAAAGTGAGGAGGAAAATTGAGTGTGAGATGCGGGATTTGATCAGAAGCCAGGAGAGGGATTTCAGGAGGGGAGACGCGGAGACAGATTTAGGAAAGAGCAGAGTGATTCTGGCAGCAGCGTTAAGGATAGATTGTAAGGGAGACAGGTGAGAGGTAGGAAGGCCGGACAGCAGGAGGTTACAGAATCAAGACAGGAGAGAATAAGGGCCTGAGTCAGCGTTTTAGCAGTTGAGCAAAAGAGGAACAGGCGTATCTTTGTGATATTGCAGAGGACAAAGCAACAGGTTTTAGAAACATTTTGAATGTGAGAGGAGAATGTGAGAGCAGAGTCCTGTGTGACCCCTAAGCAGCGTGCTTTGGTTACTGGGTGAATGATCGTACTTCCAACAGTAATGTGGAAGGAGGTAGTAGGGCCAGGTTTGGGAGGAAGTATAGTATAAGGAGCTCTGTTTTTGCCATGTTGAGTTTAAGGCGGCGGAGGGCCATTCAGGATGATATAGCAGCGAGACATTCAGAAACTTTGGTTTGTACAGCAGGTGTAAGGTCGTGGTAGAAAAGTAAATTTATGTGTCGTCAGCATAGAGGTGATATTTAAACCCAAGAGATGTTATTAGGTCACCTAGAGAGAGTGTGTACAGAGAAAAGAGAAGAGGTCCCAGGACAGAGCCCTGGGGTACCCCCACGGAGAGATCAAAAGAGAAGGAGGAGGTGTTAGCAGAAGAGACACTGAAAGTGTGATGGGAGAGGTAAGAGGAGATCCAGGATAGAGCTTTTTTCCGAATACCAAGTGTATGGAGAATGTGAAGGAGAAGAGGGTGGTCCACGGTGTCAAATGCTGCAGAGTGGTCGAGTAATAGGAGCCGTGTGTAATGACCTCTGTCTTTGGCAGCATGGGAGGTCATCAGTTATTTTAGTGAGGGCTGTTTCCGTGAAGTGAGCAGTGCGGAAGCCAGATTGTAGAGGGTATAGGAGAGAATAGGTGTTGAGAAAATGGAGCAATCGAGAGAATACAAGACGTTCAAGGAGTTTAGAGGCAAAAGGCAGGAGAGAGACTGGTTGATAGTTAGAAAGACAGGTAGGGTCAAGCTTGCTGTTTTTGAGTAATGGTATAACTGTTGCATGTTTGAAGGAGGATGGAAAGGTACCAGAGCAGAGGGAGGAGTTAAAAATGTGTGTGAGCGTAGGGATTATAGTAGGACCAAGAGGTTTTAGGAGATGGAGGGCATGGTGTCGAGAGAAAGTAGTAGAGAGAGAAGAGGAGATCAACAATGAAACTTCCTCTTCTGAGACAGTGAAAAAAGAGTCAAGGAAGGCAGGAGCAGAGTTAGGAAGAGGTGTTGGATGGGAGGAAGAAACAGAGGGGATGTTCTGGCGTATGGATTCCACCTTTTCCTTAAAATAGTCAGCAAAGTCCTGAGCTGAGATGGAGTAAGAAGAGACAGCCGAGGGTGGTTTGAGTAGAGAGTCAAAGACAGAGAAGTGTCGGCTTAGGTTAGACTTGTGTGTGTTGATTAGAGAAGAGAAGTACAGTAGGCTTGTTTAGCTTGCGATAGGGCAGAGTTGAAACAGGATAGCATAAATTTGTAATGAAGGAAGTCTGCGAGAGTATGAGATTTCCTCCGGAGGCGTTCAGAGGAACAAGTGGAGGAACGCAGCATGCACGTGTGGATATTTAGCCAGGGTCTGGGGTTAGAAGGGTGAGGATGGCAGAGAGAAAGCGGGGCATGTAGATCAAGAGAGGAGGGTAAGGCAGAGTTGTAGTTCCTGACAAGTGTATCAGGGTCTGTAGCAGAGCTGAGAGAGGAGAGGGAGAAGCGTACAGTGGATCCAAAGTCTGATAGGTTAATAGAGCACAGGTTTGTGCAGAACCAAGGGGTAGATGGAGGTGGAGAAGGGGAGAAGTGAGATAGAGAGAATGAGATGAGGTGATGGTCAGAGAGAGGAAAAGGGGAAATTGAGAAATCAGAGAGAGAGAAGTTTTTAGTGAAAGGTAGTTGCCATCCTTGTGGGTGCTGGCTGCAGTCCACTGTTGAAGGCCAAAAGAAGAGGTTAGAGAAAGCGGGAAGTCCCCAAGGAGAAGTCCCCAAGGAGAAGAACAGGGCAGTCTGTGGAGAGAAAGAAAGAGAGCCAGGATTCAAAGTGAAAGAGAAAGGCAGAAGGGGAATGAGTAGAAGTAGGTGGGCGATAGATGACCGCCACATGAACAGGGAGAGGAGAGAAGATCTGGACAGTGTGAGCCTCAAAGGAGGGAAAAGCAAGAGAGGGGGGAATAGGAAGGGTTTGGTAACTGCAGAGAGGGGAGAGCAGGAGCCCCACGCCTCCATCCCTGCCATCAGGGCGTGGAGTGTGGGAGAAAGAAAGGCCACCATAAGAGAGGGCAGCTTCCAGAGCAGAGTCAGACTGAGTGAGCGAGGTCTCAGTTATAGCAAATAGGAGCAGAGAGTGAGAGAGAAAGAAGTCATGCACAGAGAGGAACTTGTTAGAAAGGGAGTGAGCATTCCAAAGGGCACAGGAGAAAGGGAAAGATGAGGGAGGGTGGCAGGGGGTAGGTATGAGGTTGGAGGGGTTGACACCAGAAGGAGTAGAAGTTGCATTTGGCAGGCGAGGATGAGAGCATGTAGAAATAAGGCAGGGACCAGAATTGGAAGAGATATCCCCAGAAGCAAGGAGGAGAAGCATGGATAGAAAGAGTATGTGTAAGGATGATTTGTAGGAGTGTGATTTAGTGCAGGCGATATAGCTATGTAGTGTCAGAGGGCGCAGGTAAGAAAGGAGTTCATGTGAACTGAGAAGTGGTGAAGAAAGGAGAGATGGAGATATATGAATAGAGTTAGAGACATGATGAGGCTGGTGGAAGGAAGTGCATAATTTTAGAAGAAGTGAGGTCACAGCAAATATAAAAAAGTAAAAGCGGCATCACAGCAATAGTAAAGTGCTGAGATGTGCAGTCTGGGATAGATGATATCCTCCTTTCCACATTCTAAAATATTTTTGTTCATATGTTTCTATTTTTCATTATTTTTACAATAATTGTGTTTATTTTCACATATTTTTTATTAGTATATGTATATATGTTCATTGCTGCTAGGTACATTACCACATTTAGTTGTACCCTTTGTTGTAGATCATTATTTTTATCATCACCATCATTATGTTTTTTTTAATTTCATCTTCAATTGTATGTATTTTTATGTACATATTTTTCAAGTATTTTCCCTATTATCCTTTATTGAATTAAGCAATTTAATTATTTATTTAATTTTTTTTATTGATAAACCAACTTTTATTGATAATATTAATTTCAATAATCATATATTTTTTATCTATATTCTTTATTTACATTAACGATACTGTCAATTTACACATCCTATATATATCATGTTTCTCCTTCAAATATAATTTTGGAGGTTGCTCTATATAGTTTAAGCTGTTTTGCACACACATTTTCTTCCTTGAATAGCTTTTTTCCTTTTCTGGACCACAAGTCCAATTAATGTTATGACTACAGGTCTGATTTCTGGGATTGGTAGTTTGGTCTCCCCCTTAATTTATTAAAGCATGATGTATGTGATTGTTTTGACAAATGGTAGGGTTACATTTGGCACTTTTGTGTTTATGTATTTTTGTATCTATATATATCAGCAATATACATTAGTGTATTTTCTATTATTGTAGTATCCAATTGGCACTATTACCTTTATGTTTCAGTTATGTGTCCTTTTTTCTCTCTTTTTTTGTTATTTGTATTTATATGAAGGGTTAAATATCTATTGATGTCAATTCATGATTGGGACTATTTAAGGGCCATTATCCCACTCACATTTTATACCCTGATGACGTGGCATCACTAAGCGGCAAAACGCATAGGGTTGTTCTTGGACTCTTTGGACTCTCATGTGTAGAGTCATTATGCTTACGGAGGAAGAGCTTGTGGAACCTTGTTTGTGGTGTCGAGGACATGGAGGACGATTATCGGAGTTGCGCTCCCCTGTCCCTGTCCTGAAACTGACAAACGTCATCATCACACTGAGAAATCTGTGTTCCCGGCTCTGGTCCCCGTCTAACGGTTTCGGCTGATGACCTTGAGATTGCCTCTCAAATGTGCTTTTATCTTCGGCGTTTGTGAGTTGTTTGATTTTAGATTGTTTAAAACCAGAGACAGAACATAAAACACAGACAGAGCTCAGTGCAGATCCAGTGAAATTCATACACGGTACAGTGCCTAAATATATATGTATAAATATCTATTAAATAAAATGGTCTTTTAGTTTAACATTTTTGGCCAAAATTGTTGTAAGCCCCTGAGCCACTGCACGGCAGACCACAATTCCAGTGGTTCCTAACACTAATATAATTTCTTAATAACCTGTGCAATACCAGGAAGAATGATTTATAATAAATCTGTCAATATTAGTTGCAAAGTTCTAAGTCTGATTGAAGCTTTTAATAACCTGTACATTACCAGGAAAAGCACTCTGTATTAGATTTGTCACAACCAAACTGCAAGCAAGCAAGTTCCCCTGAGTGGGAGATGCTACGGAGTGAGCTTTTAACCATTTAAATGTGGGAGGGGGTAAGCTTCAATTAGGTAGGAGGTTGCCACCCTCCAATCAGCTAAGACTAGCTGAACAAGAATTGTAAAACATACTGGACACCTAACAAGCTCCTATTGAACCCCCAAAATAACCACAACATATATATAGCATATGAGTGTCACAGAGGAGTGCTACTGAGCATGGCAATATATATTTAAAACCAGAGACAGAACATAAAACACAGACTGAGCTCAGTGCACATCCATTGAAATTCATACACGGTACAGTGCCTAAATATATATGTATAAATATCTATTAAATAAAATGGTCTTTTAGTTTAACATTTTTGGCCAAAATTGTTGTAAGCCCCTGAGCCACTGCACGGCAGTTGTGGTTATTTTGGGGGTTCAATAGGAGCTTGTTAAGTGTCCAGTATGTTTTATGATTTTAGATTGTAACAAGATCGCGCGAAACGCGTTGAGGGGTTGCATAGAATATAGGGTACACACTCGGTCTTGGAGAGTGGTACCGGTAGCCCACAGGGTTTCATTCATTTTAAATATCCAGCCAGAGCCAGCACTTCCCAAATAGCGATCTCGCGAGAGAGCCTAGCCTTGGACTTCCTCTTCCGGGTTGTAGCAGGGTAACGACTCGCAGTAAGGCACTGCCGAGGGAGGCAGTGTTAGTGAGGACTGGCTTGGGAACCCCACGGGCGATGCAGCTTTACTGATTGTAAGTTTTAGATGTTATTTTACCCAATAAAGTGATTTTGTCTAATACCACCTTTTTCTCTCTGCGCTCCAACCCCCCCCTTTTTTTGTTACTTTCTGACTGTTATCCCGGGTGATCGCCGGAGGAATTGGGAGCTGCGGGAGAAGGTGGATAGCAGAGATATCCAGGAGAGAACAGACGAGCGCAGTCTCCATTTTTGCTGGGAACCTTGATTTTAGATTGTCCCTGATTAAATCTTTGATATCTGGATTACGCTATGGAGCTGCACTCTCCTCTATTGTTTTATAGATCACGTGGTGGAAGTGGTATTTTTAAATTATCTTTTTTACAGTTTTCATATTTGCCATTTTTCTATCAGACATCGCAGATAGAGTGCATGTGGGGAATCTATATGTATTACCAGATGTGTGTGGTGCTTTACCTGTCAGGTTCACAGGAGGCCTGAACCTCCGCCAGTGAGAGCCTGGGGTGTGTTCTCTGGAACGATCTTACTTACAGTGCCTCCACCTGTGTAGGATTCTAAGGGTAGAATGACCCCTGACACAGGACCCACGTATAGTATAGTAGTATAGGAGCACTTACAGTAGCTAAATAACGTTTGTGTCATGCTTAGATGTGTGCCCTCAGAAGATTAAAAAACACTATAGGCCATCAGCAACCTGCTCAAACACCATCAGCAACCTGCTCAAAGTCTTACGGTTCACTGATGAATATTGTTACTCTTCCTTCTGCTAACGATCACCTCACTGTTTAGGGAAAAAATGCGATCGGTGGAACTGCTTAACCTACTTATCTGTGTCCCTCAAATCATCTTCCTGTCTAAATGCATTCCAGACATAATATTTGCCATTTCAAACATGTTAGAAATAGTAACTTTTATATTACTTAACGTAACTTTTTGCCCAGGACATACTTGAAAAAAGTAAATGTTATTGCTCCACAAACGGGTTGCAAACTGCAGCAGGCCTCAGCTCTCATTCATGTACATCGGAGTAAAGGCCTTCTAAAGATTAGCAACAGTTTGTGGATAAGGGCCTCTATATATTGCCCTGCTAAAATGTTCTCTAAATAAAGGCCAAAGGGTTTAACTAAATTACCCTTACTCATGAGCAGATAAGCACTGAAGTATTGTACTATATGGTGTGTCATTTTGTGTAATGCTCTGGGCCTTTCTGTTGTGTGTCATCAAAAAAAGTTTCAATTAAAAAATAGCTGTTTAAGTAAATCAAAACTATCCAAATGTGCTTACATGTACCCACGTTCTGTGTGGAACGGAAAACAGTAAGTCTGGTCATACAGTATCTGTAGACACATTATTGTACACCCATTCTAAATACACTTAATATACCATAGTAGGCCACACAAACATATCCAACATTCCATTTAATCAGTAAAAAGTATAGTTTATTACAGGGAAATTACACAGTATCAGATGCATCTCTTGATGTGTTTCTGACATTTATATGTTCCATCATATATATCTGTGTATAACATGCAATGAAAGGTCAAGTCCTACTCATGAGGTTCCTGTTCATTCGACTGCTGTAAAATCATGTGGGTAGCACTTAATATCTGCTCCTTTTTGCTTGCAGACTATTTCTTAAAATAACACTAGGATAATCATGGTCTAGATGTGAGGAATGGCAGGTTTTGATGTGACCTAATTATCACAGCTTTATTTCCAGGGGCTAACATGAAGGGAGCTTTATAGATCTGCGTTGTTCGGGTAATGGCTCATTAGCATATGATTTGCATATGAGTAAGCCAGACTTCTGTAAAAAGTTAGCGATCCAATATTTTTCAGGTTAACGCGAGGATATCGTAACGTTGATGACCTTGGTGGATATGCGTTAGAACATATCGTTATGTTAACCCAATTTATCATATCGATAAACATTTAACGGGCTTCTGAGGATCTACTCCCAAGGTTGTTAAGTCTGTGCTGCCCTAAGAGTGGAGATGGGCAGATATTTCACCAAAATTCAACTTCACTGCAAAAATTTAAAAAATGTAAAAAATTTAATATTCTCAAATTTGTCAGCGTTTGGAAAAAAAAATACATCATTAGGTCACTACTTTAAAATGAGAACATTTGTGAAAGTTCTCAAGTTCGGTTGTACAGTAGGTGAAAGTTTGCATAGTGAACTTTGCTTACAGGGGAAAGTTAGCAAATTCGCAAAGAAATACATTTAAAAAAAGGAAAATAAGTTGCACCATGTTGGTGGTTTTATATGTTTTTTCCCCTAAATTCGAAAAATAATCTGCAAACCAAATTTCGACAGATTTGCCCATTTCTGCTTAAGAGCTTCCTTCCAGCCATGAGTTCCTACAGGACCTCTCGCCTACAAGTCTCCAGCAGATAAATTAAGTTACTAATGAAACCAGGCTGAAGGATAGACAGTGTTAGCACCTCTAACATATCTTTTATAATCTCTGCAAAATACAAGATGTTCAGGGCACTCAAATAAGTTAAAGGGAAGAATAAATTACTTGAGATCAGGGTGCCTGCAGTGCATCTGGGACCACCATCCAGCAACAAAATAGATAGCACAACAGTCAAAGAAATCTGCAGCACTCTGTTAAATTCGTAAATATAAATCAGATCTAATACATCAGCAAGCATAAGGGGTCAGTACAAGTATGGGGGAGCTTCCCCATTTTTATAATCTCTGTATATACGATGAAGCATCTTACCTAAAGGATGCATGCTTTTCTCAGTAGCAGAACAATGTGACTAAAGGTTTGAATAACATATGAACAGTAAAAGAAACAACATCTTACAAGCAAGGACATGAAATGTGTTGTTTTGTTTAAATATAACTATGGTTAATTGACATTTTATTTTGCCCACAAACATCAATCTTCTTCTTTCGTGTGGCTGAATTGCATCAGTAGTGTATCGCAGTAATGCCCTCTTCGGATTTGTGAATCGGTCAATGCGTTGTTACATGTTCCATGGGGTATTTTGGGTGACCGCAGCCGGCCACAGTCACACACGGAAGAGTTTCTCATTTTCTATTTGTGCTTTTTAGTAACCACATCTTCCATGGTTTGCGTATACTTGATGCATAAATGGAAAATAAGAAACGTGTTATATAAATGTCAGTTATGGAATAAGTTGCAATTCTATTAATATAATAACTCAGCAGACATAAATGTTATATGACAACATAGTGAGACATAAAACATACAGCCTTAATGGGCTTAGAGGAGTAAACCTAGTGCATGTGTACATTACTCTATCTGTCCACAGGGCCACTGACAGCTTTCTTGGGGCCCAGGACTAGAGTTTACACTTGGGTCCCCCGTTGGTTGCTTTGCAAGGCCCCCCTCTTTCTCTTTCACACCTCATTGCTCTCTCACCCATCTCTGTTGCCCCCATTTTACACTCTTCTTCTCACTCCCGGCATGGGGCAGATAACCTCAGCCATCAAAGGCCTAACATGGGCTATCATGCAGGGTCTGGAGATCTTACGAGCACCCTCGAAGCTCACAAAACCCACTGCTTCCAGCAAGTCCCTGCCCCCATCAGGGGTGTCAATAGCGGTGGCAACTCCCACTCCTCCTCAATTCACTGAGTCGTCCGCACAACTGACACTGCTTGTGCCAAGATTGAGACGTGGAAGGCTTCGCACCGAGTGGGCCTGGCAGCTCGGTGGCAAAGAGGAGGTGCTGATATTTTTAAATAGTTTGTGTTATGAAAAGCGGATTCTGCACCATATGCCTGTACCCCAATCACGATCGCACCCAGCTCCCCTTGTACCCTGTTCCCTTCACACTGGACACAGCTCAGCCAAACTTGGAACCTGATCACCTTGGATACTGCTCAGCAGACTCCAGACCCAGATCAGCCCAAACTGAACCTAGCACAACCTCCCACAAAGTACTGAGCTCCAGTCTAGCTGTAACTGGTAACTTTGTCAGACGTAGCTTGGCAATGTCAAATGACTTTGTAATGTACAATTATGATGCCGCTGAACAAGATACACCTGTGGCAAAACCTGCCATTAATCGGAGCCTGTCACCACATCTGGAGAAGAAGCTGAACATAATAGAAGGAAAAATGTACCTTGTTATGGAGAGGATAGACCAAATGGTGAAGACGTAAAGGATATCTATATGATTATAGGTATACAGGAAAAAGGCAATGGGCGTGCACTGCAATCTGGTATAAATGTAGCTGTGCAATAAGCCATTAAAAAGGTTTTATCAGTGCAATAACGAAAAACACATCACTCCTCGACTCCTCTGACGCATTTCATACTGTGCTGTTACTTCATCAAAATCTCCATTCATTGATGTGCAGCCGAGTGTGACAGCAGGATATTTTGGGGGGTCAGTGAAGCAGCATCCCGCAGCTCACAATTGTGGGTCTCACAGAGCTGACTCTTCCCTTCCCCTCCCCCTTACCTGTATTACTGATTCATATTTCAGAAACAAGCTCACAATTAAAGTTGTTCTGTGAATTAATTACAAACCTCCTGGATTGATATAGAATGGACTTTTGATGGACATAATATAGCAATGTTGCTTTCCCTTCCGTTTACCTAGAGCACCGGTTCAGGGATCCTTTCCCATAATCTACTATGCTTATAGGAACAAAAATGGAGTGCGTGGAGCACAGCAGCAAGAATAGGCAGCTAGACTGGACAAAAATGAATATTAGCAAATGTAGAAGGCAATAAAAATCTCGGCCGCGTTTTGCTCCAAAGACGGGTGGTTTGTCAACGAGTAAGGGTACATCACATAAAAAAGACTCCTATATAATGCTAACATCTGGAAAAACACCACCCCCAGTTCACAAATCAGAAGTAATGAGCCAGTATCAGGTGTGACCAGCATGAACCAGTAACAAATAATAGGCAAGAACATTTAACTTTTGGGATTCCTTGGGAGTCTTCAGTGCTCTATGATACGCCTTTTTTAGCTGATTATTCGTGTAGCCCCATTCCAGAAATCTGTTCTTCATCGTCTCAACTTGTTGTTTAAATTCAGCAAAATTGGAGCCATTCTGGCGTGTCCTTAAGAATTGCCCTGTGGGAATGCCACGGATGAATGGTTATGGGTGGTGGATTTCAGCATGTAGGTAACTGTTTGTTGCTGTTGGTTTCCTGTATGTTCATGTATTAAGGTGTCCATCAGGGCATTTTGTTATTGTAATATCCAGAAAATTTATTGACGTGCTGCTGACTTCTGACGTCAATTTTAGGTTGTGATTGTTCGAATTTAGGACCTTCATAAACTCCGATAGTTCTCTTCTTGAGCCAGTCTACAGGACGAGGATGTCATCAATATACCGTATCCAAATGTTGATTTAATGTGTGTTCTGGAGCATCACCTCAGAGAAAATGCTTACTTCCTCCAACCAGCCTAAGTAGAGGTTAGGGTAAGTGGGGGCCCAAGTCGTGCCCATCGCTGTAACTTGTACTTGTAGATAGAATTTGTTGATAAAGATGAAGTAGTTGTGTTTCAACTTGAAGTTCAGTAGTGCACAGACAAACCTATTATCTGTTGAATACCGGACTTCTTGATGAGAGAAAGTTTTGTACTGTCCAGATATCAATTCCATGTTGCATGCTTGTGTATAATGACTCCACGTCGAGACTGACTAATAGCGTGTCTTTGTCCATCTGTATTCCTTCAATGAATTTCAAAATGTCCTTTGTATCCTGGATGTATGATGGTATACTGATTTTTTTCAGTCAGGCTGTTCATTCCCGATACAGTGTGTCTTCCTGGTGGTTTTATTGTATTTTTGTGAATCTTGGGAATACTATAGAAGGTGGCTATAGTCGGATTTTTGACATTCATATATTCGCATTCCTGTTTTTAATCTCGCCAACACTACACAAACTATTTCGTGCCTTATTTTAATTATACCCATTCAAATATTGTTTCTATTTACCATCATCGTTACTACTTATGAGGAGGTGTGCACCATCTTTTTGGGATCTCTGTATCTCTTGTACCCTCTGGTACAACCACCCATTATCTTAGGATATTTCCCTTGTACACCCCCTCAACCAATAACTTTTGGGATTTTGCAGCGAGGTCCATGAAGTGACTGCAATTCAATAAAATAAATAACCTACAATACCTAGAGATGAATAATAATGAATATGATAATGATTATAGGTGCACAGACATCTGTAGGAAATTTCTTTCCCCCCCCCATGTGTCTCCATGCAATGCCCAGATGATAGTAAGCACACCTAACAACCCAGATAGTGATGATGAAATTGGGGCTATGAACCCCCATGCTATGACCGACCTGCAGAAGCAATTATCTGTGTCTTTTTTTCCAAAGGACACCTATAACACCATGGAGGCAGAGACACATCTGTATCACTGTGTGTGGGGATCCAATAGATGACATCCGGCTTGTAATAATAAAAGGGAAACGTTGTAAACCTATGCATAAAGCAAAGGACAGCCCAGCTAATCTTTCAACGCCGTGTGACTTTTGAACGTTATTCACAGTGAGAGAGGTGTGAACTTTGAAGGCTCTAGGGGTAAGAAGGCTATTCCTAACAATTTGAGGGGAGTGATTTTAGATGAACTTGGAAAACAGTATAAATGCACTAATGCAGATTTGAAGATCGTGAAAGACACAAACAATGGACTTTTACGGCATCAGAGGACCCTGGGCTGAACTAATCAATGACTAAAACATGACAATTTTTAATGTGTACAGTTTTTATACAATTCACCACCGGTAGTACGTGTGTGCGTATAAATTCAATGAACAAAGTTTACATAGAACACCCATGAGCACAAATGAACTGCATGTGCGTTCCATACAGTTTACATACAGTAGAATATGCATGTGCACAAGGAACCACATATACATTCTATACAGTTTACAGCAGCACAGTGTCATTAATTCATATATTATCGATTATTTTACCAGTGCAACTTTCCAGGAGACAGCCAGCAGGTGATGCCGGTTGAAGAAGATTGTATTATTGTAAGAATTTACACTAATAAAAAGGTCATACTTTAAAAATACTTTTTAGTAATCCGAAGTTTTTACGTATTGAAACCGTGTATGGGAATAAGGGGTGGGTTACGTTGCATTTTGATTAAAGACACACTAGGACACTGGCAACACCTATCGTTACTGCAGAGTACTATGGCAGCTGCAGTGCAGTCACGTAGGACCGCAACATGCAAATAAATGGCGCGGATTCACACTTAGTTTAGTGTGGAAAGGAAAACAGTAAGTCTGGTCATACATTATCTGTTGACACATTATTGTACACCCATTCTAAATACTTAATATTATATACCATAGTAAGCCACACAAACATATCCTACATTCCCTTTAGACAGTAAAAAGTATAGTTTATTACATGGAAATTACACAGTATCAGATGCATCTCTTGATGTGTTTCTGAGATTTTTATGTTGCGTCAAATATCTTCGTATGACATGTAATGAAAGTGTTAAGTCCTACACTCAGTACAATCATGTGGGTAGCACTTAATATCTGCCCCTTTTGCTTGCAGGTTATTCCCTAAAATAACACTAGGATAATCATGGTCTAGATGTGAGTAATGGCAGGTTTTGATGTGACCTAATTATCACAGCATTATTTCCATGGGCTAACATGAACGGAGCTTTGTAGATCTGCGTTGCTTGGGTAATGGCTCATTAGCCCATTATTAGCATATGAGTAAACCAGACGTCTGTTAAAAGTTAGCGATCCAATATTTTTCAGGTTAACGTGAGAACATCGTAACGCTGATGACCTTGGTGGATATGCGTTAGAACATATCGTTATGTAAACCCAATTTATCATATCGATAAACATTTAACAGGCTTATGAGGATCTACTCCCAAGGTTGCCAAGTCTGTTCTGCCCTAAAAGTGGAGATGGGCAGATATTTCACCAAAATTCAACTTCCCTGCAAAAATAAAAATTCCAAATTTTTAAAAAAAAATCTCAAATTTTTTAGCATATGGAAAAATAAATGTCACCTGGTTTGTTTTTCAAATTTGATTACTTTAAAATGAGAAAATTAGTTAAAGTTCGCATGGAGAACATTTGCTTGTACATGAAAGTTGGCAAGTTCGCACAGTGAGCTTTTGCTTACAGGGGAAAGTTAGTAAATTGGCAAAATATAAATAAAAAGCAAAATAATTTGCACCATGTTGGTGATTTTTTTCTGCAAGCAGAATTTCGACAGATTTACCCATTTCTGCTGAAGAGCTTCCTCCCAGCCATGAGTTCCAACAGAACCTCTCATCTGCAAGTCTCCAGCAGAAGAATGAAGTTACTTATGAAACCAGACTGAAGGATAGACAGTGTTAGCCCCTCTGACATATCTTTTATAATCTCTGTATATACGATGCAGCATCTTACATAAAGTATGCATGCTTTTCTCAGTAATGGAACATTGAGGCTAAAGGTGTGAATTACACGTGAACAGTAAAATTAACAACATATCGTGCAAGGGCATGAAATGTGTTGTTTTGTTTAAATATAAGTGTAACGGGTATTCCACCCCACCCAATTTCATATATAGTGTGTGTGAGTAGAACATGTAGTGTTACCGGTGTGGTGCGTATACCTGCAGGCTCACAGGAGGTCTGAGCCTCCGCTAGTGAGAGCCTGGGGTGAATCCTCTGGAACGTTTCTTGTATCAGCGCCTCCACCTATGTAGGATTCTAGGGAAATGTAGCATGACCCTAACATAGGAACCCACTCAGAAACCACATACACCAGTATTATGGATAACAGGTTTACTGAATGAATAACACTAGCAAAGGATAACTATTACATCATCATAACATCCCCACACGGTGCCCACAGCCCAACCCCTTTGTCCCGTGGTCAGCGCTGCCACTTATGTGAAAGAGAATGTTATGGTCTGTTGGTGCACTTGTAGAGTACCTGCCGAGTGCTCCTGCACTCGGGCCTGCAAGGAGCTTCACAAAGGCTCTGCCGTTCTGGGATCCCGTCTGATCCGATCCGGTGAATCCTTGCTTGGGGTCCGCCAGGGGCGGTCCCTCCCTGGAGATAGTCTTTATCTTTGAACACCGACTTGAGCCCAAGTCGCCTTATGGGAACTGCAGCATCCGCTGATCCCTATCTAACCTTGGCACTACATGACACGGTCCCTAACCTAGGGCCTGTCCCTGTAGCACCACAAACTGGGGAGTGAGAGCCTCTCTCTGGGACCTAAGGGGTTAACTGGCCTCTCTCGCCCCCCCCTAGCCCTTCCCGGTCCTGGCTCTAAGTAACTAACTACCTGCAATACGCACGGCCACTTACTTGGTCCGTGCAGCAACCGTGCTGCACAAACACAGTGCCTGCCTGTCAGACCTCACAGCACTAATAGCTGTGACTCTGACAAGACAGCACTCACACTAAGGGCAGAGTCCCTAACTGGGGCCGTCCCTTATCAATTACCCACTAACCTGGTGGGGAGTTGGGGCCTACCTGGGATGTAGGGGACCTTACGCGATGCAGGAGCTTCACTCACTCCCTGCACCCTTCCTTCCCCTTCAGCTCCGCTGCTCCAACTGACTCACGCAGCTCTCTGCCCGCGAAATGTATCCAATTCCCCTCAGACTCTTGGCCCTTATTGGCCACACTGTCCCACCTGGTGTGCCTGGCCCTAAGCCTCATGGGAATTGTAGTCCCGAGGCTCTTACTATAACATGGGGGCCGCGTGCGCTCCTCCCCTCTGCCTACACTAACTCCTAATGGCCGCCGCAACCCTTCCTGAGCTGTCCCTACTCTCGCGCAACTGTTCCCTGGCTCTAGGGTTCTCCCTGCGCATGCGCGACTATCTCGGGCCGCCGGGGACTCACTGCGCATGCGCGACCCGGCGCAACATGGCGGCGCCCTATTCGCCCGGCTCCGGGAGCGCCGGGAGCCCTGAGACGCGCGTGCGGCCTTGGCAACCGGCCGCACGCGTCCCCGGCAACCCCCGAGCCGGGACCTGACCGCCCTCTCCCCTGCCATCGCCGAACGGAGCCGCCATTGGACGCGGCGGCCCCCGCGATCAGCAGTCAGGTGAGGGGGGTGCGGGCGTGCGGGGGAGACCTGGCTACACTAGTATGGTTAATTGTCATTTTATTTTGCCCACAAACGTCAATCTTTTTCTTTCATGTGGTTGAATTTTATCAGCAGTAGCGGAGTGTATCGCAGTAATGCATTCTTTGGATTTGTGAATCGGTCAATGATGTGTGAAAAATGTTCCATGGTGTATTTTGGGTGACCGTAGCCGGCTACAGTCACACGCTGAAGAGTTTATCATTTTCTGTTTGTACTTTAAGTAACCCCATCTGCCATGGTTTGCGTATACTTGATGCATAAATGGAAAATTATAAACTTGTTATATAAATGTCAATTACGGAATAAGTTGCAATTGTATTAGTATAATACTGTATCTCAGCAGACATAAATGTTATATGACAACATAGTGAGACATAAAACATACAGCTTTAACGGGCTTAGAGGAGTAAACCTAGTGTATGTGTACATTACTATCTGTCCACAGGGCCACCGACAGCTTTCCTGGGGCCCAGGACTAGAGTTTCCACTGGGGCCCCCCATTGGTGGCTTTGTGAGGCACCCCTCTTTCTTTTACACACCTCCTAGCTCTCTCACCCACCTCTATTGCCCCTGTTTTTCACTCTTCATCTCACTTCTCCTCTCTCCCTCTTCTCCCCCTCCCCTATCTTGCTCCTCCCCCTCCTCTCTCTTCCAATTCCACCCCCCTCATTCCCCCCTCCCCTCCGTTCCTCCCCTTCTCTTCCCCTTCTCCATTTCTCCTCCTTCCTTCCTCTGCCCCTTCTCCTCCTCTCCTTCTCCCCCTCTTACCCCTCCCCTAGCCTCGCTTCCCTCTCTACCCCCCTCCCCCTCGCCTTCTCCCCCTATCTCCTCTCCTCCTGGTGGAATTGTCTCTGTGGGGGGAGTTGTGTGTTGGTTTGTTTGTGTGGTTGGGGGGAGATCTGTGTGTAAGTGGCAGTGGGGGATTGAGTGAGAAGAGGGGAGGGGAAGTGTGAAAGGAGAGGTGGAGAGTGTGAGCAAGAGAAGAGGGGAGCGTGAACAAGAGAAGGAGGGGAGTGAGAGAGAACTGGGGGAGGGAGAGAGAGGAAGAGTGTAAGATGGGGAGAGTGAGTGAGAGATTGGGGGAGAGAAATACATGGGAGGAGATTGAGAAAGGGGAAGAAATAGAGGGGTGAGAGAGTGAGAAGCTGAGAAAGACGGGGGACTCACAAGGCTTCCACCAGGGCTGGAAAACAAAGGATTACCTGGGCGCTCTCTCTATAATTGTTTTTAAACACGTAATATGAATATATTACCCCAATCAGCAAACCCTACGTGATTCACAATTCCCGTGCACGACTCTGGGGTTCGCTGTCCACTGCTCGAACCCTAGTAGGGACTTTTCCTCATCCCCAACCAATATACCAAAAGACAAAGAACAAGGGGACCGCGGATAAGTGTCACCACATAAGAATTATATAAAGTAAATACCATCAGCACTGAAAAGGGTAAACTGGCTTAAAATATAGCCCAAGTACCTGGTGTGTGCACAAGGGTCCTACTGAATCGCAGTAAATGTACTATCATCGGTACAGTATGACCAGAGATAAGTGTAATAGTGAATGGATAAATGATTAATACTCACACGGGCCTGTGTGAGCACACGTATATATGGTTTTCCTTGTCTTCTTGGGGATGAGCCGGCTAGATCACTGCTTGTCCACTTGTGGGATCCCTCAATACACTTCAACCAGCCTCTCCTCCGTCTCTTTCGCCTCTTTGTGTCAACATCAGGGATGGAGTCACTGTATTCCTATCAGCTCGTGCTGTGCTGGAGCCGTATACAACTCACACCGAGTTGTGTGGGAAAGTAGGCAGGGAAAAAAGTTAAGACAATAGCAAAAGTTAAGACAATAACAATTCTCTGTGGCAGAGAATGATTTTTACCTTTTGGGTTAGAGTACAGACCAGCTGGGGATATAGCTGGACTCCCTCACCACCTGAGTTCAACAGAACTACAGTCAATGCAGCTCATCAGATGTACCCTAGGTTAAGGGATCAGGGGTAGAATGAATATATACTAATGATACTCACACGGGCTTGTGTGAGCCCCGGCACATAGGGAGGTCTTTTATGGTGATAGTTAGTGCAATCCTTAGTGTCACAACACACTGTGGCTTCTACTGGCTAGAAGTACTTAGGATCTGCCCCACTGTACTTAACCCATCACCCACCGTCGGTTACACATAGCCCTGACCCTACCAGAAGTTCCTGACCATGTTAACAGGCTACCCCCTTAGGCATCAAATGACTACCCGCCTCAAGGTGACCACACAGCAATAGCCCTGTCTGCAGATCTATCTCAGACCATACAGGGGCATCTAGGGTGAGCTTTGCGAGTAGACATCCTACCCCTGACTACCCCTAGCTCCCCCCTCTCCGCAGCACTTTCCTGGAAGCATACATACTGCACCGACACACTTTATTCGAGCAAATACCCAGTATGTACCTGGCAGATACCTGGAATGCGCCGCTTCTCACCTCTGACAAGCCCCGTTGCGTTTGCCTTCCCAGCCTGGGTTCATGCCTGGCTGATGGTCGGCTGATCTGTTAAATGATAATGATTAGGATTTAATAGGCTGCAATGCTTCGCGTGTCTACCAGATGGCATAAATTCCTGAATTGTAATGCAGTATATATATATATACTGTGCAGTATTGCAGCCAGAGGGAATAAAATGCTTCAATCCCTGCCTGGAAAATACCTCAATGCACTCGGGCAGAAAACAGTCACAAACCTCAATACACCCGGGTATACCCGAATTCGTGGGACTAGCCGAGCTCGAATAAAGTGTGTCGCCAGTGTATCTCTATATCAGTTCGCCTAGCTGAAAGCCTGTCCTGTTGATCTTAGCAGCGCCTCCAAATGAACCAGTGTTTGCCCGGGCCCATCTCATATTGACCCCCTTCTGTGAAAACTGACCCCTGTTGCATGAAGTGTAGTGTGGTACCTGCTGGCTTACAGAATCCCTGAGTCTCCCACGATGGTATGTGGGATGGCATCAGGACTGGCTTATGAGGTAATGCTGAGTTATACTCACTCATGGTACAGCGCCTCCATCTCTTCCAGAACCCCAGCGTAGTAGGGAGAAGTCTCTGAAAGAGAACCTCTATGTGCATCTTCTCCCTGAATGACTCCACTCTCAGACAAGAAGGGTTCTTTGGCAACAGCATACTTTATTTTGTCAGACAATGGCAGACTACCCATCATTGCAGCATGGTCTTCAGCCGCTCATTATAGGTTGCCAACCCAAAGGAAGTCCCTGACCGTACACTCCCAGGCAAGGGCACTGAAAGCAGGTCTAGCTCTTCCCTTACAACCTTATGGAGTAAGAGGAATAGTCTTCCACACCACTCCCCTGAGGGAGGGCCACAAAACTTGCCAGAGCCCTGACAGTTTACTGGACAGACTAACCTCACTCATAGGTGATGAGGCACACTGCTAAACACAGGAAGTGTTGTGCACTAAATAGCTCCAATAGGCACCACCACTGTGTCACTGTAATTGGACACAGGGCCTGATGACACTACCTTCACCAGATACTACACAACACATGGGGGTGGGGGGAAAAACCCCATGATTACTCCTGGCAACCTGCCCTTAACAGGGATTATTGCACAGGAGGAGAAAGGCCTGTAACCACAAAAACTACCAGGGCTACATATATACATATATATACACATATATATATATATATATATATATATATATATATATATATATATATATATATATATATATATATATATATATATATATATATATATATATATATATATATATATATATATATATAATGTATTTTACCAATATCTATTCACAAATGTAAAATCCAAATAAGCTCACGGTATGCAACCACTGTACGCTTTCCCCGATCATGATGTCAGTTCTCGGACTGGGATGGCTAAAGCAGAACAACGTCTGGCTTGGACAGCATGTATTCATCCAACTCTCTGTCTGCTCTGCTCAATTTGGGCAGTTTCTTAGGACCCGCCCTGCTTGGCAGTACGCAAAACTCCAGTTCCACAGGAGCAATGTCATCGTACCATATACTAGGCCCTTTAGGCATAAGGAGTTTTTGCTCTATCTCCTGGTATCTGTGTTCCAACTCATCCGCCACCTCCTCGGGAGTATAGGCACCTACCGCCCACCAATGATCGACTATGTTGTTCCTGATCAACAGGAACCTGGTGTGGTCCATACCTTTGTGGTACCCAGTGTACAGGGGTGCCCACCACTTGTCACGGTGCTCGTATTCTGACATGGGGCTATAAGTACCTGTCTCTGACTCAGCTTGCGATGAGACACCGGACGTACCTGCCTCTGTAGTGCGCGAGCAGCTGCGTCTACCCTTGGCATTTATGTAGTTGGTAGGATTCATTTTGGAAACTACCTTGCTTACCGGCCCTGCCTCCGCAGTAGTATGGGATCCTCGGCCCTCCCTCTAGACACAGGAGAAAAAGGTACATGTTTAGGTATATGTATCACAGCATCATATGGTACCTCCCCATCAGATCCCTGGTCACTTAGTTCCCAATCCCGCAAATCCTTGGAGTACTTGGGATTCTTACTCAATTTATCCCCGCTAGGTCCCCGTGTCATGACTCGTGACAGGGCAGGGGCAAAGGCCGTGGCAAGGGCGCTAGGGGCTAGGGCAATGTCCGTTTCAATGTCCAGCAAGCAGTTGGCAGTTTCTTGCTTGCTCTCTCCGCTGAGCCCCGTGATCCTCTGGAAGGACCTTGGCTTCGCAAGGTGGCCATGGCGGCGGCCATAGCTGCTCTCCGCGAGGAGAACAACGCTCCCGGGCCTCTTTTCCAGTCGGGCCGGAAGTGACGTCATCGCTGCCACCCACGGAATCTCCATCCGCTCCGTGGTCACGCACCGGAAGTGCGTCAAAGACCGGAAGGGGCGGTGGTGGATCATCGGGTCCGCGGACGGGTAAGTAGGCCGCGAGCCTCTCCTTCTCGTCCTCTGCAGGATCCTTCTTCGCCTGGCGGAAGTAAGGGGGTGGTGGAGTCTCCTTACCGCTCCGCTGCAGGCTGATGTACTCGGGTCCCTCTGGATCCGTCTCCGACACCGCCTCCGCCGCACTGGGAGTCACCACGGCCGTGGGACTTCTACGGGCTTCAGGCCGCACCAGCGCTCGCCGTAGGGAGGTGTCTGGACTCGTCTGCTCCCTCTCTCTGGTAAGTGGACCGCCATCTTTATTACAGCTGGGGTGGTTCGCATCGCCACCGATGAAATGCCATCTTCTTCCTCCGAAGACGACTTGCTCGGATCCTCCACTAGGGAGTCACATGGGTCTTTTGCGGCCCCGCCAGTGGTTAGTGGTACGAAACGGGCCCGCTCCGGTACCTCCACTGCGGTCGTGCTCTTCTCCGCCGGATCTCCGCTTGGCTCGGTAGTCGGCTGGGCCTTGGTTCCCACCTCAGCAGGGGTGCAGGGAACTAGGGCAGCCTCGTTCGCAGTCTCCGCCACCTCCGTTAATGTTCCCGGAGAGGCACCCTTCATGCTTGAGGCCGGCCCGGGTGTCCTGCATTGTATGCACAGGCACCGGAGGTACTCTCGGCAGTCGAGTTCCACTACCAGGAAGCCTCCTGGGAACTGGAACGTGGTCATGCTTAGCTCGGACATTATTGGCTCAGGGGTAGAACAGTTCAATGTTTCAGCTCCTTGCTCTTCGAATGCCAGATAGAAGTGAAGTTCCTCGCTCTCACTTCCTGTCCCTCCCTTCGCTGGGGAGGATGCTCCTGATTGGCTCTCCTTGTGCCCCCTCTCTCTGGTGGAAACAAGAGGAGGGGCACTCCTTCTCTCAGTGTGACGTAGCCTTGTCTGTTGGCCAGTCACAGCGCAGGTGGGTGGGCTTTTGGTTTTCGCGCCGCTCTGCTCCTTTTGCAGAGGATCTGGGTTTGGCGCCAAACCCCTGCACATCTCCCTCCACATTTCTCTCACAGTCTCTTAGCACGCTTCACGTGCGCAATCCAGGATTGGCGGGAGTCGCCATTTTAGTTCGGCTGCTAACTGCTGGGTCGTGGATGGTGCTGCGGTCGCCATTTTGGACTCTTTCTTGCTCCGCGGAGCACATGTAGTGACGGCCGCCATCTTTGATGAGCCCACCAAATGTATATCACTGCTATTCTCAATGTCTAGTGCAAAACTCGTTCCTAGACACTGACTATACTCAAACTGCTCAGTAAACGCTCTCTCCATACTTTCTCTCTGTGCTTTGGTGCTTGCTATTTCTGACTGTTTGCCCACTAGTATGATGTGGCATACCCCAGGCTACGCAGAACTCCTTCTCTGTGCACTGCACTCGTTAACGGTTCCTACAAGTACTCTGTGGTGTGTTTTATGTGGGTGCTGGCTAGTGTACCGGGCATCTCCCTAACGTACGGGCGTCTCCTACTTTTGGCCACTCATAGTGCCATGTGCCTGGGCCATGGTCCCTTGACAAATTAACAGGCTAACCCCCCAAGTTGCCATACACTATCTGCCTCAAGGGACTAGGACAGCTATAGCCACACACCCATCTTACATCACCCTCTTAGGGCACCCAGGGCGTACTGTGCGGGAATCCACGCTCCCCTGACTACCCCTTGTATTACATGCCCTACTCTCTCCAGTACTCGCACGGAAGATGCACTTCACTCTTCCCGCTCTGCTTCGCTGAAAGCCTGTCCTGTTCTGGATCTCAGCAGCTCGCCTCCAAATGTAGCCCATGTCCCCCCCCCCACCCCCCGGTCGCAGATTGTACCTCTAGGGTGTATTGAGGGCTGGCTACATGTACTATGGTGGTGCATACCTGCTTGGAACAGGAGGGCCTGAGTCTCCCGCATTGGTATTGGGGACAACAGGGACAGGCTTCTGGGGTATATGCCTTCATCTTCTCTAGCAACAGTGGTGGTGCAGCGCCTCCATCTTCTGGCGAGACCTATAGGGATAGGTTAAGATCCTCCCAGAAGAAGCCCTGGTCCCAGGGCGAGTGATCTTAAACTCACACAGTCTCTGATAAAATAGCAGCACTCTTTATTGTCTTTGACACAACAGATCATCAACACTCCAGGCACAGCGGCACACAGCAGTTCATATACAGCAGTGTGCTCCAAATGTGTACAGGTCTTTCCTCCTCTCCTCCAGGCTGTACCCTATCAGGATGGGCTGTATGGGGCATCAATACCCCTTGCACCCACCCCAAGAGTATGTCCTCTGGGTGAGGCTAGATTGTCTTCCCCTCACCCCCTGAACAGGGTGAGGGGCATTGGTCCAGCACTATAATTCTGTCCGCTCTACTCAGACTGGGCTCTGAGTCTCTCCTCCAATGTAGCTGACCCTCTCAGCATGGCCTTGCAGACCAGACACACCAATACGCTCAGCTCCTAGGACAGAACTCCTTCACTCTCTGTTCCCAGGACATAACTCCTTCAACTCCTCCAGCAACTAACTGTCTCTGACAGGAACAGGCAGTCTAAGTTTAGTCAGCCCCACCCCTCATGATGTCAGCAGGCCCTCCTTTGTGTCTAGGCCTTCCCACACACAGGCAGGTGCCTACCTCCACCAATCACGGCAGGGCTTGAAGCAGGGAAAATCCATGATAACTACTGGCGGCCTGATATTAGCAGGGCTTACACCAGTAGAAGAAAGATATATAGCCCCCATTACTTACCGGGGCTACACTAGTTTGCCTAAAAAGTTTCAGATTTATTAAATTAATAGTCAAAGATCTTTGCACCATAATTTCAAAGGCGTTTGACAGGATTTACACCAAAAACAGAAATACAGAGAATAGAATACAAAGTTGGAAGCCCGCATTCATATGAAAAAACATTCAACAAGAGACCATATGAAGTTAAATAAAAGAATTGTGTATTAACTCATGGTATGTGCAAAAACACAGCAAAAGATAAACACAAACAGACAGCAACACTAAAAAACACTAGAGGAGCTAAAAATATTTTATATTTTATTTTTATCTTTAGGGATTTAGGGGACTTTCTGGTCGACTCATACATTTTAATTTTGCCAGAGTTTCATTGGAGTGCTGATTCCAATATGTTTTGTTGAAATACAGAGAATGTTTTTGGAATAAATCCTCTCTTGTTTCAAAAGAAAGTGGAACTGGATGTGCGTAAATACGATTGGATTTCTTTGTCAAAATAATAAATATATATATTTTTAGAATCTATTGCTCTTAGGATTTAAAAGATCTAATTCTGTGGGTGTAATCATATTGTCTTGTAATCATTTGCAATTTATGATTCATTTAGATCTGCTCCTAATATAATTCCCCAAAACTTTTTAATATGCAGACAAGCAAATGACATTTTGTCCACTATACCCTAGTGTATTATTATATTACAACTTGCTTTGCTTTTCCAGTCAAATAATTTGGAATGGAATAATTTGTTTAAAATACACCATTTCTTTTTAACATGATGGTATAAACAGGGAGAGGTGTCTGAATTTCCAGTAGCATGGGGGATATAGTGAATTAATTGGAGGTACTGTATTTTACTAAAGTCTGCTGGCTGCAAAACTAAGCAGAAAATTAGTGCAAAAGTATTGCACAAGACTTAACAAAGAAAACAACCAGTTTCTTTCAATGGGATTTCCTTTCTTTCATTAATATGGTGCTGTTATTGCACTAGTTCCGCCTTAGCTGTGCAGTCAGGACTTTACTATACAGATCTCATTATGACCATAGATCTGCCGTTTTCAAACCTCTTATCTGCTGACCACATCAAACTTTGAAGAAAAAACAATGACATTTCACAATAGGTAAATGCGTCTAATTTGCATATGAACAGAATATTACAGAATACAGAATTTGCATACTAACAGAATATTATTTAGTTGACTAAAAAAAAAATTGGTCTGACTCATGGTCCTGAGTCTATAACAAGGAGCATTTGGCTGGGGTGTGTTACCAACTCTTTTATTACCATCATTGTTTTTATAATCATTTTAGTCAGAAAATGTCAAATCTGTGTTGATCTATGAGATTAGTCAATACATTTTTAAATATAATTCAGATTGTTTTTCTGTGTATTAGAAAAAATTTGGTCTTTCATACAGTATCAATTATGTCTGCGCACCTCTCAAAAATAAATATTTTATTTTAGCAGCAAATGGATCAATGATGAAGTCATGGAAATCTTGATTACCTGCAGCTGAAGAAACACCTGTTCATAGTGTCTTGCTATTTTTCCATTCTCTTCATAAATATTTAATTCTGCTGTTTCTTAATGTAGACAACTAAACAAAGCATATTATAGATTTTTTTTTCACTGACTATAATTGCTACATTCATTTGAAATTGTTATAAAGTTTTGATAAGAGGCACATTTACAAGTATCCCAATCTTGAAAATAAAATGAAAAAAAGAATGCAGCCTTCAAATACAATCGGAGGAGACATACATCCAACTCACTTAATGTAAATATCAACTAGAAACTTTAAGAAGCAAGCCTCTCTCCCATCTCTTGTTTTTAGCATTTTCTTGATATGTTCAGCGTTGTCTCACTCCCCCTTGTGTTTGATCTCTTTCTATTCACCCTGTGCCCTCTTTCCCTCTCTTACTGCACCTATAGTATGTATCTCTTTAGAAGTGGGAGGGGAATATCAAAGAGTAGTTAGAAATCAAGACTGGTGAAAAAGCACCAGTAAAGGATATTTTTTATGACATGCCACTGCTACCACATAAGACACATTCCTTTGCTTAGCGAATGTACAATTTCTCCCATGTATCAGCCCTCTTTCTTGGCTGGTACTTTTTCATAGAACAGGCTGGCGTAACGCTCCTTCTTTGACACTGTATTGTGTTTGTGGACACAAGGCTCCATTGGAACAAAGGAGGCGCAGTTTATTTTCTTAATAGAACAACAAAGGGAAAACAAATATAGGAAGAATTGGTTTCTCTGGGGAAGTTTGCTACTTTACAGTCCCTTGAACCCAGTCACAGGACTTCCAATTCATTAATAGGTCCCTGGCAGCAGGGTAAATATACACGGCATTCTGAAATATACTGTACAGACCCTTTGTCAGCAGTAAAGTACAACAGCTAGCTCCATGGATATCACTTCTAGGTGGGAGTGCCAGTGTAGCAAGACCACCCAAGGCTTCTACTACAAAGATAGGCAGAGTGTAGTTCTCTCCAGCACAGGCACCGTTTTGGACACATCCTTACATACAGTAGTGCACTGTGTCCTACTAAAGCTGAGTCCACTGTGCCGCTTACCGGACTTGGCACTTAGCGCTGTCAGCACAATGAATTTTTATTTGTCCAGCGCTACTCACGCGGTGCGCACGCACCCATGCCCATGTGCTCACGGGTGCTAGGCGCTTGCCGAGACCAATAAAATTATTTTTCAGGCGCGCTGAAGATTCACATGATCTCCTCAGCCAATCAGAAGCAGTCACAGCTCAGCCACGCCCCCGACCATGGCCCCCCGCTCGCGCTTACAAACAAATTTGCCCAACAGCCGAACGCTAATGCTTGGAGAGTTGGTGACGTCACCACTCTCAAGTATGAGCGCGGTCAGCGGCACAGTGGACGCAGCCTAAGTAGCAATTAGCTTACCTGTAATTCAGTTACTGATTTAGATTTAACTTGCTGTTAGTTAGGTCATACCTAATGGTGGCTAGAGACAGAGAAGAGAGAAGCATTTTTGTAAAATAATGCAAAGGGACATATACATCCCCAAACACACCTTATAACAACACATGTGTGAGTGAGGGGGGAGAAAACGGAGTGAGTGAGGGGGGGGGAAACGGAGTGAGTGAGGGGGAAGAAAATGGAGTGAGGGAGGAAAGAAAATGGAGTGAGGTGGGGGAAGAAAACGGAGTGAGGGGGGAAGAAAATGAAGTGAATGGGGGAAAGAAAATGGAGTGAGTGAAGACGGGAAACAGAGTGAGTGGGGGGAAACAGAGTGAGTTGGGGGGCGAAACAGAGTGAGTGGAGGGGGAGAAAACAAAGTGAGTGGGAGGGAGAAAACAGAGTGAGTGGGGGGGAGAAAACGGAGTGAGTGAGGGGGAGAAAACAGAGTGAGTGAGGGGGGAGAAAACAGAGTGAGTGAGGGGGGAAGAAAATGGAGTGGGGGAAGAAAACGGAGTGAGGGGGGAAAGAAAACGGAGTGAGGTGGGGGAAGAAAATGGAGTGAGGTGGGGGAAGAAAACGGAGTGAGGTGGGGGAAGAAAATGGAGTGAGTGAGGGGGGAAATGGAGTGAGTGAGGGGGGGAGAAAACAGAGTGAGGGGGGAGGAGAAAACAGTGAGTGTGGGTTGGGGAAGAAAATGGAGTGAGTGTGGGGGGGAGAAAATGGAGTGAGTGGGGGGTGAAGAAAACAGAGTGCGGGGGAAAGAAAACGGAGTGAGGTGGGGAAGAAAACAGAGTGAGGGGGTGGAAGAAAATGGAGTGAGTGGGGGGGAAGAAAACGGAGTGAGGGGGGGGGAGAAAACGGAGTGATTTGGGGGGGGGAGAAAACAGAGTGAGTGAGGGGGGAAGAAATGGAGTGAGGGGGGGAGAAAACGGATGAGTGAGGGGGAGAAGAAAATGGAGTGAGTGAGGGGGGAGAAAACGGAGTTAGTGGGGGAGGAGAAAACAGTGTGTGGGGGGGAGAATACAGAGTGAGTAACGGAGGGGAGAAAATGGAATGAGTGAGGGGGGGAGAAATCGGAGTGAGTGGGTGGAGGAGAAAAAGGAGTGATTTGGGGGGGGAGAAAACAGAGTGAGTGAGGGGGGGGGAAATGGAGTGAGGGGGGGAGAAAACGGATGAGTGAGGGGGGGAAGAAAATGGAGTGAGTGAGGGGGGAGAAAACGGAGTTAGTGGGGGAGGAGAAAACAGTGTGTGGGGGGGGGGAATACAGAGTGAGTAACGGAGGGGAGAAAATGGAATGAGTGAGGGGGGGAGAAAACGGAGTGAGTGGGGGAAACAGAGTGAGTGGGGGGGGGGGTGAAAATGGATTGAGTGGGGGGAGGAGAAAACTGAGTGAGTGTGGGGGGATAAAATGGAGTGTGTGTGGGGAGATAAAATGAGTGAGTGGGGGGAGAAAACGGAGTGAGTGGGGGGTGAGAATGGAGTGGGGGGGGAGAAAACGGAGTGAATGGGGGGGGGAATGGAGTGAGTGGGGAGGGAGAAAACAGAGTGAGTGGGGGGGGAACAGAGTGAGTGAGGGGGAGAAAACAGAGTGAGGGAGGGGGGAGAAAACGGAGTGAGGGAGGGGGAGAAAACTGAGTGTGAGTGAAGGAGGGGGGAAATGGAGTGAGTGAGGGGGGAGAAAATGGGGTGAGGGAGGGGGGGAACTGAGTGAGTGGAGAAAACAGAGTGAGGGGGAAACGGAGTGAGGGGCAACAGAGTGGGAGGGGGAAACCGAGTAGGAGGGGGGACATGGAGTGGCAGGGGGGAGAAAGGAGAGAAGGGGGATAGAGAGAGAGGGGGGAAGAGGGGGCAGGGAGAGAGGGGGGCGGGAGAGAGAAATGGGGATGGGAGAGCGAGCAATGGGAGGAGAGAGAGAGCAATGGGGGGGAGAGGGGAGGGAAGGTTGTAGAGGGAAAATGGAGACACAGAGACACACACACACACAAAGAGACACAGAGAGACAGACATACATAGACAGACACACAGAGACAGACACACACACACACACACAGAGACACAGAAACAGCCCCCTCCCCTAATAACTCCCCCCGCTCCTGCTCTAAAAAAATTGCAGGACAGCTGATCGCTCATGCTTGGAGAGCTGGTGACCTCACCGCTCTCAAGCATGAGCAGCGAGCTCAGCGGCAGCGTGGCCGCAGCCTAAAGCAGTGCAGGGAAGTGTGCCGGCAGCAGGGGGAGGAGGGGCGGCGAGGTGTGCCGGCAGCGGGGGGAAGGGGGTGGGGAGATGTGCCAGCAGCGAGGGGAGATGCGGCACAGCGGGGAAGGGGGCGGGGAGATGTGTCGACAGCGAGGGGAGATGAGGCAGCAGCGTGGGGAGATGTACCAATGGGGAGGGGGATGTGGCGGCAGCGAGGTAAGATATACCAGTGGGAGGGGGGGGGGGGCTGGGCGGGGAGATACATTCCCCGGGCGAAGCCGGGTACAAAAGCTAGTATTCTATAAGAGATAATATAAGAGGGAGACCGTTGCATCTAAAAGTTCTAATATAGTTCCACTAGGTGTCAGTGGAATGATTTATATATTGTTTGAACTCTACTAGCATTAATACCCACATTATATTTACTATCTTTCATGTTACTCTTACTTGCCCGTTTTTCAAGCAACAGTATAGGATTTCAGGAGCTACTGTACTTGTGTCCGTTGTCACTTCCTTTTTAGCTAACATTTTAACTAACTGTATATAACAGAGTAAAATTGTATGCCTGTATATAGGGGTCAAGGAAGGTGCTAAACTGGGTAACAATTATAACGAACCCAAGAAGAAACAGAATCCCAGTATTAGGAGCACTCTGTTCCCTGTGATACAGGGGAAAAGTGCTAGTGGTTAAAACAACTTTAATGGTAACAAACTTTACAAATATATCAATGTCAAAGCTATTGCCAGTGACTGACAGTGGCTGTCGCAAATGGCGCTTCAAAAGTTAAATGTGGATTGCCCAAAAGATGTCCGAGTTTTTCAGATACTGAATAATCCAGGAATGGGGAGGGGGAAAAGGGAAGGGTAAGGGATGCTCCCGCATCAGCAGGTATAAAGTGAGTTGTAAATAGTGTGTCAAGCAAAATGCCGGTGCAAAAGAGGAAAAGGTATAACTAAAGCAGAAAAGAGAAAAGGTTCCTCCTTGAATGCACTCGGATAAGCCAGTGGTTGATAGTAATGAGTGTATTTAAAAACCTTTTAATCACAAGAGAAGGTTAAAAAAGGATTGTATAGAGGGGCATGGTATAAATAATCCAAGGCCAGCCCCTAGTAGGCAAACCAACAGAATCGTCCTCGCTCGTGAGGAGATATAGATATAACAACACCTTAATGTGGAACTGTGTCGCTCAGATAATCCCCATTATTGTAATACCAGATTAGAAGGCCCGTAAACCATATGGGGATCCTTTTGTCAATAATTCAATGAACCTAAAATGATATAGGTCATTGAAGCTAAGTCTGGAAGGGTAATTATCTTACGCCGAATGGACAGATGGTATATATCTGGGTGGTGTCCCTAGTCCACTAAAGCGGTGTGTACAACAAATAAACGAAACATGGTGAAAACAATAACAACGCAACAAAGATGATCATCATAAAATGAAAACTCAACCACCATATACATGTGGTAGTGAGATGCGTAGCTGGATAGTGTGTGAGCTCTGCAAAGGGCAAGCACAAAGTGTGCTACCGAAGACGCCCTGAGGCACGGTTCAAGGACCGTATCCAGTTATAGCCTCTATATACTAATTGATGTTAAGTGCAGAGGTCAAAATCACAAATAGCCTCTCTGGAGTCCAGTAATTAAGGTTCTACTTAGCTCCTTGGTGCATTCAAAAGCCGTTGCACCATCGTTGGTAGAAGGGAACGGCAGCAGGATACCAGGGGAGGGGTGTTTAGGTCTCGAGGCGGCAGCTACAGCCGCGGAGGCGCCATCTTGGGTGCGGTGACGTCACCACGCTCGTAGTCACCTGACGCACGTTTCGCGCGGGATCGCGCTTCCTCAAACCTTTATTAGGACTTAATATACTTTTTTGTCCTGATATTCTATTGTGCATCACCATGTTTGCTATGTCTTCATTCTATCATAGCTACCATTCAGGTTACCAGCACAATATGTGCACGAAAGAGAGGGGGGTATAACAAGGGGTACTGTTCACTGACCATTATCATCCCAAGCTGTGTATATACTATATTTACCCGCTCAGAGGGAGACTAAATATGATTTATGAGTCAGTTTGTTCTTTACCCCGTGTACTTATCAGCCACTTATAACTATTAGGTCTGACTAGTGTTAATTACTGGACTCCAGAGAGGCTATTTGTGATTTTGACCTCTGCACTTAACATCAATTAGTATATAGAGGCTATAACTGGATACGGTCCTTGAACCGTGCCTCAGGGCGTCTTCGGTAGCACACTTTGTGCTTGCCCTTTGCAGAGCTCACACACTATCCAGCTACGCATCTCACTACCACATGTATATGGTGGTTGAGTTTTCATTTTATGATGATCATCTTTGTTGCGTTGTTATTGTTTTCACCATGATTTTTCAGATACTGCTCTGCCCTAATTCAGTGCATTGAGGGCTGTTCAGTTTAAGGCCAGGTCCCCACTTGCTACTGCAGTGCCCGTTGTGGCGGACGCTGCAGGGACAAGAGCCGCCCCACAAAATTGAGAGCAGGAGTCCCGACGGAGCGCTAAGCCACGCCCCCTGGCTGTTCAGACAATGAGGGCGAACCTGCTGGGTGACGTCACGGCCGCACCCCAGTCACAACCCCCCTGTCTTTCCCCCTGCAGGTCTCTGCAGACCGGGGGACTCAGCTGCACGTGCCGCCACCCACGCAGACGCTCGTGCAGCGAGGCCGCAGCCTAAGAGCTGCGTGAGGCGGCGATTTCTCTGACAGAGTCTGTCATCTCTGTGCTAAACCTATAGGTACCGATGGTGGGGAGTATGGGTATTGTTGCGTTGTCTTTGATTAAAGCTCATTAGGCTAGTACAGCCAAAGATAGGGCAACAACTTGCAATATCTACAGTGCAGCACACAAAAAAGTGATTAATTGGGCGCTTCCACACAGAGTGGTCACTAACAATAAAGTGATCAGAAGATATATAAATGCAAATATACACAGTGAATAATAAATATGACTGTGTCAATTCAATGGCATAAGGATGTAGCCCTCTTTCCCTCTAGTGTGAAGGGTCTACTAGTGCTGGCGTTACCTGCTGGCTCACAGGGATCTGAGCCTCCGCCCTTGGGCGCCTGGGGCAACAAATATACAGAGTGGCAGCGCCTCCACCTGCACGGGATCCCAATTGGATGAGATAACCCCGAGCAGGAACCAATAATAACAGCCCACAGATTATAATAATAACCTTTACTGTAACATATAACCACAGACAGCATAAATGAAATAGTAACACTACTGGTTACAGCTACACCTCGCCGCACAGGGTCATTATCCCACCACCGTGTACCCCCACACCGTGTCCGCTGTATCAGATGAGTTCCTTTGGCACTTCACCCACAGAGTGTCCCCAAAAGATGCCCACCCCTTATGGGTGATCAGCACCTTCACTGTACAGTGTGTTGGTGCACTTTTGTGGAAAGGTATCTGCCGAGTGTGTTCACACCCAGGCACGCTGACAATGAGAAGTAGGGGATCCGCCGATCGAATTATATAATCCGCCAGATAGAACGCCTCCCACTGGAGTGACCACCGCGGTGATGATCTCTCTCTCTCTCTTGCAGCCTGGTCCCACACTGTGGTAGCAAAATGTCCATGGAAGCAGCTGTGGCCCTAAGCTGGTTGACTACTAAAGGACAGGGTCCATAACTACAAGGGCCTTTCCTAAAGCAGCCACAATCTTAGGGTGTTGGGGCCTATCTGGGGCCTAGGGGGTCTCTGTCCTAATGCAGAGGGTCACTGACCCCTGCACCTACACAACCTCCCCTGTCTGCGTCCCCGCTCCAACTGCCTGCAACCCTCAGAGCGCCAAATGTATCAACTGTCTCAGCAGGGGAATCCTATCACTCCATTGGCCTGGCCTAGCCCCCGGACTCCACAGCCCTGTGGCCTTCTGGGGACTGTAGTCCCCGCGGCACTCTCTTAATATTGGCGCCGCGTGCGCCACCTCTTATGGCCACCGCAATGCTTCCCTGTGCATGCTCGATTGCATAATGGTCGCCGCAACTCCCAGCAGCTACTGCACATATCCAATATGGTGGCGCCCTGATCGCTTGCTTCCACGGAGCTCCAGCGATGCCCTCGCCCGGCACGACTGCCCTGCAGCAACCCCCCCTCTCTGAGCTGCAGCGGAGGTAAAGGTCAAAACGGGGAACCCAGGCCAAATAGACATATGCATATATAAAGTGCAGATACTGTGCAGTGATAAAAAAATTAAGTTGCAACTCCCTGCTCAGACCCACTGGTAGGGACTGGTCTTCACTGGTCCCACAAACACTGTAATTCTCCTCACAATCCAGGGGGAGCAGAAGGAAAAAATGTAACAGAGAAACAATCTAAATGCAGATGTAGGTTGAAGACTAAAAATGCTGCCAAACTTGGCTCCTATAGAGTACAGTGTGTAGGAAATAAAAGCGGAACTCCAAAACTGTGACAAAATCTGTACTTGATGATGTCTCAGGAGAGATGTACAATAAATATGATATTAAAAGGCAAATATCAAATGAATGCTGGCGTTGTGAGTTGAATTGCTAACCGCCTCCATCTCCGCTGTGATGCCGCAGGTCTGGGGAACCCTCCCCAGTGTGTAGCCTCCCCGCCGGTATCGATCCCTGTCAGCTGGTTTGCCCCAGTAATAGTAGACCAGTGCCTACAGCAGTGACTGCTCCCCACACTCTATCTCTGGCAGCTGGGTGGGATAGACGTGTTACATATATAAAAATATATAGCTACTTCTCCTGTTATAGGGACTCATACAGTAGGGCCCCATCTGATGAGGGCACTGAAATTGGTGCATTGGAAGAAATGTAAGAAGGCTTATGCTCAGGTCAGTGGATGTCCTCTACAGTGAGGGAGCAGCAGTGCCCTCTGTGCTCACTAGTCCGGCTGTAACTCCAGTACTCAGTCGGAATGTGCTACTCTTGGGTGGCTGTTAGAGAGACCAAAACTGAGCTACACCCTGATTACACCTACTGGAACCTCCCTCTTATAACCTCACCTAGGCCACTCCCCGTTGTTATAACATGCTAACATAGTGTTAGACACTTTACTAGATTTGGGTGCTGAACCCTTTAATGTAGCTATAACTAGTACTTGCAGCCAATATATTCAGATAGAACAAACATTCCATAATGCGAATACTGTACCTGGAATTTAAATATTTACGTGACACAGTTTACGTCAAAAATGACATCATCTGGTCAACTACACCATAAACTTTTAGGGCAGGAATTCCTTTCTTCCAATGTCATTTTATTTTTTATGCAGCAGTTCCAGATAGTCGCTCTATTTTGTGTTTTTGGTTTTGAAATCCTATGCTACGTTCAGATATACTGTAAGCGTTTGAAATACTAAGTGACCAGAAGGTCAAAATGGAGCTCTCCATGGAGCCCAGTGTAGTTTGAGGCTACCATGGCAACCTCATATGCTCAAGAATATAAATATATATAATTCCCTGTAGATTCATTATACTAACATATACAATTCTTTAAAGCTCTTTGTATACATTAGGTTTAAGCTAGGTAAAGAAAAATATACAGCAACATATCGATCAGTGGCATTTTTATAAGTATAAAAAGCTAAAGAAAAATATCTTAATATGTTAATATATATGTAACAGTGTTTCCCCCACCCAATCACAGATAGGGGCCATTACAGGGTGTGTGGTGCATATACCTGCTGGCAACAGGAGGGCTGAGTCGTCCGCCGATAGTAGTGGGGACACAGGACCAGGCTTCTGGGGTTCATACCCCACATATCTTTTTAGCAGTGCAGCGCCTCCATCTGCCGTAGGCTCCAGGAACTGAAGGTGATCTCCCACGGTAGAACGTATTACCTCTCCCCCCAGTAAGGCCACGCACCAGGCAGGAGGTATATTGCAAAACAGGAACAGGTTTATTACTACACTCAGAATGCTTATCGCTCTCCAAAAATACCATAATTAACATAAAATTCCATGGTGCATAGGGTAGGGGAAATAAGGACACAAAAATCTAGCCAGGGTAAAGATCCTGGTTAGACAAGAAACCCGCAATTGCACTCAAAGAAGACAACTATAGGTGGGACCAAAAAAATATTCCCAAACTTGTAGCCTACTGTGCCAAGCGACGCAAAGCAAAAAAGCTTTTATTAGAACATAATAGGGGACATAAGCAGAGAGTGTAGGGTATAAACACAAGTGCATTTAAAATTAGGTGGTGGTTGACACGGAGTACATAGGAGGTTAAAGGCTCCTCTAAAGCCCAAACATGCAAACCTCACATATAAGAGAGAAAATGTCTCAAGAAATATATGGTGTCATGAATGGAATATAACCAAAGAGGTACACAGAGGTTCCTAAATCGGAGCTCCTATTGGTAAGCTGTATAGGCGCTGATTACTCTCATTCACACTAACAGTGTATCAAACAACTCCCACATTGGTAAGAGTGCTAACAAGGTGTAACAATCTGTGTGTGTTGCAAACCTGACGCAAATAACTTAAATCTCTGCTGATGTGTAAACTTTACCAAAGAGACAGTGTAGTAAAATGTATGTACAATGGTAGTATATTTGGTAACACTCAGGTAAAGCAGGGAAAATAGTGCTGCTGGTGTATACTCAAAGCAATTAAACACTTTAAATCCTCTATTCCCTGAGTTCAGTTTTGCTGCCAAAACCCCCTCGGATATCGCAGGATGAAACAGATCAATGGGTCATATGTATATAACATTGCTGCATACACGTAGCCTAATTGGCCGAGTAAGTAATGATATACTGTGTCAGCGCTTGATACTACCAGTACAGTACAGCCGTAATTCTTTACGCGAAACGGACCGTCGGTTTTATATGACGTCACTCTACTGACACCGGTGGTGGTGACCCGCTGTGTTAGGAGCTCCGGTGTACCGAGGATATCAACATCCATCCGGCTGTACTGGTAGTATGAAGCGCTGACACAGTATATCATTACTGAGGCTAAGGCCCCGCTCCCAGAGTCAGCGCACCTGCGCTGCTGACAGGCGGTGCGCTGAGCTACACAGCGGGAGCTGGAGCGGGAGCCGGAGCGGGAGCCGGGCGGTTTGACAGGGAGGGGGGCGTGGCTTGAGCGGAGGGACCCGCTACTCTACCCCCCCTCCCTCCACGGACTCGGGCTGGAGCTGGAAAGTAAGTTTAAACACACACACGCAGGCACTCATGCATACACACACACACGCGCGCACACACACACACAGGCAGGCACTCACGCACTCATACACACACACACACACACACAGACAGGCACTCGGGCACACACATACACACACAGACAGGCACGCACGTACTCAGGCACACACACAGACAGGCACTCACCTGCTTTCACTCCACACTCCTCCCCGCTCCCCGAAGCCTCTCCTCCTCCCGAAGCCTCCCCTCCCCATTGGCTCACAGCCACACACGTCACGCGTCAACGCTAGGAAACACCATTCTGTGGTGTCTCCAGCGGCTGACGCGCTACAGCGTGTAATCAGCTGTGCAGCCAGTGGGAACCGGGACCGGCTCGCGAGGATTCCCCTGCTGGTGGGGAACTCGCGACCCGCCGCCCGCGCCAACGAGCGCAGCGGGACCGAGGCCTCGCTCTGCGAATTAGGCTACGTGTATGCAGCAATGTTATATACATATGACCCATTGATCTGTTTCATCCTGCGATATCCGAGGGAGTTTTGGCAGCAAAACTGAACTCAGGGAATAGAGGATTTAAAGTGTTTAAATGCTATGTATACACCAGCAGCACTATTTTCCCTGCTTTACCTGAGTGTTACCAAATATACTACTATTGTACATACATTGTACTACACTGTTTCTTTGGTAAAGTTTACACTTCAGCAGAGATTTAAGTTATTTGGGTCAGGTTTGCAACACACACAGATTGTTACACCTTGTTAGCACTCTTACCAATGTGGGAGTTGTTTGATACACTGTTAGTGTGAATGAGAGTAATCAGCGTCCATACAGCTTACCAATAGGAGCTCCGATTTAGGAACCTCTGTGTACCTCTTTGGATATATTCCATTCATGACACCATATATTTCTTGAGACATTTTCTCTCTTATATGTGAGGTTTGCATGTTTGGGCTTTAGAGGAGCCTTTAACCTCCTATGTACTCCGTGTCAACCACCACCTAATTTTAAATACACTTGTGTTTATACCCTACACTCTCCGCTTATGTCCCCTATTATGTTCTAATAAAAGCTTTTTTGCTTTGCGTCGCTTGGCACAGTAGGCTACAAGTTTGGGAATATTTTTTTGGTCCCACCTATAGTTGTCTTCTTTGAGTGCAATTGTGGGTTTCTTGTCTAACCAGGATCTTTACCCTGACTAGATTTTTGTGTCCTTATTACTACACTCTACAGTAACAGTTACTCAGCAGTCTTCTGCCGGATACAGTCTCTCGGATCAGCTATCACTGAAGATGGTCCCTGGAATGTCAATACAGGCCAAGGGCACCCGAAGCCACCCTAGTTCTTCCCCACCTCCCTATCGGAGGCAGAGGTATGTCCACACTCACTCCTCCCCGGAGGGAAAAGCACATGGGAAGGCCCCAATCTCCGGCTCCCAGTTGTGTGACCTGCCTTCCTCAGAGGAGAAGGAACAACCTCGTAACTTTAGGGCGGTCTAGCCCTTAAGTACAGCCAGAAGGCAGGCACCCTGTTGTCCCAGCTACAACCGGATGTACCACCCCCTGCTGTCACTCAAGTGCAGTACCAAAGGTGAGGGGAAAAACCCCATACCAACTACTGGCAACCTGATAGTACCAGGGTTTACTGCCAGCCCATTGGGTAGAATAGTAGCCAGGGTGTACCCCGCTACACTTATAAAAGCTATGGTTATATTTATTATACTTACAATAAAGAAACCAAATTTAAATAAGCAATTGTGACAGAAAATGTATTTCAACCATCCCAGTTTGTGTTCCAGCCTAAATTTGAATAGTTTCATAATTAAATTATTAGAGTTGTTTGCTGATCTTTAAATAAAGGTTACAAATAAAAATAATAATATTTGTCTAATAGAGTCCCCATTTATGCTATATTATTATTTCACTCCCCCCCCCCCAGTCTCTCTCCCCCTTCCGCAGTCTCTCTCTCCTCTCCCTTTCTCTTTCCCCTTCCCAGCCTCTCTCTCTCCCCTCAGTGTCTCTCTGTTAGGATGTGCTCACCACAAACGAGACGGGACCACGGTGCTGAGGTGGGAAGGTAGGAACACCACCCACAGCCACGAGGGCACGTCTTGAAAGTAGATTGGTCGGGGATTCCGGATCGGGGCAGGAGAGGTACGGTTGGTAGAGAGTGCCGTTTGCCAAATCCAGGGTTAGAGAGAGGGACGTTGTCGTTTACCGTAAGCCAGGATCGGGATGCCAGAGGTGCGGAGAGTCGAGTAGCCGTGTGCCGAGTTCGGGATGCCAGAGGTACAGGAAGATGTAGCGGAAGCCGGTTTGGTACACGATGAGGTCTGTAAAATAGAACTAGGGAGGCAGAGAATGGTAAGGACAACTGGAACTATGCTCAGCCAAAGAACCAGTGATTTTGGCAGGTATATAAAGGAGAGAGGGTCCAATAGCATTGCAGCCATAAAGGGGTGTGTAGAAGGAGCCAGCTGCAGCAGGGATAGGTCCCTCATGAGTCCCAGGAGATGAGGCATAAAGGGCAGCAATCTGACTGCATTCAATAGCAGCAACAGTTTGGTTGACTGTACCTTTAAGAGGCGGTTGCGCCTCCGTGTAGCAGCGGCTGCGTGCGCGGCCCCACGCCCTGATCCGAGGGCAGAAGAGGAAGAAGGACGTGCGCGCGCGCTCTACACAGGAACTCACGCGCTTGTCTCCGGCGTCCATGCGAGCCACGAGGATGTCAGACGGGGCAGCAGGTAAGTGGGAGACACGCCGTGAATGGCATGGCTCCATAATCCTTACAGTACCCCCCCCTTCAGGGGCGACCTCCGGGCGACCATGATAAGGCTTGGAAGGGTTTTTGTGATGAAAAGCCCGTAGAAGCCGAGGTGCGTGAAGATCCCGGTGAGGTATCCATGAACGTTCCTCTGGTCCGAACCCCCTCCAGTGAACCAGGTATTGTACTCCTCCTCTGGAAATTCTTGAATCCAGGACAAACTGGACCTCGTACTCCTGTTGACCCGAAATCATAATTGGACGTGGAGAAGAGGTTTTCTTGGAAAAACGAGGGCTGCGAAACACCGGTTTAAGTAATGACACATGAAAAACCGACGGAATCTTCATAGAAGGTGGAAGGCGTAGCTCGTAAGCCACAGGGTTAATCCTCCTAACCACGGGAAAGGGACCGAGGAACTTGGGAGCAAGCTTCATGGTGGGAACCTTCAGCCGGATATTCCTAGATGAAAGCCACACCCTGTCCCCTGGGACGAACTCCGGCACTTGTCGTCGAAGGCGATCTGCTTGGAGTTTCTGTCTCCCTGAAGCTACCTTCAAGTTCTCCTGTATCTTAGACCACAAAACCTTCAGGTGGGAGAAGTGTTTGTCCACTGCTGGTACCCCTGATGGTAGCGAAGAGAAGGGTAACCGGGAAGGATGGAATCCATAATTTATAAAGAACGGAGATTCTTGGGTAGAGTCATTGCGGAGAGAGTTCAGAGCAAACTCGGCCCAAGGAAGTAGATCCACCCAGTCTTCCTGTGTATCCATTATGAAACATCGGAGATATTGTTCCAAGCTTTGATTGACCCTCTCCGTTTGCCCATTGGTCTGTGGATGGTATCCTGAGGAGAACTGAAGAGAGATCCCCAATCTTTTGGAAAAGGTACGCCAAAATCTTGACACGAATTGCGAGCCCCGGTCAGAGACAATGGTAGAAGGAACTCCGTGAAGGCGAAAAATCTCCTGAATAAACACATCTGCCAGCCTGGGTGAATTTGGGAGACCCCTCAAAGGAACAAGGTGCGTTTGTTTGGAAAAACGATCGATGACCACCAAAATAGTATTCTTCCCTTTGGACTCTGGAAGTTCCACAATGAAATCCATAGAGATATGACTCCATGGACGATCTGGAATGGGTAATGGAAGAAGTAGCCCAGCGGGTCTGACACGAGGTACCTTGTTACGAGCGCAAATGCTACATGCTTTGACAAACTCTTCTACGTCTTTAGCCCTCTCTGGCCACCAGAAGGTACGTTGAACCAGGTCGTTGGTCTTCCGTATCCCTGGGTGTCCTGCCGATTTAGACGAATGACACCACTCGAGGACCTTCTTGCGGTGTTGAGGTGCCGTGTAGAGTCTTCCCTCCGGAACCTTGAGTCCCCCCGGAGTCTGTGACTGTTCAGACTGAATCTTGATCATGACATCAAAGGAGTTGGCAGACAGGATACAACTAGAGGGGATAATAGACTCAAGCTGTTCCTCGGACCTGTCATCCGCAAGAAATTGTCGAGATAGGGCATCCGCCTTTAGGTTCTTGGAGCCAGGAATGAAGGAAATAAGAAAATTAAATTGTGAAAAAAACAAAGCCCAGCGGGCTTGTCGAGCATTCAACCGACGTGCTCCCTCCAAGTAAAGGAGGTTCTTATGATCCGTAAGAATGGTAATGAGTGTCTCAGTACCCTCTAAGAAATGTCTCCACTCCTCTAACGCCAATTTGATCGCCAAAAGCTCCCTATTTCCGACATCATAATTCTGTTCAGCGGATGAAAATTTCTTAGAAAAAAAAGCACATGGATGCAGTCTGGCTAACGGAGAAGTCCTCTGGGACAGAACAGCCCCAGCCCCAATGTCCGAAGCATCTACCTCCAAGGTGAACGGGAGTCCAGGATCTGGGTGGGTGAGGATGGGAGCAGACACAAAAGCCTTCTTGAGACTATCAAACGCCTCTTTAGCGGTCACTGACAATGATGACGGATCTGCACCTTTCTTAGTGAGGGCAGTTATGGAGGATATGGTATCAGAAAAATTGCGGATGAAACGTCGATAATAATTCGCGAAACCTAAAAAGCGTTGTACGGCTTTGAGAGTAGTCGGAAGAGGCCAATCCAAGATAGCTTTAAGTTTCTCCGGATCCATTTTGAAACCGGAATCCGAGATAACGTAACCCAAGAACGCCACGGATTTGAGGTGGAACTGACACTTCTCCAATTTAGCAAAAAGATGGTTCTCCCGCAGACGTAATAGTACTTGTTGAACGTGTTTAATGTGATCTTGAACGGTCTTAGAAAAGATGAGGATGTCATCTAAATAAACAATAAGAAAAGTGTTGAGAATGTCCCGAAAGATCTCGTTGACAAAATCCTGGAAAACTGCTGGTGCGTTGCACAACCCGAAAGGCATAACAAGATACTCGTAGTGGCCGTCATGGGTATTGAAAGCAGTCTTCCACTCGTCCCCCTCTCGTATCCTTACTAAATTGTAGGCACCTCTCAGATCCAATTTAGAAAAGATGGTTGCTCCCTGGAGGCGGTCGAATAATTCCGGAATCAAAGGTAGAGGGTAGCGATTCTTGCGTGTGATATTATTCAAACCCCGATAGTCTATGCATGGACGGAGAGACCCGTCCTTCTTCTTGACAAAGAAGAAGCCTGCTCCGACCGGGGAGGAAGACTTTCTGATGAAACCCCTCTCCAAGTTCTCGGCAATGTAGGTGTTCATAGCCTTTGTCTCTGGGAGAGAGGATAGGATCTTCCCCTGGGAAGAGGTGCGCCAGGAAGTAAGTCAATGGGACAATCAAAAGGACGGTGCGGTGGTAGTACCTCAGAACGTGCCTTGTCAAATACGTCACGGAAATCCCAGTACACAGAAGGTAAGGAGTTGATCTTCTCGGATATGGTAGACACTCCTCCAATCCTCTGGAAAACCCTGGTACATGTCTTGGCACAAGAAGGAGACCACTGAACCGGTTCCCGATCCGTCCAGTCGATGCGAGGATTATGAAGTTGAAGCCAGGGAAGACCCAAAATCAACTCAGCAGAGGGCGTGTGGATTACATCGAGAGTAATGATCTCAGTATGGACGTCAACGAACTGCAGTAGAAGAGGTACCGTCTGAAGCGTGATAAATGCTGGCTTTAGAGGTCGACCATCGATGGCCTCCAGACCTACAGGCGTCTTCTTGTTGACAAAAGGAATATTGTTCTGTCTAGCAAAAGTCTCATCAATGAAATTACGTGCAGAACCGGAATCAATGAACGCCCGTGCCCGGGTGTGAAACCCCTCTCCAGACAGCATTATAGGCAAGACTATCCTGGTGGGAAGGATGTTTTGGGTGATGGAAGAAGGTGTCAGTATTCCCAATGAAACTCTCCCGGATCTCACTGGGAGCTGGCGTTTCCCGGTCTATGGGGACACTGGGGTTAGGCGTGAGTGGAATTGCCACAGTACATGCAAAGCCCGGCCGTGCGCCTACGTAACTTCTCAGCAGAAGATAGTCTGTTGCCCCCCAACTGCATGGGTTCAGGAATGTCCCCGGAAGAAGGTGACGGAGCCACGAAGGAGGGTGCAAGAGTTCTTGGAACCCGTAAACGGTCATGAGAACGTTCGTATTTTCATTCCAGTAGGCGTTGATCCACCCGAATAGCCAGAGCGATTAAGTCCTCTAGGTTAGTAGGACGATCTCGTGCGGCGAGCTCGTCCTTTAGGATCTCCGATAATCCTTGCCAGAACGCGGAAGATAGGGCGTCATCATTCCAACCCGTCTCAGCAGCAAGAGTGCGAAACTCCACTGCATATACATCAACCGAACGGTCTCCCTGGTTAATGTGGTGAAGAGCTGAAGCTGCCGTTAACTTCCGTGCTGGTGTATCAAAAACTCTTCGGAATTCCTCAACAAAGAGATCGATGTCCTGTGTGAGCGCCCCCTGTTGCTCCCAGATGGGAGAGGCCCATGCCAGTGCCTGGTCGGTGAGAAGGGAGTAGATGTAGCCAACCCTGGAGACAGAAGACACAAAGCGAGAGGGAGAGAGACGAAATTGTACAAGACATTGGTTAATGAAGCCCCGACATCCTTGAGGATCCCCCGCATAATGTCTTGGTGGCGGAATACGTGGTTCCGGAGTGAACGGAGATAACGAAAAAGGATTAGGCTGTGCAGGGGGTGCCACGAGTGGAGATTGCCGAGTGAGGGTTCGGACCTGAGGAGTAAGAGAGTGGAGGCTTTGCTGTATGGTATCCATCCGTCTATCGGATTGCTCCAAAAAAGTCTCTAATCTGGTAAAAAGAGCAGCATGGGCATTTAAAGTCCGCTCCACCTAGCTTGGTCCATGTTTGTTGGGCTGAGCATAATGTTAGGATGTGCTCACCACAAATGAGACGGGACCACGGTGCTGAGGTGGGAAGGTAGGAACACCACCCACAGTCACGAGGGCACGTCTTGAAAGTAGATTGGTCGGGGATTCCGGATCGGGGCAGGAGAGGTACGGTTGGTAGAGAGTGCCGTTTGCCAAATCCAGGGTTAGAGAGAGGGACGTTGTCGTTTACCGTAAGCCAGGATCGGGATGCCAGAAGTGCGGAGAGTCGAGTAGCCGTGTGCCGAGTTCGGGATGCCAGAGGTACAGGAAGACGTAGCGGAAGCCGGTTTGGTACACGAGGAGGTCTGTAAAATAGAACTAGGGAGGCAGAGAATGGTAAGGACAACTGGAACTATGCTCAGCCAAAGAACCAGTGATTTTGGCAGGTATATAAAGGAGAGAGGGTCCAATAGCATTGCAGCCATAAAGGGGTGTGTAGAAGGAGCCAGCTGCAGCAGGGATAGGTCCCTCATGAGTCCCAGGAGATGAGGCATAAAGGGCAGCAATCTGACTGCATTCAATAGCAGCAACAGTTTGGTTGACTGTACCTTTAAGAGGCGGTTGCGCCTCCGTGTGGCCGCGCCTCCGTGTAGCAGCGCCCGCGGCTGCGTGCGCGGCCCCACGCCCTGATCCGAGGGCAGAAGAGGAAGAAGGATGTGCGCGCGCTCTACACAGGAACTCACGCGCTTGTCTCCGGCGTCCATGCGAGCCATGAGGATGTCAGACGGGGCAGCAGGTAAGTGGGAGACACGCCGTGAACGGCGTGGCTCCATAATCCTTACACTCTCTCCCTTTCCCCAGTATTTCTTTCCCTCCAGTATCTCTCTCTCCCTCATCCCAGTGTGTCTCTCTCCCTCAGTCTTACTCTCCCTCCCTCCAGTGCCTCTCTCTTTCTCCTTCCCATTGTCTCGCTCTCCCTCCCCCCAGTGTCTCTCCCTCCCCCACAGTCACTCTCACCCTCTCCAAGTGTCTCCCTCATCCAAGTGTCTCTCTTACTCCCCCAGTCTCTCTCCCTCTCCCCCAGTGTCTCTCTCAACCATGTGTGTCTCTCTACCTACCTCACAGTCTTTATGTCCCTCTCATGTCTCCCTCCCCTAGTGTCTCCCTCACCCTCTCCCCGTAGTGTGTTTCTCTCCCTCCCTCACCCCAGTGTCTCACTCCCTCCCTCAGTCCCCCTCTCACTCACCCAGTTTCTCCATCTCCCTCCCCCCAGTGTCTCCCTCTCCTGTGTCTCCCTTTCTCCCTCCCCAAGTATCTATCTCCCTCACCCCAGTGTGTATCTCTCCCTCCAACAGTCTCTCCCTCCCACAGTGTCTTTCTCTCTTCCTTCCCCCAGTGTATTTCCCTCCCCCCAGTGTGTCTCTCTCACTCCCTCCCCATATCTCTTTCATCCCCCCATGTCTCTTCCACCCCTCCCCTCCCTCCCTCCCCATGTCTCTTTCACCACCCCATCCCTTCCAATATCTGTCCCCCATCCCTCCCAATGTCTCTTTCACCCCTACTGCCTCCCCATGTCTCTTTCCTCCCACCCTCCCCATGTCTGTCTTTCTCCACCTCCCTCCATGTCTGTCTTTCTCCCCCTCCCTCCATGTCTGTCTTTCTCCCCCTCCCTCCATGTCTGTCTTTCTTTCTTTCTTTCTCACCCCCATGCCTGTATTTCTCTATCACCCTCTCCCTCCCCATGTCTATCTTTCTTCCCCCTCCCCCATGTCTTTCTTTTTTACCCCCCCCCCTTCCCATGTCTGTCTTTCTTCTCCCCACACCCCCATGTCTGCCTTTCTTTCTCCTCCCTCCTAAGTCGGTCTTTCTTTCTCACCCCCTCTCCCTCCCTATGTCTATAACACTCACATATCCCACCTGAAATCTCACGCTGCAGCCAGGCAGAGGAGGTGCTTCATGAGCTGCGCAGCACAGCGCCACCTAATAGCGGGAGGAGAAATTGCAGCTGCAGACTGCTTTTCTATCTGCTCCCTGAAAGGAAGGGAAAGGGAAAAGGGAAAACACTCTTGCTACTGTCTGATAGTAATTGGGGTCCTGGGGCTAATAACATATGAACAAAAGAAACCTATCAAGAAAAAATTGGTGTAGAAAAGGTGGCCCCTATTGTAGCACTCCCAATAATGTAATGATGAATGTATTAAAAATTAAACTTTTATAATATAAAATATAGGCGGACTACCCAACAGAAAGTGTATCACCTTGCCATATATGCATCTCAGCACTATACCATAATAGTGTAACGGACTGTTGTATTTAGGTATTAGGGTACAACAATAATAATGATCCTCCTTATGTCCTGTTGGACTAAATACTATAGCTCCGTTTTGTCTAAAAGCAAAAATCGCCACTGGATGGGAGTGCAGTATATGTAATGTTCTCAGTACCACTGAGTTTAGCTACTCCCAATAAGACAAAGTGATGTTCGCCACTGGCTGAGAATGTGATATCAATAATTAAAATCCTTGTGTAACAGGAATGGCATTGTTAAATACAATGTCACAAAAGCTACCATGTTTATAGCCCCTGTTGAGCAGATAACGTTTTAAATGCTCAAGTTAGACAGAGCCAAATAGTATGGCTCTATTATTGGAACTCACAGTGTTTAGATTCTAGCTACTGTTGATATAATGTAGCTAGTTGCTTTGTACTGCAGAGCCTTCAGACTTATATGTCATCTTGGCAGATATATTACTTAGGCTTCGTCCATGGTTGCTGCTTGCTGGCGGAGGCGCGCTGAGGCGCGCTCCCGCTCAGCACTGAGCCCCTACAGCCGCAATTAGAGCGGCTTTAGTAGGGGCTCGCCTTCGCTTCCGGAAATGCGCGGAAGCGCAGGTCTTACCAGAATTTAACATTTTCCCGCTTGCCGGCGCGCAGGGCCGGTCACGTGAGCGGTTCGCCCAATGAGGGCGAACCAGCTCCGTGACGTCACTGGTCCTCCCCCGGCACGCCCCCTGACGGCGCGCAGGGAAAGCAACCGCAAGGCCAGGGAAAGCACCTGCTTTCCCTGAGCCTCAGCACGCCAGCGGGGAGCTTGGCCGAGGCCTTAGTCTCTAACATTTATAAATGCTGAGGCTGCGCAGTTACAAAGAAACCTACTTTAAGCCATTAACACCAAATAACCTTTGAAGGTAAAGATATCAGCTTTTCCTTGATAAATATTATGTTTGAAGCACCCATTGATGTACACATGCTCTCTGGGATGATGGCTAGCAGCTGATCATTTTATTCAATAGTTGTGAGTTCCTAGATTTTCGAGTAACTCAATTATATAGCTTAAGAATGGCCTCCATGGCTCATCTTGCTTGTCTGTATTGCACTGTTGTTCCATGTATATGCCAAATGAGCCCACATGTAAATCGTTCCCATACAAATCGTAGCATCTGTGCGCATCAGTGTTATTTGGCATTTGGACAAAACTCTGTGTGGAATGGTTGTGCTCAACAGCTCTGCTAACTGCTCATATAGCTATGAGTTGCCGGTTAAAATACTTTCCTCCCTCGCTATGCTCAGGGGAGCACACGTGAGGCTAAATTGAGCTCTGTCTAACCTACAGCTTAATACTCTGTTGCTTCCGGGGTCACATGGTCTGAACTAACGTAACGGCGTGTGGCACCGACAGCCGTTTCGCGTCTAGTGCCGCTTTCTCAAGGTGGCAACGTCCCTCAAGGAGAAAGGGGATTTTATTCCCTAGCATTGTCATGGCAACTTCCCGATTGCTGCAGCCGCTGTATGGTAAGTTTTAAAGTAAGGCCAGGAGCACACACAGCGCTACGCGGCACCGCGTGGCTGCATGCATGCGCGTGTGTGCGCCTCTGTCTGCTGGCTGATGTTTGAAGATCCCCAGCAGACGGAATGCTACGCAGAGCAGCGGGCCGGAGGGAGTGGGCCGGAGGGAGTCGGACGAAGGGAGCGCGGGCCGGAGGGAGCAGGGGGAGCGGCCAGGGAGCGGGGGAATGGAAATTGACCAAGTTACACTGCCTTGTACATAGTGTACATACTGTATAGCTTATGAGATTTATGTAAACTCTGCACATGGGGTTAATATTTTATTGGGGAGTCATGTAACGCACACCCTCCTCCTGGAACAAAACAAAACCTACATACCGTGTGGTACAAATGAGACCGCACAGCTTGAGCAGAGTGAGACACAGGACGTGGGATAACAGTTTCCTGTCACCTGTGTGGTTTTGTCAGTGAATTCAATAAAAGCTGGTTTATGATGTTGTCATTTTATGTTGGCTTCTAATGGCCACAAACTCATAGATCTGGTGCATATTGTTTTACATCAGTATGGGGAACATATTAGAATAAGTCAGACATTGTTTATAACTTCCTTTTATAAACACAGATACCCTGCCTTTAGTTAGTATATTGTAATATCAACAGTGTAACAATACTTTTTTATAATGCATTAAAATAAATATTCTTTGTATATTTATATGTTGTGTCTTATACATTTTTTTCTGTTAACTGCTAAGTATCTCTCTCTCTCTCTCTCTCTCTCTCTCTCTCTATATATATATATATATATATATATATATATATATATATATATATATACAGTATATATATATATTTTTTTGCTTGTTGCTGCACAAGAAAATATTTATAGTACATTAACATGTGAATAGATGTTCTTTATACATTCTTATGCTGTTTTTATAAAGCAGTTCTCTTTTTTTACTGCTAAGTATATATATATAGTATAGTATTAGAGTGTGTTTCCCCGTTACTATGTTGTCCAATAAATGATTTTTAATCTTTGAATTTTGGCTGCTGGCCCCGTTTCTTCAGCTGTGCACCGCTTTACACCTTTGGATTGTTTCTCCTGCTATGACCGATCCGTGTGATGCACGCAAGGATAAGGAGCTGCTGTATGTGAGTACTGTGGGGCTTATGCAGAGAGGATAGAGAAGGGAAATAGCACCATATTTTGGAGAAAATACTTCCCAGAGAAGCTTCTCCTGCAGAGAACATGGAGAGATTCATAAAATTCTCCACAGCAGGTTTCTTTACTTTAAAAATTGCCAAACACGTGGAGAGATTGGTAAAGTCGCCATGTTAAAATAGGGTGGTATGCAGGTAGCATAGATGCACTGCAACTCGCCATTCTGCCCTATATTATAGTGAGTTCAATCTAGCCAGAAAAACTTGGCAATTTTGAATCTCATCAGAAAAATTAGGTAACGCAGCTTTCTGCATACGACCATAACTTGCTCCAATTCTGTGGCTATTTTCTTGCCGTTTTCACATTAAATAACGTTCCTCTCTGCATAAGGCCCAGTGTCTCCTCCTCATGGAGGAGTTTTTGACCCGTAACAGTGTTGCTTATTGAGAGTTCTGTCTGGTGAAGTGTTACAAGAATTTGATACACTTACAAGAAGAAATGTATCCACCTCATGGACACTTAGAACTACATCCTATCATTATATATACTTAACACTGGGTCCAGTACTTCACTTATCCAGCGTTATTTGGCTTCTCACACGCATGTGTGTTTAAACTTCAACATTTATACATGCACATGTATCTGCTATCCTGAGCACTGCTATTTGGAACTTTGTTTCTATACTATCTATATATATATATCTCTATCTGCTTGTTGCTACTCAAACTTATTATATTTGGTATTCACTAATTGCTGTCCTATTATTATATCAGTTATCCAAAGGAAGCAGTATTCAAGGTATGATATGTCCCTGATCCATATAAAGACCTGATGAATGTGTAGTGAGTCATTTGCTCACAGGCGGAAAACTAGGAATAAAGGCTAAGGCTTAAATATAAGGGGAAAAAAACAAAACCTTCATTAATGCCTGAGGGGATAGGGTACCTAACGTATAAATCCATTTGGAATCTCGCCTTAAGAGGATTTTGTTCCAGTCCCCCTTCTGATGCTCTCGGGATCATGATCTATTCCCTTGAACTTGAGTCCAGAGAGATCACCATTATGATGTAAATTCACATGTTTTGCAAATGGGGTATCTCGGTTGTTTTTAATGTCCCCTATGTGCTCCAGGACCCTCCTTCTCATTTGGCAGAACGTTTTGCCAATGTATTTTTTATTACAGGCACAGACAATTTGGTAGATCACCCCAGTTGTTCTACAATTAGTGAAATTTTGCATTTTCCTAATTCTGGTGTCGTCCGAATTGCCAAATTTGTTGGTAACGTGCATGTATTGGCACGCCCGACATCCTGACATTTGAAGTTTCCATTCTGTTTTTTTTTCTAACCAGGTGGATCGCTCCTCACGTTTGTAATGACTGTGTACTAGGAGATCTTTTAGATTGGCTGCTCTTCTACTGATTATGGATGGATTTGCCTGTAAGACTTGGCGTAGATCACAATCCTCCAATAGGAGATGCCAATGTCTCCACAACACGGTATGGATTGGCCACCATTGATTGTTGAAGGTGCCTATTGGATGAATGAGTTTATCCATTTGGGGAGGTCTCTTTCCGGTTAGGAGGGATGTGTGTGTAGTATATTTCACACAATGGTATGCCCTCTTGATACAGTTTGAACTGTATCCCCTCTCTTTAAATCTATCTCTCCTTAGTTTTGCCTGTTTTTCTAATTCCTCATCGGTAGTACAATTCATCTTAACTCGGAGGAATTGATCGATGGGAATACTGGCCACTAATGGTTTCAGGTGATGGCTGCTGGCGTGAAGCAAACTATTTGTTGCCGTTGTTTTCCTGTGCATCATGGTCTCTAGTTTGCCTCCAGCGACCCTAGTGATAACTTGGTCAAGAACGACTATTTTATCACCACCAATATCACCAATTAACTAGCTACATTATATCAACAGTAGCTAAGATCTAAGCACTGTGAGTTCCAATAATAGAGCCATATTATTTGGCACTCTGTCTAACTTAAGCATTAAAAACGTTATCTGCTCAACAGGGGCTATAAACATGGTAGCTTTTGTGACATTGTATTTAAAAATTCCATTCCTGTTACACAATGATTTAATTATTGATATCACATTCTCAGTCAGTGACGAACATCGCTTTATGTCTTATTGGGAGTAGCTAAACTCAGTGGTACTGAGAACATTACATATACTGCACTCCCATCCAGTGGCGATTTTCACTTTTAGACAAAACACGAGCTATAGTATTTAGTCCAACAGGACATAAGGAGGATCATTATTATTGTTCTACCCTAATACCTAAATACAACAGTCCGTTACCCTACTATGGTATAGTGCTGAGATGCATATATGGCAAGGTGATACACTTTCTGTTGTTAGTCCACCTATATTTTATATTATAATACTAATAAAGTTTAATTTTTAATACATTCATCATTACATTATTGGGAGTGCTACAATAGGGGCCACCTTTTGTACACCTTTTTTCTTGATAGGTTTCTTTTGTTCAGTTGTATATTTTACTCATCAGTCAGATTGTCTGTGGGGCTGGCGGGTGTGCCGGGCTTATCTGGAACACTTCTGTATTTTGGAATTAAAAGTTATGTTTTATATCCTGTCATCACTACTTCTCCCCATTAGCACTGAGTGCACCTAATTATGGCAATTCTCTCTCATTTTGGTTTGTAATAATCAGTATTCCCTTATTGCACTGTACTAGTTTTCTCTATATTTTTGGGTTGAAATGAACATCCTCTCTGTTTGCACAAGGAGGAAGATATATATTTACAAGTAGAAATATGTTATCAACTTACGTTTCGTCTTTCTTTGTGTTGTCCATGCTCGTTGGTCTCATGGGGATTTTAATTAGCTTGCTTAATGGGCAATAAAAATGAATGATTTTTTTGTGTGAATATACTGTAGCTATTTCTGTGCTGGTAGCACATTTATGGGACAATAATATGGCACAACAAAAAGGACCAAATTGTAAGGGTTCCAGTCCAGACTTTGACTGGAACCCACCCTTACCTGGCTGCTGTGGACATCATGATTGCTGGCAAGCCTCCTCCTGAACTTTGTTATTGGCTGCACCTGTTCATGGTCTTAAATAGCAGCCAGAGACTTCCAGTTGTATTCTTATTGTATTGTATTCTTTTTCCTCGTGTTTCTGGCCACCTTGGGATCTAGTTGCTGAGCTTTCCTTGTTCGTGAACCTTCCCTGTGTTTCTGGCCACCTTGGGTTCCAGTTAATGAGCCTTCCATGTTGCTGTGACTAGCCTGTTGCTCTGACTTGGCTGTCCCTGAGGCTAGCCTATGCCTGTGGCTTCCCTGTTCCAGTGGCTAGCCTGTTGCTGTGGCTAGCCTGTTCATTTGGAATCCCTTTTGCTGACCCAGGACCGTGACCCTCGCTGCCTTCCGCCTGCCCTGACCTGTCACCTGGATTCTGCACCACTGCCGCCTGCCCTGACCTTTTGCCTGCTTACCGACTACGGATACTCTAACAGGACTCTGTCCCTGGGCTTGGTCGATTAATTGGCATCCCTACCTCAGCCCTGAAGATCTGCTTCCTGATTGGAGATGAGCACCATACACAAATCCTTTAACCTTATGGTGACCAGACGTCCCAATTTTTACTCTAATGTCTCCTGTCTCGACTATCTTCGGCTATGTCGTGGTTTTGTTGGGAGCAGAGAGAAACGCAGTCTGCATCTGCAATTGTTCCTCCTGCCATTAGGCAGCACACAGTACCAGACCTGTGCATGTATAAAATGTGGTGATAGCCATTCTAGTGCCTCATTATTGATTTTACTATCAGGAGGTCTGTGAGGCAGGCAGTTTAAGCTGGTAAGTCCCGAACGGGATGCTTAAGCATCACAGGAAAGTCGTTGTGTGTGTTTGCCACAGACCACTGACGTCATAACCAGGCGACCCGGCATACGTTTCGCAATGTTAGCTTTGTCAAGGGTGACATACTCCGGCCTGTTACTGTACGCTGAAATTAGGCAGTTGTATAGTTTACTCATCAGACAGATTCTCCGTGGGGGTAGCGGATGTCGGGCTTCTCTGCAAAAGTTCCAATTCATGCACTCGTTGCTCTAGCCACGATTACCCGATTTCACCCATAAAGCAGTCTAGAGCACTCATGAGGTGCCGGTCTGTGCATATCTCAGAGTGTCCATGCGACCAGCATCTATCTAAAGGGTTGGTTCTCCAGAGTTTATGTTTTCTGCCCACCACGGAGCTCCCTAGCCTCATTTACCTTAGGAGACTATTTCATCACTACTTATACTCCTCCTTCTCTCAAGGGTTGGCTTTCTGAGTTGTCCTTATTGCTTTCCTTGGATCATCATTGCTACATTCACTCATAGGAGAATATACCTTATTTGATACTCCTGTATGTGTAGGAGGGGAGCTTAGGCATTTCACTGCTACCATGGGCATATATAGGCAGCTATCTAGCTAAATTGTATAGCCATCTCCCTTATTTCCCCCTGTAACAGGGGACTTATCCCTGTTCAAAAATGTGCCTCTAATCCAGCAGTGTGGTGGTTAACTGCTGGTAGGCAATTAACTAACACCACCTGGCTGATTACAGGTCTTAGAAAAAGCCTGTCTGTGAGACAGGAAGAGAGACGCCTGAGCACACGTGAGCTGAACAAGGAGACAGGCGTCTTGAGCCTGCCAGAAGAGACTGCACGCTGCCAGCAAGACACAGGGGAAAGTACTTCTAAACCTAGATCCTGACATTGCCTTATCGCACAACGGTGTGGACACCAGGAGAACAAAAACTCCTTCCTCTACAAGAAAACAGATAAGGCTTTTCTTATAAGACTGTTATCTAGGTCTTTATGTATATATAAATGTCCCTATGACTTGGGCCGGTGAATCGTAACCACACAGTTAAAGAGAGCTGGACTACAAGTGTACAGTATATATACTCCAAAGTGGAGCAGATTTTGTTTGCTGATTTACATGTTTGCTGTGTTTAAAGTGACAGGCGCAATAAAGACTTATTTTAATTTCACCTTAAAACAGTCTCCATTGCGTACCTCTGAACACGTCTCTTACACCCCCACTCTGTGTTAAACTCTATTGTAGCACTAATCATCTGCATGTGACTATAGATGCCTGCTGGCTGACATCTAGCTCCACATAGCTACTTTGTTTCCTCTCTGTGTCACATCACAGACTGACTACTAAACAAGGAGCGTACTTGCCTTGTACACACGGACCTGTGTTAATTTTTTATATATTTATTGCGGTATATACTTTATCATAAACTCCCCCCTCCCTTTTTTTTTCTAATTTTAGTATTAAAAGTGTTATGTTTTATATCCTGTCATCACTACTCCTTACCACTTGTACTGAGTGCACCTAATTAGTGGCACTCTCCCTAACTCTGGTTTGTAATATTCCTCCTAGTGTATGCAGAATTGTACGGGAAGAATCAATAGCTACTGAGTTTCGGCATTGAGAAGCTTAGAATTTAATGTTTCAGATCATCATCATTTCTTTTTTTAAGTAAATACAGGCCCCCACTTAAGGGGATCACAATACTTTACAGTCAGTTTGAGAACAACTAAAATGAAATACAATTATTTTGTTACACAAGAGTCAAACAGGAAAAGCCACAGTTATAATAATAAATGGTTGCATTAAAAGGAACAAAGATTATATACATTCATTTTGCAGACATACAGTATCATGGACAGTTAGAAATAATTATGGGCATAAGTAAAATTTACAGACCTGATTAAAATTGTGTGTTGGAGGATAGGCCTGCAATGTACTGTTAGAAGAGGCCCTGCCTCCAGGAGCTTACAATCTATAAGGCCGGGTAAGTTGAAACATTGGGTACAGGGGACGAGAGCGCTTGTGATTTTCAGAGTGCAATAAAGTAGCTGTAACATTTACAAACATCAGCGAATGGCAGCAAACCGCCACACCCTTTGGGGTGACTCAGGTGTTATGTCCGAAAGATTCTTTATTAGAAATGTTGGGGGGGGGGGGGGGCGACTCTTTTTTTTTTTTTTTAAACATGTGTCTGTCCTTTCTTGATGAAATTAACCCCGTCCGTGCTGGTTTAGTGGACAGGGGCAGTAAAAAGGGAACATGGTATGGGGAGCCACCTTGGGGGAGACTCGGGTGGTCTCGTATCAAAAAGAGTCCTTTCTAAAGAAATTAACCCTGTACACACTGGTTTAGTCGACAGGGGCAGTGAAGGTGGAGCATGGTGGGGAGACCTCTTTGGGAAGCCACCTTGGGGAGACTTGTGTGGTCTTATGTGAAGAACAGGAATATCAAGCAAGAAGAAGTCATTGGAATTTTATTAGATGGTTCCCCTACTATGCTTGTTAGACCTATTTACTGTTCTGGGTATGGGCATATGCATCTTTATTTTTAGCACACAGGAGCAATTTCAAAATGCACACAAGTCTTTCCTTACTTTAAGCCACACTCCTGCAGCGGAGACTGATCTTTACACCCAATGTACGCTGTTGAAAGGTCCATGGATTCTTTGGGCATGTTAAAATACGGGGTCAGACACTACAGGAGTTCTTAATTTTTTCTTTATCCCAAAAAATATAGAAACTTTATGGAAAAAGCTACATTAAAAAAAACTTTTACATTTAACCTGCATAATCTGTTTAATAATTCCGAACTGTGGTGTTACAACCATCCAGACACTAAGCCCTATTTCAGGGTCTGAATGGGAGCAACGCCAAGTTTAGCCATAATTTAACAAACGTACTGTACTGTTACCTCCCAGTGTTACCTTAACGGACTCATCAGCTCATTTGCACATTTGCACATTATGTAACCTCAGTTACGTTACAGACTTCAGTGAATATCCTGTTAGCATTAACAAGATGTGCACATTATGTTTATTGCCCTAGCAAAGTTTAGTAAATCCCCCCCAAATTTTTTTTCAATTATCAAAGTGTTACAAAATTGAGATTATAGGAAGAAAGATGTCATCAGCAATAAAGTAACGGGTTCTTTACGTTAAGGGTTGTGTGAACCTGTCCCAAAGTGAATATCTACAAAAAAGTGGATAACTGAATGTTGAATTTATTACAACATAGGCAAATTATTTATCCAGGAAGAGATCTGATTACCATTAATTGGAAACTGAGATTAATAAATATAGGTTCTCCATTGTAAAACATTTTCAACAGATATTGCTCTCTTGGTTTTTCTATTTGCCTTCCTCCCAAGCAGGGCCGGCGCAATGGTTTCATGCACCCTAGGTGAAATTTAAAATTTACGCCCCAAAAATAAAATAAACAGTGACGTAGCTATCAAGGCTGCAGGGGGTGCAACCGCACACCAGCGCAATGCAAAAAAAATAATAATAGGGTGCCAAAATACAGGACAAAAAAAAGAAAAAAAAAAAAAAAGATAAATAAAAAAATAAGAGGAAAAATTATTATTATTATTATTATTAATGCGCCCCTGGGACCTTTGCACCCTAGGCAGTCCCAAGCAACATAAAATCTCTCATCGAGTGTACCATTAAACAAAAGGCTAAATTAAATGGAGATATGTATTTTTTTTCCACTCGTGTTACTTAAGTAAATTAATCACCATTAATACCGTCTACTTTGGGATTATTACATAATTTCAGAAATATAAAGGGCCATAAAGTGTTCTAGTCACTACATGTTTATAGTCCATAGTTTAAATATTTTGCTTGACTCTTCTATCCATCATGTTATGCTGTTAATGTCTTTATTTAGAATATAACCAATGTATTATGCAGGAACCAACGAGGATATGAGTCTTCCACAGGTCTTCTATGCGCTAACCTGTAGAAGTCATGCCGATCCACACATCAGCTTCTAGTGCCTTGCCCAGCTGAATTATTTTCACTTTTTAAACCCACCATAATTTTATTGTTTCTGATTTGCCACCTCCATCTGCTCTACAATGGTATATAGTATTTTATCTGGTAGTGTTAGGACTTGCGAACGGGTGCCTGCCTTGTCGTGGCTCGCAAGCTTACAACGCTTTGGCCAAAGGGTTAAACTAAATGACCCTTTTTCAAGAGAATATATAAGTATTTTACAGTGTATTTCTGTCATGTTGGATGTAGCATTGGGCTTCTCTGTCTACAATGTAGAATCCTAAAATGAAATTGATCAGGTATCTGTCTTTAAGTGGGTTCTCTAATTCTGTACTTTTAGGCTACGCTTAAAGTGCCGGCGACGTGACGGTCGCTGGAAAATCAAATAGAGATGACTTCCAGCGATCGCGACCAATCCATTGCGTTGCACTTACTATAAGCACACGCGATGGCGGCAATGCATTTGTTTTGCCGCGGCGTCGCTGTCACTATAAGCGCAGCCTCATACCCGGCTCTGCTATGTAAACTGTATAATACAACCTGCAACAGCTCCAGGGAAACATCAGTGTTTAAAATGGTTATGAAAAAAAGAGACCCGCTTATTTGCATGTCATTGCCCAGAATTCATGTCTGCATTTTAACCACTGTACAACCCGACATCAGGGTGAATGAATCTTGTGTGGGACCCCGATGAAGACATACACTCGTTTAGATTCCTACAGGAACATGTAGGATCCTTTTTTTGCTTGAAATATAATTGATATTATAATTTATCTTCAAGTAAAAGGCATAAGGGCAAGTACTGTTTTAACCCTTGTTGTTTTTGAAAAATGCAGGTAATATCTGTACATTCATATTTCTTCATTAACATCTACATGCAGGGGTACGGCTGAGATCTGAAATAGAAAAACAAGTAAATTAACCAAATTATTTGTCCTTTTTTTAGCAATGTAGTTCAGCTACCAATTATAATGGTTAGGAAAAGCAGAACAAATTATTCAAGATGGAAGCCTATTAGCTGTGGATGCGAATTACAGTACATGTTTATAGCATAGAATAGCAGTGAAAATAATTACATTTATATGCACCGTTTGTTCATAATTATTGCCACTCTTGGATATTATTATTTTGTGAGGTATCCTATTTATATTTTGGATTTGATTTGTGTGTGTGTTTATTTAAAAGTGCTGTGTCATTTAGCCATTTTCATAAACTCTCTGCAGAACTGAGGGTGCGGCTTCCCTTGCTTCCCGTCTATCAGAGGATTCTCTGTGCAGCTAAAATCTCCAGTCAAAACAATGACCTCATCCTGTTTACAAGTAGATAATAGATCACTCAAAATCTGAAGGAGAAAAAAACAACAACTCAACCTCTCCAAATAACTAGTGCATAAATATTAGGGTATAAACATCCCTTTATAATCTTATGGATAGAAACATTGCACGTTAGCACACCTGGGGCAAATAAAACAACCATCCCTACACTTGTGTTTGGAAATCCATAACATCAGTCAGACTATACGGAGAGCCCTTAAAAGTCTGACTAAAGGGAGGTCAGAAAACTGTGATTTATCGGTAGCATACTCATACTCTTCATAGTCAGAAGACTCAGATAAGTCACTTTCTGCTCCCACAAAAAACTATGTTTTAAGCATGTGGTTCATTGGATCCTGCAGACAGATTACTGGAGAGCTGGGCTGTGGAAACAGAGAAGGCGTAGCTTCCAACTCAGATCTTTCCTCCACAGAGCCAAACAAGTAGTTGGCAGTGAGGTTTCCTCCATTCTCAAAGCATTTTCAGGCAAATTATCAGTCAAAACATCCACTGTTTTAGCCATGTTTCCCCACTTGGCCTATAAGTGGCCTCAACATCTTCAGAACAGTGCTTTTAGTGACCAAGAATTCTTTCTCCTGCACCAAAATGCTCTTCTTGTTAGCCCTTTCACACTCCATGTGCCTACAGTCACCTGCATGCTGCCCTGTTACACCAGGCCGTGCTATTTCACACTCATTTTTACAATGTCTTCTCCATGCTGCCCTGTAACAGCAGTGTGCAACAGTCTCACCTTCCACAGTGTCCACATCACTGAGCCCAATAACAGCAAATCTGTACATCTTCCACAATATCCTCCTCACTCTGCCTGAAGCAGGAACCACTGCTTTCTCCTCACCTGCATCTTAGTATTTTTTGTGACCTGTAACATTCTCACTCTGACCTTTTCTAGTATTCATAATAGGGCAAGCGTGTTTCAAGTGACCAATTTCCCCACACACAAAGCATTTCATGCGTGCTCGCATACATCACATAATCATGGCCCTCAATGTTATGCTTCAAAACCAGGTCTAAGCTTTTCACAAATTGATTCAAAATCATAAACACCTGCCTCCTAAAAGACATATGCACTGTAGGAGATTTTTTTTCAAACTGGTGCTCCAATTTTCCTGAAACTGATCTATCCTAAGAGACATAACATGTTTAATTTCTGCTTTTTTTCCACCCCAGAGGAATCATTTTAATAGAATAAATAATTCTACCATAGCAAGACAAATCCTGCATTAACCTCTCACTACTTACAAATGGGGGAACATTAGACAGAGTAACTTTAACTGATGGACTGATTAAAAGCAGAACATTAAACACACAGCTATTAATCTGTAACCCTTGTTCAACTACCGAATGTACAAGTGCAGTACTGCTCAGGAAAACTACTACTGCTTTAAGCTGCATCCATAGACAATGCAGCCGTGCAGAGGCTGAGGGAAAGCGGGTGCTTTCCCTGGCCTTAGTACGTGCGCCGTCCTGGGGCGTGTCTATGGGCGGGCCACTGACGTCAAGGAGCTGGTTTGCCCTCAATGGGCGAACCACTCACGTGACCGCCCTATCGCGCGGGAAATCAGTTTTGACTGATTTCACATGCATCGCGCGCCCCTTCCGCTTCCGCACGCACGCTGTATAGACGCGATCACTGCCTTTAGGCAGTCTGATCGCACAGCGTGTGGTCGCGTCCGCGCGGTCTGCCCCTCTATGGATGCAGCCTTTAATCATTGGGGAGGCAGATTTAATATGCTCAAAACCTACATTTTTTAACTCATGCCTTCGGGTTAAACTCCCAAAACTAATGAGGGGGTTCCAATAGTGGCCCAAGGCCACAAGCTAACAAAAAGTCCGTTATAAAAAACAAACCCAAACAAAGATAAACCAAAACAAGAGAAAAAGTTTGAAAAAGACAGAGCTGAAACATTCACTCACTAAAACACTCCAACTCAGCAGCCTCTCTCTCACATCATTCCCACAATCCCTGGGAGAGAGGGGGAGAGTCACTTGTTAATAGGGATATCAAATCAATATCTAACCCAAGCAACTGAAAGTAATTGTGGTTACTTTTTCTTTGAACAAAACACAATATATTTTAAGACAAGCATTCAGTGCTATTGCTATAATTTTCAAAATGGGCTATATTTGTATTCTATTTATAAAATGTTTTACAAGGAAGTACTGTAATACATTGAGAGTTACCTCTTGTTTTCAAGTATGTCCTGGGCACCGAGTTATGATCATACATGGTTACATTAAATTAACAGTGGTAATACATTCAATTGACAGACATTTCACAGACAGAGATAATATATGATTATGGGTTTATGTAACATTTACCGACAAAGTTCAAATCGTTAGAGGGGGTAGAATTGGCCTGCAATGTGTGTGTTAGGAGACTTTACCCAACCCAGTAACTGAGCAGCAGTAAGAGCAGCAAAGGGCTGACACTTTGGCTGTCCACCTTTGGGGTAATGCAGATATAGGCTGAAGAGGTTCTGAATTAATTCAGCTTTGAATTTCCTTTGTTCACAGTCATAAACACTGCAGGGGGTGGGGCTGATGAAACACACAGCAGCAAGCAATCACAGATATTAACCCTTAGCACACTGGTTCTGTGCAGAGGTGAGCACCTCTTTGGGAACCCTTTCAGATGTCCACCTTTGGGACGACGCAGATATAGGCTAAATATTTAAAACTATTCCCATTTATGGATCACATGTTTTAACAGAGGGCTTTAACAAAAGAGGGTGGGCAGGCAGAAATAGGGTCAACCTATTTCAGAAAACATTGGATCTTTGGGAGATGGTCTATCTAGGTACGTTGATTATTTTCTACAAACTTTAGTAAAAACATTACCCGCTTATTTGAGGGACTCTGCGGATTTGCTTCAAGATATTCAAGGAATTCAATGGCTTAATGGTTACACTTGGGTTACGCTCGATGTAACCTCTTTATACACTATTATTGATCACACTTTGGGCACGAGAGCAATCAGTCACTTTCTCAATCATTCTAATTTAAATTTGGCACAAAACACTTTTTTGTTGGATTCAGTTATGTTCCTTTTACAACACAATTATTTTATGTTTGATTCACAATTTTATTTACAGTCACAAGGCACAGCAATGGGCACGTCATTCACACCGTCATATGCAAACCTTTATATGGGATTTTGGGAGTCCACTTATATTTTTGGTGACACTAACCCGTTCAGAGATAATATTATTTTTTACCGTCGTTTTATTGATGATTTATTATTTATCTGGAATGGGGACAATGACACCCTACACGCTTTCTTTGAATATCTTGAGGCGAATACGTACAATCTAAAATTTACACACTCATATAGTGACTCACAGATTGACTACTTAGACCTACATTTGTACATTGATGTTGGTCAGAAAATACAGACCAACATTTATAGGAAGATAAAATCCAAAAATTCCCTGCTCAGATCGAATAGTGCACACCCAAGACCCCTCATAAAGGGCATACCAAAAGGGCAATTTCTGAGATTAAGACGATTGTGCTCCACAAAAGAATCCTTTTTGGTACAGGCTGAGGATCTGAAGAATAGATTCAGAGATCGTGGTTATGAGGAGAGAGTTCTGGAGAGTGCATTTAATCATGCCCTAGAAACAGATCGGGAGTATCTCTTAAAGAAGAGAAACCCCAGAAAGACACTACATGATGATCTTAACAACCAGTGCCCTCTCTTCATAACCACTTTCTCTAAACAAGCAGAACAGATCAGATACATTTTGCAAAAACATTGGGGAATCCTCAAATTAGATGCAGATTTGGATCCCTATACCATACAAAAACCTAGAATGGTGTTCAAGAAAGCCAAAACCATCGGCAACTATGTATCTCCTAGTCTGTTTGAATCAAAAGTCAAAAATACCAAACTTTTACCTAAGGGATTCTTTAAATGTGGCCTATGCAATCTCTGCAGATATGCTGAGCCATTAAAATCAGTAAGAGATATTCATACTGGGCATGTTTACCGATTAGAGTCATTTATGACATGCAATACCAACTTTGTAATTTACATACTGAAATGTGCATGTGGTAGTGGCTATATTGGTAGGACCATTAGGGCACTCAAGGTCAGAATCACAGAGCATATCCGTAGTATTAAGAACAGCGATGAACGCTTTCCGGTTGCGCGTCATTTTAAATCATGTCCTTTAGGATCCATTAAAACACTTACGTATAGTGCCATTGAAAACATCTCTATACATCCTAGAGGAGGACATAGGGAGGCATTACTAAATCGCAGAGAGATGTTCTGGATCTATGCCCTTGGGACATTGGCACCCAGGGGCATGAATCAAGATTGGGAGCTCAAACATTTTTTAATTTGATCTGAATTAATGAATGAGCCCCACCTGTTGTTTGATTTGCCCATTATTTTGGTCCGGCAAAATTTACAAAATCTAACTGGCTTTTGGCTAATTAAATGTTATTAACAATTACTGTTGAAGACAACTGACAATATGAATATTTAGTATCCACTGTCTTCTCACTTAACGCTTTTCAGATTTGCGTTAGAAACCAGGTTTATTGTTCGCACATTCAGACATAAAAAATTAATATAAAAAATTGACACAAAAAGTTATCATAAAATTATCTTAAACTAACATGTTTATATACTGTGTACTCTTTAATGATATATGTTTATTCACAGACTAAAAATGTATTGGCTTAAATGCCAATTATTAATATCAATGGTAGTCCAATATGTCAACATGTTAAACATTGTGGAACAACTTCTTTCCCCAACCTATACATGTAACCTCCATTTCAGGTTTTAGATTCGCTATGTAAGATTTAAATGTTTTGTATATCATTTAATGTTTGTTATAAATGTTTTTAGTATGTTAATTTTAACTTTTTTCTTCATCCCCACATGTTTTTCTTGTAGCTTTTCCCCCTCCCCCTCCCCGTTTTCACTTACTTTTAAGCTCAAAGGGATGATTTCACAAAGCTTCATTTCAAGTAATCATGTCATAATTTCTTAACATTACAGTAGATGTGGTCAAGATACAGTTCTGAAAAGAATTAAAGATGTTTTTAATATCCCATTACATTTAGCAATAAAAAAAAATCTGTAAAATACACACTGCTATACTGTACTGTATATGCTAGCGCTGAGCGGGCTGAGCGGGCGGCACTTGCGGCGGTTACTTACATATATAGATATATGTAAGTCCCCGCTCACGCGGTGCGCAACGTGCTCGTGCACACACGCTCACCCACGATCGGCGCTTAGGTAAACATTTCTCAACCCTCCCCCGCGCACGCGCGTACAAGCAGGACACCCGGCACTCATGCTTGGAGCGCTCTCCAAGCATGAGCGTGCTCAGCACCAGTGGGGATTTAGCCTTAGAAAGCCCAAGAGCATGAGAGGAAGAGGAGGAAGTGATGGCAATTTTCAACAATGCAACTAGCAAAGGCAATTAGGAAACTACATGCAGTCCTTGGTTATCCAACGTAACCCGTTCTGGAAGTAGCGTTGGATAGTGAAACCGTTGTAAAGTGAGTCCCATGTTAATCAGTGGCGGTGAGCGTTGGATAACGCATTCAGGCGTCGAAAAATGGCCCATAGGGTTGCATTGTAAAGCTTTGGATATGCCTGTCATGGGAGAAGGGGTTTGGCTTGGGATTAAAGGGGTTTCACCCCATTTGGCCACCCCCTACTCTCACCTGGGAAGCAAGGGGTTAACTGGACTGTGGTCCAGTAATGTGTTTTTACCTTGCTTCAGCATCCTAATGTATATTCCCCTGTAAAAATGTATTGTTTCTGTTCCAGTGTTTGCACCAAAACATACACTGGGATTGATGCGGGAGGCTTAAGGGGTTAATGAGCTATAGTTTAGGAAAATACAAATATGTGTGGTGTCTTTTCAGAAATATCTGGGCTTCAAAAGGCTTGATTGAAGTTGGGTGTGAAAAGTACAGAGGGGGTTTGTTGTATGTTAATACCTAATTGGCAGGCCAAGGGTATATTGCTGGTAGAGACAGCTAGGACCCAGGTCTGGAGCATTGGGTGTGAAATATAGCACCTGTGACAAATGTTCTCTACACACGAGGCCCAGCTTCAAAGGATTTCTTGACAAGGGGTTATGGGGGCCAGGGGTGCGGTTACAGAAGGAGATATCAGAATGAGTGACCTTATTAAATATAAGAATATTATGAGATGTCCTCTGCTGAACGTGCTAAAAGCTACATGTGTGTATTCGTGGGACCGATTCGCACGTAAGGATTACAGACACATGATGTCTAGCAGGTACTAAGAGACAGATATTAATATCTCTCTTAATTTTAGTATTACACGGTAATATTTAGTCTTATTGGGAGCGTCATGCGTGCCGGAATGTATTAATATGTCTCGCGTGCCAGTAAGTACTACTTAACTGAAGTTATGAAGTTAATTAGATAGGAAAAGCAGTTTTTAAACGTCCTTGGTTGGGAGGAGTTTTACTCTGGGGAAGACTGTCAACCTCACCACTGATTTATGAGAGGGGCTGGGTTTAGGTTGTGTTCAATGGGAAATAATTGTATATAAACAAGGCTCAGCCTATGGCTATTGTCTTCATGTATTTTCATGATGTCTACATCTGAACCTGAATTATGGAAGAAATGGCCCATCCTGTATCCTGATGGCTTTCTTGTCCAAACCTTTAAGTAAGTGTCTATATTTTATCTGTTATTTGTATATCTTGTGTGTTCACCTTTTTCAAGGAATAAATTATATTTTATCATATCTAGTCGTGTTCAGTTCAACCCAGGTATATTTGGTGTAAATTATATCTTGTCATAAGTTACCGTGACAATGCAATTTGTTGTAAAGTGAAACGTTGGATAGCGAGGACTACCTGTAATATATTATGAATATTAACTGAAGATAAGCTAATGATTAATTCAGTAAACCAGGCCTGCACAACTCGTAAAGCGAGAAGGGCCGAACTGCTCCAAGGAAAAAAAATGTGGGCCGCACGGGTAAAATCATCATCATCATCTCTCCTCCAGCACCTCTCATCATCATCCTCATATCTCCCCCAGCACCCTCACATCATCCTCATATCTCCCCCAGAACCCCTCACTATCAACCTTTGCGGTACTCCCCATCTATGTCTCATACCCCATCTCTCCCCCTCACCCACACACATAATACTCCCTCTCCACATCAAACACACAATACCCCCCTGCACCTCACATCCTTCTCCCCCCGTGCACCTCACATCCTTCTCCCCCCGTGCACCTCACATCACTCTCCCCCCCTGCACCTCACATCACTCTCCCCCCCTGCAACTCCAATGACACCCCCCCGCACCTCCAATGACCCCCCCTACACCTCCAATCACCCTCCCCTGCACCTCCAATCATCCCCCTGCACCTCCAATCACCCCCCCTGCACCTCCAATGACCCCCCTGCACCTCCAATGATCCCCCCGCACCTCCAATGACCCCCCCTGCACCTCCAATCACCCCCTACACCTCCAATCACCCCTCCTGCACCTCACCTCCCCTGCATCTCACCCCCCCTTCACCTCACCTCAATGCACCTCACCTAACCCCCCTGCACATATCCACGTTGGGAGCAGGGGGGGGAGCGGCCGCAGAAGAGCTCAGCTGGCTGTTACTTCCCCCTCCATCCCACGTTGTAAGCGGGGGGGGGGGGGCGGGTGAGCAGGGAGGGGGTGGAGCAGGCCCTGTGCATGTGCGCCGGGTCCGCGGGGAATCGCCACCATTTAAAAAAAAAATTCAAACTTTTTTTTTTTAAATGTATTTATTTATTAAACAGGCGCCCGGCTGAACTCATCGCGGGCCGCACAGAGAGGCCAGGCGGGCCGCACAGAGAGGCCAGGCGGGCCGCACAGAGAGGCCAGGCGGCCCGCGGGCCGTATGTTGTGCAGGCCTGCAGTAAACTGAAGCAATCATTTATTTTATTGCTATATAGCGACTCAGACGTTGTAGTATTATGTGTGCATGTCATATGGGGACTTTGATGGCTGTATTTACTGTAATTACAATTCATCTGCACAGAATATGAAATAACTGGATTATTGTGCATGTGGCCTGCAAATTATGCTCCAACTTCATTTTTTTTAAATCTCTTTTTGAGACAATGAACATATGCCAACAATATGCACCCACTTTCAAAAGACAGTGTTACATTAAAGGAGCAAACCATGAACATTCCTATGTTTTGTTTTTTTGTTTATAAAATAAATCAGTTCTGTGGTATTAGATAATACTGCTGCATTTTTTTAAACTCATAATGCCATTTTTAATGCACTGATCATTCTTTGGTTGTTACTGCAACCATTTAGTAAGAGATGGCCACTTCCTCTTTAGAAACAGGCCCTGGTACAACTTTTTGAGCTCTTCACTTTGGCAAAAAAGTATCACAAACAGATCTGTTGCGTTGTTCCAAACAGCAGACCGTCTATTACTCTGAAAGCTGTAACAATAATGTGTTGCCCAAAAATATAATGTTACGTACTGTATCAGCTGCAGCATGTCACAGACTGTAGCACAGAGTTAGAAAGCGGCCATTTCATTAGGCACACAATCAGAATTATTACAGATTTACCACAGGAGCACCAAACGATTGCCATCTTACGTTACAATGTACAGTAGAATGATACATTGTCACGTACTTTACATATACAAACAAGAACAAAAGGGGGGAGGGGATGTAGTATTGTGGCTTTAAGCCATGCAATCGCATATAGTAAGGGAATGGTGTATTAAAGCAGCAATACTACATCCACCCCCACCCTCTCCCCCCCCTCACCTTTTTTTATCAGTACATTAAAATAATCATTAAAAATGACAGGAGTTTAAAAAAATGCAGACAGTATTATCTGACACTACAGAACTGATTTATTTTACGTTTTGCTGCTTTAAATATTCATTGGGGCAATACATGTGAACAGGGCCACAAACAAGGGGGGGCAGAGGGCACTGGCATCCCGGGCCCCGTGAGCCAGGGGGGCCTGGCCGTCTGGGCCCCCTGCGTGGCCATGCCCGTTAAATTAAAAAAAAAAAAGTGATTTAAAAAAAAAAAAATGGTGGCGATTTTCCCTTGAGCATGCGCACGGCAAGCAGGGTATCCGTGACCCACCCAGTCACTCACTCACTCACCCACCCAGTCACTTACCCACCCAGTCACTCAGTCACTCACCCAGTCACTCACCCAGTCACTCACCCAGCCACTCACTCACCCACCCAGTCACTCACCCACCCACTCAACTCTCACCCACCCAGTCACTCACCCACCCAGTCACTCACCCACCCAGTCACTCACCCACCTAGTCACCCAGTCACTCACCCACCCAGTCACCCAGTCACTCACCCACCCAGTCACTCACTCACCCACCCACTTACCCACCCAGTCACTCCCTCACCCACCCAGTCACTCACTCACCCACCCAGTCACTCCCTCACCCACCCAGTCACTCACTCACCCACCCAGTCACTCACCCACCCACCCAGTCACTCACCCACCCAGTCACTCACTCACCCACCCAGTCACTCACCCAGCCACTCACTCACCCAGTCACTCACTCACCCAGTCACTCACTCACCCAGTCACTCACTCACCCAGTCACTCACTCACCCACCCACCCAGTCACCCACCCACCCAGTCACTCACTCACCCAGTCACTCACTCACCCAGTCACTCACTCACCCAGTCACTCACTCACCCAGTCACTCACTCACCCAGTCACTCACTTACCCAGTCACTCACTCACCCAGTCACTCACTCACCCAGTCACTCACCCACCCAGTCACTCACCCACCCAGTCACTCACCCACCCAGTCACCCACTCACTCACTCACCCAGTCACTCACTCACCCACCCAGTCACTCACTCACCCACCCACTCACCCACCCAGGCAGGCAGTCACCTGACTTTTGTTGAAAATATAAAAATTACCAGGTTGCATTGTAATGTTTTTTTCCGTATTACAATAAGAAAATCGTTGAGTAAAAGTTGAGCGCTAAACAATTTTTTTGTGGTAGTGCGGTATGGGTTTGGGGGGAGGGGGTGTGCTATGGGTTGGGGGGGGGGGGGTCTGCTGGGGGGGGTCTGCTCCTTTCATTTGTCCTGGGCCCCATGATTTCTGTTGGCGGCCCTGCATGTGAAAAACAGTATAACATTTCTTAAAACAAAATCTTATTGCTAATGATTGCTTGCTAAACTGGTGCTATTAATGCACTAGATCAGGGATGGCCAACCAGGCTGGGAGCTGGAGCCAGAATTTACCTTTCACTGTCAAAGGGCCACAATAAGAAGAAAAAAATCAAATGAATACCTGCATACACTGACACGGAGCATAGCCAGACTGTGTCAGAGTACAGTGCTGTCAGGTTATGCTCTGTGTCAGTGTTTAGTGCTGTCAGGTTGTGCTCTGTGTCAGTGTTTAGTGCTGTCAGGTTGTACTCTGTCAGTGTCTAGTTCGGAGTATAATTTGTTGGCACTATACACTGGCAGAGTATGTTTCCAGCGGCACCACACACTGACACAGGACATAACCTGACGGCACAACACACTGACACACGACATAACCTGACGGCACAACACACTGACACACGACATAACCTGACGGCACAACACACTGACACACGACATAACCTGACCGCACTATACACTGACACACGACATAACCTGACGGCACAACACACTGACACACGACATAACCTGACGGCACAACACACTGACACACGACATAACCTGACCGCACTATACACTGACACACGACATAACCTGATGGTACTACACACTGAGACAGGACATAACCTGATGGTACTACACACTGACACAGGACATAACCTGACGGCACAACACACTGACACAGGACATAACCTGATGGTACTACACACTGACACACGACATAACCTGATGGTACTACACACTGACACAGGACATAACCTGATGGTACTACACACTGACACAGGACATAACCTGACGGCACAACACACTGACACAGGACATAACCTGATGGTACTACACACTGACACAGGACATAACCTGATGGTACTACACACTGACACAGGACATAACCTGATGGTACTACACACTGACACAGGACATAACCTGACGGCACAACACACTGACACACGACATAACCTGATGGTACTATACACTGACACAGGACATAACCTGACCGCACTATACACTGACACAGGACATAACCTGACAGCACTATACACTGACACAGCACATAACCTGACAGCACTATACACTGACACACGACATAACCTGATGGTACTACACACTGACACAGGACATAACCTGACCGCACTATACACTGACACAGGACATAACCTGACCGCACTATACACTGACACAGGACATAACCTGACCGCACTATACACTGACACACGACATAACCTGATGGTACTACACACTGACACACGACATAACCTGATGGTACTACACACTGACACAGGACATAACCTGATGGTACTACACACTGACACAGGACATAACCTGACGGCACTATACACTGACACACGACATAACCTGACGGCACAACACACTCACACACGACATAACCTGACCGCACTATACACTGACACAGGACATAACCTGATGGTACTACACACTGACATAGGACATAACCTGACCGCACTATACACTGACACAGGACATAACCTGACGGCACAACACACTGACACAGGACATAACCTGACGGCACTATACACTGACACAGGACATAACCTGACCGCACTATACACTGACACAGGACATAACCTGACGGCACAACACACTGACACACGACATAACCTGATGGTACTACACACTGACACAGGACATAACCTGACCGCACTATACACTGACACACGACATAACCTGATGGTACTACACACTGACACAGGACATAACCTGATGGTACTACACACTGACACAGGACATAACCTGATGGTACTACACACTGACACAGGACATAACCTGATGGTACTATACACTGACACAGGACATAACCTGACGGCACAACACACTGACACAGGACATAACCTGATGGTACTACACACTGACACAGGACATAACCTGATGGTACTACACACTGACACAGGACATAACCTGACCGCACTATACACTGACACAGGACATAACCTGACAGCACTATACACTGATACAGGACATAACCTGACAGCACTATACACTGATACAGGACATAACCTGACCGCACTATACACTGACACAGGACATAACCTGATGGTACTACACACTGACATAGGACATAACCTGACCGCACTATACACTGACACAGGACATAACCTGACGGCACAACACACTGACACAGGACATAACCTGACGGCACTATACACTGACACAGGACATAACCTGACCGCACTATACACTGACACAGGACATAACCTGACGGCACAACACACTGACACACGACATAACCTGATGGTACTACACACTGACACAGGACATAACCTGACCGCACTATACACTGACACACGACATAACCTGATGGTACTACACACTGACACAGGACATAACCTGATGGTACTACACACTGACACAGGACATAACCTGATGGTACTACACACTGACACAGGACATAACCTGATGGTACTATACACTGACACAGGACATAACCTGACGGCACAACACACTGACACAGGACATAACCTGATGGTACTACACACTGACACAGGACATAACCTGATGGTACTACACACTGACACAGGACATAACCTGATGGTACTACACACTGACACAGGACATAACCTGACCGCACTATACACTGACACAGGACATAACCTGATGGTACTACACACTGACACAGGACATAACCTGATGGTACTACACACTGACACAGGACATAACCTGATGGTACTACACACTGACACAGGACATAACCTGATGGTACTACACACTGACACAGGACATAACCTGACCGCACTATACACTGACACAGGACATAACCTGACAGCACTATACACTGACACACGGTATACTACCTGACACGGAGGAGGGAGGGTGACATGTGGAGGGAGTGACACATGAGATGGGGGTTAGAGGGTGTAATACATGGGAAGAGGGGGAGTGAGATGGGGCAGTGGGGTACAAGGTGGGAGATGGTGGCAGTTGGAGGGAACAAGGGGGGCAGTGGGGTGATTGTCCCTACCCTTCTCTTTGGTCATATTTCTGCTGTGCTACAAAAATTGCCGAAAACATTGTTAAAACAGGTTATTTAAACTACAAGATAAAAATGCTAAATATGATATAATTTGCCTTTTAAAACATTTTTACCATCAAACCGTTTTCATGTTTGTTGTGGGTATTTAAGTGAACCACTAGTTATATGATGAGCAATAGCTACAAAAAAAATGTACAGACCACACAAGAAGAACAGTGACTAAACATTCATATCAGCACTGGTACATCAGGCCATATAACATATAACTGAAAATTAACAAACATGCAAATACATATAATAATGCCCCTCTATAAATTAAACATGTACAATGTATCCTATATATTTATAGTTAACCACCTCGATCGATGCCAGAAGGTCCTTCCCATTTTTCTCTGTGGAATAAGGTTGTGTCACAAATAAAATCATACTTTGAATCTGTAGAAATAACATCATTCTTAAATCTATCCAGCATCCTGGCCCACTGGCCGCAGGACAACATGGATAAACGCTTAGGCTGCACTTATAGTGCCGGCTACGGATGACGTCTCCCGTCTCCATTCCCCCCTACGAAAGTTGTAATTTGCTTTTAGGAGATGTCTCTTGCTACAAGGGGAGTGACGTCGGGCAAGGGGAAGGCAGAGGGGCGGGGACAAGAGCAATGGGGGAAGGCAGAGGGGCGGGGACAAGAGCAAGGGGGAAGGCAGAGGGGCGGAGACTAGAGAAAGGGGGAAGGCTGAAATGGAGAGGAGTTGTAATTTCTGTTTGTATGCTGAATTTACTTTCATTTACTTTAAATTACAGGAGAATTTACTATTTTAAAATTGTTAATATTGTATGTTTCACTTGACAGACACACACACACACACACACAAACACACACACAAAACACACACACACACAGTCACACCATCAGGGCCGCCAACAGAAATCATGGGGCCCAGGACAAATGAAACGAGCAGACCCCCCCCCCAAACCCAAAGCGCACCTACCACGAAAAAAAAAAATTTTGCGCCCAACTTTTACTTAACTGTTTTCTTATTGTAATACAGAAAAAAACATTACAATGCAATCTGTTTATTTTTATATTTTCAACAAAAGACTGCCTGCCATGTGTGAGTGACTGGGTTTGTGGGTGAGTGATTGACTGGGTGGGTGAGTGAGTGACTGGGTGGGTAAGTGAGTGTGAGTGGGTGGTTGACAGTGACTGGGTGGGTGGTTGACAGTGACTGGGTGGGCAGGGCCATCTTAACAACATTAGGGGCCCCCGGGCAGAGCAGTGCTCGGGGCCCTGCCTATACTGTCGCTCCCAGCCTTCCACGCACTCACTAGCAGCAGCAGGCACCGGAAATGCTGCACTGCTAGGCTGCGAGCGGTTGTGACGTGAGCCGGGGTGACGGGCAGGTGGAGAGCGAGTGGAGCCGGGGTTCCTCTTCAGGGCGGGGGAGAGCGAGCCCTCCTAGCTAGACTTAGAAAGGAGATTTTAAGCAATGGTGGGCATGCATGGGTAGGGTTGCCAGGTGGCTTGTCCAAAAATACTGGACACCCACGCCCCCCCAACACATATAAAAAATACCCCCACGCCCCCCAAATGCATATAAAAAATATCCCCATGCCCCCAAATACATTTTAAAAACACCCCCAAGCCCCCCGAATACATTTAAAAAATACCCTCACCTCCCACAAATACATTTAAAATAATATCCCCACCTCCCCAATACATATCAAATATACCCCCACCTCCCCAATACATTTAAAATATACCCCACCTCCCCAATACATTTAAAATATACCCCAACCTTCCCAAAAGATTTAAAATATACCCTACCTCCCCAATACATTTAAAATATCCCCATCATCATGATCTCATCTCCCCAGGCTGGCCCCCTCACCATCTTATCCCCCCCATCTTCTCACCCTGCCCCCAATCCTCTCACCCTGCCTCCCCCATCATCTCATCCTGGCCCCCCCATCCTTTCACCGTCTCACCCTGCCCCCCAATCCTCTCACCATCTCACCCTGCCCCAACCCATCCTGTCACCATCTCACCCTGCCCCCCCATCCTCTCACCATCTCATCCTGGCCCCCTTATCCTGTCACCATCTCACCCTGCCCCCCCATCCTGTCATCATCTCACCCTGCCCATCCATCCTGTCACCATCTCACCCTGCTCCCCCATCCTCTCACCATCTCACCCTGGCCCCCCATCCTCTCACCATCTCACCATCTTACCCTGCCCCCCATCCTGTCACCATCTCACCCTGGACCCCCATCCTCTCACCATCTCACCATCTTAACCTGCCCCCATCCTGTCACCATCTCACCCTGCCCCCCATCCTGTCACCATCTCACCTGCCCCCTCCCCCCCCCATCCCCCAATTTCTGTTCTTACCTTATTGCTAGGAAGGACACAGACGTCTATGGCCCGCCGGGGTGTGGGCTCCGCCCCAGCTGTCCTCTGATTGGCTCTCCGCTCCACCAATCAGGGACAGGCTGCACGCAGACACACACACAGACACACACACAAGTGCTCCTGACCGGCCACCGTCTCAGTACTACTCTGCACTGCCTGCCCTCGTGCCACCCTCACGCCGCCCTCGCGCTTCCGCTGCCGTCCGCCACCACAAAAATGGTATTACCTCTGATTGAAAAACCAGACACCTGGCAACCCTTACGCATGGGTTGGGCGCGTGGGGCCCCCCTATGCTGTGGGGCCCCCGGGCAACTGCCCAGCATGCCCATACGTTAAGACGGCCCTGTGTTGGCAGTGACTTGGTGGGTGGCAGTGACTGGGTGGGTGACAGTAACTTGGGTGACAGTGACTGGGTGGGTGACAGTGATGGTGGGTGGGTGACAGTGATGGTGGGTGGGTGACAGTGATGGTGGGTGAGTGACTGGGTTGGTGGGTGAGTGAGTGGGTGGGTGAGTGACTGGGTGGCTAAGTAACTGGGTGACTGAGTGACCGGGTGGGTGACTGACCGTGCTTCCCCCCCTGCCCCGATATCCCTGCAGCAGCTGCCCAGGGCAAGAGGTGGGCTTGGGGGGCCTGGGAGGTAGGCGGCTGTGGGGGTTTGGGCGAGACTGGCGGGCTAATTCCTGGGGCAGGAGACGCACACAGGGGGATGCTGGGTTGGCGCACGCGGGGGAAGCTCAATTGGTGCTTCCCCTCTGTCCCACGTTGGGAACGGGGGGGAGCAGGCCCACAGGCAGCAGGCCAGACACCCTGCTTGCCCTGTGCATGCGCGCCAGGACCTCGGCTCTGTGCATGCACACGGGGAATCGCCACCATTTTTTTTTTAATGTAACGGGCCTTCCGCACAGGGGGCCGAGGACGTCAGACAGACTTCTACAGAGCGGATTTTTAAATATCTGCTTTGTGCTCAAAATATACCAAAATATCTTCTAACATATTTCCCTACAGAATACAATTAGTAAATAAAATGGCCAACATTCTGTAGTTAGGATCATTTCACAATAGTGTCTACTTATCTTCACTTTCATTCCCTCACCTGACTTTCCACGAAATTTCATATCACTACAATGTAATGCTTTCCCCCTCACCTTCCCCGTATTTGAATTCCCTGTATTCTTATTCCTCCTCTGTGAAGCACTTTGTACAACATTGTTGTATATAAATATGCATCCATATAAATGACCTGTCAATTCCCCACAATAAGTTACATTTTTCAATATTTTGTTTTCAAATCAAATACTAAGATTGTAAAAATGTCAAATTTACATTTGTATGTTTGTGGGATTTGGCTATTTCATCTTAATTTTAAGAATGCTCTATTGAAATTGCATTCCCTCTTTTGGGGTTTTCTTGATTATTTGGTTTCTTAGCACCCACCTTACAATAGTGGTTATTTTTTTCTCTGTGAATTTTAGGACCTGTGTGGAAACTGGGTTTGTGTGGTGTGAAGGACATGCAAAGGATCACACTGATTATGTCACTTTTTAGCTTCAGCAGCATTTTCTGTCTTTAATATCTGCAGCATTAGGGCCTATTCTAGTACAGTAGGTTTGATAACTAACTCATCAAGGACTTTGAACACTTCCCGAACGATTTGGCAAGTTTGTTATTCAGAAAGCTCCGATGACCTGCCAAACTCGTTCAGGAAGTGCAGCTCCCCGAGCTGTAGTGCTCCGGCTCAAACACACCGAGCGGGAGCTGACAGCTCCAACACGCATTTTACCAAAATCACGCTATTTTAGTAGCTCCAATGAGATTGGAGCTCTGAACTAGCGAGCTTATCACAGATCTCATCTCGCCCCCCCAAGGGTGAAGGGATGGGATTTGCGAGTAGGAATTAGAAAAAAAGTATTTTTCCTGCATCGGAATGATGCCGGGAGTCTCCATAGCGGATACCCATTAATACCAGCTCCAGAGACCACCGGCTTCAATCCAATGCAATAAAAATACATTTACAGGCAGCTTAATTTCCTTAGTGGCAACCCGCTAAGGCAACGAAGGGATTAAATAATAGTGCCCAGTTTACTGTGGGTAGCGGGGGTGGGTGAATGTGGTATTTAGCCCATGGTGGGTGTTTAGACCTTGCGGGTGGGTAGTGGGAGTGGTTAACCCCTTCACTACCATAATGTTGGGAACGGCTACGTTAATGAAGGGGTTAACTCCTCCTGTAACCTTCCTGGCAGGCCTAACCACCCACCCTGGGGCAACTACCCCCTTCGTCCACCCCTTGTACGCCAACAAACGGGTACTCCTGTTAAACCCTTCATTGCCTTAGCGGCTAGCCACTAAGGTAATGAAGCTGTTTTTATTTAAATTTTAATACTAGTGTACAGGAGCAGGGAGTCTCCGGAGCTGAACCGCATTAATTTCAGGTCCGGGTACCCCCTGCTTCCCGAGTTACAGGCCTAGGAATGGGGTGCCGGTATCCCCCTACAATGTTTAAATCTCCCGTGTCTAGTGGCCGGGACATTTAAATGCATAGGTGATTCCGGCACCCCATACCAGGGCCTGTAACTCAGGAAGCAGGGGTCCCTGAGGCTGAAATCAATGCAGTTCAGCTCCGTAGACACCCTGCTCCTGTACAACAGTATTAAAATTTAAATAAAAGCACGACGATCGCCTGTGAGAGCTGTGCAGGGAGAGGCGTCTCTCTCTGTGCAGCTGTCTTTGCAGTGCTTACAGACTGTGGCCAGATTGTACGGGGAGAACTTTGAGGGAGTCTGAGATCACATTGCTGCTGCGCCGAGCGGATTTGGCATTTTCCTACCTCACGGTTTGAGATGGTTGCAGATTCTTTGTGAATACTGTGATAACACAAATGACAAACCGTTCGGTGGGAACATGCCAAACCGTTCGAGATGGCAGCAAAGTTACCGAACCTACTAGAATAGGCCCTTTAGTCTTTTTGTGCAGACAGGGAGACCCCATGGGTTCTGATGGCATTTTAAAAAGGTACCAGGGTACCAAAATTGCTGGTTAAGGCTGAGTCCATGGTCAGCGCTTATCCGCTGACCCGTGCTGATGCTTGTCAGTGAGCCCCTGCAGCCGCAATGAGAGCGGCTCGCGCACGCTTCCGCAGCCGTGCAGAGGCGTAGCTCTTAATTTTTTTTTTAGTTTAACCATTCACGGGAGCGCAGGGCCGGTCACGTGAGCGGTTCACCCAATGAGGACGAACCAGCTACGTGACGTCACTGGCCCGCCCCCGACACCCCCTCGGACGGCGCGCCAACTAAGGCCAGGGAAAGCACCCGCCTTCCCTCAGCGCACCTCCGCACGGCTGCAGTGTCTTTGGACTCAGCCTAAGAGAGAGTTGAAAATTATCATCATAAGATCATAATTTCACAATACACAGTATTTGTTGAATATAATAACAAATAATACTAATAACTTTTTAATATAGACTCAAAGCACTTCACAATTACAGTATAGTGTGCACGGGAATTGAACCAGATACCTGATACAAAGTGAGAATCATTGTTTACAGAGTCAGTGGCCTTACTCACTGACCCACTCCTACCTGTATACCTCATCCACCAATATACCTGTATAGAACATGTTGGTTTTTGTATGCAGAATGGAATGGCAAAACAGCATTTGAATTAAACCTCAGAAATGGCATTACAAGGGAATCACAATACATTTTTGGGTACAAACACATTCTTCTTTAAAACTGTTACTATTTATCCCCCAGTACTTTTAAACATATTTCGCAATGTATTTTTTTTTTTTAATTATCACACATAAAAAGTACCTTTACTCTTTTTCCTCTTGTAGTACATGCATCCTGGTAAAATCAATGCAGGGATAATGATTAGGGAGATCAAGCTTAGGTAGATCTTCTCAAATATAAATTTGTATTCTGCAAAAAATAATAAAACATCATAAAAAACAAAATACAATTCTTAAGCACAAATAATTGGTATGAAATTGATATTTACAGTTATAAGGGCTGTTACATAAATATCATTTTTTTCACTAGTTCTGAGTTTGCAAGAGAAATTCTAAACTCGGGGGTTAAGGTCATGAAGCATGTGCACTTATGACAATGGGTTGGTGTCCTGTGTGTGGTAAGCATTACAGCAAATAGGTTTGCCGCATGCAGTACAGATGCAAAAACAGCTCAAGTTCTCAGAAGCCTTTGCTGTTGGTTTTATGGGTTTCTTTACCCACATTTCTCTATATACATTACATGTAAAATCTCAACGCAACTAGGATGGAGGCCAGTGAAAGCCAAGGGCAACCTGGTCATCAACTTTAAAGCAGCAATTCTCAAGAAATTCTTAATACCTCTTGAAAATGGACATACACTGTACATGGTGGTAATGATGATTATACAACACTAGCCCCAGAATCGCTGTCTTATCTGAAATCACGCGTTCTCTCTCTCTCCTGCTACTTTTGGAACCCTTTTCCCCATACAATCTGCCGAGCTCCCTCTCTTCCCATCTCCAAGTCCCACCTGGAATGTCACCTTTGCGGGGAAGCATTTCCATTGCAAGATAATATGACAATAATAGGGAGTGAAGAGGGGGAGGGATGGTAAGCTCTAGCTACTGTCTGTGATACGGTGCCAGGGGTGAGAGGATCATTGAACGTACAAAGTACTTGCCTAGACAAGTGAGAGAACCCCTTTTGAACAAGCACTCATAGTAGGATTAATACAAGTAATTAAAAATACCTTTATTAGTGTATGGGGTAAAATAAGTGAAGTACATAAACACTCAACACAATTAAAATACGTATTAAACTTAATGTCTCTGAGTCTGAATCGTAGACTAATGGAGGTGGTGTTTGAAGGAATATAATGTATCTGGCACCATGTGCAATGAAATCAAAATCAAGGATTCTAATATTGCTGTGTAGAATGAGTAGGGTGCCTCAGTGTGGTGTGTATATTGTAGTTGAAAGGGTCTGGTGTGTGTTACGTAGGTAAAGTGTCAATCACACCGCTTTCAAACCACATCTGATTAATATGTGGTTCTCTGACAGTATGCAAAGTGTAATACAACTAGTACATTACTGGCCAGACCAACATAATCAATGCTGAGTGTGGCCTAATTCGAATCGATTGTCAGAGAGACCACCAAAGGGTTAATGTATATCCTTCAAAGCAACGCTGGATAAAATAAAATGTCAAAGAAAAAGGCTACTATGTAGCTAGGGGTAGTGAGGCTATATTGTGGGAACTATTAATGTATAATCATGTTTCAATTGATTCCCCCTGGTCAGTAATTATTCCAAGGTTATTATAGCCTCAGATGAGCTCAACAAAATATATATAGTAAATAAATATATAATGAAATGAATAACTGCTCATATCCCTTGTGAAGGTAGCAAGTGTGTTACTGAATAGGCTCGCTGGTATACAAATAAATAAATAAATGAGGCCAATTGCAAAAGGTTAACTTCAGCTGCCTGTAGAATAAAGATCACTCTATCTCTGCAGACCTATATAGATGGTACAGGTAAGTGATTGATTTTAATGTTTGTAGTAGCTGCCCTGTTGGATCAGTCCATGTGGATGTTGTGGTTCGGCAGGCTATATTGTTGTAGACTAATTTGTCTCTGTTACCACTTATCTTCTAGGGCGAATAAGCCCTGTCTGCTAGATAAAGACGACTAGATATAATCTAGGTGGTGCCCAGCAGCCGCTCGGTAAAGTACCCTCTACAATGCAGGGGTGCTGTGGGGGGCTGCTATCTCGGAGCGTTTAATCTCTGCTCACGAGTGGCGACATCTGTTGAGTCTCCGCCCGGCATGGTGTATTCATGAACACCGCTGAGTGTAAAGTTGCCGGGTGGAGCTCAAGGTGAAGCTGCGGCTATTCTCCGCGCTCTCAGTACAGACGTCGCCGCACCAGTGCACGTGCTGACGTCACAGAGGACCGCCCACCGACGTACGTTTTGCGTCACACTGAGTTTCGCGCCACCTTGAGAAAGCGCGGAGAATAGCCGCAGCTTCACCTTGAGCTCCACCCGGCAACTTTACACTCAGCGGTGTTCATGAATACACCATGCCGGGCGGAGACTCAACAGATGTCGCCACTCGTGAGCAGAGATTAAACGCTCCGAGATAGCAGCCCCCCACAGCACCCCTGCATTGTAGAGGGTACTTTACCGAGCGGCTGCTGGGCACCACCTAGATTATATCTAGTCGTCTTTATCTAGCAGACAGGGCATATTTGCCCTTGAAGATAAGTGGTAACAGAGACAAATTAGTCTACAACAATATAGCCTGCCGAATCACAACATCCACATGGACTGATCCAACAGGGCAGCTACTACAAACATTAAAATCAATCACTTACCTGTACCATCTATATAGGTCTGCAGAGATAGAGTGATCTTTATTCTACAGGCAGCTGAAGTTAACCTTTTGCAATTGGCCTCATTTATTTATTTATTTGTATACCAACAAGCCTATTCAGTAACACACTTGCTACCTTCACAGGGGATATGAGCAGTTATTCATTTCATTATATATTTATTTACTACTAGCTGAGAGACCCGGCGTTGCCCGGGATGTAAATGCGTAATAGGTAGTATTATTTATAACTCGTGGAACAATAGGTGAGTATTTGTTGTAAAGGTTTCGGGGGGGGGGAGAAAGGGGAGCGGGGGGGAGAAAGGGGAGCGGGGGGGAGAAAGGGGAGCGGGGGGGGAGAAAGGGGAGGGGGGGGAGAAAGGGGAGCGGGGGGGGGGAGAAAGGGGAGCGGGGGGGGGGAAAGGGGAGTGGGGGGGGGTGGAGAGCAGTGGGCATATGTATTGTCATAATTTATGTATGGGCATTTCCCCCCCCCCTCGTCCGTGCGTCCGTCCCCCTGCTGGTTTGGCTGGTGGCCCCCCCCCGTTCCCCGTGACTCCCCCCCCCATTCCCCGTGACTCGCGCTCCCTCCCCCCCCCACCCCCCCCCCCCGGCGCCCGCTTGGTCCCCCGATGTGCCGTACTGCTGAGTGAGGCGTGCAGGCGGCTGCAGGAAGCGCCCTGTGTGGGCCCAAGACTCGCGTTCCCCCCCCCCCCCGGCGCCCGCTCGATGTGGCGTCCGGCTGAGCGGCGGTAGGAAGCAAGCGCCCTGTGTGGGCCTAAGACTCGCGCTCCCCCCCCCCCCCCCCGGCGCCCGCTCGATGTGGCGTCTGGCTGAGCGGCGGTAGGAAGCGCCCTGTGTGTGTGGGCCTGAGGCTGAGGCGGCATGCGCAGTGGGCCAGAGGCTGAGGCGGGACGCGCAGTGGGCCTGAGGCTGAGGCGGGACGCACAGTGACTTACCTGAGCGGGTGGTAGCGCCGGGGAGGTAAGGGAGCGGCTGGGGTAGGAGGGCCGCGCTTCCCGTCCGGAGCCAGTGCAGGACGGCGCACGTGAGGGGGGGAGGGGGGCGGACAGAGGGTGTGTGTGTGTATAGAGCTGCTGTGTTGTGTGTGTGTGTGTGTGTGTGTGTGTGTGTGTATAGAGCTGCTGTGTTGTGTGTGTGTGTGTGTGTATAGAGCTGCTGTGTTGTGTGTGTGTGTGTGTGTATAGAGCTGCTGTGTTGTGTGTGTGTGTGTGTATAGAGCTGCTGTGTTGTGTGTGTGTGTGTGTGTGTGTGTGTGTGTATAGAGCTGCTGTGTTGTGTGTGTGTGTGTGTGTGTGTGTGGCCCGTCACTCCGCCTCAGGCCAATGAGAGGTGTGCGGGGGCGGGCGACCCAAGGGACCAATGAGATCTCCCCTAGGGACACCGGACATCCAGGCAGGCAAACATACAGTGCTTTCACTAATATAGTATAAGATATATATTTTGTTGAGCTCATCTGAGGCTATAATAACCTTGGAATAATTACTGACCAGGGGGAATCAATTGAAACATGATTATACATTAATAGTTCCCACAATATAGCCTCACTACCCCTAGCTACATAGTAGCCTTTTTCTTTGACATTTTATTTTATCCAGCGTTGCTTTGAAGGATATACATTAACCCTTTGGTGGTCTCTCTGACAATCGATTCGAATTAGGCCACACTCAGCATTGATTATGTTGGTCTGGCCAGTAATGTACTAGTTGTATTACACTTTGCATACTGTCAGAGAACCACATATTAATCAGATGTGGTTTGAAAGCGGTGTGATTGACACTTTACCTACGTAACACACACCAGACCCTTTCAACTACAATATACACACCACAATGAGGCACCCTACTCATTCTACACAGCAATATTAGAATCCTTGATTTTGATTTCATTGCACATGGTGCCAGATACATTATATTCCTTCAAACACCACCTCCATTAGTCTACGATTCAGACTCAGAGACATTAAGTTTAATACGTATTTTAATTGTGTTGAGTGTTTATGTACTTCACTTATTTTACCCACATACACTAATAAAGGTATTTTTAATTACTTGTATTAATCCTACTATGAGTGCTTGTTCAAAAGGGGTTCTCTCACTTGTCTAGGCAAGTACTTTGTACGTTCAAAGATAATATGACCACATGAGCCCACTGCATACGCACTTCTTGACCTTTCCCTACAAGAGTTGCACTCGCACCTACAGTATTTTGTATATCTCTGTATGTCTCCCATTACATCACGTAGATTGTAATCTCTTTGGGGCCAGGACTTCTTCTTCCAATGTTTACATTGATGTGATATGTAATTATCCTTGTTTGTATTATTCTTCCTGTATTATGTCTTACATATGATTTTTGGACAGCACTGTATATATACATGGTTGGTACTACATAAAAATACAATACTTGTTGTCATCAACAGTAGTAACAACCAATAGTAGTACTTCCCCACAGTGCATTACTAAATGTATTTATCCAGCGTGGATTATTAAGTAATTAATAGGGCATGGGGGGAGATAAAAGGGGGGGGAGAGGGCGGAGTGTGTGAGGGAGAGAGGGGGAACGTGTATAAGGGAGAGAGGAGGGAGTGTGTGTGAGGAAGAGAGGGGATTGTGTATAAGGGAGAGAGGGGATTGTGTATAAGGGAGAGAGGGGATTGTGTATAAGGAATAGAGGAGGGAGTGTGTGTGAGGGAGAGAGGGATTGTGTATAAGGGAGAGTGTGTGATGGAGAGAGGGGATTGTGTCAGGGCCGGGGAAGTCCCACCAACATACAAAATATTCACGAATACAGATACAAATTTCAGGATTGTTTTGCCTTGGCAGTATAAATTTGGGGGAGCAGTTGGTGGAACTTGATTATGTGTAACAACCCACATGTCACTCATACTTATTTTACATTGCATACACAGAAAGATAGAACAAATTGATTAGGTATAACAGTTGAATTTTTCAGTTGACCTGGCATCGTGGCAGGTAGAAGTTTCCTCTCCCCCAAAGTTAATTGTAGAGTGGAGGGAGCCCCAAGGCCGAAGGTTAGCCTAGGACACAGAATACCTTGCACCAGTCCTGAGCTTAGGTAACATTAAAGCTGAGGTTCAAGATGCCGTTTAAAAAAAAATATATATATTTTTTCCCATTCAACATGTGCATCAATACAATCTGCGCACTGACAAGTGATTAGGTAAGCTGCAGATCGATCCGTTCTCCTGTAATCAATCGCTTGCTCAGGGTTATTTAATTCAGTTCTTGCACAGCATTGTGGGCAATGTAATCCTGGAATATGATTGACTGGGCAGTTACTAGATTCAATTGGTGCACTGCTAGAGTGAGGGCGGGGCACAAGAACCAGAGCCTATCAGAAGGAGGGCTGTCACTTTGGTAATGCTTCCTACATTAGAAACATTAAAAATGTCTTTTAAATATTTTATTTAAAGTGCTACAAGTATTTTCTCATAGTACAGAACTGATTTATTAAAAAGAACACACGTGTAGGATATTGCTGGAACGGCAGCTTTAACACAGAAGAAACACATATGTATCAAAAAATGTATACATTGTTTACATTTATTGTAATTATGTATATTTTAAATGTAATTGAATCCCAGGAGTAGCTCCTGTCCTTGTTACACCTGTTATATACTGCACTACAGCTCATGTTGGTGCCATGCATTATATATACATACCAGTAGAAGTTGTATTTGTCTGGGCATCTGTAAGAAAGGGGGAGACGCACATTGAGGAGTGTTGGTATATACATTACACTGAAGAAAAAGAAAGTAAGAAAGAAAATCCAGTGTTGTCTTCATTTCCCTCTTTCCTTCCCACTTTCTCTATCTCTCAATCCTTTGCCATTTTTTTTAGCGCATGTTCATATCTAATAACAAATGATATCTAAATTCTGGGCATTTCCTGGACAATGAATGCACAGAATTTTCCCAGAGAGTAAGATTTAATTTTTCTTTTAGCCTATAAAGTGAATGTGATTTTTTTAATGGGGATTTGTGTAGGAGAGTGTGGCCTGAAATATGGGTTTTGATGGCGGGGGGTCGGAGGGTGAGAGAGGGGGAGAGATACTTGTGGGCAGATCCACAGAGCTCCGTTAACTTATGTAACGGGTATTCCCTGTGAATACAGACGCTACTAATGCTGTATTTACCTGTGCGGCCCTCAGGAGCCTAAGCCTCTGCATGGAGAGCCTGGGGTACATATATATATCACAACATCTCGTGGTGCAACTCCTCCACCTGAGAGGGATCGCGACGGAGCGGGAGGAGTCCTTCACAGGACACAACACAATAATACTCACTGGTATAAACAGAACGGTCTTTACTGAACACATGCACATAAGTATACTTATACTCTATATGGATCTTAACAATACTCGCTCTCGTTGGGAGTATTATCCTTCCCAACCACGTGTACCCCCACACCGTGTCCAAGTGTACTATACAGGGCCCTTGGCCACTCTACCACGTAAGTGACCCCAAGTGATACCCCCGCCCTTTAGGCGTGCTTCTTGCGTTGCTGTACAGTGTTGGTGCACTTGTACAGTAGAATGATACCTGCCTGGGACTCCTGCCTGGGACTCCAGCCCCGAGTTCCCCAGACTACAACAGGGATTCCGTCCGGTCCTACGTTGTCATCCGCCACTGCGTGAATTCCGGCGTGGATAATATCACCGTAAGTCTCTGTGTCTTTGGTGGCATTCTGAGCCCAGAACCCACCTTGCAGGGCTGCGCTGCGTAGCACTGTGTCCCTGACTACCAAACAGATAATGGGGCAGAGTCCCTATCTAGGGCCTGTCCCTATAGCACAACAAGCTGCTAATATGGCTCAGGACCTCACTGGGGCCAAAGGGGCTGCTGGGCTAATGCAGTGGGTCACAGACCCCTGCACTCACCTCCTATCCATAGCTCTTCCTGGTCCTGACTGCACTAGCATGGGCTGAGCGCGCGAAAAGTATCAATCCCCTGAGCAGGGGATTCGGGCAACCCTATTGGCTCCCTGGCGCCACTTAACCTAGCCCCTGTGCATGCTGGGGGCTGTAATCTTCTTGAGAGCTATTCTCCCATTGGCCGCCTCGTGCGCACATCCCCTGCGCATGCGCAAAGCTCCGCAATCGCTGCCGGCTGCAGTAACTCACTGCGCATGTGCGAGTATGAAGAAGATGGCGGATTCCCTCTGCAGGAGCCGCCAGGTGTCCCCGGTGCCGCACTCACCGCCCGGCACCCGCACGCCCCCTCTGTGGAACACGGGAAAGCGTGCGCACTCGCGCCCGCTCCCTCATGCCCCCGCGACCGTCCGCATCCCTTCCGGTCGCCGCGGAGGTAAGTGCAGAGAAGGGGATGCACAACCACCCAGAGGGGACCTGGCTACACTTATTTAACATGACGTTACCCACAATTATTGTAACGATACTCCTAACGCCTATCCACTAGGGGGATTAACATAACAATGACCTTTAGTTAACCAGAAAAATATCGTATCGCTAACTTTTTATGGAATGTTAGGTGTACTCATATGCAAATGAGATACTAATGGGCCATTATCCTAACTTTACATATCCACAAATCTCTGTTCATGTTAGCGCAGGGAAATAACGTTACGATAAATAGGTCCCACTAAAAGTAGCCATTAATCACGGCCAGACCATGATTATAATCACGTTATTTCTGGGAATTTTCTATAATGACAAACTTAGGCCTAAAGTGGTCTCCAAATTATTCGTTTTGGTTCCCGACACTTAACACTTTCCATTGAAAAAGTTACAAGTGTCACATAAAGATATAGTGAATAATATAAAAGTCTGGAACACATTAAGACATGCATCTATGATAAAGTGTCATGAAGTTCCTGTTATAAACGCTAGAATGGTTTTAGTGATTAAAGTGAATGTATTGTCAGACCTAATATGATATGGTATATATTCTTTACTGCATAAAGGTTGGGTGCACAATAAGATATATTTTGCAAGAATAGTTACCGAGAGACAGAAATAGTGAACTTAACATTTATTCACACTCTGTTACATCACTGTGTGAGAAAATGAACTGTGGAAAAACAGGAACACCATTTTTAGAAAAAATTAAACAAAATAAAGAAGAAATGATCTCCATTTCTTGGCAGAGGAAGGGACAAGCTCACAAGGCCCCCTTCTACATGGTCTTCCAAACCTTAATGTTGCTGTGGCCACTAGGTCAGGAGGTGGAATAGGGAAATCAACTGAGGGAGGAGGAGATATAGTGGCCATCAGGAATGAACCCCATGATATCGCTAGATGCAGTTGGTGTCACCAAAATAGACGGTGCATGCAAGTCCTCCATACCTTGCTGCACTGCCAGGTGAGCCCATTAACCGCACCAGTTAGTTGGTAACGGCTGTGCTGTGTTGCCGCAGGGGGCACTCCTACATCTAGCCACTCTGAATTAGTGGTTTAAGGTATGTGAGATGTTCGCCAAATGATGGGTCATTTGGCGAAACGATGACCTCTGCATCCTGGAGGGCTACTGCTGAAAAGCCAGAGCGGCGATATTATAGTGGTCATCTGGGCGAACAGGTACAGCATGTTCCTTGGGATGAACAACAGTCAGGTGTAACTCTAATAAGAAAAATATTCTGTTTTATTAGGTTTTTGCGAACTGTCATTCTATTTGACTGTTTATTAATGTTGTGATTTGAGAACAGTAACATGGTAATAAAATAGCAAAATGATTACTTTATAACTATTGGAACATGACTGATAACATGCAAGGCATGGCCTAAAGTCTACTCGAATATTATGAGGTCATACATCTAAGCATGTCACATACAGTATATGTTATTTTTTTATCTACTCACCAAATGTATGTGTGACTGCAGTGCACATAATACCGTAATCTCAGGTCTAATCTCCAAGGTCGTGTATAATGTTACATGTATACATGAAATTGATATGTAGTATAATATATACAGTCTGCTTTGCTTGTCCACCTGTAACAGGGATGTATCCCTGTATCCCTGTTAAAGAAACTTGCCTCTAATCCAGCAGTATGCTGGTTAATTGCACACCTGCAATCAACCAACCCCGCCTGCCTAATCAGAACTCTGTCAGAAAAAGCCTGTTCTGAGACACAGGAAGGGGATTCCTTAGTCTCACAATTGGGGGCTGAACCAAGGAAGGACAGATGTCTTGAGCTGCAAAGAGACTGCAGGCTGACAACAAGACAAAGGGGAGAAGATTTCTAAACCTGGATCCGGATATTTCTATAGCACACAAGGAGAGCAGAGAGGACTTTCCCTACAGCTACAAGATACAGATAAGACTTTCTTATGGGACTGTTATATATGTGTGTGTGTGTGTGTGTGTGTGTGTGTGTGTGTATGTATATATATATATATATATATATATATATATATATATATATATATATATATATATATATATACATATATACATATATATATATATATATATACATATACATATGGTGACCAGGAGATCCTGATAGCCAAAAGAAGACAGCACACTGCAATGTTGATGTCAAAAAAAGTGTATTACGTGACACAGGGCCGCCAACGTTTCGGTCCTCCCAACGGGACCTTCCTCAGGGCAGTGCACCTCAGACTGACACAAGCACCCATATATACCCCTTAACACATACTAAAAACACCTGACAACAATCAAGAAAATCCAAATAGCAATCCCAGAAACAGCCCACATTGCTTAACAGCCAATTCAACATACTGACACTGACTGGCACCAATGAAATAGCCTGATCTTGACACAAGTGTAATTAGTCACATGTTAGTAGTGACATCACAGTACCTCCTATCTAGGTAACCATGACTACATGAAGCATACCATTACGTTTAAATGCACATGAATAGTTAAATTGCACATAAATGGTAGAAATATATATAAAGTGATGCCCATAGCAGCTGCTAGCCCTCTGTACTGTAGATGCATGCTAAAAATACTACTATACTTTCCCATAAACGCATACCTTAGTGTAGATGGTCCCAGGGAACGGATAACCTGTCTGATAAGCAATAATCAAGGTGGCACGGCCAGTTAGCAGTATATCACATGCTGGCAGCGCGTTCATTTGAACAGATCGCTTGCCTGACCTGTTGTGTATGGAGTGGGGTTAATACTCATGCATTGCGTTCCCTGGAGTTCTTCCGTGCATGCGCAGTGCGTCCCTGGCAACCCTGATCGCTTGCCTGACCTGTTGTGAAGGGAGGGAGGGTAATACTCACGCGATGCGTTCCCTAGTATTCTTCCGCGCATGCGCAATGCGTCCCTAGCAACCCGATCGCTTCCTAGACTACTGTAAGTAAAGGTGCGCGCGTATCTGTGCTAATGCGCATGCGCAACGCTGCGCTAGTGGCGCAAGCAGTGAAATCCAAGAAATGGATGCGCATGTGCCCTAGTGATATGTCAGCGTCTAAGACAGACCCTAAGGGAACATGAACATGCTAAAAATAACTATTACTTTCTTACCATGAGCACAGATAATGGCAACTCAGTACACCCTGTGGCCAAAGATTGGATACATATAGTATAGGGATGAAACTAAGAGCAAACCTAGTATAAAATCAAACATTAAAAAGCAGGAGTCTGATGTCGTATATTTAAGACTGTAATCTAGATGGAAACTACATATTTCCTGCATACATGAAGCCCTACCAGGTAGTATGTTGGTGCAGTAACCAAGATTTAATATAATAGGCTACTAGAATATGTAATATGCAAATGTACCACATGCATACCAAAAAGTGGCGAATCGGTGCCTGCAGTACCAAAAAGTCTAACCACATATATTGTTGGTTACAGTGGAGATCTATCCACATACACCCGGCTGTTAATAGTGTATAGTTCTAAAACTTTGGACACCAAGTGTGACAGAACACCCAAAAGTGAATGAAGTGAATGAAACATACAGGGAAAAGGGGGGATGGAGGAAGTCGGCATTGCGTATAGTGTACAGAAACATATTAATTTAAAGTCCCAAAAGAACTGAAGAATGATTACTATACACAAAAACTTTACAGAAAACAGCCTAACTTTAGATCTTCATTTAGTCCATGAGGGGAGATGGTCTTGAGTTCATATATTAGTCTTGCCTCTTGTTGCAGAAGCAGCTTGTTTCTATCACCCCCTCTGGGTGGTGGTTGCACCTGTAGTATGGGCATACACCGCAATGTTGCTAATGAGTGCCGCAGTTCTTTGAAATGCCTGGCAACTGGCAGGTATTTAAGCTCACTCTGCTCGTCCGTGCTGTTCAATGCTTTTCTGATCGTGGATCGATGGATAGCTATTCTCTCCTTGAGCATGCGTGATGTTTTACCCACGTAGCGTAGCCCACAGGGGCACGTGATCATGTACACGACAAATCGAGACTCACAATTTAGGAAATTCTTGATCTTGATCGGAACCCCACTGTGCGGATGGGTATAACTTGCACCTGTTTGCATGAAACTGCAGTTAGTGCAACCATGACACTTGTATGAACCTGGTTTTCTTTCGAGCCAGGTTTTAGGGTGTCTATACTTGTCCACTGGGTCCGCCTGTGTCAACATATCTCCTAGGTTGCGTCCTCGCCTGTAGCAGAACAGCGGTGGGTCTTTGCAGATTTTGCCAATTTTGGTGTCATTTGCTAAGATATGCCAGTTCTTATGTATACTGCGCTTGATGCGGTTGGATGCCGTACAGAAAGTGCTGATAAAGTGGCAACGTTGCTCTGTAGGTTTGTTGGTAATCGGTCGCAGCAGAGATTGTCTGTCAAGGCTCCTTACTTTGATCAGGGCCTCATTGATGTCTTTGTGGTCATAGCCCCTGTCTTGGAAGCGTGCCGCCATGGCTACGAGTGCTGGTTCCAATTCGTCCGGATTGGAAATTATTCTTTTTACTCGAAGTAACTGAGAAAAGGGGAGACCCCTCTTGAGCGGTGTTGGGTGGTGGCTAGTGGCATACAATAGCGTGTTTCTGTCTGTATCCTTGTGATACAGCCTCGTGGCCAAGCCCCCACCTGACTTATACACGATGGTATCCAAAAATGAAATCTCAGATTGGCTGAACTGCGCTGTGAATCTGATGGTAGATGGGATATGATTCAAGTATTCAATGAATTCTAACAGTGCAGTCTCTGGTCCATCCCATATAAGAAAGATATCGTCTATGTATCTTAAATACTTCTTAATGCATACTGCGTGTGGGGCATCATGTAGGATGTGTGTATGTTCATATACATCCATGAATAAGTTTGCGTACGCAGGGGCCATATTGGACCCCATTGCGGTCCCACTTAGTTGCAGATAGACGCTTCTCTCAAATCGAAAATAGTTCTTATTGAGGATGATTTCCATAAGCAGCATTAGGAATTCCACCGGTGGACCATCGTGCGATGTAAAGGTCCCAAACTTCGATCTAACTGCTTCAAGCCCCTCTTGGTGGGGGATATTGGTGTAAAGACTACTTACGTCTAGAGTGACCAAAATGTAGTCCATTTTTTCCAGTGCGATGTCACCAAGCTGCAAAATAAAATCAGTTGTGTCCTTGACATAGGAACTCATACCCATGACCATGGGCTGGAGGAAGAAATCAATAAATTGAGACAATGGGTGGCATAATGATCCTCTCGCAGAAATGATCGGTCTTCCGGGTGGTTTTGTGGCCGATTTGTGTATTTTAGGCAAGGTGTACAGAATGGGCATTCTTGGAAAGGGTTGTGTAAGGAATCTACCTGTTTCCTCAGAAATCCAGTTGTTCAAAACCCCCATCTGTATGATTGAATCCACCTCCTTTTTATACTCCACCGTAGGACCCGCTGGTAAGCATCTATACGTGGATGTGCCTGATAATTGATCCTCTATTTCCTTTTTGTAGTCCACATATTTAAGTAGCACAATGCCACCCCCTTTATCCGCAGCGCGGATGATGATATCTTTGTTATTTTTTAATGTGTCAATTGCTGATTTTTCCTCACGTGTGATATTGTGATAGCTAACTTTTTTGGTCTTATTTTGTAGGGCAGTTTCTTTGTCCAGAACATTCATAAAAGCAGCAATGCTGTGGTTGTTTGTTTGTGGATCAAAGTTGCTGCTAGATTTAAAGCGGTTTGCCTTAGCTGAGGTGTTTGGCAGGGGCTGTTTGATGAAGAAGTCTTTTAGTCTCAGTTGTCTATTGAACTTATACATTTCGACTTCCCAATTAAAGCTACGTTGAACGTGAGTGGGTACAAAACTAAGGCCTTTGTGTAGAACGCTTAGCTGCGCCGCGGTCAGGGTAAAGTCCGTAAGATTATATATTACCGTGGTGGCCTGCGACCGCGAGGTCCGCTGCCTCTCTTGTTTTCGCGCTCTGGATACCGCCGATTTTCTCCCACCCCTCCTGGTGGGTCCCTTCCGTCTGCGTCTGGAAACGGGGGTTTGGCATGTCCGGCCTCTGTGGGACCTAAAAAATCACTTCCAGAGCCCTCTGTGTTGTCCGAGAAGTCAGTGTCACTCGTGGGTACACCTGATCTATAGGCAGGCTTCCTAGCGCGAACGGATTTGCGTCTCTGTCCCCCTCGTCCTGCGTTCGGTTCCCCTAGACCCAGCAGCCAGCGGTAGACCTTGCGTTCTTTGTAGTCAGATTTAACAAGCCTCAGCTTTTCTTTTTTGTATTTAATGAGATTGTCTCTGTAAATATCAATTGTGGTCTGGATCTTGTCCGTCCAATCAGTGCTTGTGTCAGCTGTCAATTTATCACCATGCTTCCCCTGGATCACATCCACCTCCTGTCTGATTTTAGCAATCTCCTTGCTGGATTGCTCTATCACCAAAATCATGAGGTCACTAGAGCATTTATTCAGAATGGCAATCCATTTTTTACAAAAGTCTGGGTCATTGCGCCCAATGGTGGGCTGGTTCCTGATTCTAAACCCACGGGGCAGTAATTTCTCCTTATGGTAGTGTGATAATGTTACTCCATGAAGGAAAAAATCTACCTCTCGTTTCTTCAGTTTTATAAGATCATTGTATATGTCAACTGGCTTGTCAGGTCCCAAAACAGATTCAAAAGACTCAGCGTACCGTATTTTGGCTATCTCTGCATCGCTGAAACTGGCAGTATCTGATAGTGTAGTGAAAATTCCCGCAAAGTCCGCAAATTCCTCCATAGAAAATGAGTTCAAGTAAAGTCAACAATAATCCAATCTGCTGTATGTAGTAATAATCCCAAACTCCCAGCTAAAGTACGGGTGGTCAAAAATTCAAGGTGGTGCAAACAACTCATAAAAAAGATATAGTCAGGTATGGAGATTAGCACTCACGTTTTGATGTAGGGGGCAGATGCTTGTCCTATAGATAGTATGTAGACATATGGTGACCAGGAGATCCTGATAGCCAAAAGAAGACAGCACACTGCAATGTTGAGTGCTCCCTTGATAAAGGTCCTGTTTTTAGGACCGAAACGTTGGTGTTTTGTGCCTGCTTCACTATACAATTCTTTTTGCTAACAAGTGTGCTGTCTCTTCCTTGCTGTGCCTGCTTTGGATTCCCTGGATTCTCTGGTCTGCCTGGTAAGGAGCCTTTGATTATATTCATTCATATGGGACTAAGCACCTGTCTTCATCTGTATTTGTGTGCCATCTGCTCTGTTACCTATATATATATATATATATAATATATATATATAATATATATATATATATATATATAATATATATATATATATATATATATATAATATATATATATATATATATATATATATATATATATATATATATATATATATATATATATATATATATATATATATATATATGGGCTGTAATTAGATTAGCTAACCACCCAGTTAGAGAGGGCTGGATATCATGTGTAGATATTCTCCAAAACGGAGCAGGTTTTTCTTTGGCTTATTTTCATATGTTTTGCTGTGTTAAAGGGACAGGCGCAATAAAGCCTAATTTTAGTTTCACTTTAAACAGTCTCCATTGCATACCTCTGCACACGTGTCTTACACCACCATGCCTAGAAACGTACAACAAAAAGGAAAGTGCAGAAAGCGCTATTGCTTACAAATGTAGTGTGGTACCCCCTGGCTACTATTCTACACAATGTGCTGGCAGTAAACCCTGGTATTATCTGGTTGCCAGTAGTTGGTATGGGGTTTTCCCCTTCACTTTAGTTACTGCACTTGAATGACAGCAGGGGGTGGCACATCCTATTGTAGCTGGGACAACGGGGTGCCCGCCTTCTGGCTGTACGTAAGGACAGGACCGCCCTAAAGTAGGGTTGTTCCTTCCCCTTGAGGAAGGCAGGTCACATGACTGGGAGCCTGAGATTGGGGCTTACCCATGTGCTCTTCCCTACAGGGAGGAGTGAGTGTGAACCAATACCTCTGCCTCCGCTAGGGAAGTGGGGAAGAGCTAGGATGGCTGCGGGTGGCCTTGGCCTGTAATGGTTGTCCAGGGACCATCTTCAGTGAGTACTGACTGACTGTATCCGGCAGAAGACTGTCACCTGTTACTGCAGAAGTGTAGTAATAAACCGTTCCTGTTTGCAATATACCTCCTGCCTGGTGTGTGTTATCTAACTGGGGGGTGAGGTACCGTTCTACCGTGGGAGATCATCTCCATTTCCATGGAGCCTGCGGCAGATGGAGGCGCTGCACTGGTAAGTATTATGTGGGGTATGAACCCCAGAAGCCTGTTCCTGTGTCCCCAACTCATCGTGGACGACTCAGCCCTCCTGTTGCCAGCAGGTATATGCACCACACACCCTGTAATGGCCCCTATCTGTGATTGGGGGGGGGGGGGGGGGAAACACCGTTACATTTGGAGGCGCTGCTGAGATTTGTAACAGGACAGGCTTACTCCGAAACAAAGCTGGGAGTAACAAGGTACGCTTCCAGAACAAGTGCTATTGAAGGAGGGAAGCTAGGTGTAGTTAGGAGAGTAACCTCGCAAAGAACGACCTAGACGGCCCTATCGGGTGAATGGTCTGGAGACACAAAGGGTATTGTTGTTCTAAGTCGCCATGAGGCGGGTAGTCGGGATGACATGGGGGTGGCCCGGTTAACACAGTTAAGAGGGACCCCTGGATAGGATCCGCGATACTGGCAGCCAAAAGGGGCGGCGTAAGAGTACTGCTATTACCCCAATAAAGAGACATGCCTTTATTCGGTCCATGTACAAACGCATGGCCCGCCAGAAAGAGGCCGAGGATCTGGCTAAAAAGGAAGCTCGACCTCCGGTGTGCCCGGATGTACCCACGCCTGCTTTCATGGCCCCTTATCCTGCGAGCACTCTACCTGAGATTCAGTTGCATTGCCGGTCCACTTTTTCCGTGGCTGCTACAAGGATTTACGATGAGAAAACCCCACCTGCTAGGTTGGCCGAGGGTGGTGTTCCACTGGGAGTAGCGGACATAGCTAAAAGGGACTATTACTCTTTGCGGAGGAGTAAAAGAGCCGTGAAGTCTCTCAAACATTCCCAGGACTATCGGGATTGGGAGAATGATTTTGATAACGGGTCTGTGGGGGTATTCAGTGTTATTTCTGAAGGAAGTAAGCGGGCAGTGTCTGTTATGTCTGATGTGTCAAGATGTTGCTCACATACTACCAAACATACAGGATCATCATCAGCAGCAAAAGGCAGGTTCACTGCAGAGGCCATGAGATGCCGTGAGCGAGAGTTTAGATTAGGCATAGTACAATCTACAGGAATGGCCCATCAGCCTATGCCCAAACTGCCCTGGGACAGTGAGATCATGGAGGAGTGTCTGCCCTATGAGGGATTAGGGGGATCACCTAGTCTGTCTAGATGGGAAAAAGAAGAGATGCTTCACCATAGTCCTGGGTGGAACACTGATAGTTGTGAGGACAACTGTGGGTCTAATAGTTCTAGAGAGAATTGGAATTCTGAGGAGAGATGAAAATTGGCATAACGAACGGGAAGGGAATGGTAGTCCTAGGATGTTCTCTTGTGGGTCATCTGGGTATAGTTCCCCAGGATCAAGTGTGTTCGTGCCTAAGTGTAACGTGTAGCTCACCACAAACGAAGCGCGACCGCGGTGCTGAGGCAGGGAATTGTGATACGCTGACCCACAGCCACGCGGGCGCGCCTAGAGTGTAGAGTAGTCGTTCAGGCCAGGTCAGGATTATAGATATTAGCGTAGTTGAGGTACTTGCCAGGTCCAGGAGTGGAGAGTTGCGGATCGTCAGTGTGCGTAGCCAGGTTCTGGATTGGAGATTATCGGATGGTCGGGGTGCGTAGCCAGGTGCAGGATAGGAGATAGTCGGATTGTAGGAGTACTTCAGCCAAGGTCAGGACAGGAGCCAGGAGAGAGGTCAACAAGCCGAATCAGGAGTAGAGAGAGTCGGAGTCCAAGGTACTAGCAGGGTTCAGGCAACGAGAGGTTAACAACAACAAGGTCAGGCAAGAAAAGATTCAGGAACTAGACGTGGCAACGCACGTCATCACAACGACTATACTCAGCAAAGGTAAGCTGTAAGTGAAGGGTAAATAAAGGAGGAGCCTCCAATAGCAAGAAGGGGAGTAACCAGGAAGTGAAACCTCATAGGCTGCTGGTGCACGCAGGTGTGCCCGATGATGCAGCCTGATCAGGTAGGAGGTTGCTTGCAGCCGCGTGTGTCACAGATTTCAGAGGGCATGGTTTAGAGAGAGTACTACTCCCACGCTGGTTCTGCGAGACGTCAGAGCAGGGGCGGAGCCTAGAGCGCATGTCACTGCCACGCTGGTTCTGTTGATCAACAGAGCGGGGGCCGAGTTTACCGCGCGCGTCAGCAGGAAGGCTGGATGAGCGGCCGCGTCGTACACCCAGGCGAGGAGCGGGATCAGGATCCACAGATGCCGGCGCAGACTTCGCAAGGTCCGCACGCAAGCGTCACAGGACCAGCAGGATGCGCATCTTGAGTGTCTGTCACCAGAGGGCCAGTAAGGTGAGGAGATGGTCCTTGAACGCCAGGACGGTGAATCCTCACACTAAGATAATACCTGGGTGTGGGTGCCCAGTATGTTACCAGGAATATCACTATGCCCGCGCTTTAGATCCAGTGGATCATGCCGTGCGCAGACCACCCTAACAGGGTATTTTCAGTGACAGTACCCGGTCATGCAGAGCCTTAGTTAGCCACTGAAACCGGAGCACTACTATTGATGAAAAGGTTCTCCATGATGGAGGAACCTATGTTAATATTACAGCCATTTTGTATGTGTTTGTGCAAATACCTGACGTGCTGTTTTTCACAGAGAATTGTATATCATGCATCTTAATGTGATGTTCATGTAAAATGTGATCAACCATTGAGTGAAATGTTATTTTGTTTGTTCAGGTTTCATCAGAGATGGTACCCGAAAATTTAGGACCCAAGCGAAGTCGTTGGGAATCCACCAGAGGGAGTGTGTAGCGGGCTACCCCCTGGCTACTATTCTACCCAATGGGCTTGCAGTAAACCCTGGTTTTCCCCTTCACCTTTGGTACTGCACTTGAGTGACAGCAGGGGGTGGTACATCCTGTTGTAGCTGGGACAACGGGGTGCCCACCTTCTGGCTGTACTTAAGGGCAGGACCGCCCTAAAGTAGGGTTGTTCCTTCCCCTTGAGGAAGGCAGGTCATACGACTGGGAGTCTGAGATAGGGGCCTATCCATGTGCTCTTCCCTACAGGGAGGAGTGAGTGTGAACCAATACCTCTGCCTCTGCTAGGGAGGTGGGGAAGAGCTAGGACGGCTGCGGGTGGCCTTGGCCTGTAGTGGCGGTTCAGGGACCATCTTCAGTGAGTATTGACTGACTGTATTTGGCAGAACACTGCTGAGTACCTGTTACTGCAGAAGTTTAGCAATAAACCATTCCTGTTTGCAATATACCTCCTGCCTGGTGTGTGATCTAACTGGGGGGAGAGGTACCGTTCTACCGTGGGAGATCATCTTCAGTTCCTGGAGCCTACGGGAGATGGAGGCGCTGCACTGCTAGGTATTATAAGGGGTATGAACCCCAGAAGCCATTTCCTGTCTCCCCAAGTCATCACGGACGACTCAGCCCTCCTGTTGCCAGCAGGTATATGCACCAAACACCTGTAATGGCCCCTATCTGCGATTGTGGGGGGGGGGGAGGGGGGGACACCGTTACACAAACAATATGTGTGGTGACCACTAGTGACTAAATATAATCAAAAGTGTACTGATAAAAACTGACCGAACAAGATCAGGGAAACATAGATAGAACAAATATAAACCGGCACCTCAAAAAAGTCCAATAAATGCAAATATAAGGCAATATGAAAACCTTATTACAGAAGTCCAATCTAGAACATCCGGATCCGGATCCACTTGAATAATCCACGAAGAAGTTTCCTCAGAACATGTGGAATTAAACACAAGGGACAATCATAGTGTGTACTGCTGCATAAACAACATAACAACAAACAACCAAGATGGGACAAAACTAACACACTAACAAACAATGAATAATCAAAACACTGCTGAAATACAGGCATACCCCGCATTAACGTACGCAATGGGACCGGAGCATGTATGTAAAGCGAAAATGTACTTAAAGTGAAGCACTACCATTTTTCCACTTATTGATGCATGTACTGTACCTCAATCGTCATATACGTGCATAACTGATGTAAATAATGCATTTGTAACAGACTCTATAGTCTCCCCGCTTGCGCACAGCTTCGATACAGGTAGGGAGCCGGTATCGCTGTTCAGGACATGCTGACTGGCGCATGCGTGAGCTGCCGTTTGCCTATTGGCGACATGTACTTACTCGCGAGTGTACTTAAAGTGAGTGTCCTTAAAGCGGGGTATGCCTGTAAACAGTTAAGCTAATTTATTGAAATATAAATGAGACGTTGGGGAGAATTTCACTGAGAGCTGCTGGGCTGTTTTCACAGTGCGTGTCTCTCACGATCAGCTGTAACCTCTGACCCTACGCGTTACATGACTGCGTCACTTCCTCAGGGGTAGAGTGTTAGAACCAGTCTGTCTATTTATACATGTCCAAAGGCTGTGATTGGTTCAAAAATAGACAATCAGACGGTACTAACACTAATTTTAGCATGTCTAACAACAACAAGAGAAACAAAACATATATACAAAGCAATAAAACACAGCAATATGACAATAATAATGAAACAATGGACTATATCTGTATATCTAAACCTATAATAACCTGTAATCCAAGATGATAGTTACCTGTGTATTACACAGGTTGCATATATATGATAGCTGTAAAAGAAATAAATCAATCATAATTGAATTGTGATCTATATTCTGAAGAGTTAGCTACCTGGAATGTTTCTCATGTATATATAGCATGTCTACTCCTGGTCCGCTTTTGCCCTCCCTTGGCCCCTTACCTCTGCTGCTGGCGATGGGTGCCGAGTGTTGCGGGGGCGTGCGGGTACCAGTGACGGGGTGTGAGAGCCTTCGGTAGTGCGGGGAGGTGGAGGAGAGCTGCAGAGGCAGGTTGCGGCGAAGCGGAGGAAGCGACCAAGTCGCCGCCATGTCTGAGTGCGCGCGCATGCGCAGTGTATCATGCATGCCCAGAGTAGGTGGCCAGTGCAGGGAATAGCCCGCTGTGGATCACATGCTGAGCACCAGCCAATAGGGCTGTCAGGTTTCTCCTTCCTAAGATTGATTCATTTGTCGCACCTGGAACCAGGCCAGTCGGAGCTGGGACAAGGAAGGGGTAAGAGGTATGTGCAGGTGTCTGTGGCACCAACACTAGGCCAGATATCCCCTATTAGGCCCCAGCTAGGCAGAGGCTACAGCTGATCGTGAGAGACGCGCACGCAGCCTTTTAGGCACTGTGAAAACAGCCCAGCAGCTCTCAGTGAAATTCTCCTCCAACGTCTGCTCCTGCACTTGAGCTCGGTACATGGAGCACACAGACGTTCCCCTGCAGCAGAGGAGCCATTTGGAGTCATCTGCCACTGATTGGATGTGCCTATTTAACTCCTATCTTGTTGTGAGTAGGATTCTGTTTTTTGTAAACGTACCAGCAGCGAGACGCAACTAATGTATTTTTAGACAGACATTGTCTCTTTTATATCTTAATAAATTAGCTTAACTGTTTATTTCAGCAGTGTTTTGATTGTTCATTGTTTGTTAGTCTTGTAATGTCGTAGTTCTTTGTTGTTATGTTGTTTATGCAGGTGTACACACTATGATTGTCCCTTGTGTTTAATTCCACATGTCCTGAGGAAACTTCTTTGTGGATTATTCAAGTGGATCCGGATGTTCCAGATTGGACTTCTGTAATAAGGTTTTCATATTACATTATATTTGCACTTATTGGACATTTTTGAGGCGCCGGTTTTTATTCATTATATGTATGCCTAGGAATGTGCTGTCACCTCCAGCAATCGGTAAACTGAGGGTAAGAGATCCAGCTGAGATGGTGGTACCCCTCCTGTATGCCTTGTGTGTGCCACTTACTATCGGCCCAGGCTTTTTTAACCTATCCACCGTACTGACTGTGTTGCCTAGGGCGAGAATATGGCTCCCTATTCCATTTTCTTCTGCTGTGCTGGTTTTTGAACACCGTGCCATAAGCAATTTTGAGTGGTTACCTACCACACTATTAATTAGGAGATCTAATTCCTCCAGCGTAAACTTTTTGCTCCTGTTCCTACCAGCAGCAAGGTCAGCAACAGCAGCAGTGCGCACGGGCATTATGTTTAGGTTCCGCATGTTCGATAGGCATCTGGAACGCAACTGTGTTAATTGGAACGCGCATTATATTTTTCACAATGTGCATATGCAGTGTATTGGTTAGCGCATCTCTGCACTATGAACATCCCCCTACTACAGATATCGTTACGATGCTACTTTGGCTAACAGATGTTGTTTTTGCATATAATTAGCTTTGTAGATACCCGTTAATATCAGGAACAATATGACCGTTACTTATTTAGGAAAGCATCAAGTTATTTGACCTAATTTAACGAGGTCTGTGGGTCTGCCCCTTGGTCAGATGATACAAAAACAAGGCGCACAGCACACAGTGAAGTAAAGTAAAATGATGTTGTTTTACTAAAAAGTTAAAGGTTCTGCGTACATAAATTGAGAATAAAACAGGCAATTGGTTAGTGGGGTTACCACACTGTGAGTCAACGGGAACGTTGTACAGCACTGGTAGTGCTCCAGGTGGGCGTGTGGGACTCACTGAGTTTTCTGTACTCTGTAACGGGACTATTCACCGGATATACCACCTGTCAACACTCGGACGAGCGGAGTGTGCCACAAGGCTCCACGAAGGTTCCTCTACTGGCCGGGTACGGATGTGTTCCTGATGCCTGAACTACCTCCACTTAAGAGCTGTACAACATTCCAGGGATACAGTGGCGACATTGTGCAGCACTGGAGAGCGGTGGTGTGGGACCAGACCACCAGAGCAAGAGAGAGAGAGAGACTATCTGCGTGTGGGATTATTCTGCGGGAGATCACCCCACGCGGGGGCGGACATCATCGCGGAGGACATCGCTGGATCGGCGGATCCCAGTGTTTCCTTAGTCAGCGCGCATGGGTGCTGGAGCACCCAGAAGGTACCTATATCCTACATACACGATAGTGGCAGCACTGACCACATATAGGGGTGGGGGCTGTTACCCTTGTGGACACCAGAGTGGTTGGGTGCCCAAGGGTCCCTCAGGTACGGTGGACACGGTGTGGGTTACACGGTGGTGGGATCAGGCCATGCGAGGCGAAGGGGTAGCTTTAACCAGCTTTACCCCATGTGCTCTCGACGGAGCTAACAGTTGGGTGGAAAGTCCGCCCTCTACACCGGCCCCCATCTCTGGGCCGAGCCCCAGGCCTATCAGCGACAGTCTCTTATCCAGTGGCGGTTCCGTAAAAAGGGTTGACCCTGCCGCAATTAGTGGAGGCACTATCCCTGTCACAAAATTACTGTAAGATCAAAGCCTTCTCTGGGGTCCTTCCACTGCCCCTCAGGGAAGAAGCGATAGACTCCTGGAAAGAGCATACGCTAAAAGTATTGGAGGAATGGCCTTGCACTGACGCAGTAAAAAGACAGCGCATCATGGATTGCCTTAGGCCGCCAGCTTCTACCATCGCAGGCATCCACCGGGAGCAAAACCCAGACCTGACGCCCCGGATGTTGGTGGATTTCCTGATGGAAGCATACAGATTGGCGGAAGATGAAGGAGCAATCTGGGCAAAGTACTATGCTCTCTACAAGAAAGAGGGGGAAGAGTTGTCAGCATTCATCCACAGCATTCAATTGGTCCTAGGGACCCTACTCAACCGCCAGTTGATTCCCGCCAATGAGATGGATGAGGTCCTGCGTAAACAGTATTTGCGGGGTTCAAGCCTGAATCACGCCATTGCCAATATGATTCGCTGCAACATCATGCAAGGGAGCCCTCCCACATTCACAGGATTATTGCGACAAGTGAAAGTGCACGAAGTCCATAATCTGTTACACTCCCACCAGAAACCAAAGGGGCAATCTACACCAAAAACCAAGGGGTCTTATGAGAAGGAGGACCTAAGGTCACTAAGTCAGCGGTAGACAAGCCAAAACCCTCCAGGAGGACATCTCCTACCTACGGCGCCCATACGACACCCGGGAAAATCATCTGCTACAGGTGTGGTAAGAAGGGTCACCTCTCCTATAACTGCACTGAGAAGGAAAACAGAGAAGGAAGCCCTTCCCCCAAGAATTGTAACCCTAACGTGATGGTCTGCGGGGTGTATGCTGCCGAAGCCGATCCGACGGATTCATTGGAGGAACCTGTGCCCCGCCTTCGGATCAACCCTCTGGGCAGAGCCCGGATGATGGACATCCCCCCTAGGACCCTTGTAGCCGCGTAGGACCCACAGCCATTATGCATGTCGTTGTGGATGGTGTATATTCCTCGGCCTTGCTAGACTGGGTCTCAAGTGACCATCATATACTGGGGTTTTTATAATCAACACCTACAGCGGCGTCCTCTGCAGTTGGCGGAACATATGAAGGTGAGGGGGCTGAGCAACGAGGACTATCCCATCGATGGGATCATAAAGGTACGGCTGGAAATCGTCCAACTGAACACTGGGAAGACGTTGTCTATGGATGTGTAAGCTCTAGTGTGCCTCGAACCCCAGGAACAGCCTACGTATCCGATTATTCTGGGGACCAACATGGATATAGTGCGAACCATCATCTGATCCTTCCTGCAAGAAGTTGGAGAACTGCCTTTGAGTAGCCTCAACCGCCATCCCCTCATTAGAAGAGTGCTGTCGAATTTCGGCCTTAGATCAACACGGGGTACTTTATAATCGGTCCGCCGGACTGACCAAAATTCCTCCAGGGGAGTGCAGCAAATGGCAGTGTGGTGTTGCTATCCTGATAGAGTCGAAGATGACCACCTGTTCTCCTTGGAAAGCACGTCAGGGAAGATGCTCAGAGGGGATATAATTTAATACCCCAAGTGAGAGAATAGACATCCAAGATACCCTTCCGAACTTATGTATATGCCCAGAATATTTCTCCATTCACCATGGCTCTAGATGCCGGACAGAAATTGGGCCGTATATATCCTGTGAGTCCCATAGAAATTATGCCTCAGGTGAACGCAGCGACCCTATCCCCTTCCGAGAGCATTCTCGCTGTATCGTACCTCGGGATGTGGACGATGTAAGGGGTGTAATACACGAGATGGAAGAAGCGGAGATCTGACTGAATCACGGAGCCCATACGCCTCACCCATTGTAGTAGTGAGGAGACGAATGGTTCGGTGAGACTGTGCGTCGATTATCGAACACTGAATAATTGTTCAGTGCCGGATCAGTTCACTATTCCCCGCATAGAAGAGATTCTCAATACCTTAAATGGGAGTCAGTGGTTCAGCATTCTGGACTTAAGATCTGGGTACTACCAGGTACCAATGAGTAAGGAGGATCAGGAAAAGACTGCCTTTGTCTATCCCCTAGACTTCTATCAATTTACACGTATGCCTCAAGGTATCTGTGGAGCGCCAGCCACATTCCAATGCCTAATGGAAAAGACGATAGGAGACATGAACCCTCGGGAGTGTTTAGTTTAGGTAAGACGTTGGAAGAGCATGAAGGTCGGCTACTAAAAGTACTGGATCGCCTTGGAATAGAAGGGCTGAAGTTGTCACTCGACAAGTGTCAGTTCTGTCACACCTCGCTGACCTACCTGGGACACATTGTGTCATCCAAGGGAATCGCCATGCATCCGGCCTCGCCCAGAAAATGTTATGAAGTTACGCTCATTCTTCGGCTTCTGTGGTTAATACCATCACTTTGTGGAGGGGTACTCCCGTAGGGCCAAGCCCCTCAACAACCTTCTGAAGATATACCCCGAAGAGACAGGGCGAAAAGCCACTTCGGCCCGACAGCCGTTTTGGTGATAAGTGGACGCATGAATGTGAACAGGCGTTATTAGGCCTGAAGAGGAGCCTGAGAGAAGCGTTGGTTCTGGTCTACGCTGACCCTGAACAGCCCTACGTCTTGTCATGGAGAGATCATGTCATGGAGAGATCATGTCATGGAGAGATCATGTCATGGAGAGATATGGTCCAATACCAGAGCCTGGGTCCCCATAGCCGGTGTCATCCGCCAGGCCGTTCAGAAAAAACAGCCTTCCCTGATAAAGCGCGCCCCTAGTGATGTGGTTGCCATTCTCATGCGCGACGCTGACAAGTTCGAGAGACACCGGACTACTCTATAGGGTGGTGCGATACCAGAATCACCCAGACAGACGACAACTGGTTCTCCCCAGGAACCTGCAACATATGGTCCTGAAGGCGCTACACGATGAGCTCAGACATCAGTGTCGACAGGATGTTCGGACTCGTCCGGGACCGGTTCTTCTGGCCGAAGATGCACGAAGTGGTGGAAAGACATTGTCGATGATGCTCCAGGTGCATTCAGCGCAACACCCTCCCGACCCGAGCAGTGCCTATGGCCCATCTGAAGAGCTCAGGCTCTATGGATTTAGTGTGCATGGACTTCCTGTGCATTGAACCTGATGCGCGAGGGATATGCAACGTGTTGGTCATCACGGACCATTACACATGATACGCTCAAGCCTTCCCGACTAAAGACCAGAAGGCCATTATGGTGGCGAAGATCTTCTGGAGAAATATTTTATGCATTATGGCCTACCCAATCACCTGCATTCTGATCAAGGTCAGGACTTTGAGAGCAGTTTAATTTGGGAGTTGCTAAAAATTCTGGATATCACCAAGTCCCAGACAACCCCATACCATCCAGAGGGCGACGCTCTGCCAGAGCGGTTCAACCGGACATTACTGGACATGCTGGGCACGTTAACCGGGGCACAGAAGACAGAGTGGAGTCGGCATGTGGAGACCTTGGTACATGTATATAACTGCACCCACCATGAGTCCACAGGCTTTCCCCCCTACTTCCTTATGTTCGGGCAAGAAGCCAGGCTACCAGTGGACATACGTCAAAGAGTATCCACGGATGGAATACACTATTCCAACCATTTTCAGTACGTAAAGAGACTTCAAGAAAGTGTACAACAGGCTTATCAACAGGCCGAAAACTCTACTGAAAAACGTAATGCTAGCAACAAAAGGTGCTATGACCATAAGGCCAAATATCGGAAAATTTGCCCTGGAGACGTGCTCCTCCACAACTTGGGAATCCCGGGAAAGCACAGACTAGCCGATCGTTGGCGGGATGGCGTCTACGAAGTTGAGTCACAGATGTCTGGTCTCCGAGTCTACCATATAAAAGACGCGGATGGATGGGTAAAGGTATGGCACAGGAATCATCCGCTCCCTATCCCGCAAGTGGAAGATGATGATCCTGAAATACCGGCTACACCCCTGGATGGTGAGCCAAACTCATCAGAGGTTGGTCAAGAGACTGTAACTGACACCACCTCTGAGGACCCGATGGAGGCACTCTTTCAAAGGGGCCCCCAAACTCAAGAGGCATCTCCCGGAGGAGCTACGGGTAAAAGGCCCTATAGACAAGCACCCAGTAGGGTGACTCCAACGAGCCAACCCCTGTATCCACAGAGCCTGTGCTTTGTGCCTCAAAGAGACTGTCCAGAGACATTACTCCCCTCAAGTTGGAGTGGCTGAAGAGCAGCTCCGCCGGAGCCAAAGAGTTGTTCAACCTCCAATGAGGATGACCTATGATCAATTTGGGGCACCCCATTATGAGGCTGAGCAGTGGGCCCGAAGTAAAGTGAGATCCGTCATAGTGATGTTCAGTGAAATGTACAATCTCATGTCAAGTATATGACGTGATAAGTTGTATATATATATTATATATTATGCCCTGCATTTTTATTATATAAACTATGTTGTGTGACGCTGTTCCCAACGGGGTCGTTGGTATTTTTCACCAGGGGGAGGATGTAACCATGTCCCCTCTGGGAGTTCCCCTTGTTCCCCGCAGTCCTTTACCTCATCAGCGGGTGGCGGGAGTGTTGCGGGGGCAGCGGGTGAGGCAAGTCGGTCGCTGGGAGCCTCGCGGTGCACTCGGCTAGCAGGGGCCGCCATAATGTTATGCTCGCCTCTGCAGTGAGTCGTGCATGCGCAGTAGCTGAGAGATGCGGCGGCCATTACAGGGTGCACATGCGCAGTATAGTTGACGCACATAGAGGCTCCGCGGGGACTACAAGCCCCATAGTGCTTCGGGGCAGCATACCAGGTGATGCCACAGCAGCCAATAGGGCTTACAGATTCCCCTGCAGGGATGGATACATTTTTGCATGCTGGAAAAGGCAGAGTCAGTCGGAGCTGGGACACAGACAAGGGAGGGTGAATGTGTGCAGGGGTCTGTGACCATCTGCACTAGGCCAGACATCCCCCTAGGCCCCAGCTAGGCCCCGACTCCCCTGGTGAGAGTAAAGCAGTGAAAGGGACAGGCCCTTAGCTAGGGACATTGCCCCATTACCTGTGTATTCCAGGGATACAGTTGCGACGCTGCGTAGCACTGGAGAGCGGTGGTGTGGGACCAGATCACCAGAGCAAAAGAGAGAGAGAGACTATCTGCGTGTGGGATCATTCTGTGGGAGATTATTCCACGCGGGGGCGGACATCGGCGGAGCCCAGTGTTTCCTTAGTCGGCACACCTGGGTGCTTGAGCACCAGGCAGGTACCTATATCCTAGAGGTGCGCCGAAGAGTATTCTAAAACTTGCCTTAAACTTGACTTGGAAAATCTGGGGCTATCACCAACATGATCCAGATACATCCTGGGTACATGCTGGATACATGCTGCAAACATTTCAGGGACATTTCTGCAGAGACTAATGGCCCATCAGATTAACACAGCAGGGTCCCTGGCAGTCCCATTCAGTTTGAATGGAACTGCCAGGGACCTCCGCTGTTAATCCGATGGGCACGTACTCAAGATGAGTCTAAAATTATATATCTGTCTGCAGAAATGTCACTGAAATGTTGCAGCATGTGCCCAGCACGTAGCCAGGATATACCTGGGTCTTATTTGGGATTGCCCCAGATTTTTTTAGGATACTCGTTGGCACTACAGTACGTGCACCAACATACACCATAGTGGCAGCACTGACCACATATAGGGGTGGTGGCTGTTATCCTTGTGGTTGGGTGCCCGAGGGACCCTCAGGTATAGTGGACACGGTGTGGGTTACACGGTGGTGGGATCAGGCCCTGCGAGGCGAAGGGGTAGCTGTAACCAGTAGAGTTATTACCCAGTTATCACTGTTTATTATATGTTTATCCGTAAAAGGTTATTCTTATCACATACTGTGTGTGCACATTAGTGTTGTGTTTCCTGTGAGGGGCTATTCCCTCTACATTGGGATCCTTCCCAGGTGGAGGCGCTGTACCAAGTTATATTATTGTATCACCCCGGGCGCACAATGGCGGAGGTTTGGGGTCTCTGCGAGCCATTAAGTAAAGCCAGCACCGTAGACTCCTTACCCTAGGGGGAAAGAGGGCTACACAAATAAGAAGCTTATACAGACAGCTCACCCCTCCTTTTGACCCACAAAAATAAATCAAATAGGACCACCCCATCCAAAACTGACTGTCCTTACTACCCATTTAGTGACCAGGTGACTCCCTAGGTATTGAGAACAATTATGCAAGAATTTGCACGCTCTGCCCCAACAACACTTACCATTATTGAAGGCCCAACACACACCTCTTTAACTCACTGAAGACAGGAAGAGAAATGGCAATGCTGTGTCACTATGGAGAGGCAAAGATCCATGTCCCTATGATCCCAATCTACCTGGTTTTGCATAAATATCTTATGCCTAAAAGCTTACCAGGCTGAAGTCATGTAAACCTTGCCAGTTTTCCACATAGTATCCAAATACTATGTTAGAACAAAGAGGAGTACTTGTTCGGCTCCTTTTCCCCTATAACACTAGTGACTATAAAACCTTTCAGTCAATTGCCCACAGTTTTAAGCACCTATTCTCTTAGCATGCTTCTCAAATTTGCCACGCCACCTCCTGTCCCACTTATGGTTGGGAAGGAGCCAATAAGTGGCCCTAAATGCCTTGCAACCCTCAGCCATTCAATCATACAGACTGCTGTGCCCCGCACAGCCTAGGGTAACATAGATGCACTCTGCCACTGCTTCTCCTGCCAGAGACCCGAACCACACGACTGGCAATCCACAGCCATTTAGCTGGGACTAACTGTACAGTAGTGCTTCCTAGCCAGAGGTCACCACCCCCAAGGTTTACCTCTGGCTACCCAAGGTTCACAGCTATGGCTCGCCAAAGAGAGCTGCCACTTGGTGCCCTCGCATGTTCAGAGCTGACAAACAACTTGGGGAGAGGCCTTCCAACTCCTACACCAAGTGGATAACAAGGGATAACAGGGGAACCCCCATCCACACCGCACGTTAGTTCCATCACTCTACAACTAACCACCATGGCACTAGAGCTCCTACAAGGGTGGTGGTCATGAGACCTCCGCCAAAGCACAGGGGTGGACTTTGGCTACTTCCATGTAAACAAGAACATCAAATTAGACTATGGTACATGGAAGATCAGAGCTTATATTTGAATGTCAAAATGCCATCAGGTGATTAGTTACCCGCATAAAAAAAGAAATACATCTCCCAAGCAACTTAAATGTAATAGATGTAAGGAATCTTACCTGTTGCTACTGCGCGCCTCCCCGCTCTGGTTACAGAGCGTGCGCACCTGCAGCTGTTCACACTATGCCATGGAGCTTAGCTCCATCCCCTGTTCACGTCGGTCACGCGTGGCGCGTGCATGTGACATCGTGCACCACTCCCCAGCTGCGTGGCAAGTTATCATCAGGCCCACTTGACTCCTGCAGTCAATCCTTGCCGCCGCAGAGGCCGCGCCTCCGCTTCGCCTCCCTTGCTACTGGTTCCTGTTCCTTTTAAAAACCCTGCTCTCCCCTTCCTGCTTTGCTGAGTATAACCCAGTGTAGCCTTGTGTTCCCTGCATTTGCTGTGCCCTGCCTTGTGTCTTGTCCTAGCGCTTCTTCGTTTGACTTCTTGTGTACCGACCCGGTTTGACTTTGGACCCTCTCTGGCGAAAGACCCCGGCTTGATTATTGGACCCTCTCTAGAATTCGATCTCGGCATACTCCTGACTTACCCGCACCTCTCCAACCCCTGACCACGGCTCAACGGACATCGACCATCCCACTGGCTCTGCCCCTGGACTCCGGGAAGTATACCGACCAAACCAAAATCTGCAACCCAGACCCAGGTATGCTGACCATCCACCCTCCAGGCGTGCCTCCGCTGCTGTGGGTGCGCACTATAGTTCTTTCCCACCTCAGTACCGGGGTCCCGCCTTGTTCGCGGTGAGCTCAAGCGTTACAATAGAGAATTCAGTTCTACTTGTGGCAAAAGGATGTTTGTATTGTATTGAACTGCCTTGTAACCCCTTCGCTATCAGTTAGGTCCCTCGGGTGGTGAAGAGTCTATAAGGCCTATTCACTAAACTTTAATAAGTGCATTAATGCTGGTTAAGTGCCCCTTTCAAATGATATTTCATGTGCAGCTTTTCACAAAGCTTTGATTACATGGTAATATTGTACTAAAACGGCTTTTTTAATGAGATTTAACAAGGAAAACTGATATGCATATCGTTCTATAAACATTGGCACCCTTTTCTCACCACCTAAAGGGTGGCGAGAATTGCGATTTGCATATCACAGAGTTTATTTTTACTGCAAAGGATTGACCCACATTAATTTCTGCTCCGGAGACCCCGATTCAATCCTAGGCATAAAATTACAGCCAGCTTAATTACCTTAGCAGCTAAAGGGTAAGGCAATGATGGGGTTAAATAGAGGCACTTATGTGTTGTTGGTAGAGGGGGTGGGACGGTGAAGGGGATAGTTGCCCCGGGGTGGATGTTTAGGCTTCTCGGGAGGGTTGCAGTAGGAGTTAACCCCATTCATTGCCTTACAACCGCTAAGGTAATGAAGGGGTTAGCCCATCGCGCTACCCTCCCGCAAGGCCTAAGGCTAAGGACCCGCAGAGGTCGGCGGCGCGTGCGGCCGTGGGCCACCAGCTCCTTTCCTCCAGTCTGGAGGTCCCCGCTGGCTCCTTCCGACGTGGTTGACTGCGTGCTGTGACGAGTCAGCCAGCCGATGCTGCAAGCTTCTGGTGGTCAGAAGCGCTGACGCATTACGTGGTGCAGCAGTCAGCCAATGAGGAGGGGAGGGAGGGAGGCGGCTACGGGTAGGGAGGTGGCTACAGGAGGGAGGCAGCTACCCTCTTCCCCCTGTCTGCTGAGGGGGTGACGGGGCACAGATCCGCTCACTGTCTCTCCCGGGAAGCAGGACGGCCGTGCGGGCGCTTGCAGCGGGGCCTCGGCCTAAACACTCACCCCGGAGCAACTACCCTCTTCGCCCACCCCATCTACCCCCAATAAACCAGGTACTTTGGCTTAACGCTTTCATTGAGCTAATGAACCTGTTTTAATGTTTACATTCTCCAGCGTCATGTGACCGGGACATTTAAACGCACAGGAGATACCGGCACCCCATACCAGGCCCTGTAACTCGGGAAGCAGGGGGTCCCTGAGGCTGAAATTAATGCGGTTCAGTTCAGGAGGCCCCCTGCTTCAATACTCTATTATTAAAATTAATATTAAAACCGCGCGATCGCCTGTAAGAGCTGTGCAGGGAGATGCAGCTCTCTCCGTGCAGCTCTTCCAGGCTGTTGGAGCGAAATCGCTCTTTAAGCAAACACAAATAGTGCGATGTTGCATTTTTTTTACCACACTACTTTATAAAAAAACTTGCAATTTTTCTTAGTGAATACTCTTTTGACACAGCTTTCTTATAGTGCGGTAAGAACATGCAAACCCGCTCAGTAAAGCACTGAGCTTATCGAAGTTTAGTGAATAGGCCCCTAAAGGTGAAATCTTTAAATGCTGTCTCATAGTAACACTCATGATTGTGTAACGGGTATTCCCTGTGAATACAGACGCTACTACCTGCTGTGTATACCTGTGTGGCTCTCGGGGAGCCTGGGGTACATACATATAATACAATCTCGTGGTGCAACGCCTCCACCTGGGAGGGATCCCAACGGAGTGGGAGGAGGGTCTCACAGGAAACAATCACATTTAGAAAACAGTTGTAAAACAGAACAGGCATATATGAGCATAACATTTACTAAACACATTAAAGGTTAGCACTGCATAAGGATATTGCATAATCCCCACACCCTCCACCGTGTACCCCCACACCGTGTCCACAGAATAACCCCCCTTGTCCCGTGGTCAGCGCTGCCCCTATGTGAGAGTACTCTCGTGTGTGCACGTGCGTAACGTTACCTGCCCAGTGCAACGGCACCTGGGCGTTAAAGACTCTTCACAAAGGATCAGACGAGCTTTAGGGTGATGTCCGGTTCCTCCGGTGAGAAGATCTGTGAGGGTGGTCCACCCTTGGTACGGTTCCGCTCTCTCTGCTGAGCAGGCTTGATCCCAAGCGTCCGCTGTGTCCCTAACTGGCTCTCAATAGTAAGGGGCAGGGTCCCTAGCCTGGGGCCTGTCCCTGAAACAACTCAATACTACTGGTGGCTCAAGGCTATCTGGGGCCAAGGGGGCTGCTGGCCTAGTATAGGGAGTCACTGACTCCTGCACCCTACCTCCTTCCCCTAGCTGCTCCTGTTGCCGACTGACTTGATGCAAAACCCCGCGAAATGTATTTAATCTCCTCTGCAGGGAGATGCTGCGGCCCTATTGGCTCCCTGGCGTCACGTGGGGTCCCCTAAGGCTCATGGGACTTGTAGTCCCTAACTGGAGCCCTCCTCTCATTGGCCCCCGTTCGCGAGCTTGTCCTGCGCATGCGCCAACCTCCGTAGTGGCCACTGTGATAAGGGAACCCATTGTGCATGCGCAGCCACATAGAAGATGGCGGCGCCCTGCCGCCCTGCTTCGGGAGCGCCGGGAGTCAACCCGATCTCGGCCCTAGCAACCGGCCGCACGCGGCCCCGGCAATCCCCCGAAGCAGGATCCCACCGCCCCCACTCTTGCGACCGGCCGACGGGGCCGCCATGGGGCCCGGCGGCACCCGCGATCGCCAGCAAGGTGAGGGGGGGCGACAGGCAGAGGGGGACCTGGCTACAATTGTATTAACGTTCCTTTCCCTGCTAAGAATAGAAATCACTGCCATATGAAGCAATAGCGCTGCTGGATACTTAATACTTATATGCATAGTACTTCCTAATTACTTTATTTTGTGTTTCAAAAACTTTAGTAAGGAGCTTGAAGTACATTGCAAGTAGCCTATCCCCATAACTGAAAGGAGAAATACTATTTCTACAGGTCTCTTTTAAGATGGCGGTCTGATGTTATACCATCCAACTACCCCCTTTCTCCTTCAAAAGTATAATAAAGAAAAAAAATGGAATATTACTGAATGAAAAGGCATTTTATAATGGGGTGTATCAAATTGTCTCAGCATCAAACCTGGAAACATTTTTTAAATCTTTCCGAGCAGCAAAAATCCACCTTGTGTGAGGTGACATAAAACATGCCCAATATAAAAACTTGGAAAGCAAGTTATGGAATCAGAATTTTAAATGTGGTATAATGCGTCAAAGAAAACTTTTTCCGGTGCATTGAAAACACTTTTGGTAGGTACGATTAAAAAAATTAAAATAAACAAATCACTCTTCACTATATAAATTATATGGTGTATTCTTACCATTTGTGCATACTATACTTAATAACGTTTCTAAGGCCGCATTTATAACGACGGCGACACAACTGACGTCACCCGTCGCCGTTACCACTGGCGAAAGTTAAACTTTAGTTTGGAGCAACGACGCTGGCGACAAGGCCAGTGACGTCACAAAGGGGGCCGGCAGAGTGCAGTAGGCGCTCTGTGATTGGTGTAGAGACAGTCACATGTGGCGACTGTCTCTCCCAAAATCAAATTGCAATGGCTTTCAAATTTTTGATATCTCCGTCGCTGTCTCCGTGCTTACTATAAGCGCATGCAACGGATTCCATGTATTTGTTTTGTCGCGACGTCGCCACCGCCGGGCACTATAAGCGCAGCCTTAGCCTTCTTATGTACATGTATACATTTATGTATTCTTACCATCTTTGTTTATGTATAACTGTGTACCATTTCCGTGTCCTTTTTGAAGCGTTGGTATTTCAAAATTGACCTCACAGATGTATATTCCCACATCACTCGGATTGACCGAGTGAATCTGTAGCACTGCTTTGTCCTGCGTTAAAGTATAACTACAATTATTACAGTTATTGTACGCGAGTTCAGATTTATTTTTCGTACTCCAAAGAATACTTGCTAAAATATTTTTATGCTCATTTTCTGTTGGTGAAGTGCTATTTCTTCTTTTCCATTGAACTCTGATCTTCTCAACTGTATTGTTAATATCCCAGGAACATGTTATAACGCCCGTCTGTCCCTCTTGTAATTGTAACTGCTCTGGTGTCTGAGTGAGGTTTAATTCATCAGAGGCAAACACTGTTAAAAAACAAAAAAAACAAAGATAAAAGTAGAACAACACATAGATGGTATTTTTTTAAACAGATTTTTGTCCAAGTAAGAAAGTAGATTGCTTATAATTGTATGATTATACATACATAAATTAATCCAACTGAGCTGGCCTTTATTTGAAATCAAAACACACAAATACCCAGTAAGCTCATTTAAGCCCCAAAAGTTATATATATATATATATATATATATATATATATATATATATATATATATATATATATATATATATATATATATATATATATATATACACACACACACACCTCTTTTGTGTTTGTTTACATTATTTTAAATCACCATATTATTTTATATAAAACTGTAAGTGGCCTATTCTATAAGCCTTGATAAGCCATTTATCGATGCCTTTTCGGACAAAATGCCTACTGCTATAAGCCTCGATAAGTGGGAGATAAAGGCATGAATCGCCAATTTTTTCAGCCGTCCAAAACAAATCGCCTGGTGAGCGGCAATAAGCCACTTATCGGCAGGTTCTGAAACTCGTGCAATTCTAGTAGCCTTGATTAGTTTATCGAGGCTATTTTCGGCTCTAGAATGGTTCCCCCAAAGAGTTTCTCCAAAATCATTACGCCAGGAAAGGTTGGTGTGAAGCTGGGGAGAAGCTGCTGAGAAAGGGGTGAGAGAGGACTTAGAAAAAAAAAAAGATGCATTTTTTCTGCATGGGATTGATGCCCAGAGTCTCATTAATATTAGCACCAGAGGCCCCCGGCATGAATCCCATGCAATAAAAATGCATTCACAGGCAACTTCATTACCTTAGTGGCTGACCGCTAGGGCAATGAAGGAGTTAACTACCATTGCCATGTTGATTGTGTGTAGCGGGGATGGGTGAAGGTGGTATTTGGCCCTTGGTGGTGTTTAGGCCTTGCGGGGGACTTGCAGGTGGAGTTTTCATTAACCTTTCATTACCTTAGCGGTTAATACTGCTAAGGTAATGAACCACCCTGTAGGCCTAAACATCCATCCTTGGGGCTACCACCCCTTCACCAAATCCCTCTACCCACAATAAACAAAAATACACACAACAACCCTTCTTTCCACCTCCTCTACCCCCAACAACCCCCCTCCCCCCAACACTTACAGTACAGTAATGGGCAAAATTACTATTATTATGGCTAATAGAGCATTTTCCCATTGTAAATCAAACATTAGTCAGCCAGCAAAAACTAACCTCAGTCTTAATATGAATCTCAAAGTCCCTCTGAAGGAGCTTCAGACCCTCAACCTAGATATGGAAGTCTCCCGCCAGGAGATTGTCATTCTCAAAGCAGATGTGCGTAAATGGAAGGAGGACTACATGGAGGCCCTGATAATTACAGAGACTGCAAAAAGAGAAAGGAAGGGAGGGGGGTGGGGGAGGGGGGGAGAGAGGGGGGGAAGAGTGGGGGAGGGGGGGGGGAAGAGTGGGGGAGGGGGGGGGGGAAGAGTGGGGGAGGGGGGGGGGAAGAGTGGGGGAGGGGGGGGGGAAGAGTGGGGGGGGGGGGGAAGAGTGGGGGAGGGGGGGGAAGAGTGGGGGAGGGGGGGGAAGAGAGGGGGGGAAGAGAGGGGGGGAGGGGGGAGGAGGGACGAGCACAAGGGAAGGCCCCAATCTCAAGCTCCCAGTTGTGTGACCTGCCTTCATCAAGTGGGGGAAGGACACTTCTAAATTTGCCTGATGTCACACCTGCCGCTGTCACTCAAATACAGCTTTTCAGAGGGGGAAAACCCCAGAATAACTACTTGCAACCTGATTGTACCAGGACTTACTGCCAGGAGGGAAGAAACTAGTAGCCACAGATGTAGGGTGACCATTCGTACCGGTTTTACCGGGACAGTCCCGTTTTTTTGTGTCCTGTCCCGGTTTTAAGTCGTCCCGGTTTTTGTCCCTGGTCCCAGTATTGCGGGGCAGCGGCGATGAGGAGAATGCGGCGGCCGGTAAGTATTTTGTATGTGTGTGTATGAATGAATGCTGCCGGGGGGACTGCATGAATGATGTTGCCGGGGGCGGGACTTAGAATGCTGGCCGGCCTGCAGGGGATTGGTTGCAGGCAGGTCACAGGAAGCCGGGGGCGGGACTTCCGCTTTGTGCAGAGCACACGTGTCTTCCCGGCTTCCTCTGTGCGCGTGAGTGTCCCCCTTCTGTCCCGGGTCCCAGCCAGGGGGGGGTAATAGGAGGTGGTAGCGGGGGTGCACCTGCCTTTGTACCACCTTGTACCTTTGCCCCCCCACGGTGCTCCCAGCATTGCCCCTCCTGGCGCTCCCAGCATTGCCCCCCCCGGCGCTCCCAGCATTGCCCCCCCCGGCGCTCCCAGCATTGCCCCCACCGGCGCTCCCACCATTGCCCCCCCGGCGCTCCCACCATTGCCCCCCGGCGCTCCCACCTTTGCCCATCGGCGCTCCCACCATTGCCCATCGGCGCTCCCAGCTTTGCCCCCCGACGCTCACAGCTTTACCCCCCGGCGCTCACTTCCCCCCGTCCCCTTGGTGTGGGAGATGGGCTCGGGGGTGGTCAGTGGTTGCTGCGCGGTTGCGGGCGGTGCAGGGGCTGGCGGGCGGTGCAGGGGAGGCGGGGTGTATCTGTGTGTGTGTGTGTATCAGTGTGTATCAGTGTGTGTGTGTGTGTGTGTGTGTGTGTGTGTGTGTGTGTATCAGTGTGTGGGGGGGTGTGTGTGTGTGTGTGTGTGTGTGTGTGTGTATGTGTGTGTGTGTGTATGTGTATCAGTGTGTGTGTGTGTGTGTGTGTGTATCAGTGTGTATATATCAGTGGGTGTGTGTGTGTGTGTGTATCAGTGGATGTGTGTGTGTGTGTGTGTGTGTTGTGTGTATAAGTGGATGTGTGTGTGTATCAGTGGGGGTGTGTGTGTGTATCAGTGTGTGTGTATCAGTGTGTGTGTATCAGTGGGGGTGTGTGTGTGTATCAGTGTGTGTATCAGTGTGTGTATATCAGTGTGTGTGTGTGTGTGTGTGTGTGTGTGTGTGTGTGTGTGTGTGTGTGTGTGTGTGTGTGTGTGTGTGTGTGTGTGTGTCAGTGGGGGGGTGTTGTGTGTATCAGTGGGTGTGTGTGTATCAGTGGGTGTGTGTGTGTATCAGTGGGTGTGTGTGTGTGTGTGTGTGTGTGTGTGTGTGTGTGTGTGTGTGTGTATCAGTGTGTGTGTGTATCAGTGTGTGTGTGTGTGTGTGTGTATCAGTAGGGGTGTGTGTATCAGTGTGTGTGTGTGTGTGTGTGTGTGTGTGTGTGTGTGTGTGTGTGTGTGTATCAGTGGGGGGGGTGTATCAGTGGGGGTGTGTGTATCAGTGGGTATGTGTATCAGTGGGGTGTGTGTGTGTGTGTATCAGTGGGGGGGTGTGTGTGTATCAGTGGGGGTGTGGGGGTGTATCAGTGGGGGTGTGTGTGTGTATAAGTGGGTGTGTGTGTGTGTGTATCAGTGGGGGTGTGTGTGTATCAGTGTGGGGGGGTGTATCAGTGGGGGTGTGTGTGTATCAATGGGGGTGTGTGTGTGTATCAATGGGGGTGTGTGTGTATCAGTGGGGGGGTGTGTGTATCATTGTGTGTGTGTATCAGGGTGTGTGTGTGTGTGTGTGTGTGTGTGTGTCTCTCTCCCACCCTCTCTCTCCCCCACCCTGTCTCCCTCCTTCCCTCCCACCCTGTCTCCCTCCTTCCCTCCCACCCTGTCTCCCTCCCACCCTGTCTCCCTCCCACCCTGTCACCCTGTCTCCCACCCTGTCTCCCTCCTTCCCTGTCTCCCACCCTGACTCCCTCCTTCCCTCCCACCCTGTCTCCCTCCTTCCCTCCCACCCTGTCTCCCTCCTTCCCTCCCACCCTGTCTCCCTCCTTCCCTCCCACCCTGTCTCCCTCCTTCCCTCCCACCCTGTCTCCCTCCTTCACTCCCACCTTGTCTCCCTCCTTCCCTCCCACCCTGTCTCCCTCCTTCCCTCCCACCCTGTCTCCCACCCTGTCTCCCTCCTTCCCTCCCACCCTGTCTCCCTCCTTCCCTCCCACCCTGTCTCCCTCCTTCCCTCCCACCCTGTCTCCCTCCTTCCCTCCCACCCTGTCTCCCTCCTTCCCTCCCACCCTGTCTCCCTCCTTCCCTCCCACACTGTCTCCCACCCTGTCTCCCTCCTTCCCTCCCACCCTGTCTCCCTCCCACCCTGTCTCCCTCCTTCCCTCCCACCCTGTCTCCCTCCTTCCCTCCCACCCTGTCTCCCACCCTGTCTCCCTCCTTCACTCCCACCCTGTCTCCCACCCTGTCTCCCTCCTTCCCTCCCACCCTGTCTCCCTCCTTCCCTCCCACCCTGTCTCCCTCCTTCCCTCCCACCCTGTCTCCCTCCTTCCCTCCCACCCTGTCTCCCTCCTTCCCTCCCACCCTGTCTCCCTCCTTCCCTCCCACCCTGTCTCCCACCCCGTCTCCCTCCTTCCCTGTCTCCCACCCTATCTCCCACCCTGTCTCCCTCCTTCCCTCCCACCCTGTCTCCCACCCCGTCTCCCTCCTTCCCTGTCTCCCACCCTATCTCCCACCCTGTCTCCCTCCTTCCCTCCCACTCTGTCTCCCATCCTGACTGAGTCTATTTCTACTTCATCAACATTTAGATGATAAGACTTTTTGCACTCTATCCACACATATATCCTTTTTGGACATTTATTCATTCACATTGTGTATCACTTATATGCGCCAGGTTTATTTCTATTTTGTATTGTAATTTTGTTTGGGTATTGCTTGAGATAGTCCCCATATTAGAACACCCGGCAGCTTCTTTCACCACCTGTCATCACCGATTGTGCACTGCACTGTTTCACACAGGTTGAGCGCTAACTATAGTATCACTTGTTTTAACACTAATCTATGTTGTCTGTGGTTCTGACTCATAATTTTCACTGACTGAAATCTGAACCGAAGTGTTAGTTTCATACTAACAATACATCCTGGAGTTGTGAATCAAAGTAGTGGTACTCCATACCCCCTCGGGTAAAGGTGGCCAATCCAGTCCTCAAGAGCCACCAACAGGTCAGGTTTTAAGGATATCCCTGCTTCAGCACAGGTGGCTCAATAAGTAGCTAAGTAAATGAGCCACCTGTGCTGAAGCAGGGACATCCTTAAAACCTGACCTGTTAGTGGCCTTTGAAGACTGGAGTTGGCCACTCCTGCCCTAGTACAATTGCAGCTCTGTCACTCATAACAGCTACTTCGTTGGCCTTGTCCCTCATACACAGAGTACATACATACATAACATACACAGAGTACATACATACATTACATACATACATACGATTGGAACCGGTGGGTCCTCTGGAGATGAACAACATTATTTTTAGTTCAGGGGAATACCCAGTTCCCAAGATACTTACTAGGGAAGTTACAAGTATTACTTGCTAGTTTTGAAAAGGGGATTTAAATGGCCCTCCAGGAGGAAGGCACAACTGATGATGTGTTTTCTTATTGGTCCAAGATTTGACAGCCATTTTGTTTCCCCGTAAGGAGATTTCAACTTGGTAACTTCACCGTTGAGTATCTCGAGAAACAGGGTGTCATAAGAGCTGAAAATAGTGTTGTTTGACTCGGGGGGGGGGGGGGGGGAGTGTCCAACTAACCACCCTGTAAAAATGGGGGGTAAAACAGAGTAGGAAGAACTTAAATTAGAAGATAAAATTGATAAAAAGGATAGATTTATGAAAACAATGATGCTGAATTTAAAGCACCCGCTTCATATACCAATTTCAGCCCCTCGCAACTTTGGACAAGTCATTTTATCTCTCTATGCCTCGGGCACCAAGATTACATTGTTAGCTCTATGGGACAGGGACTTCAAAATTCTACGTACAACACTGCTTACGATGTTAGTGGTAGATCCTAAAAAGTCTGTTAATGACTTAATGAGACGTTAACTACAGTTAGCATCTCGTTAAGTGCTAACAGGGATCTTAAAAGCTCACTAACGCAGTGTTAAGTGCTGTTTTCAATGCTATGAATGATATGCAAAAGAGGGGTTTCCTCTAACAACGCATATCCGCAGAGCATCGTTATAGTTCTCAGGGATTTAATGGTACGTTAGTTAGGTCAGAGCTAAATAGGTCCTTCACAGGGTCTGGATAAGAGTAAGACCACAGTTAGGTGTGATTTAACTGTCGTATTGTTATTTACAGGGTTCTTTTCCTCTTCTATCTTCTCTTTTTTATACTTTAATTAAACCAATTAAGTGTTTGCATGGGAGTAACGCCACATTTGAGTAAGACAGACTTATTTGAAGCTAATGTAAGGCAGTGCTAACTTCATCTGGCGTTAAGCCTATGTTAATGAGATCACAAATGGCCATTGGGTTTGCATATATTAAGCTTTGTGGATACCCGTTAAGTTCAGGGAAGCTAACAGACGTTACCCATTTACGTAACGTCATGTTCGGAGCCCAGATTTAGCGGACCTCTCGGTATCTACCCTTTAGTGCATTATAAGAAAAGCATATTACTTTCAAAGATTTCTAAAATCAACATATCATTGTGCTAGCTTCCATGTACAGTATGGTCCAGACACAAATTCTGAGCCAGTCTATAAACAACTCAGTGCAAGTTATTGAACTTTCCTCAATATCTTTATCATTTGGGAGGAAATTTCAATCAAAGTCAAAAATCACAAAAATGTTAAGAAAATCTTAATTAATTTGTGCAAGAGGAAGAATTCAAATGATTCAATAAAAAAATATTGCATTGCAACATAGGAGAAGTAAACAAACAATTTATGAATTGAGTAAAATAGCAGCTAAATTATAAAGGTATAGAAATAATCCGTTTACACATATTATAAAATACCAAGACAACACAAAGAAACATAACAATTTTAAAAGGTATTGAGGGTTATTTACAGTATTAAACCCGGGCACCATTGCACGGAAACTCCCACTAAAAAGGATTAAGAAGAATTTGAAGTGCGAATCTATATGCAAGCTCTGTATAATGTCTGTGATCAAGGCTACACACCTCAATAACCCTGAATTGGAGTAACATTAATAACACAGAAAGGTGCTACGTACTAAGATCATGTCTGACATTTCTTTGTGCGTTAAAATTGTACTTGAAAAAAATAGTCCAAACCTTCATAAACTGGCATCGTATGCAGGGATGTCATTGTGTGACCTCATACATTCGATGCATACAGTAGCTCTTTGTCTAAAATGTAGTTTGACGCATTACGTCATGTTGGATAGCCGGCTGAGGCAACTCAAATAAATCTCAATATTAGTGATTTATTTATTTATTTATAACTGGTATTCGTAAATATAAATTATTAGTGTAACATTATCCACAATATCCATAATGGTGAAAATAATACATTTTGTGAATCTATATAAGTAAACATCTGTGCTGCAGCAAATACTTTATATGTGTGGTTGATATATAGAAACCTATATCTGTGCTAACAATATTAACAGACTTTTTTTAGGATTTGGGGGAAATTTTGATGCAGCTTAAACTACGCTCAGGTACAAAACATTTTTAAGTACGTATCATTTACATCTGTGTTTTATGTACATCCCATTTGTGTGTGCCATAAATATAGCGAACTAAAGCCATTTTTTTTATGCTTGAGGCACACAAGTAGGAAAATAAGGTAACAATATAGACACACAATACAATGCTTAATTTAGTACATACAGTAGGTCCCAAAGTTTTGGTGTAGGAGTGAACAGCTTATGTTTGTGATATCCCATGGTGTGCTCTGTCTCGGTTGAAGAAAGCTGACAGATCTAGAGGATCTTAACATTTGGGATAATACACCAACTATTAAACATGCCACTTCCTTTTTTATTACCTCCTTTTTATGTGATTCCTCATTTAAAATAGCTAGACGTATTGGACACTCCATATACACGATGTAACACTGCGAATGTTGTTCATGAATTTGAAGAGCTTACACAGTACGCTCCGTCTCTTCCTGGACAGGAATAAAATACTGTATGTATTTGCAGATAAAACATTGGTTGCAAGAACCTGGCATTAAATAATCTGGTAGAGGATTTCTTACTTGTATTGAATTTTCATTAAAGTCAAATTCTCGTAGCCTCATTTCAGCTATTACATGTAGAGAAAGAGATTTCCACATGGAAATTCCTATTCAATTACAGAGTTATAGCTCCAGCCTGCTTCTTAATCAAACAAAGAGTGTAAAATACATTAGGCACGTTCTATAGTGCCGGGCGCGTGCTGCGCCGTGCGAGTGAGCAGATGTTTAGTTGGCTGACGTTAGTCAGGCTTTCTATAGAAGGGCCGCGCACGGCAGGAGAGGGGAGCCGACACACACCGGCGAAAATTAGGAAATTCATCTTTTCGCGCCGCTGCCTGCGGTCAAATGTATGTGTGTATGTATGCGTGGATGCGTGGATGCGTGTTTGTATGGATGGATGTGTGTGTGTGTGTGTGTGTGTGTGTCAATAATTGCAGAAGTTAAAAAAAAAATATTTATTAAAGTTTTTTTTTTTCTTTAAAAAAAATCTTATCTAGGACTTACTTTCACTCACACAACCCATGCACACACATATACTCACACATACACACACATATACTCACACATTACCTGCAGCTCCCGGCACTATATACAGGAAAAGCATGCGGCACGCGCGTTCGCATAGGAACGCACGGCCACATGCTGTATATAACAGCCCTTAGACGAGTTGTCAGAGGATGCTCTGAGACAGGGGGAGTTTCCCCAAAATGTAACATTCTAGAAATGATTTTAAAAACAATATATCAGATAAGACACTATCCTTTTCTTAGTAAGATAAACTTCATTGGAATCACATAATACCAATAGACTCCTTCACAAATATTACTTTGCATCTAAGATTGCCATTGTAGCTGATCGGAAAAACCCCCTACTATACGATTGGCTTTTCTAAAACCTAGAACATCATAGCCATGAAAAAACACAGTGCATTTTTTTTTATAATAGCAATCAGGTTAGTCAAAGTTGGGTACCGTACCATTCTTGGAATACAGAGATACTTATATTTTCAATACTAAAACTTAACGACATAAGTGAATTTCCTTTTCGTTTGTCCGACACAATAAGATATCGTGAGTAAAAAAAAGTAACCAAAAAACTCATACACCTTACAATATATAGCAAATAAAAATACCACTTGTGAGCACATTCACGTCTTACACAGGTCCACAAACCTGCCTTTCCCCATTATCTCTTAGCATACAATGCTTCTACAGCAGCCAGGGATTCTGGGTAATGACATACAAATGAGCACTCACAGTTTGACACTTTTTGCTTCGTCCATTTCAACATGGAACCCTGTAAGCTTAAAACCTTACTAAAAATGACAACCTGCAGGCATAGTGAAAAGAGAATGAGAACATGTACTAACAGTGTATATTTGGATTTGGCAGCTGCACTATGGGTTGAAAAGTACCCCTATAAATATACAGGGTTTTATTTTAAAGAAGTCAATTTTGGCAGATTTTAAACATAGTAAGTAAGCACACGTGCAAAACATGGGCGCACAATTCGTTGCATCTTTCCGACACGTCAAATAGCGAATGAGTACTATGATAAATACAATAGAAATCTCCCCACACAAGCTTAACTGTAAGACTTTCTGAGCATGGTAACATACATTACAAGGGAAGCTGCTATATTTTACAATGTGCGGTAATCTCGCGCAACCACATTTATGAATATTAACAGCAACTAATAAGGGATCAACATGTGTAAATTATTCAAAAAAGCAATCATATATTTGAGATCATTTTAAGTCTCAGTTCTGAGCAGCCGTGGTTTTCAACCTGCTCCTCAGAATGACCGAGCACTTAAACTACACACAAACAGTTTGTTGCTAATACACCAACACATCGTGTGACTGGGTTTTACTGAGAACGTTTGAAAACCACTGTCCCACTTTTCAAGCTAAAACTTACATCAATGCTGCCTCTGATCAAATTGTAATATATTTATCAGCACGTGTGACAACGAATAAAAAGAAAAATACTCACCGTGATAATACAGGTGGAGAGTATAAAGAAGATAATGTTGTGCTGTCATTATAACAGAACACTGGTTTTGTGCAGCTGTACACCAAACACACTTTAAGAAATGACAAGAAGTGAGGATGTGGCTATGACTATAAACCTCGTCTTCCCCTTTTTGGCTTTAAATTCTAAACGTGTTGTATTCTAAATACAAGTGTGTCTCTTGATCTACAGTATCTGTAACTGTTACATCTGTAACATATATTATCTCTTACTGTGCAGGCAATGTCTTGTATATAATGCATAACCCTGCTTACTTAATGTAACTATGTATTTGTAACCATGTATCTGTCATCATAACTCTGTGCCCAGGACATACTTGAAAATGAGAGGTAACGCTCAATGTATTACTTTCTGGTAAAACATTTTTATAAATAAATATCCATGTATTGTGCAGGCTTCATAGCGTAACTTGTAAATAAATCAATTTAATCAAATAAAAAAGCCACCAGGAGTTGCAATCACAAGGATAGAGTTAAAAATTGCATGTCAGAGATGCAAACTCTGTAGGAACGGACGCTGAGCTCGCGGGATAGACGTATGTAAGCTGGAGGGTATCAGCAACAGATAACTGGATCGTGGTGGATACCTTCAGGAGGTGTAATTCCATTGTGCGGTGGTTCACGCCTTCGGTGCCACGGATAGCTGCAACTGACCAAGCTGAGAAAATGGCAAGACCTCTCTAAGTAGAATTACTTCCGCATCAGCTTATAGAAACATCTGTACTTCCCTACTCGTTTCTTCATGAACGTGACGTCATCAGGTGGTTTTTGATCTGTCACTGGCAGGGGTTTAAAAGCCCCAGGTTACTAAGCAACCCATAATGCTAGTGATGCGAAAGGTTAATCAATTAAACAGACATGCAACACAAAATAAATGGTACTAAAATAGGTGGAATTGCATATACAGGCAGTCCTCGGTTATCCGACGCAATGCGTTACTCAAAATGGCGTCAAATAGCGAAGCGTTGTAAAGCGAAACCCGTTTTCCCATAGGAACACTGTTTAAATTAAACGTTCCGTTCCTGAAGGCATTTTTAATGCTGAAATACACAGAAAATGTTACTCAAGCAATAAGATATGCTGCACACACATAGATTATGATGGAAACATTATATTTATTGATTCCAGAACTGTAAAATAAAACTATAAAAATAAAACCATGCTGTATTCTGTACAGAAATGTACACGAGCAAACAAAAAACACATCTGTTATTGGAGGAAGATGATTGGGGCGGGGGGGTCTTCAACAGACAACAGACTTTTTGGAGGTGATGTAGGTGGAGTTGAAGGTTTCGGTCTCTTTAAGAACCTCTTCATTGACGTCTGGACAGATCCTTTCCTTTTCTGCGTGTAGATCTCTCTATAGCAGCTGATTTGGTTAGACACCCCACGACTGACTGTTGAACTCCGTTCAATGTTAGGGTCATGATCCTCAAATATGGCCAGTGCGCTATTAATGTGCTTGAATGCCGCAGTCAACATTTTGTTGACAATGATTTACGTGGCTGTGCCACATCAGCAGATTGGTGGGCCTCCTCTTCAGCAATTTTTTGCTCTTCTAATTGCATGAGGTCTTCATTGCTCAACTCGTTAGAATGTGAGGCGAGCAACTCCTCAATATCCTCGGTTTCCACCTCCAAGTTGAGATCTCTGGCCATTTGCACAACAGGTTCTGTAACTTCTGCAACAGTCTCTGTAAGGCCTTGGACATAAGACACAAAATCCGGGCACAAATTACGCCAAACTCCATATAAATTGGATTGTTTCACCTCATTCCATGCCTCTCCGATGTTTCTCACTGCATGGAGAATGTTGTAACCCTTCCAAAATTCTTTTAAGGTTGGACCACCTTCCACATCGGTTGCTCTGATGGCCTGGGCAAATGTTCGCCTAAAATAGTAGGCCTTGAATGAAGCGATAACCCCCTGGTCCATCGGCTGTATCAGTGAGGTGGTGTTGGGGGGCATGAACACCACCATGACGTTTGGATGATGGTCATCCAGGTACACGGGATGGCCAGGAGCATTGTCCAGGAGCAGCAATGCTTTGAAATCGAGGTTCTGGTTCATGCAATATAATTGCACAGCTGGAATAAATTGATGCTGGAACCAGTCCTCAAAAAGGCTCCCTATTACCCCTGCCTTACGGTTGGACTTCTAAATCACTGGAAGTGTGCTCTTTGCATAACCCTTGAATGCCCTAGGGTTTTCTGCATGATAAACAAGCAAAGGTTTTAGCTTGAAATCACCTGCAGCATTTGATCCAAGCAGAAGAGTCAGCCTGTCCTTTGCAACTTTAAACCCGGGCATAGATTTTTCCTCTTTTGCAATGTAGCTTCTACTGGGCATTTTCTTCCAGTAGAGCCCAGTCTCATCAACATTGAACACTTGACGTGCGCAATAGCCACCGTCCTCTATAATTTTGGCCAATGTAACAGGGAAGGTTTTAGCTGACTCCTCATCAGCACTAGCAGCTTCACCGGTCACTTTAATGTTATGCAAGTTTGCCCTCTCTTTAAACCGCATAAACCAGCCCTTACTTGCAGTGAAAGTTTCCTCAGTGGTCCCTTCTCCATGCTGTTTCTTTATGTCCTCATACAGACTCAAAGCCTTGGCCTGAATTAAGGCTAAACTAATGGGCACATGACGCTGGGATTGATCTTCCAGCCATATGATGAGGCGTTTTTCTACCTCAGCAATATGCCCAGCACGTTGCCTTATTGTTGTACCTTGCATAGGTGCTGAGCCCTTGATCTGTTCCAGGATTCTTGCCTTGTCTTTGATTATTGTCACAATAGTTGTGCGAGGTATATCCAAGGCACGTCCAATTTCTGTGTTCGTCTCTCCTTTCTCAGAGCGCTTTATTATGTTTTGCTTGGTCTCCAAAGTTATAGATTTTCTATTCCTTTTTGGAGTAACAGCACTTAGCTTTTTGCTTTGATCAGCCATGATTTAGGGCCTAAAATACACCACCAAACCTTCACACAGACTGTTCAGAATGATTTCCCTAGCCTGCAGCCGTCTGGTTGTTCATTTGTAGCAATTTCTTAAAGCGTCGTAAGAGCGTCGGATAAGCCGTTCGGGCGTCGTAAAACGGGCCATAGGGATGCATTGACAAGCGTCGGATAAGCCGTTCGTCGTAAAACGAAACGTCGTAAAACGAGGACCGCCTGTATAGACATGTAAAATATGTGAACTACATGAGAACAATATAAATCACAAAGAGATTCAGCTCTATTTGAGATGTATTAATATGAAGGGACAAGATAATAATTAATTTATTGTCTTTATTACTTCTCTGGTATGTATAACTCATTAAACCCCTGAATATAGGACTCTCCCCCCACAATGTCTCTATCTAGCTTGTAACAGGCAGATTTATTTTCTCTCTCGTATTTCTCCATTTCCCCTTTTCTTCTCTCTGACCATCACAACTCATTTTCTCTCACTTCTCCACCTCCATCTACCCCTCGTCCCTGCAGAGACCTGCGCTCTTAACCTACAAGCTTTTGATTCCACTTTACTCTTCTCCCTCTCCTCTCTCAGTTCTACTCCAGACCCTGACAACCTGGTCAGGAACTACAACTCTGCCCTATCCTGTCTTGATCTACATGCCCGCTTTCTTTCTGCTGTTCTCACCCTTCTAACCCCAGACCCTGGCTAAATTCCCACACGCGCATGCTGCATTCTTGCACTCGTTCCTCTGAACACCTCTGGAGGAAATCTCACACTCTCACAGACTTCCTTCACTACAAATTTATCCTATACTGTTTTAACTCTGCCCTCTCTCAAGCGAAACAAACCTACTTTTCTTCACTAATCATCATGTACAAATCTAATCCACACTGACCCTTCTCTGTCTTCGACTCCCTACTCAGACCACCCTCTGCTGCCTGTTCTTCTTCCTCCATTTTTCAAGGAAAAGGTGGAATCCATACATCAGGCCGTCCCCTCTGTATCCTCCTCCCATCCAACACCTCTTCCTAACTCTCCTCTTGCATTCCTCGACTCTTTATCCGCTGTCACAAAGGAGGATTTGCCTTTGCTGATCTCTTCTCCCTCTATCACCTGCCTTCTTGACCCCACTCCCTCCCATCTCTTAAAACCTTTTGTTCCTACTGGAATCCCTACACTCACACACATTTTTAACACCTCCCTCTACTCTGGTACCTTTCCCCCTCCTTCAAACATGCAACAGTCATATCATTACTCAAAAACAGCAAGGTTGACCCTACCTGTCCTTCTAACTATCGACCTGTCTCCCTCCTGCCTTTTACCTCAAAACTCCTTGAACGTCATGTATTCTCTCGCTTTCTCTGTTTTCTCAACACCTATTCTCTCCTAGACCCACTACAATGTCTTCCGCACTGCTCACTCACTGATACAGCCCTCACTAAAATAACTAATAACCTCCATGCTGCCAAAGACAGAGGTCATTGCACTATGCTCATATTACTTGACCTCTCTGCAGCATTTGACACCGTGGACCACCCTCTTCTCCTTCACATTCTCCATACTCTTGGTATTCGGAATAAAGCTCTATCCTGAATCTCCTCTTACCTCTCCCATCATACTTTCAGTGTCTCTTTTGCAAACACCTCCTCCTCCTCTACCGATCTCTCTGTGGGGTACCGCAGGGCTCTGTCCTGAGACCCCTTCTCTTTTCTCTGTACACACTCTCTCCAGGTGACCTATTCACATCTCTTGGGTTCAAATATTACCTCTGTGCTGACGACACACACATTTACTTTTCTACCCCTGACCTTACACCTGCTGTACCGACTAAACTTTCTGAATGTCTCTTTGCTATATCATCCTGGATGGCCCGCCTCCGACTTAAACTTAACATGGCAAAAACAGAGCTCCTCATACTTTCTCCTAAACCTGGCCCTACTACCACCTTCCACTTTACTATTGGAAGTACTATCATTCACCCAGTAACCCAAGAACACTGCCTAGGGGTCACACTCGACTCCTCTCACATTCAAAAGGTGGAAAAAAAGTGTCTTTTTTTTCCTCCGCAATATTATCAAGATACGCCCTTTCCTCTGTTGTTCGACTGCAAAACCTCTGACACAGACCTTCATTCTCTCCTGTCTCGACTACGGTAACCTCCTGCTGTTTGGCCTTCCTGCCTCTCACCTCTCTCCCCTACAATCTATCCTAAATGCTGCTGCCAGAATCGCTCTACTATTTCCGAAATCTGTCTCAGCGTCTCCCTGCTGAAATCTCTCTCCTGGCTTCCTATCAAATCTCGTATCACACACTCAATTTTCCTCATCACTATTAAAGCTTTACACTCTTCTGCCCCTCCTTACATCTCAGCCCTAACTTCTCGCTATACACCATCCCGACTCTTGTATTCTGCTCAAGGAAGTCGACTCTCTACCCCTTTTGTATCTAAAGCCCTCTCCCGCCTTAAACTCTTCTCACTGACTACCCCACACCTCTGGAATACCCTTCCCCTCAATATCCGACTAGCACCCTCTCTATCCACATTTAAGGACCACCTCAAAACACATCTGCTTAAGGAAGCATATGAGTAGCTACATGACTGATAATTAACACCTCATACATAAACCTTGGCCCCTTCAAGACACACTTACCAGAATACCCTCCTACTGTCTCTGTACGTTCTTTCAACCAATTAGATTGCAAGATCTTAATAACTACACATTTTTATATTTATACGATTATTTTTTGTAACATATACACATACTGTAGATTATTAGTTTACTTCATTAACAAACAAAACCTGTACTGATTACCATTTAACCTTGTATTTGACATTATTGTTGTATGTAAAATGTTATTTCATATAATCTATAAATATTCAAATACATATTTTTTTATAAATGCCAACATCCCACCAATTCGCCTGAGATTTTGCGGTTTCCCAGGCAATGAAAAAAAATGTCTGTTATTTTTTTAGTGCTAAAAATTAGTTTAAAAAAAGTGTCATATGTATGAATGTTGTGACTTCACATGTGATGCATAACTATTGTCTTGATGCACTGCAGCATGTTAAATACTCGATTTAAAATTGTATCAATTTTGAACAGAATTATGTTAATTTATTTTTTCAACCAAAAAAGTTTTTATTGAGTGTATGGTACAATCATCACATACTCTACCAACCCATTGTCGTATATAACAGTACACATGACAACTCATTTTGTATTTGGACTCACAAAAGACATACCGGGGTTACGCACAGACCAACCAGACTTACAACCAGACTACACAAGGGAAGAGGTAGGGAGGGGGGGGGGGGGAGAAGTGAGGTTGCCACAGAAAGGCTCCGGATCAGCTGAGCTCGTCCTGGAGATTACAGCCACAGAAAGGCTCCGGATCATTTGGGCTTTGAAGACTTCAGGTCCGTCAGATCTCGGGCTAGCTGCTATCTTAATGTTTGCGTACGTCCGCGGGTGTGTACACTAGCCCCTGCTCACTCACTTTACTGCCAAATTTAGTTGTCCCTCTTTGCTGACTGTATTGTATGTCTCCCCGTCAGCCACCCTCATCCAAGGAGAATGCGTCTAGAGCTATTAAAGCAGTATATTGGAGGCATTGATCCCTGGGATATCATTCAGGGCTAACCATGGAGCCCAGACTTTTAGAAAGTTTGTGCCGGTGTCGTTAACCAGACTCGTTAACTGTTCCATCGGCAAACATGCCAAATTCTATTTCTGATTTTTGGGATATTTGGTAGTTCGGGCTGCTTCCACAATGCTGCGATTTCGCACCTCAGGGCAGTTGCAAAATGTGCAATTAATTTGTGCTCCGACCTGTTTAACCCCGGGGTGCGTCTGGCCAGCAGAAACAACCAGGGGTCTAAAGGGATCGCGCAATCGAGAATTCTCTGGAGCCAATTTCTGATATCTTCCCAGATTGGGAGTATCTTGGTGCAACCCCACAGCATGTGCAGCAAGTCTGCCTGCTCCCCACATTGTTTAGGGCACAATGGAGGGTAGCCCCTGACAAACTTTGATAATCGTAATGGGGTCAAATACCACCTCATCAGGACCTTATACGCGTTCTCCTTCAATGTCGTGCAGATTGAGCTCTTAGTTGCCGCCAAGACAACATAGTCCCAGTCCTCGTCCTCTAGTGTATCCCCTAGATCTCTTTCCCATCTATTCTTATATTTTAATGTCACGTCGGCGTCAGGAGTCGGACAGAATACCGCCCCGTACATCGCAGAGATAAGTCCCTTGGTTCCTGTTCCTGTTCCAGTAGAACAGAGCTGTTCAAAATTAGTGCGTTGAGCTCGAATGGGAAATTTATCATAGAAAGCTCTTAGCTGGAGGTATCTAAAGAATTCTGAATTTGGAACTGATTTTTCAGACTTAATTTGCTCAAACGGTTTGATAGATATTCTACCCTCCATGTGTAAAAGGCGAGTGTAGCCCTTCTGTGTCCATATAATAAAATCTTTCTTCTGCAGGCCTGGAGCGAAATCAGGGTTTCCCAAAATTGGGGTCATCAAGGAGTGTTGTCTCATTAAGACGTGTTTATATTTGCTTTTGTCCCATACTGCCAAAGAGCTGACAATCGCGGGGAGCGGGTGTTTGAAGTCCTTGCGGACCTTATTTGGGAGCCAGATCAGGTCCTGCAATGCCACCGGGGCACAGCAGGCCGCCTCCAGTTCCACCCATCGCCTCCGACTAGGGTGGGTGTGCCACTGGATAATTTGGGTCAATTGGGCCGCTCTGAAGTATGATAACAGGCAAGGTACCGCTAATCCTCCTCTTGTTGTGGGCCGAATTAGTGTGCTAGTTTTGATGCGGGGGGTTTTATAACCCCAGACAAACTTCACCGTTGCGGACTGTAACCGAAGGATCTCTTCCCTGATTATAGGGACCGGAAGAGTCTGAAATAGGTACAGAATTCTGGGAAGGAGATTCATTTTTAGAGACTGAATCCTGCCATTCCAGGATATGTTGTACCCTGCCCATTTCCGTAGATCTTCCTTTAATGTCCGTATTAGTCTGGGGTAATTCGCCTTATAAAGGGTGCCTGATTGCTTCGTGATATTTATCCCTAAATATTTTATGGAGGAGGTTTGCCATTTAAATTCAAAGTTCACCGTAATCAGTTTCTCGGTGGCCTTAGGTAAGTTGATATTTAGGGCTTCTGACTTTGCCTGGTTAATTTTGAACCCAGAAATCGCATTAAATTCCCCTAGCAATTGAAAGACGTTCGGCAGAGAGGTGAGGGGCTGTGATAACGTGAGTATCACGTCATCAGCGTACAGGGCCACCTTATGTGGCTGATCATTAATTTGGATTCCTGCTATATTCGGGCTGAGGCGGATGTGCGCCGCTAGGGGTTCGATGCATAGCGCAAAGAGAAGGGGTGACAGAGGACAGCCTTGCCTGGTGCCGCTCTTAATCCGGAATTCTTCCGAGGGGAAGCCCTGGTGCCTGACCTTCGCCGTCGGTCCCCGATACAGAGCGAGAATTGCCTCTATTATTCTCCCTCCCAAGCCGAACGCTCCCAGCGTCTCCCTCAAGTAGGGCCAATCAATTCTGTCGAACGCTTTTTCTGCATCTAAACTAAGCACCATAGACGGGATATGGTTTTTTTTGCGCCAAATCAATCAAATCTATAATCCGTCTGGTGTTATCAGCTGCTTGTCGACCACATATGAACCCCACTTGATCAGGATGGACCAACTTGGACAACACCAGGTTAAGGCGGTTAGCTAACAGTTTGGAAAAGATTTTTGTATCTGAGTTTATTAAAGAGATGGGCCTATAGCTTTTACAGTCCGCTGGGTCCTTTCCTTGTTTGTGGATTACTGAGATAGACGCCTGGAGCATCGAGCCTGGGATGGGGGCACCATCCAGGAAGGAATTACACAGTTTTAGTAGATGAGGGGCTAATATTTTGCGAAATTTCTTATAATAGAGATTGGAAAAGCCATCCGGGCCTGGGGCCTTGGCTGCTTTTAATGACTTCATTACCTCTAGGAGTTCCTCGATAGTAAAGTCTGCCTGTAGTGCGTCCCTCTCCTCTCTGGTCACTTTCGGTAACTGAGCTTCTGTTAAGAACGTCTTTAGTCGTGCTTTTGTGGTTGGTGTGTGTGCCACCTTCGCCCCATCATATAGGGTTTCATAATACGTTTTAAATTCATTAACTATTTTTTTGGGGTCAGAGGTCAGATCCCCCTGCTCTGTTCGAATTGTCTGAATTTGGGAGACGTGGTTTTTGTCTCGTAGTTTGTTGGCAAGTAGGGTATCTGGCCTGTTTGCTTTCTCAAAAAATTTCCGCTTAGACCAAGTCAGCTCCTTTTCAGCACGGGAGGTCAGCAATAGATTAAGTTTAGTTTTGGTGTCTAGCAACTCCTTAAGGGTCATTGCATCTTTGTTATTTTTATGCCGAGCTGAGAGGACTGCCAATTCTGCTTGTAACTGATTGATTTTTTTGTCCTTCTCCCTCTTTCGCCTACTCGCAATCCTTATGAGCTCTCCTCTCAGAGTCGCCTTATGGGCTTCCCATAGGGTAGCCTGCGAAGTCACGCTTCCCGTATTCTCTTGAAAATATTCCCTGATTCTATCCCCTACATTTTGTGCAATTTCGGGGATTTTTAGTAAAACTTCATTAAGTTTCCAGTTCGCTCTTGGTCTGTCCAGAATAAAATCGGAGGACCGCAGCTCTATCGGCGCATGATCTGACCACGAAATATCGTGGATGCCCGAGTGGGAGATCTGTGAAACCATTCTACTGGATACAAAGAGGTAGTCTATCCTACTATATCTGTCATGTGGGTGGGAGTAGAATGTAAATCCTTTGTCCTGGCGGTGCTGTTCCCGCCATATATCTAAAAGGTTATTAGTTCTCAGCCCTCTATTCCAGGTTTGTCTGACCTTTGAGTTAGCTTTGCCGCTCGGGGTGCATCTATCCATTACTGGATCTAGTGTCTGATTAAAATCGCCCCCTAGTATTACGCATCCCTGTGCTATCCTCTGCAGGACGGAGAAGAACCTTTCCAGGAAAGCCTCTGTGCCTTCACTTGGCGCATAAACGTTTGCCAGTGTGATCGGCTGACCTCTTATTTCGCCGCTTATAATCAGAAATCGGCCGTTGTAGTCTTTTTTAATGGTCTTAATCGCAAAGGGCAAACGGTTATGTAGTAGAATGGCTACTCCTCTTTTTTTTTTGTTGGCTGAAGCTGAGACCCAATTCCTAAACCTATAATCAATATATTTTGGTGAACTAGATTTAGAGAAATGTGTTTCTTGTAATAGAAGTATGTCGGGGTCTGTTTTCTTGTAGTCCGCCATAGCTAGTCTGCATTTCCCTGGACTGTTAAAGCCTTTCACATTGTGTGAAATAATAGTGATCCCTTTACTCATGAGTGTATTTCCAAACCTTTTCTCTTTTGTAATCAACCGTCGGAGCCCATGGTGTCAACGACGAGGGTCTTTTTGCTCTTTGTTTCTTTCTGAGGTTTCGGACTGCAGCCTGGAAGAACGAGGGAAAGTACACACTCTATGTTGGCTTTCTCTCTGATCCCTCTGCGTGCAAGGGTATTCCTTACCCAAAGACGGAAGCCTCCGGATCCGACTCCTCCCTTCAGAGACCTGGAACTGCGGGATGGGGATACAGAGGAGGACACATTGGGGGGACACAAAAATACACCACATGACACACATTAGAACTTTTAATAACTGTCCGGTGAATGGGCGAGAACTAGCTCCCCCAATCTCCTTCTTTGCCTCACTTAGGCGTGCAGCCTGGACGGAGTCCGAGATGGCCCTCCATCCCCCTCTCCCGTCCCGAATGGCTGGCCTAAGGGGGACTTTCATGGGCCGCTCGCGGGGCTTCTCCCCTGCGCCCATGTGGAGACTCATGTTCAAGGCTTTCGTGAGGGGCAACATCCCTCCCCCCTCCCCTGTCCGTGCTGTCTAATGTTGTAACGACAACCTTGTAATTATCTAAGCTATAACTTTAAATCTTTACTTGAAAAGTAACCTGTGAGATATAACATGTAACTTGTAACTGCTTGCCACTGTTCTCCTGCAGCTCGTGTCTCTTCCTGCGTGACTCCACTATGCTATGTGTGGTGCTGCCCTGGGGTTCGGCCCTACCTTGGCCCTCAACAAACCGTCCCTGATTACATTATTGTGTCCCCTTAAACTATATGAGCGGTATGCGTGTTATTGCTCTGTCTGCTTCTCTCTGGTGTGGTGTGCGCTCTGCTACGTCTCTTTAGCTAATATCCCCGACTATCCTATGTGTAACTAGCTAAACTCCCTCTCCGTTGCTTCTGCTGGCAGTCTGCTTCTGTCCCTGGATGGGCCACGTCCGGGGCCCCGGTTTGCCGCTCTGCCTGTAATGCGCCTCCGCAGTGTGAGTGGGTGGCTGGCTCCGCCGTAACAATAGATGCTTCCCACGAGACTTGCGCATCTCCTGACGCCGGCTGATGGCGACTTCCGGTTTCACTCGTCTGTCCCCTCCAAGATGGCGTCTGCTTCACTTCCGATGACGTCCTTCCGGTGGGCACCATTTGCCCTCCACCAGCCCGCGGGAGAGGACGCCTCCTCTCCTGTTCCCGCGCTGAAGAGCGCTCCACTTCCGCAACGAAGCCCTGTGGCGAGGCTGCTTCTGCGGCGCCATGCTGGATGGCGTGCGTTTCACTGCAGCCGGCCATTTTCATCCCCAGGTAAGGTTTTAAGGCTTTCAGGTTTTTGGAATTTCAGGAGTGTTTTTTCAGTAGCTCGTGTCACCGGACTCTGTAGACACGGGGCTCACATCAGGTTTAGCAGTCCAGCACACACTTTGGCAACAGCAGTGGTTAACCGAACTCGGAAGGGATTCACGAGGTGGCAAGCTCTCTTTTTATTAACCCATCGGGTAAACCGCAACCCAAACTTTCTTTTTGAAGGGCCTTCTTTCAGACCCAATTTATTGAGGAAGTCCTCCTTCTCTTCTATCTCTTTCATTGATATGGCCCTCCCGTTTTTAATAACCATTAGGCCAAACGGGAAGGTACAGCGATAACGTACTGCCCGGTCTCTCAACAGTCTAGTGACGGGCTGCAGTGCCCTTCTCCTTGCCAACGTAAGCGGGGACAGGTCCTGGTATAGCTGCATCGTGGCCCCCTCGAACCGGCAAGTACCCTCCGCTCTGGTGCACTTAAAGACGGCATCCCTGGTCTTAAAATAGTGCAGCCTGGCGATGATATCGCGCGGCTGCTCCATGCTGCAGGACGGCTTCTGAGGGCTCTGTGGCAGCGATCCATGGCTCTTTCTGCTTCGGATAACTCAGGCAAGAGTGTCTCCAGCCACCTGGCAGTGAACGCCTCCACATCAGTTATTGTCTCTGGGATGCCGCGAATTCTAATATTGTTGCGGCGAACCCGGTTCTCCGCATCTTCTTGCCTCTCCATTATCTCCGCTATCTGGGTTTGCATGTATGTGGCTTTTTTGTCTGCCTTTTTAATTTGTTTACTTGCGGTCGCCATTTTGTCCTTGAGGGCCCCCGTGCGCTCCCCTAAGCCCTGTACTTCTTGTTTTAAGTCCTGTAGCCCTACATATATCATGTTCTTCATATCCTGATATAGACGGTCGAAATCGCAGATACGAACTGGCATCTGTGTGGGCTCAACTGGGGGGTCCTCTTCCCGGTCCGAATCGGAGCCTGCGGCTGATTCTGGCGCCATTGCTGTACCGGCGCTCCGTGGAGTGGAACGGCCCAGGAATTTTCTCATATCGCCCTCTTTCTTTTTCCTGGGGTTGATCGGGGCCATCACGGGGTTTTCTGCCGTGCTAATACTGTATTTTGGGAGTTTTTTGGTTGTCTGTTACTGTTTATCTGAAGTTGTTAGTGGAGGTGGGGGACGGAGCTCAGATGCTATGCCGCCATCCACTCCAGCCTCGCGCATGCGCCTCTCGTGTTTATTTTTTTTTATTGATAACAAGTGTTAGTAAATATAAATTGAGTGCAATTTTATTTATAATAGCTATTCTGTGAAATTAATACACTTTGTTATAATACAACATCCATGCTGCGTAAAAAACATTTTGTCAATACATAGCAACTTCATTCTGCGCTAACAATATAAACGGACCTTTTGGGGTTTATGGCAGGTTTAGCTTGGCAGACGATTTGATGTACATTCACCTGAGGGGGGGGGGGGGGGGGAAGAGTGGGCACCGAAATGGATGGACTCCTTTTAATCACTGCAAGAGTAAATGCACTATACAGCATTGTAGAAATAACATACAGTATGCTATGTGGCCATATTTAATGGTCATCCCTGGGGAGGGGCACAACTTCCTATGTTGAAGGTTCATTGTTGAAGTGGGACCCTGCAGTGAACGAAGAAAATGATTTAGCCAAAGTAAATGATTTGATATTGGATTAATTTTTTTTTTTAGGTGTTTGCACCTTTAAAATCAGAAAGACTGATGAGCTATAACTGTGCCAGGGAAGGATTTCAGTTGAGAAAGTGGTAATATCACAAGGTTTCCAGTTATCTTATTTAATGCAGTTGTGGTTATTCATATTTGATATTAACAACAAGTATATTTGACATAGCAATGCGTGTACCTGCAGCTTGTTCTGTGATTTCTGTACTTCGCTTTCATCCTGTATGGTTAGTGCCACATGTACTTTAAATGTACTTTAAATATACCCGGGTTAGTTTTTAAAAAAAGCATATGAAACTCAAATAATAATCGGACTGTGAAAAATTGCAAGGATACATAAAGCACTTTTAATATGTCAAAATAACTGACATATTACAAGTGCCGGCTTATCAATAAATTGAATGGTACAGTAACAGAGGAATAAGGAGCTGTCTTCTGGCTGTAGTCTTGTAAGTTTTACATTTCATAGCCCTGTTCATTCACATGGATAAGTGACTAATGTTGCCCATTTTATCACTAATAATCTTTGCCAGTTTAAAGTTGGTGAAATACGTGAAATTACAAATGATATGTATACTTCCTATAAAAGGCAGTACATGGACGAGGGGGGAGAGAGAGAGAGAGGGACGAGGGGGGAGAGAGAGAGAGAGAGAGAGAGAGAGAGAGAGGGGGGGGGAGAGAGAGAGGGGGGGGGGGAGAGAGAGAGAGAGAGGGGGGGGGAGGGCACAAAAACAAAGATATGGGAAGGAAAGAGGGAAGAGAAGGGGGAAAGTGAGAAAAGTGCGAGAGAGGAGATATTGGGGAGCAGGGGTGAAAAGGAGAGGGGGAAAGAGTAAATTAAGAGATTAGAAGTGAGAGAGGAACAAAATGATTGCAAATGAAAAAAAAAAATTGTGTGCAACATTTTCACAAAAAAAGGGTATTTCCCATGAATCTCAAACTTGGGTGAAAATGTTGCACATCTCAAGTCTGGAGGTTTGTTTCTATAAATATATGGAAAATTGGCAGGCCTGGATTAGGACCTGAAACTTTACAGCTCGTTGGGAAAATAAGTGGTTCTTCTGCCATGGCTATGTAAAGGTGTAATGTAGCATTTTGCTTCTGTACTGAGAGAAACAAAAGCCAGAGACGGTCTAATTTTCCAGAAACCGCAAGTTCTCTGTGTTCGTAGCAAAGTACCATACATTGCATTGGGATCGCCACAAAGTGCACGCTAGTACAACAGTTAGATTCAATGCAAAAGAAGAGCAGAAGATAGGCAGTGTATTGATACATAATAAACAATACACAACAGGTACAAGTGCACCAAGTTACATGGAGCGTACATTTCTAGTTTCTTTTTACCTAAAAATCCCCTCGATTGTAAACCTCACAGCCCAGATTCCCAGTCAAAATACTTTCCCCATTCCTGATGTCAAGACTTCGCCAAAATTCTGAACATTTAAAGCAGCAATCCCCAGTTTTTTTTTTCTACCTGAACCAGAACTACAGTAAGCCCTGGGGGTGAAAGGCTTAACAACTAACAGGTAGCGCAGGCTGGGGTCCCTGCTTCCTCCTCTAACCACCGATGATACCTGATCCTCCTTCCCCCTGCAGCAGGTGATGATCAGTAGGTATAAGACAGACTGACTGATATTTTTTAAATGATGGTCAATTATTCATGTTTACCTGTACTTTGCTAAGGTAACCCCAAAAATAGAGGGTCATTACCCAGTTTAGTTTTAGGGTTTAACTTGGTAAATCCATACTTCTGATGTCCCTGTCCCCCTTCTCATTGCACTAAGGTAGCTATGGCCTGATGGAGGAGGATACTATATTGTCATCCTGATGTTTGGATTTATGGGCGTAACCCCAAATATTAAGAACCCCCACTTTTTTTAATGTGGAGGTTGTGTGTGCTCTTTGCTTTTATCATTTATAATTTATATTTGTTCATATAACTATGATTTATAGAGGGCACAGACCCCAACAATAAAATGTACATTTATATTTGTGTGTGTACAGTATATTGGTTCCCGAGGAGTCTTCAAACACTTCTATTTTACAAGATCCCACTAGCACACTTTTATTCCCACAACTTTGGGGTTCCACTATGTGTAAACTGCCTCTGCAGCGAAGGGATTATTGAACATATTCAGCTGACCAGTTGGGCTTCACAGTGTCTTACCCCTGGACTCTTCAGAAACCTAATTCTATTCCATATCACGGAGACCTTACTAATACAGATCATACAATCCCACTTTCCCCTCTATGTGGAATGGTTAGGAATTGGGCTGGAATACTCCCTAAGGAATAAATGTCCTTTCTGCCATATCTCCCGATTTATATCTGAATTATTTATTGTAATTTAAATGTAAATGACAGAATACTTGGGGTTCTGCCACATTAGCCCCCCCCCCCACCTTACAAAATAATGCTGAATAAACTTTTATGCCTCAAAACATACCGTAACAATATGCTTATACCGAAACTGTAAAATCTCTGCAAAAGAGCAAGGATTGTATATTAACAAAAAAAAAATCTCAAACTTGCAGCAATAAAGGGATATATTGTAGTACATTCATTTTGTTGTCAAATATCTCTTAACCGGCAATCTCTTAAATCTATGTTCATGGAGTTGAAGATGAGTGGTATATACGGTACTGCAGCAGTGAGGTCACATGATCACCATGACAGGTCAGTCAAAAGGCCGCTCATCTCTCTTAGAACGGGGAGTAAGGCTGCAGCAATGGACTTTCAGCATATTGTACAAGTCCTGTATGTGTCAATGTCTGCAAAATGAGCAGGAAACTATTTTTCTTTTCAAGATGTGAACAAAATGTAGATTAGATCATCTACCTTTCATTTTTGTGAAAGATTTGTTGGTGGTTCTTGAAAATATACAAAAAAGGTTTTTATTTCCTTTGGGTAAACTGTCACAGTAAAGTCTTCTGACCTCTTGGTATGCTTTGCTTGGTCTGTAAAATGAGAAAACATTTCCTGTCAGCAACAGCAGCATTGTGTAAGTTACCAGGCAATTCATGTACTGTATGATTAGCATTTAAAACTGTGGTTTTGTATTGTACACGATAGTTACACTAAATGTCAAGTAACCAAAGATACAGCAACGTCTTTGATATGGTGCTTTGACCTCTTTTAAAGCATTGCCACATAGCTCACAAAACAAGAAACTCTTTTGTGAACAAATTAACCAGAGGAAAAGAGAAGAGGTCCCAGGACAGAGCCTTCAGGTACCCACACAAAGAGAGAGATCGATAGAGGAGGAGGTCTTAACAAAAGAGATACTGAAAATACAATGGGAGAGGTTAAGAGGAGATCCAGGATTGAGCTTTGTTACAGATACCAAGAGTATGGAGAATGTGAAGGAGAAAAGGATGGTCCACAGCATAAAAGGGTGGTCCACAGCATAAAAGGGTGGTCCACAGCATAAAAGGGTGGTCCACAGCATCAAAGAGTGGTCCACAGCATCAAAGGGTGGTCCACAGCATCAAAGACTGCAGAGAGGTTGAGTAACATGTGCAAAGTGTAGTGACCTTTGTCTTTGTCTCCCAATGTGTTACTATCAGAGACATACTGTATAGAGTGGCTGTCTGGCTATCAGAGAAGCATATGTCAGGAAAGAAGAGGGGCAGGATAATTTCCTGAGGAAGATAGACCGGCTCGGCTAAAAGAAAATCTAGCATCACACGAAAGTAAACTGGACATCAAACCCCATCTAATGCTTCAACCCACCATATTGACACATTAACTTAAACAAAATATTTAATCCTTTGTGTGCCAGAGGAGCCGCAGCAGCAGAGTGCCACAGCACTTCCGGCACTTAGCGATCACGTGACCGTGGCGTCACAGAGGACATCAACGGAAGAGGAGGGAGTTATCATGCCTGCAGAATGCGATCTCCCATAGAAAAACTAGATTAAAAGCCATGTGCCCCTGGAGTGCTACATCATGGGACACTCAAGGGGTTACAAAATATATATATATATATATATATATATATATATATATATATATATATATATATGTGTGTGTGTAAAATTGTTTGTGTGTAGTCTTAAAGCGGTAACAACTGAGATTTTATTTAAAATAAATGCTATAGAAATAATTCTTGATTACTAGAACTTTGGGATTGCTACATAATATCCTTAGGGCCTCATGCAGAGAGCAGCGAATTTAAAAATTGGCGAGTTTAATAAAAAGTAGCTTTTTTGGAGAGTTTTATTCTCCATATGCAGAAAAGTGCGAATTCTGCAATGTATAGCATGAATGCGTGTGGCGAGTTTAAATTGGAGAGATGCGCGCTGCAGAAATGTGTTAAAAAAAAAATCGGGCTTTTTTTTTTTCCTTTCCTATGGCCGCGAGCGGCAGCTTCTTGCCAACTTTTCCTGGCGAGGCAAATAGTAAAAAATCGCGCCATTTTATTGGCGCGAACAGCCGCTAGATGCCGTTCGCGCCTCTCTGCATTAGGATAATTTTAAAACTGGCAAGATGGAGGTTCTCGCCAGCCGCGAAGCGAGTTTTAGAAATAGAAAAAAAAAATTGGCGCGTTTTTCGTAACTCGCCATTTTCTGCTGTTTTCTGCGTGAATTTCTCCAAAAAATGGCGAGATTTAAAATAGCGCTGCTCTCTGCATGAGGCCCTTAATTAGTTATGTGAAAGCCCCTGCGAAACCCCCAAGAAAACAGTATAAATCGAGTATTTGTTTTGATTTTAAGCTTGAATTTGTAACCCGTGCAGACACAAAACACGTAGAGGATGTTGGTTCTGGTTGGAATGAGGTCACATGGGAAATTGCAACATACAGTATAGACGATGGATACTTACTGTAAGCATCCAGCCACAGAATACTTTACGGTAGAATACAGCAGGGGTTCTCAACTCTAGTCCTCAAGTCCCCCTTCCGCCCCAACAGGTCAGGTTTTCAGGATATCCCAGCTTCAGCACAGGTGGCTCAATTCCTGATTGGAGATAAGCATCCAAAAAAATATAGCGCACAGCCAGGAGAGTGGGTCAAAAATAGGTACGAAAATAAATCTTTATTGGTCCATTAAAAACGGAGGTGAAAAAACCTCCTACATGTTTTGTGTGTATTGCACTTTATCAACTTGATAAAGTGCAATACGCATGAAACGTAGGAGGTTTTTTCACCTCCGTTTTTAATGGACCAGTAAAGATTTATTTTCATACCTATTTCTGACCCACTCTCCTGGCTGTGCGCTATATTTTCTTGGATGCTTATCTTCACTCTCTATCAGTAGCAGCACGCTTTACAAAGAACACAGGATGAGGACACTCCAGAGATGTGACTGAATCTTCATATAATACTATATAATTCTTGTCGTTTAATAGAGATCCAGGGACTATCCCAATGAGGATCTGAGAAGTGGGTTTTAATCCCCTTACTCTGTTCCTTCAGGGAATATTGGCCCCTTTAATAAGGATTCCATACCACTTGGAAGTTGCTTCAAGATTATTCAAACCCCTATACCTGTGTCTTGGATCAATTCTGATTATTGTAATCATATGTGCCATATGGATCCGGCGCTTGAGCGCACTTACCACATACTGTAAAAGTCTTTTACATGATCAATTCCTGATTGGGCCACCTGTGCTGAAGCTGGAATATCCTGAAAACATGACCTGTTGGAGGGGCTTGAGGTCTGGCGTTGAGCACACCTGGAGTACAGTAAGTGTCTTAACGCAGAAGTTCAATCAATATATCTTACTGTACAAGTGTTCTGGTTTTTTTTTAATAAATCAGTTTTGTACTATGAGAATTCTTGTAGCATAAAAAAAAAATGAAAAACGTTTTAAAGACATTTTTAATGTTTCTAATGTAGGAAGCATTTTCAAAGTGGCAGCCCCTTCCCCTTCTGATAGGCTCTGGCTCTTGAGCCCCGCCCTCTCTCTAGCAGTGCACCAATTGTATCTAGTAACTGCCCAGTCACATAATATTGCTGGACTACATTGCCCAGAATGCTGTGCAAGAACTGAATTAAATAACCCGAGCAAGTGATCAATTACAGGAGAATGGATCGATCTGCAATTTAGCTAATCACTCGTCAGTGTGCAAATTGTATTGATACACATATAATTTTTTTTAAACGGCAGCTTGAACTGCAGCTTTAACTTGTTACTGTGAATAAATATTGACTCAGATTTGTTCTCTTATTCTGTCCTTGTTTGAAAGTTGTTAAATCACATCTTAACTTTACCATGACACATCATTGTGGAATCAGTGTAGCTTTCTCACCCAATTGAAATATCCTTAACAAGCTCCTAACAAAACCAGCATGTATTGTATATGCCAAGGAGTTTGTTCTTAGGCTGGGGCCATAGAGGGGGTAGCAGGGCTGAGGTGCGCTGACACTGAGGCTCGCCTGCTGAAATCTGCGCAATTTCATGCCCATGCAGGCGAGCCAGCGGGCGTGACCGGGAGGCGGGGGGAGACTGAGGGAGGCGGGGCAGTGACGTCGCTGGGCCAATCGCCCGTGACGCACCGACGTCAACGTTACGGTGCCGTGACGTTGACGCTGCTCCGCGCTGATTGGATGTTTTCAGCCGACAGCGCTCTGAAAAACAGTTTGGCTGTCGGCTGAAAAATCCAGCGCCTCAGCACGCCTGCGGACGCTCGCGTGAGCCCCCTCTAAAGACATCCTCATGGAGGATGCAGGGGCTCAGCGCGGAGCGTCCGCACGGCTCAGCACGGACGTGCCTTCTATGGACTCAGCCTTACACTGTTGGAAATAGTGGAGAAAGTGTTACAAGGCCAAATGGTTTCACCCCCGTTACATCTGCATTTTAGGAATCTGTGTGAGGGTCCCCTTGCTACCTCACATAGCATACACATAATCCTTTAAAAGCCCATTCCTTCCTATTTATTACATTTACCCGAATGAGGAAATACTGCTGTAAAAATGTTAAAGTGGCTGCAGTTTTCATTGTGCTGTAGTCAGTGGCGGATTTAGCTTTTTGCTGCTTGTAGGCTGGGGTGCGGCCCTCCTCAGCGTACGACATCTTATTGTCATGGCAACACGTGGCACCATGTCATGGCAACCGATGTCACGGCAGCATAGCAACACGGCGTCATGTGATGTTGCGTCGCCATGACACTACAGGAGGGGGGGGGCTGCTACGGAAAAGGTGAGACACACACAAACAAATTGCCTCCCCCAAAAAAATTGCCGCTCTAGACAATAGCCTGCTCAGCCCTATGGGAGATCTGCCCCTGGCTGAAGTGCATTGCTTAAAAAATTGTCATATTGAAACAATTATGCCCCCATGGGCCATAATTACCCGACGGACCACTGATAAATCTGCGTGACTGATGCTCTGTTTATTTCTAAATATTGACTAAAAGTTCATTTCAGAATTGATGGAAAATGAAACATGGAAATGGTTTACTTTTCTCTAATGATTAATATTGTGATGCCCATGACCATGTACACAGGTACAGTGCCCATCCTAACATCACCTGCTTGTTAGTGGGTGGCCCTCGGTGATCGGATGGGCTAAGAGCAGATGCAACACTTGGCTGAAAAGCAGCCTCTAATTCAGAGAGAAAAAAAATAGCAGGAGTGGCGGTGCACTGCCCTAGGGGCAGCTTTGTAAGCTGCCGATCAATTCGTTCTCCCGTCATCGACCAGCAAAGATCCTGCTTCCCTAAGGGTTCACTAAATGGCCACCTTTCAGTTTAAATTAATCCTTCAGTCACTGTAACTCAGCAGCTACAATGTATTTTTATATTATTAGGGCGACATTATCTATTAGGAAAAATGGGGGATACAATGTGTTTGTATCCCTGAAGAAATTCACTTATATGCACACTCCTGGGAGTAAAATATAACTTTTAATGCGTAATACTTAAAACATATATTACCGAAAAGGAAGGTATAGTGAACATTAAAAATGAATTAAATAATATAGATACATGCACCCAACAATTGCTCACATAAATGTGTATATAGATACTTCAGTCCGTAATTATTACTGGAGTCCTAGAGACTCAAGGGGGTGCAACCAGCCAAGGTGAGCCCAAAAGAGCTCAGCACTACAACCACTCGTGTAGAAAATGCATTACCAAACGTAACACTGCCTTCAGGGAGATACTCATTAGCAACCCTGCAAGGATAATGCCAAACTCAGACTGCTACACTGTTTTTAGATAGATGTCTGCACTAGTGGATTGCTGGAATAAACACTATGTTAAAAACAGCCCCATAACGGGGACTGATGACATAATCACGCATCCAACGCGCGTTTCCCTCCTACGACGAAGCTCCATAGGAGGGAAACGCGCGTTGGACGCGTGATTATGTCATCAGTCCCCGTTATGGGGCTGTTTTTAACATAGTGTTTATTCCAGCAATCCACTAGTGCAGACATCTATCTAAAAACAGTGTAGCAGTCTGAGTTTGGCATTATCCTTGCAGGGTTGCTAATGAGTATCTCCCTGAAGGCAGTGTTACGTTTGGTAATGCATTTTCTACACGAGTGGTTGTAGTGCTGAGCTCTTTTGGACTCACCTTGGCTGGTTGCACCCCCTTGAGTCTCTAGGACTCCAGTAATAATTACTGACTGGAGTATCTATATACACATTTTTGTGAGCAATTGTTGGGTGCATGTATCTATATTATTTAATTCATTTTTAATGTTCACTATACCTTCCTTTTCGGTAATATATGTTTTAAGTATTACGCATTAAAAGTTATATTTTACTCCCAGGAGTGTGCATATAAGTGAATTTCTTCAGGGATACAAACACATTGTATCCCCCATTTTTTCTGATTCACTCCCATTCACGGCTGCACCTACCTGCATTGATAATTATCGATTAATAGACATTATTCATTTTAATATTTCCATTAGTATGATTTAGTTGATCATTCCCTAACCCCTGTACTTTTCTCAACATTATCTATTGTTACAGTTTGCAGCTCAAACTGCTGGGAATATTGGTAACAAATTATCACAAACAGGAAAGTGTTGCAAGGATCTTGCTCTCCTGGGTTTAAACCTGCTATAGAAAACCAAAGGATGTTTAAAAAAAAAAAAAAGCACCTCCTCCCCAAATCAAGCTCCGTTCACTAAGGCCTTTTATAAGTACCCAATTGCAGCATTTGCCTTGCACATTTGGACTACATGCAAATCTATCTTGGATTGCTCTCCTAATTCCAGCTGGTGTCCCACAAGTTGGGACTCTGCCCCAAAGTGACACAGTATTACAAATCAATCTTGTAAAAAACAAAAAAACCTTGCAGAGTACCTCGTTTTTACGAAGCCGTTTCCTTGCTGCGGTTTAGACCACAAAGCATCTGCTAGACTTATGAAGTACATGCAGCAAAAGCTACACAAATTAGGGAAATTAAAAACTGCCAACAGACCTAAAATAATGTCATTGGGATATATTATGCCACTGAATTCTATGGGCAGTCTGTGATCATTAGTTGTATACAGTATGTTTGCTGTGACATTAAACAGAAGAAGATTATTTCCAAGTTTTAAAGAGATAGGATAGATAGGACAGATAAATACATTCTCTGATGGAGGGACTATGCAGAAGGCTTTTGTAGTTAAACAACACAGTAGTTAACTAGGCCCTAGTATCGTCACCTTGAATAGGAAGCATAGGCCATTTCCACTAAACTCCCAAAGTAGAGCACTACAGACATAGCGAGATTTGCTGCCTTCGGAGATGGCGCTGCCGCAGTCGCACCCCACAGTTCAGACCCCACCCAGTGATATTCCTCCGACACCGGGGCAGTTGCGTTTCCGTGGCTTGCCTAGGTGCTGAGAACACCAAGTCTTGCTACATTTGTAGTCGTCATTGAGGTTTATATCATTTACATTTTGACTGTCTCTTTTTATATTTATAAATGTTGGGATTGTTGAAGCAATTCAAATCTGAAGTCCCATGTCATATTGTTGGACGGAAGGAGTGGCTCAGCGAGTTAAAGCACAGGCTGAAAAAAATGTCACAGTTTGAAGCAGGGGCGCCTCTGTGCCTCTTTCGAGTTATTCTTAGATGTGAATACATTTTTCAGATGATTAAAGATAAAAAGGTATTATGTAAGGAAAATTTTATAGAAGACATTTATCTTAGAAAGGACATTGAAGAGGATTTTATACGCACGGATTTTAGAAGAGAGACTACATTATACCCGCACCCGAGGTATTTTATAACATGATAATAAAATATTTTAAAAGAATAGTAATTGAAAAATAAGTCTGAGTTTAATCTAACCAAGACAGAAGATACAGGCGTAGCAGACATTATTGCACATGTAACGCAAAGCAGGAGCGTTATTTAACAGCAGTGCTATTGAAAACAATGGTTGAGAAGACCGACATTATGTAACGTTAACTTACATTAACGGGGGTAATAACATCTGTTGCTACATCTGTATTGCATTAAAATACAATCAAGAGATCACAATAAAATAGAATCTCGAATGAGGACAAAAACAGAGATCTGAAAAATAACCCCTCAAAACTATTTTAAGATTTTGAACATGTCCTCTAAAAAAAGGGAAGGTGTTGGGCGTATCTTATTGCAGTTTTATTTTATTTTTTTCATTTACAGTATTGAAAACTCTACGGTAACTTATTTTATTTTCTACCTAAAATCCCCTCAAATCTAACCTGCCCACCAGGTACAACAATGATTTCCAAATTAGGTTCCATTTTTTTTTTTTTTTTTTTTTTAAATCTTTCATATATTTCCTCATATTTAAAAGACACCTAGTAGCCTGAGGATTCTCATTGATATCAAAAGGGAGAAAGATACTGTCAGGGCAACGTGCAGTGTTACTTCTCTTTATTAAATCACACTGAAGGGCGTGAGGCTATACGGAAGATATTAATGAGAGATTCTAATATGAAGAAAGACCAAACTGTCTTTGTCAGGAATAGCCCAGACATAGGGCCTCATGCAGAGAGCATAGAATTTTCAAATTGGCGAATTTCATAAAAAGTAGCTTTTTTGGAGAGTTTTATTCTCCATATGCAGAAAAGTGCGAATTCTGCTATGTTTAACATGGATGCGTGTGGCGAGTTAAAATGGGAAAGATGCGCGCTTCAGAAACGTGTAAAAAAAAATTCGCGCCTTTTTTTTCCCCTTTACTATAGGCGAGCGCCATCTTCTTGCCATCTTTTCCTGTCGCGGCAAAAATGCGAAAATCGCGCCATTTTCTTGGCGCGAACAGCCGCTACATGGCGTTCGTACCTCTCTGCATTCGGATGAAAATGGCGCGATGGAGGTTCTCGCCAGCCGCGAGGCGAGTTTTAGAAATAGGGAAAAAAAATTGGCGCGTTTTTCGTAACTCGCCATTTTCTGCAGTTTTCTGCGCGAAATTGTACAAAAAATGGCAAGTTTTGAAATAACGATGCTCTCTGCATGAGGCCCATAGTTTCCTAAATCTCCCTCTCTCACAGTTCCTTGTCAGTCCACCGGGTGTGCTGCTGTTTCTGTCTGCCCTGGGTTTTCTGCATACCAACGTCAAGGTATAACCAAATGAATGCAGGTCCTACACTACACTACACTGTGAACCCTTCCTTTTACCTCTGTAAGAGGGGATCTATTTTGATCTGGTTTGAAACTGATTGGCCGGCGAAGCCGGCCAATTCAGTTGAACAGCAATTCTACTTGTTACCAAGTAGAACAAAGATAAACCAGTCAAACAAAAATGAAATGAACCCAACAATAGCACTGATGAAGTGCACTTAAAACAGAAGGGTTAAATCTGAAGAACCCTGATTGGTGGATACCGAGCAAAGCACCCCGCCTAACGCCCACTGGGAGGCAAACTCTGAAACCGTCCCAGTAGACTCGGCGTACGAGTACTCTGCCCGAATACGGGAGTGCACCAGCGCCCGGAACATGACCACGATGTTTGTCGGGACCCCCCCCTCCAAACACTGCTTCCTGGTTTTACAAATGGCTACCTTAGCCAATGCCAGGAGCAGGTTGACCAGGAGATCCCTAGGCTTATTGTCCCGGGACACTGGGCACCCAAAAATAAAAAGATGAGGTGAGAAGTGCAACCAGAACAGCAGGAGCAAGCTCCTCAAGAAGGAAAAGAGGGGTTGCAGTCTGGCACAACTCGAATAAATGTGATATACGGACTCCCGCTCGCCACAGAAGGGACAGGTGGCGGGGGAGTCCGTGAAGTGTGCCAAATACTCTCCTGTGCTCAGTGCTCCGTGGAGGACTCTCCAACTCAAATCCCCGGCGGGACGGGGAACCAAAGATGAATAGAGTTCCCTCCACCGGGGTCTCTCATCCTCGTTCGCTGGGAATACCCGCCTCCAGATGGTGTCTGGGCGGGTGACAAGGGCGAGGTAATGCCCTATATGGAGCACCAGAGAATACAGGACTTTCCTCGGCATGCCGCGGAAACATGCCGGGGACATTTCCCCCAACTTGCTGAGGTTGGGGGAGAGAAGAGCCCGAGGGGGTTGCCGTGACCTTGGTTCTACGCAAAGATTCGGAGAGCCGAAGTTGATAGGATGACAAGGCTTTCCGGTCTGCAATACCCCCTCAATGAAGGTGCGGGAGTCGGGGTGTATGGCATCTTTAATCTCCTGGATCAAACGACGAGGGACGCGGGCAGAACGCAGATCCATACGGGGCGCGAGCACCTCTGCCCCTACCCAATCCCGCCGCTCATAGTCCAGGAGATCCCCGACTCTGGTCACCTGCGCCAGGTTTAGCCGGCGGCAAATAGAGGGTGAATCCAACATCCGAGCCCCCACTGCCGGATTATACAGCAGGGGCTCGGCGAGGAAATCAATCCCCACCGCCTGTTTCTTCCTGGTCGCGGAGACCAGTTTCCAGGCCTTCAGTAAGTCCCGGTAGTATGCCGGCAGCTCCGAGAGGTTTCTACCTAAACCCTCGGGCCTGATGAAAAAGAGTTGCCGGTCATACCTCATATTGCGCAGCTGGCGAAAGAAAAAGGTTGCCAGCTGGCACCACTGCGGAGACGGATCTGCGAATAGGTATCTCTGCAGGTATTGGAGGCGGAAAGTGTGTAACTGGGAGCGGACACACACCACTCCCTGTCCACCCTCCTCCAAAGGGAGATACGCAACTCCCACAGAGACCCAATGCTTCCCCATCCAGAGAAAATCCATCAACTTCCTCTGGATCTTGTTAATAAATTCGGGGGTCGGACCCATGGCTATCAGCCGGTGCCAAAGCTGACTGGCCACTAGCTGATTAATCACCAGGGTTCTTCCCCTAAGGGAAAGCATTCTCGACAGATACACCCATGACCCCAAACGAGCAATGACCCGTTCTTCAAGATCACTGAAGTTTTCTGGGGCAGGGTCCTCTGCAGCAGACAGGTAGACTCCCAGATACTTGAGAGTATCGCTCCCTCACGAGATATTACGAAACGTGGGGGGCAAAGAGTCCACCTTTAAGGGACCCACCAAGATGCCGGAGCACTTGGACCAGTTGATCCGAGCAGAAGAGGCCGCGGTGTAGACCTCTTGACACTCCTGTGCCCGCTCTAGATCATCTAGGTCCTGGGCCACGAGGAGCACATCATCGGCATAAGCCGACAGGACTACCCGCATGTCGGGCTCCCGCAGCACCAGCCCGGTAAGCCTCTTCCTCAGTAGGCAGAGGAAGGGCTCAATGGCCAGCGCGTACAGTTGCCCAGACAGGGGGCACCCTTGACGCACTCCCCGACCAAACACAAAAGGTGCCGTCAGGGACCAGTTAATCTTCACCAGACACTCTGCAGAAGCGTACAGGATCTGGAGAAAGCCCACAAATTGTGGGCCGAAGCCAAACGCCCGCAGGGTCTGCATAAGGTAACGGTGATCCACTCTGTCAAACGCCTTCTCCTGATCTAGGGACAGGAAGGCGAGTGACAGACCAGTCCTCTGTGCGTAATGCATCAGGTCCCGGACCAGAAAAATGTTGTCATGAATGCTCCGGCCCGGGACAGTATAGGACTGGTCAGGGTGAATCACCTCTGCCAGTACGGACTTGAGCCTCAGCGAAAGCGCTTTGGCTACGATCTTATAGTCCGTGCTGAGCAGTGAGACCGGTCGCCAATTAGAGATCTGACGGAGATCCCCCTTCTTCGGCAGCAAAGACAGTATTGCCCGCCGACACGAAAGTGGCATCTCACCGATCTCCAGGGCTTCGGCTAGGACCTCGGTGAAATCAGGTCCCAGCATCTCCCAGAAAAACCGGAAGAACTCCACAGTCAGCCCGTCTAGCCCCGGCGCTTTTCCGCGGGACATGAGACTGAGGGCTTCAGAGAGCTCGGCCAGAGTCAAAGGTAACTCAAGCCGCTCCCTTCCATCCTCACCGACCGTGGGAAGCCCCTCCCATAAGACCCTGCATTTATCTGGCTGGATGGACTCCGGAGAGAAAAGATCTACATAGAATCTCCGGGTTCTGTCCCGGATGCTCTCCGGGTCAGTCAGAGGGGTACCGTCCTCTGCCAACAGGCATGTGATATGTCTACGGTTTCCCCTCTTTTTCTCCAGCGTGTAGAAGAGGCGCGACCCACGATCCATCTCTCGAAGGAAGTTGATGCGGGATCGCACATACGCCCCCCGAGCTCTCCGACCTTCCAATTCCCGGAGAGCGCACTTCCTCTCCATGTACATACTCTGCAGGTATTGGTCTCCCGCCACAGACAGCCGCTTCTCGAGATCGAGCACCTCCTCCCTGAGGGCCTCGATCTCAGCATCGCGCCGCCCGCTGGCACCTCTGGTGTACTCCTGACATACGAGGCGCAGATGAACCTTGCCCACGTCCCACCACTGCTCTAACGTGGCAAAGTCAGACCTGCAACCTCTCCAGGCCATCCAAAAGTCTCTGACCGACGTCGCAAACCCCTTGTCCTCCAACAACGAATTGTTGAAATGCCAATAAGCGGCCGAAGGTGCTGCAGGTAGCAGCATCAGCGTCACGGACGCACAATTGTGGTCCGAAAACGGCGCCAGCCTAATGGCACTGGACTGGGCTCGCGACAGGCTGTGGCTGGAAATATACAGTCTGTCGATCCGGGACCAGGACATCCGTTCACCCCTAAACACCCTAACATGGGTGAACTCAGTGGATGCCTCAGGATGTTGTTCTCGCCAGACGTCTACCAAGGAGTAGCGGGTGATGACCTCCCGCAAGGCCGACGCAGAACACGGGTGTGGCTCCTGACCATTCCGGTCCTTCCGAGCCTCGAGGGTACAGTTAAAATCACCCCCGAGCACCACGTATTCGTCCGCGTCGACTGTCTCCAGGTATTCAGACATTCTGACGAAGAACTGCCTTCTCAGGGGTCCGGTGGCAGGAGCATACACGTTCAGGAAATTAAACGTGTAGTCCTCGTGTCGGACCCTGATATGCAACAGGCGACCTGGAACAACAGCTTTGGCAAGCAGCAGCTCTGGTTGAAAGGACTCAGAGAACAGGGTCACCACCCCACTAGATGTTGAAGTGAGATGGCTGAAGAAGACACTGCCTCGCCACTCCAAATGCCAGCTGGCTTCAGCCTCTGGAGTGGTATGGGTTTCCTGCAGGAAACTCACAGAATACTTCCCCTTCTGCAAGAAGGAGAGTACCTGGAACCTGCGAAACCCATCCTTACAGCCGTTAACATTTAGCGTACCGATGCTTAACGCCATTGGTAATCAGGAGTTTTTTGGTTCCCCACAGGTGCTCAGGGTACTATACCCTGAGAAGCCTTTACGTGGTCTCGCATCACTTTTTCAAACTTCAGGGCCCGAATATGGATAGCCCCAGAGATTTTGGCCTTGTGGTTGGCCCTGATGTAAACTCCGAGAGAGTGGAGAATGACCGAGGCATCTTTCCACTTCTCAAGGGCCAACTTCACCTTAAAGTTTTTATGCTTGCAGAGGGTATCCTCTAGGAAAGCATCTAGCTCCTGGGCAGGGATAACAGGGGTCAAAGAGTCCACCGACTCCACGGTGCCAGAAGACTCCTCACTGAGCCCCAACTCCCTAAGCTCCTCTTGACTGAAAGGCTTAAGACCCTCACCCTCCCCTGTGGGGGTCTCTCTCAGTCCTAGAGTGGGTTCCCCCTTCGGTGTTTCCACGAGGGGGTCCACTAAAACCTCCACTTCCAACCCCGGGGTAGGATGTTCAGGGGTATCTGGTGGCGGCATGGCAGAGGCAGCGGTTTCTGGAGTGACCTTTTGAACAAAAAAGGTACCCATTACCCTCCTGGTCTCCTCTATCGCCGTGTAAGTAAATGGAATGTTAGGGGCATCTGCCTCAATCACGGGAGGGCACTCTTCTGTAGGCACCCCAAGGAGAGAGTCTAGCCTGGCAGTCATCTTTGACAAAGACCAAAACTCCCCACTAAGAGGGCTCACGTCAGATAGCCTCCAGTTGAAATCCGAAGTGCTCACTAAAGCATCCCTACCTACACCTGCCTCCCCCTCTCCATCCTCAACCATGGGGGTCAGCCCTAGCCCATCCCCTACTTCTGGTGACGCAAAACCTGACTCCGCCTCAGGTGCGACACTCGAAGACGGTACAGCCGTAGGGGGATCTTGGCTGGCTCCAAAGATAGGTGCATTCAGCAAGGCAAATTCACCGAAGCACAATTCTCCTGGGGATGCTCTCCAACCGGGAGGGGCGTTGAGAGGCACCCCAACGTCTATATCTATGGGCAAGGCCTCATGCTGCTGAGCATTTTGGCCTTCCACCCCAGAGACGCCGGGTACCTTCAGTTGTATTCCCTCCAGAAATTCGAGGGGGGGGGGGGCTGTACGTGTGTAGGATCCGATTTACACTGGCTAATCGTAACCAGTGGGCCGGACAGGACCACCTTTTGCGGAACTGATGTTACGTTCCGCTTCAGAGACTTCAGAAGGTAAACGTAATATGGTTCACCCTCCTCTACCTCCTCAATCACCCTCTTATTTGTTTTAAATTTCCTCTTTCTGGGAATTGATTCCCCAGGAGAGAGTGCCGCTACCTCCATAACAGGAGCTTCCTCCTGCTCCCCCACACTCTGTACGATGCTTAAATTGGGGGTAAGGTGTTCTTGGGGGGGGACAGCGACAACAGAGGGTGACTGTTGTGGGGTGACTTTTCCTTTGTCCCTCTTTGTAGGGGGGAGAGGTTCAGATGTCACTGTTTGAGTTGAGGCAGTGACATCTTCTGTGATCCCAGTGGGGACCTGGGCCCTTGAGGTCTTTTCCTTCTCCCTCTGTTCTTTGGGGAGAGGTTCAGATGTCACTGTTTGAGATGGGCCAGTGACATCTTCTGTGGACCCAGGGGAGGGCTGGGCCCTCAAGGGCTCCGCCGCGGTGGGCGCAGCGGCACAGGGTATTTCCCCTCGGGGGGAGACAGTGATAACAGAGGGTGGTCGCTCCAGGGCGACCCCCTCTCCTTCTCTCCGCTCTCCAGGGAGAGGTGCAGAAGTCACTGTTCCAGATGGGACAGCGACATCTCCTGTGGTCCCTGGAGGGACCTGGGCCCCCGAGGGCTCCGCTGCGGTGGGCGCAGCGGCACAGGGTATTCCCCCTCGGGGGGAGACAGTGATAACAGAGGGTGGTCGCTCCAGGGCGACCCCCTCTCCTTCTCTCCGCTCTCCAGGGAGAGGTGCAGAAGTCACTGTTCCAGATGGGACAGCAACATCTCTTGTGGTCCCTGGAGGGACCTGGGCCCCTGAGGGCCCTGCTGTGGTGGGCACAGCGGTACGGGGTGTCTTGGCAGAGGGAGGGGCGGGTGTAGGAGTTGGGATAGGTCCTCTGTTCCCTTTGGGGCAACTCCTACGAGTGTGCCCCAGCTCCTTGCACAGATAACATCTGATTCCCTCCGTGCCATAGAACACTGTGTACATTATGCCCTCGTAGGGCACCCTAAAAGAACCCTCCACAGATTCTGTGTTCCCCGGCAGCAGCACTTGTACCTGCCGCCTAAATGAGAGCACGTGCCTCAGCGCTCTATCCCTGCAGCCCAGTGGAATTTTTGTTATGGGAGACTTAATGTCTCCCAGGACTTGCAGGTGCAGCCGCATGAGGCTATCTGGGATGAAGGGGGGCACATTGGAGAGAATAATTCTAGTGCCTAACCCCTCCATGGGTTCTACAGGGATGTAAGTCCCCCCTACACTGATGCCTTTCTGCACCAGGGTGTGCTTGGCAGCCAGTGTACGGAGGAAGAAAACGCCTCTCCCGTACATCTTGCTGGCCGCCACCACAGCAGAGGGACCCACAACGTCTGCCACAGCCCTAACATAAATCTCCATGCTAAGGCCAGGTGACATTGGGCACCTCACCCCAAGCTTCCTGCTCAGACAGGGCGTGGCCCCAGCATTGTTATTACTGGGGTCAACGCCTGCAGCTGCCACCTGCGCCCAAATTGGAACTGGGACTGCAGGGGTTAAACTGACAACAGGAGCTGGGGGAGGTGTAGCCAGGGCACTGGAAGTACCAGGCCTAGGGCTGTGGTTATTGCTCCTAGGGGCCCCAGTTTTTGGAGTCCGATGTCCAGGTGTGGCCCCTGTTGCTGCACTAGTCCTATTCCCCCCAGGCATAATGAAATAAGCCTCTAAGTAAGGGGATGAAATAGTGCTTAGGGAGAGAGATGCAGAGAGGTAACTGTCTTTTTAAGAACCAATTAACTATCTCTCTGCACAGGGAGGGAAAAGAAAACAGCTTTTAAAACCTGCTGTAATCTTCTCTTTCTCCCCTAATTATTTAACTCTCTCTCTCTTTCAAGAAACCACACACAAAAATTAAGGTCTTAAAGTAAGACACAGAGCTCCCAATTGCAAATGAAAAAGAAAGAAATCAGGCTTAAATTAAAGTGAAAACTGGAAGTAAAAAACAACCAGAGGTGGGGGAGGGGAGAGGGGTTGAGACTGCAATTTCTGCCAGCCAAAGTGCAGCTTTGCTGGGTTGAAATACAGCAGCCTCTGGGTGAAAACAAAAACGGTTTTTAAACGTGAAAAAAAACCACCCAAACCCTCTACAAAAACCACTGTATACTCACAGTATACTCCCCCACAGATCCACACCAAAGTATACCAAAAAAGAAAGAAGAAAAAAAGAAAGAATACAACCTGATTCTTCAGCAATTGCCTGGGAACTCTGAGTGGAAAAGAAGCAGGCTCCAGCACAGCTACACACAGGAAAACAGGGCCTATGCAGAACCCTTCCTTTTACCTCTGTAAGAGGGGAAGAACCATTATAGGTCTTGTTCCTGCAGCAAATGAAATGACCTCTCAAGTTAAATGGTTTCTTGAAATGTTATAAATGCAAAGACACCACTTTAGGAGGCGGTAAATCAGATATTTGTACATCTAACCATACTGGAGACATATTTCAAATGAAGCATTGCCTGTATTGTGAAGCATAGTATGTTATCCTCCTTTTCGAAAATCCTTGTGGACAACATGTTGGCAAAACCAGAAGACCGCTAAGAGTACGAATATTAAAGCACATACAGTATGAAATAAAGATAGGATTGGAAAATCATAGGGGCTGATGTATCAAATTCTCCCTGGCTGCAAAAGTGGGGCAAAAGTGGTGAAGAAAACTGAGGAGCGATATATAGTATTTGGGACTCAACAATCTGCAAGTTATTTGAAGCGGTTTAACCTTTTTCATTTAACAGTTGATAGAATTCCAGTAAGTTCGCAAAAATGTCGACATTTTTGTCATACCGCTCAGATTTGCAGAGCTGGAATGAAACCACTTCTAAAAAAAACCCTCACATGGTTTAGACACGCGAGAAGGGCTTCCAGATTATGAGAATCTGCCTATCCAAGCAAAAAGGTCTCTTTCTGCATGGAGATGCACGTCTTGCAGCTGCGAGAATATCCCCAGTTGTGTTTGAATAAATATTGGAACTATGGTGGAAAATAGTTTTCATTACATTTGTATTCTTTTATACACACATTTATATGATTGTATGTGTATTTATAATAAATAGTATTTTCAATTTTTGTTTTATAGCAATCTAGTTGGAAATGATTAAACTTTGTGTAGCTGTGCTAGTATACATTGAACACGATTAAATGACTATTAGACAATTTTTTAAGAATAGTCTACCATATAAATGGTGTTTTGCAATTTAATTTTATGCAGAACAGTTCTTATACATTCTATTAATTCATTGATCAGGAACTAGGTCTCATAAATATGTTATATTTCTGTGTTTTGGTCTCCCCCTTTTTCTATCTCCACTTAGAGAAGGTATATCCATGCATATTCATGCATTTCTTCTGTTAATATATTTCTCAATTATTTTTCTAATTATTGTTCAATATTCACTTTTTTAAGCATGTTAATGCATGAATTGCAATTTTGAATCGTTCACATCATAGGGGGAGGGTATAAAAAGGCTTGTGGGACTCTGGCCTGGCAAGAACCCCTGAGGAAGTCACTCAGTGTCGAAACACAATGGATTGGATGCCAGAGGAACTCTGCTTGCACAACGTCCGACACTAGAGAGAGTGGACACCAAACCGGGTCGAGAGCTAAACCGTAAGTGACGTGACGGGAGCTCCAAGAACGAAAGTCCAGTGCTTTGAAAGACTCCGATCGGGGTTTGATTTTAATCCATTTTTGAGAGTGCATCTATTACTATATAACTGGATTTAAAAATGTATTACACTACATGAAAGGTCCAGGTTCAAGGCTTGATATGTACATCTTACATGTGAGTGCATAAGACTTTCCACTTCACATTCTCTATTGGGATTGTATACTTCTTTTGTTTATGTTTGCGCCCCCCTACCTTAGGATTTCATTTCATCTGAATGAGAGGGTGGTTACTAGGGAAGAGCAGCAACCCACAACTAAGGGGTTTGGAAGTATATTTGCTATTGTTAAACACAAAATCGTTTTTCAGTTCACAGATTTCACGCTGTTACCACAAATTATTGTTTTCTTTCCGATTAAATAGCGCCATCTACGTAGTAGACAACCAACATTTAGCTTGTAAGCTCTACAAGTCGGAGAGCACAGCGCTGTGTACACTGTCAGCATTGTGCAAGAAAAAAAAACAACGATATATCATTATATACACCACAAGACTGTACTGATCCAGTGGATTCTGACACTAAACTTACTTCTATGCTCCTAACAGATGTCTTGTGGTGTATTATTGGTATATGGAGTGTTCTCTGAGTGGAGATGCACACCAACTGGGCTTGCAGATGCTTGGTGCACATTCATTGCTGTCCTGCTGCTGCAAACATGCAACCCAAAAATAGCAAAAATCCAATAGCACACCAGTTTAATGTAGAAAAATCCAGACTGGTGTGCGTTTTGCTATGTTTTATTATTGGTACTTTATATTTCATTTGGCAAAGATTCCTGCAAATATAACTTTAATTACTTATTATTCTTCCAAGTCATCTGAGCATCTATTATTATCGTCATTTATTTATAGCGTGCCAACATATGCTGTAGAGCAGTACAATAGGGAATCTATGTTGCTGTGAATAGGCCATGATGATTATACAGGATATGAGGGGTTACAGGTAGCTTCTTGCTTTAATACACATTTTAATGTTAGACCCTTTATATCCTGGTTCCAGTGTACTGCCAATAATAGCATTTTGAAGATGTGTTCCACAAAGTAGACCTCTCAGCTCTCCTTCACATTCTCAAAACTCTTGGTCTTTGTAACAAAGCTCTATCCTGGATCTCCTCTTACCTCTCCCATCGTACTTTCATTGTCTCTTTTGCAACACCTCCTCCTGCTCCTTTATCTATCTCTCTGTGGGGGGGTACCCCAGGTCTCTGTCCTGGACCCCTTCTCTTTTCTCTTTACACACTCTCTAGGTGACATAATCACAACTCTTGGGTTCATCTCTATGCAGACACACAAATTTACTTTTCAACCCCGGACCTGCTGTACAGACCAGTTTCTGAATGTCTTGCCGCTATATTATCCTGGATGGCCCTCCACCAACATAAACTTATCATTTAAAAAACTAAGCTGCTCATATTTCCTCCAAAACCTGGCCGTACTACCTCCTTCCAGAATACTGTTGGAAGTACTAAATCATGCACCCAGAGTGCTGCCTATGGTGTCACACTCTACTCCTCTCTCACATTCAAAAGGTGGTTGAAACCGTCATTTTTTCCTCCGCAATATTACGAAAAGATACGCCCTTTCATCTGTTGCTCGACTGCTAAAACTCTGACTCGGGCCCTCATTCTCTCCAGTCTCGATTACTGTAACCTCCTGATGTCCGGCCTTCCGGCCTCTCACCTGTCTCCCCTACAATCTATCCTAAACGCTGCTGCCAGAATCACTCTACTCTTTCCTAGATCTGTCTCAGCGTCTCCCCTGCTGAAATCCCTCTCCTGGCTTCCGATCAAATCCTGTATCACACACTCAATTCTCCTCCTCACTTTTAAAGCTTTACATTCTTCTGCTCCTTCTTACATCTCAGCCCTAATTTCTCGCGATACACCATCCCGACTCTTTCATTCTGCTCAAGGATGTTCTCTCTACCCCTTTTGTATCTAAAGCCCTCTCCCACCTTAAACCTTTCTCACTGACTGTCCCACACCTCTGGAATGCCCTTCCCCTCAATACCCGACTAGCACCCTCTCTATCCACCTTTAAGACCCACCTTAAAACACACCTGCTTAACGAAGCATATGAGTAGCTCCGCTGATAATGTAAACCTCATACATAAACCTTAGCCCCTTGCAGATGTACTTACCAGAAAACCCCCCTACTGTCTCTGTACGTTCTTCCTACCTACGAATTAGATTGTAAGCTCTTGGGAGCAGGGACTCCTTTTCCTAAATGTTACTTGTATGTCTGAAACACTTCTTCCCATTGTGTTATTTGTATTATTTGTTATTTATATTATTGTAACATGTATTACTGCTGTGAAGCGCTATGTACATTAATGGCACTATATAAATCAAGATATACATACATACATTTACATAGGATCAGTGTGTTTCAGAATTGAAGAACCAAAATATATGTACTGTATACAATGGTAAAAAAGAAACCCTGTGATTGTAGTGCTTAACAGATCCTCACCTTTGCTTTTTCTTTGCTTGGTTTTCCACTTCCATCGGTTCATAGTGTTGATGTCCCAGGTTCCTGTGAGAGAGCGCTCTTCCACTAACACCACCGTCCCCAAGCCTTTCAGGAGAGACTAACACAACACATCAATGGTGGTATGATCCTACTTGATGAACAGCTACACATTGCAAACAATACCTAAGGCTGTATGCAAAAGAGGCAACATAGTTCGTGAAATATAGACTGTTGTGAGTGGCGCTAATAATAAAGAGCAATAAGGAGTTAGCTAATTATATGTCCACCCTCTTTCAAAGAAGGAAAACATTGATTTTTACCTGCAAATTTACAGTTGCAGGCTGGGACATGATACGGTCTTCATCATTTTCATATAGATGTTCTATTCGTAGAAGTACACGGTGGAAATCAGCATCCTGGGTTTTACCTGGGTTGTTACAAAAAAATATTAGCAAAGAAAAATAAGAAGTGATACTAAGGAATGTTATCAAGTATACAGTAAGCATTAGTGGTGCAACCACAGCTGAATTTTGGGACATTGCACGAGACAAGTATTGAAATGTTTCTATGTTGAATAAAGTACACCTTTTAAAGACTGCTGAAAAGATTTTAGCTGCAAATGTAGATGTAACTATGCTCATAGAAATATTTACCATTCTTTCCCCGAAAAGCCGGTCTCTACAAGGTGAGATCAGCCAGCACAAGACCAGAAAGAGATAGGACTCTACTGAAAGAGGTCAAGTCTAACAGAGAGGAAGCCAGTTTAGAGGAGGGCTTGCAGGCAGCAACATATCATGTGCTAGGACTGAAAGGAAGCAGTAGCACTCAAAGGGGACAGAAAAGGGTCAACCAGGTGGCATGTATAACCCAAAAAAGCAATCAGAAAAGGGGTATTAGGAGAGGTCCATATAGTGTGGTCTGGTAGTCTGGTATTTGAGGTAAAAGTAGGGGCCTTTTAGGCAGATAGCAATAATACAGACCACGGAGGCCCTAGAGCAGGGCTCTTCCAAATGCGGTTTGTTTGTGGAGTGGCCCTCAGACCGTCTGCTCAAGAAGTTAAATCTGATATTTCTTTTCACTTTTAAGCTAAAATATTTCTTTTCACTTTTAAGCTAAAACAATAAACCTACGTGATGCAAATTGTTGTGAAGTCATTTTTTGATGTGGCCCCTTAAGAGAGTGAGTTGACGAGTCTGGTGAGGCTGCGAAAGCTGCTGCAGAACAGTGCATTGTTCGTGTTCCGTGATACAGTAGAGGAGGATGTGGTTACAGTGCAGGCCAGTGTGCGGAAAACTGGCTTAACAGACTCAAAGCAGCACGTCCTGTCCTCTTGGCACCAACACCTCCTTCCACCTCTACTGGTTCTGATTGGCAGCAGATACGCATCCAAATGCCAAGGAGAGGAAACACAAGCCAACACTGTACTATACTGGAACCTCAGCTAAGAATAACTCTTGTTGAACCCAGCTAAGGATTGAAAGGCTATGGAGAAGATGCACAAAGGGAATGGTTCCCGTAATCCGATTAGATTCTGTAGTTGTTACTGTACGTAAGAGGGCTATTGTAAAAATTGTTCGTTTTCCACCCTTTTCATTTTTGCTACACTTGACCATTTTTAGAAACTCCTCATACAATCCTAGGTGTGAGCTTAGTTTTGCATCAAGTGGGTGAGTTGCGAGTCGTTCGCACATCAACACTAAACCCCACAGAATTTTGTGTATCAAAATACTATTAAAAATATTAAGCATTTCATTGTATTCCCCTTAACATGATATCATATGCATTTAAAAAGCAGGAAGGAAAAACAAAATTTACTACAAGAGGAAGCATCTCTACATAAGCTCAGCAATGAAAAATATAGTAAAGGTGGCCTTAGAGGGTGCACTTAGAGGAACAGGGAGAGCGAAAATCAACGGGGGCGGGGGATTGGGAGGAAAAAGTCCCTTATTCAGTGTACAACCTCTAACGGGGAGGGGGCACTTTACGTGCTAGAAATATAGCGAATTTGGGTACTAATGACCCACGAGACGAGGCAACTAAGATGTTGGTAGCAATGGAGGTGACATGTGGTAGGACCACGAGAAAGAAAAAAGAAAACCACGATACTGCGTGGTAAAATGAGTGTATATAAAAACTAACCTTTATTGGAGTAATGAATAAAATAAAGAGTGGAAAGAGTGTTATATCCATGGCGCTCGGCACATATATCAAAACATATATAAAGGATATGTGCCGAGCGCCAGGGATATAACACTCTTTCCACTCATTCTTTCTGACCTGGGGTCAGAGTTATATCATAGGCAGCCAGCCACTCTTTCCAAGTGAACTTATCTATTTTCTATATTTAACGGCCCCGATCAGCTCCGACAGCAGCTCTACACTTTTTACATTTTAGATTGGTGATGGGTCACAGGTGGGGAATACTCCAGGGGTATTTAAGGGAGAACACAAGGGTACAAGCATTGCACGGGTGGCAATTATCTAAGGAAGGGGCAGTGTACCTGAGACATTATTATGTCTGCTATAAGCATGGAGTAAAGTCTTAGCAATCTTTTTTGCAACTAAAACTGTGTGCCTCCATCTTTTGTGTGATATAATATAAAAGTTATTTCACCTCTATATAAGAGATACAAATATTCATATACAATAGTAAACTTATTTTTTTTTTAAATAAAAGTCTTTCCAGCATTAACTTTGTAGCATTATCATGTAAAAACCATATAGAGAACACGAGGCATGATTTACTTTTCATGGGTCTCTATTACAGGTACTGTATACCATATTGAGACACTTTATGGGCTTCCCAGTGTTTGACATCAGGAATGCTCATATACATTATCACTCCTAAATTGGCATTGTACATTTATCTAACTCTATATTTAACTAAGTCATGACACATTTATCCAGGAAATTAAATGCGAAATCAATATCATAAGCTAAGAAAGTACACTTTTAAAAACTACACTATATACATGGAAATTAACGATTACTATTTTTAAAATATTATGAATATCTGGATTTTGGCTTTGAAAATAGAAAAAAAACTAAATTATAAAAAAAAGATATATCCCTCATGAACTTCTTGGGATTAGCCACCAAAACTGAAAGGGGCAAGTCCACCTTCGAAGACATATGGAAGGTTCCCCCTTCCTGACGTACATGCTATAAGGGTCACATCCCAGCCCGACGTTATTCCTACATTAGTCCCAACTGAAGGGTTAAAGTGAATGGGCTGGAAAGCTTCTCGGGGAATATCTTGTCTCGGTAAGTATGGCCCTTTATGGGGCCAGAAGCATTAGCATGCATCTTCTTCATTAACTAGGACACAGGGAAGGTACACTGAGATATCAATCTTAGTCACGTTTATTGCCCTAATATGCCACAATTTGATAGTTGTTTTACTTCATGACCAGCTCTAATTTAATTTTGTAGGGCATTTCCACTTTAGAAGTACGGTCCCTTCCTGAGGTACACTGAACATTAACAGCTTCCTAATAGTAAGTGGTTGATGTCCATACTAAAGGGATCACGGCTACAGTTGGGATTTTCAATGCATAAAGTAACAACAATTCTTTTTACATCTTCAAACTATCCGTATGAATCCCATTTGGTTGCGTTAACTGTAAAGACCACTATCCAAAAATGCTTAAAATAAAACAGTTCCTACCTTTATGTATCTGCTGAAGGTGTTCTGTATGGTTTGAAACATATTTCCAACCAGGAATACTTAAAATCTGAAGGTGCACATTTGGCGGCAGAGTAATGGGAATGTCGGGGATTCCATCAAGATTTTCTTTCCTTGCTGGTTCACCTCCTGTCGGAAACATATGTAACATCCCTGGCATTAACCATGAAGCTCTACTGCGTGCCTCGATCTGCACTGCAGCAGCCACTTCAAGCAAATGACATAATCGCAAATAGATTAAAAAACAAAAAACAAACAAAAAAATATTAATTTCTATTTGCAGACAAAAAACGTGTTTTACTTGTATACAAGTCAAATATATATTCAATATTTTAATAATGTATTTGCAGTAACCTTTTTAGCCAACGTGCTGAACTGCTGATATAGAGCAGAAATAATGTTCACCAGAGGAAAAACTGGTTTTAAAAAAAAAAAAAAATGATCTGTGTTTGTCTACATTTAAAACAATAAATGATACATAAAAATGACAATAAGTACCAATTAGTGATGTGGAAACTTTTAGATAACAATGCAAAATTTGCTTCTTTTTTTCTTTTGCTTCGCAGAAAAAACAAACTTTGAAAGAAGTTCAACAAGTAAAAATCTCCACATCCCGAAATATGGGGTTTCCAGGACAGAGAAGAGGAGGTGACAGACACACACGAGCCATATTTAAATCCATTGGTTTATATACCTCCCAAAACACTCATCTCTACAACACGTGGAGAGATATCTATAAACACACCGTAGGTAACTGGAAATTAAGTACATTTAAATATGCAAAAATCTCAATTAATATGGAAATATGCTTACTTCCCAGGTACTCTCTATATTGCATGTTACCCATACATGTATATTGTATGCATTGTATTCCCAATATCTCCATGTTCTATGTTCTATAGAAGAGAAATTTGGTTAATATATACAGTAAGTTAATGGGTACTCTACTAAATAGGTCTCTCGCTCTCAAACTTTTTTGAAACTTCATGCAAAACACCGGCGAAGTAAACGTGGAAATAGTGGCCCATCTCTAGCAATATACGGGGAGACTACAATGAATTACCTGTTGATTGACTAAACATCACCAGTGGTCTATGTTCGAGAGCCATCCCAATTCTCTGATACAACGAACCAGTGACCGCTTTAGATCCCAGCATCAACCAAATGGTTGGCCTAACTACAGAAGTGTCGTTTAATGTAAGATTATAATTCAGGTCCCATTCAAGGTTGTTCCACAATCGTCTATGCAGCATGATCTAAGAAATGAAAAAGCAACAATAAAACGGTAGTTATCCTACATTGCTTCACATGGAATGGTTAAATGTCCTGTTCTCCCAATACTTTTTCGGAGGTTGGTTTTGTACCTCCACTTGACCATTGTCTTGACTGGTGACTCCATGTGACCTTTCTGCAAGAAAGACAAGCCGTGTGCTGTCATCTTCTATATAGGACGTGTGAACCATTGGATAGTAGTTCTAAGGAAAGAAAAGGTTCATCAGCATTTTATGTTAAGTGATGAGTTAAACATATCTAATGAAAAAACATGCACCATTTCCAGATGTGCAGTGATGAGGGTGGAGTTCCAAATTTGCTAAATAAAACCTCAACTTCACTATTTGTCCCAAACAGAAAAGTATTATAGAATGTCAAAATAATGTGACTGCAATGAAAAATGTATTTGCGGTTAAAATGAAAATATACAGATTCTAGATTTTTTTTCCAGTTTAATCTACAGTTAAGATTTTTTAGTGTGTAGGCGGTCACTGCAGCAGGAATTCAACCGCAAACGTGAATAGTTAAAATCAGCTTTATTAAACTAGAATGCTGCGCATCACAGAGATCACTCTGACGCGTTTCGTTCCCGTGTGGAACTTTATCAAAGAGTAATGGTCTCTTACACTGGTGTCAAATATATACATGGATTCTTATCCTGATTGGTCAACACTTAATTGTACACAGGCAATAGCAATCAGTGGGTTGTGTAATTGATGTTGGGAGGATCCTGTACAGACTACAGTGTATGTGATTATTCAACAACATTGGTAAAGGTGACAAGTAAAAATACAAAATAACATATAAATTAAAATCACAAACAGTGAATTGCAGCATCTATGATATCAATATATATCATATACAATAAAAATGAATAAGGGTTTGAAGAATCATTAAATCATAACATTATAGTTCTATGGAGAATGACAATAACATGAATTATAATGTATAATTGCAATTTTTTTATAGTTGGTACCCTCTGTGCCTTCCATATATTAGTTTTCATAATTGTATTGTCATTCTCCATAGAACTATAATGTTATGATTTAATGATTCTTCAAACCCTTATTCATTTTTATTGTATATGATATATATTGATATCATAGATGCTGCAATTCACTGTTTGTGATTTTAATTTATATGTTATTTTGTATTTTTACTTGTCACCTTTACCAATGTTGTTGAATAATCACATACACTGTAGTCTGTACAGGATCCTCCCAACATCAATTACACAACCCACTGATTGCTATTGCCTGTGTACAATTAAGTGTTGACCAATCAGGATAAGAATCCATGTATATATTTGACACCAGTGTAAGAGACCATTACTCTTTGATAAAGTTCCACACGGGAACGAAACGCGTCAGAGTGATCTCTGTGATGCGCAGCATTCTAGTTTAATAAAGCTGATTTTAACTATTCACGTTTGCGGTTGAATTCCTGCTGCAGTGACCGCCTACACACTAAAAAATCTTCATTGCAATTCTTGGCGGAGCACGCAGGCCACTACACGGAGCTGGGAGCTGGTTTCTACTTCCCTTGCTGATGACTGCGCTTGGATCCGCCCCTCGCACTCATTCCAGGGCTACTCAGGATCGCTGATTTGGCAGTGCAGTTTTCATTCACCCACAGCATAGCTGTCGGCCCTCGGGGATGACGTCACGAACCAGCACGACGCTCGAGGAGACGGGACCGGCCAGGCACAGGCAGTGAACAGACCGGGTCGGTTCAGGGCAGCAGGTGATAGTTTCGTGAGTACACGGGAGGGGTAGCTTATGGTTGCCTCTTTCCCTGTCTCTATACCTTTCCCTGTGCAATAGCCCCCTACCCGGGTTTTATCTCTCATTCTGCCGCATGCTGCTGCTGTTGCCGGTCCCCTCACACAGGATCTTCATGTCTGTGTAGCGGCCTTTATTGCTCTATATGTGTCTGACATTGCTCATATACACCCCGATTTACTTATGGATTTTTAGAAGCACCGGACTATAGGGGTTCATTCCCCCACAATCACCATTTAATCTACAGTTAAAAACACTTCATTAAAATCTTCCTGCTGCAAAACCAATGCAAAAAAATTGCACCAAGTGAAGAAAACATCAAGTGCTTTCATGCAGCAGTCCTGGTTTCACCTTTTTTTTGTTTGATTTACTTTATGCAGCATGTGAGTACCTTTAATAAAAAATAATTACCCAAGCTGCCGATCGATAGGCCACAAACAGCATATTGGCCTCTTTAAATGTCCGCCTTCTGACTCTGTGTTTTCAGTCTGTGAAATACTACAGCTGCAATGTAACATTATATAACTAAGTGTTACACATTATTGTTAAAGCTTTTAGAGTAATAGAGAGTCTGCCCTGGGAACACTGCAAGCAATCTGTTTGTGATGCTTTGTTGCTAAAGGCCAGAAAAATGCACTGCTGCTCACAATACAGCAATATATAGGTACCTAAATGCTACCCATGACAGATAGTTCGTGGGCAGGGAGAGTTGGTTTAGAAACTCCCTTCCTTCAAGTAGGTTCACTCCGTTTCTAACAGGCTTATCATAGCTGTTGTATCCATTCGCTGCATACCTATTTTTGCTTATATCTTGTATATAACAAGGACTGTCAGTCATGGGTATCATTTAGGTACCTATGTACTGCTGTATTGTGAGCAGCAGTGCTGTTGCGCTTGGGACACAATTATAAACCTCTATAAATGTATATATTGTGCTAAAGTTTATTTTAATTACTACAGATTACCATATCATTCCAGTGAGTTTTTGAGTGTGTACTATTAGCATTGACTAATCTAGTACCCTCTATCCCTGTTCAGATTGTAGAGGGTCTAGGAGAGAATAGGTGTTGAGAAAATGGAGCAAGCGAGAGAATACAAGACGTTCAAGGAGTTTAGAGGCAAAAGGCAGGAGGGAGACCGGTCGATAGTTAGAAAGACAGGTAGGGTCAAGCTTGCTGTTTTTGAGTAATGGTATGACTGTTGCATGTTTGAAGGAGGATGGAAAGGTTCCAGAGCAGAGGGAGGAGTTAAAAATGTGTGTGAGCGTAGGGATTATAGTAGGAGCAAGAGGTTTTAGGAGATGGGAGGGAATGGGGTCAAGAGGGCAAGTGGTAGAGGGAGAAGAGGCGATCAACAGCGACACATCCTCTTCTGAGACAGTGGAAAAAGAGTCAAGGAAGGCAGGAGGAGAGTTAGGAAGAGGTGTAGGATGGGAGGAAGAAACACAGGGGATGTTCTGCCGTATGGATTCCACCTTTTCCTTAAAATAGTTAGCAAAATCCTGAGCGGAGATGGAGGAAGGAGAGGCAGCTGAGGGTCGTTTGAGTAGAGTATCAAAGACAGAGAACAGTCGGCGTGGGTTAGACTTGTGCATATTCATTAGTGAAGAAAAGTAGGCTTGTTTAGCTTGTGAGAGGGCAGAGTTGAAACAGGATAACATAAATTTGTAGTGAAGGAAGTCTGTGAGAGTATGCGATTTCCTCCAGAGGCGTTCAGAGGAACGAGTGGAGGAACGCAGCATGCGCGTGTGGGAATTTAACCAGGGTCTAGGGTTAGAAGGGCGAGGGCGGCAGAGAGAAAGATGAACATTTTCCATACCCTAGCCACGCTGTTGCAGACATATGTCTTAAACGGTCTCATTTGCATTTGATATCCGTTATCGTCTGTGTAAATCATCTGGTCGGTCTGTAAATCCGTACTTGTTCTTAGAACCGACTCCCGATTGAGCTCCAAAGGACCAATTCTATAATGCTGCTCGATGTGGTGGCAAAGTAGCATCTTGTCATACTCTTCTGGGACATTGTAGATTCTTGAATATATTGCATAGATGTAATTCTGCGCAGTGATGTTGCTAAGATAATTAAAGATGAAAAATTAAATACCAGTAAAGAGACTGTTACATAGCTTTAAATGGACCAGCAAGAGAGTATTTTTTTTATAAATTATAATGTGCAGGGTATTCCCAACCTCACAGCAGGTCTCTTCCTCTGTTCTGTGTCAGTACCCCAAATTACACAAAGAAGGTATGAATTGTGACAACAGCTGCTAAGAAAGGCTTTTTATATATATTTAGACTAATTACCTATAAAAAGGACCACCAGTTACTTTGAAAAGGAATATTCACATTAAGGTATACAGGGTATGTGTGAAGCCAATTTCCAGAATACAATAAGGTCACTGTAGTATTTATACAAGAGCAAGGTCTTTATACGATATAGCAGATGTTATTACTCATTAAATAACACGTGTGTTATCTGCTTAACTGTGGTTTTCAATAGCACTAGAGTTACACGCACCAGTGTTAACGCAACACATTGTATTAACATGTGAAACACCCGCTACATCTGTATGTGATTTAAGGCTTCATTTAGAAACATACAAAAAAAATGCCTTTTATAATATGTTGAAATATTGTAATGAATACATTTCCTTTTTGCTTGATACTGATAAAACTTAGAAACAAACAGTAAATAGAGAAATCCGAGGCTTCACCTTTAAAATGGACAATATTCAACAATCACTAGTGGCCCAATGTTATTATTATTATAATTGTATGCAGTGATGAGTTAGATTTTCAATGGCCACCATGGATGGGAGAAAATATCAAAGAGGAATAATTCTCTCCTTTTATTCTCAACCTCTAAAGAACCAAAAATGTACATTGAACGTTCAATGTGCAATACAACCAAAAAATATGTATTACCTGTAAAAATACTGTCTAACTTCAGTTACCAGTTTCCCAACTACAATTTCCAGTCCTACGGCTTTTGTTGTTGGAACAGCCGATCCATTTGGAGTGAACAGATAGTTATCCGAAATAGGCCCTGTCTTGATATCTCCATTGGCATGATATTCCAGAAATTCTTGGGTTATTCGCACAGTGCGATTTCTCTCTCTGAATATTCACCATAAGATAAAATGTTATTAGAGTGAAAGGACTTTTTCATCTACTTATACGGAACCCACATATATTGCAATGCAGAACATTAAGAAAACAGAATCACACGAACAATAAGAACAGGTCATTAAACTAGTTGTACAGGTACATAGTCAATGGATCAGATTACACAAGTGTGATGACTATGGTTCCTAAAACATACAAAAAGCGATGCTACGTCAGCATAACGATCATATCAAATATTTAGGCTGTATTGATGGAAATCTAATGAAAACCAAAAGTTGTAGGTTAGATTACTGGTTTACATTTTTATAGCTGTGGTCTGTGGTCTGTGATCGTGGCTGACATGATATCACACATGCAGTTAGGGTGTGAAAATACCTAGTACAGTATTTAGATTCCACGGAGTGGGCTGTTTACCTTCTATGATAGTTTCTATGAGACGTAGCTGCCCACTGTAACCGCAAAACATTTTACTTGTGAAAAGTAGAGGTCTTATTTTCCTGGACAAAAGTCATACTTCTTGAAAGTGACCAGCTTACCAAAAACAGTTATCTAGATCAAGGGTGGCCAAGTCTTCGCAGTCTTCGACTTAAACCGAGCCCCTGATTTGAGCCACTTGTGCTGAAGGACACCTGTCCTGTTGGTGGCCCCTGTGGTCTGGAGTTGGCCACTCCTGAGCTAGAGGTACTGATGGCTGACCTGAATAATTATAACAAACTCCTGATTAAGGCATTATCTCCAGGGCCTCACAAGTAAATAGTGCCCACAGGAAATGAATAAATTGAACCTAAATAATTATCAATCACGTGCATTTCGTTTGTTTCATTTAGTGGCATCAAGAGGGGATGATGTGACACTAAATACAGGAGTATAAATACTTTTCTTTCCTCCGGATTATGAACTATTATCCAACTCCTGAGATGATTTCAATGTGCACATACACATTTCATTGCATCTCCTTTGGCAATTCATTCTTACAATTAAATGGTATGGTGCAGTTGGATATGACCACTTATCTTACCTGTCTGTTATGCTGTGCAATAGGTTAGTGTTTTGGTCAATCAACACTGTGTAGCAGTCATTCAACACAGGAATTAAGCGCTTTGGGTGCTTTGATTTATTTCTTGTTAATTGTCTGACAAATTTCACCAGCCTTCCAACAACAATGGGGCCATTGCTTGTTGCAGTGTTCCCAGGTTTTATACTGTATCTTCTATAACCAAGGCCATTGAGAGAAACAAGCACATACAAATCAAACGCATAGGTCGATTCAGTTGAGTTGTGAACCTGCAAGTTGGCCGAAACAAGTCTGAAATTAATGTTCGGCATTTTTACCAAAATGCCGATTTATGCTGGTTACAGATACCTGCCTCATACATTTTGATTGGATATGTCAACAAGTATGTTGAAAGCAACAGTTAACTGGTGCAAGAAACCTACATTTCAATAGTAAAAGCCAAATGTTAACTACCACATCCGAAAACATGAAAAAACAAAGCATTTCAATTATTTGTTTTACCAGGAAGTAATACATTGAGAGGTACCTCTCATTTTCTGTCCTTGGGACAGAGTTATAATGGACAAAGTCAGTGATAGATAGGAGATAAACTCCCGAATACCGTGCTCAGCTAGGTGGGAATCTTTGCAAAATTATATGCAGATAATGTATCAAAATAGTGTTCTAACATCCAGGAGGGAACAATCTTCTATAGCATGTACACCGTTTAATCCATAAGATTAACCCCTTCCTGTGTCTGCAGGACCTGTATCTCCAGGTGAAGTCAGTGATAAATGTCTGACTACCTGAGAACAGTGTATAGTCCCCTAGGAAGCATATGGGTACATAAGGATTAGCCCCCAGCCGTAATGAACAGGCTGGGGTACTCACGGTTGTGGAAGTGGATGTTCCTTCAGCGTGCGTCACGCTAATGATCAGCATATGTTGAAATCCTCAAAGAGGTAGGAGCGGAGCACAGCGGAGTGGATGCAGGGGCTGAACACCAGGGTAGATAAAAATCCTTTATTCCACGATCAACATCATGGTAGTGGATAGACAAACTTCTCTTACGCGTTTCAGGCTTTCACCCTTTGTCAAAGAGACCCCTCTTTGACAAAGGGCGAAAGCCTGAAACGCGTAAGAGAAGTTTGTCTATCCACTACCATGATGTTGATCGTGGAATAAAGGATTTTTATCTACCCTGGTGTTCAGCCCCTGCATCCACTCCGCTGTGCTCTGCTCCTACCTCTTTGAGGATTTCAACATATTATAATGGACAAATACAGGGTTACAAATACATAGTTACAAGGAGTGAAATGGGTTATACAGTACATTATATACAAGACATTGCATGTACAGGTAATGATAACATATATTATAGGCATATATAACAGTTACAGACCAGATTAAAATGTGAGACAGCTATAGTTTTTAAAGAACTTAGACTGATGGTGGCTGTGAGAGTCTCCGGCAGGTTGTTCCAGTTTTGGGGTGCACGGTAAGAGAAGGAGGAACGGCCGGATACTTTGTTGAACCTTGGGAGCATGAACAGTCTTTTGGAGTCAGATCTCAGATGATAACTGCTGCGTGTGGTAGGGATGAGGAGCTTGTTCAGATAGATGGGTAGCTTGCCCAGAAAGTATTTGAAGGCAACACAGGAAAGGTGAACTTTGCACCTAGACTCTAGTGATGACCAATATAGTTCTTTGAGTATTTCGCAGTGATGTATGTTGTAATTGCATTGGAGAACAAAGCGGCATATTGAATTGTGGAGGGTATCAAGTTTGCCAAGGTGAGTTTGGGGTGCTGTGCCATAGGCCCGGGCCATGGTGCCTTCGCCTGCGCGGAGGCAGGCGGAGGCTGTGGGAAAGCAGGTGTTTTCCCTGTCCATGGTCGACGGGCGTTCCTGGGGGCGTCACGGAGCTGGTTCGCCCTCATTGGGCGAACCGCTGACGTGACCTGTGTGTCGTGCCAAGAAATCAGTTTCAACTGATTTCTTGTGCAAAGCGCGCCGCCTCCGCCCGCACGGTCTATGGGCGCGATCAATGCCTTAAGGCAATCTGATCACGCCCCGTGCGTACACCTCCGCACGGTCTCCCACACCATGGACTCAGCCATATACTATGTCCCCACTGTCTATAATTGGCATCAGCATCTGCTGTGAGATACGCTTTCTGACCAGCAGACTTAGGGAGGATTTGTTCCTGTGAAGTACACCTAGTTTGGCATAGGTTTTGGATGTCAGGGATGTCAATGTGCATTCCAAATGTTAAATGGGAGTCAAACCATATGCGCAAATATTTGAAACTAGTAACAGGGTAACAAAGAAAGAGTTCCCAGCACTCAAGTAGAAAAATGCGTGAAAACGACACTAGATGGTATGCAAAAAATGTTTACTATCAAAAATAAATACAGATCTGGCAAACAATATGCAATGGACAATGATGCTATTCTAGTCTATATAGTCAAACCACAACTGGTATCCAGATAACATACTGTGTGTAATAGGCAAACAAGGAAGGGAGGTAAGGGAAAACAAGGAGGGGAGGGGGATAAAACAGGGGAATAAGGGGGGCAACGTAACGTTTCGGGGCTCCAAGCCCCTTCTTCTGGCCCGTTCCCAGAGACCAAAATGATCCTGGTACTTCCCTTACCGCTATAGAGCAAGAACTCCCTTCAAAAAAAGCAAATGACAAAGCTAAAATAACCCTGCAATGTGTGCAACAATCTATCTACTAGTAATGTTTCAGCCACAATGTAGCAAATTTATCCAACTGACAAAGCTGAAGAAATCCTGCAATAAGTGCAACAATAACTATATGTAATGTAGCAAACTTAACACACTGATTCTGAACAACACTAGCATTAATACACAAGGGTTAATAGTCACTTATGTCCAAGTAAAGAACAGCCCTGACAACACTTGTCAGGTGACCACACACTATGAGACCCAAAAGTATAGTAACGTGTTACTGAGAGCAGGCAGCACAATTTCTGGAAGTGCTCGGTTAGTATTAGAGTTGGTTCTGATCTGTAGGTCCTTCATTGGAAGCGTTAGAAATTTAGCCTCGGTCCCAAATACTGTACCATTGTTACAGCCTTGTCACTTACTGCAGCAAGTCAGGTCCACATTGGTTGCTTAGTTTTAATTTGAGGAGTGCTTGTGTAATCTCCTCAGATACTGGGATAAATTTAAAACTGTGAGCAGTGTTGGGAGAGGATGGAGCTACATGGGTACTCTCAGATTGAGTTTCATGTATGTAGTTCGGGTTGCATTTCGCTAATAAATTAGTAGCACACCCCACAAAGTATTCATTGAATGCATTTGCAATGTCAGTGGGGTTTGTCAGAGTAATATCCTCCTTAATGATATTACATGGTTGTTGATGGCTAGAAGGCTGGAATATATTGTTGATAACCTTCCAGAAGTTAGCTGGGTTTGATGTATTCTTATGAAGATTGTCATAAGAAGATTGTGCATAACAAGAGACAGGGGAGCCCAATGCTACATCCCATTGACAAAACATATATGGTAAAAAGTATAACGTTAAATACTTCAATAATAATATTAAATACTTGGTTATTTAGTTAACCCTTTGGCCAAAGCGTCATAAGCCTGCATACCAACGCCAAGGTATAACCAAAAATGCAGGTCCTACACTACACTGAAGGTGCTTTTTTGGACGTTGCAGTCTACTACCAATCCATTTCTACGTTTTCTCGGGGACCCTCCCTGTACCTACCGGGGAAGATGGGGTAGAAACGTGGAATGAGCACACGCGGGGCGTGATGGAAGAGTGGTCGTGCACCGATGTAGTAAAAAGACAGAGACTCATAGAGTGCCTGCAGCCCCCGGCGGCCACTCTGATCGGAATACACCGCGAACAGTACCCCGATCTAACCTCTCACTTGATGATAGAGTTCCTGGCCGAAGCCTATAGCGCGAAAGAGGATGACGGGGCCTTGTGGGCCAAGTACTATGCCATAAACCAGAAGGAGGGGGAAGAGATATCCGCCTATATACACACCGTGTGCAAATATCTCTCGGACCGCTGCTGCATTATAAATACGTGCTACCCTCCCAGATGAATGAGTATCTCCGGAAGCAGAACCTCCGCGGATCCAGTCCTTCTCACCCCATAGCCAGCATGATTCGTGATCACCTCACCCGGGGGCCCCCCACTTCGTTCATCCAACTACTGCAACAGGTGAAGGAACACGAGACGCATCTAATGCTTCACTCCCCTCAGAGGCCGAAAGTTAGCGGTAGCGCTAAATCCAGAGGAAGTATGGAGAAGCAAGAGGAACCACCGGACCAGCCTGGCTCTGAGAAACCGCCTTTCGCGGGACGGTCATCCCCTCCGCCTGATCGCCGGGCTATCCCCAGAGATATGTCCTGCTACAAGTGCGGGAAGCGGGGCCATCTATCCTACGATTGCCGCCTGGGCACTTCTCGACCCCGGATCCCCTCACCCCAGAAGTTCCCGTCCCAGGCTATGGTCTGCGGGGTGTATGCGACGGATGTAGACACAGACGAAACCCCGTCCGGAGGGGCGAACCGGTAGAAGATGGTAGTTGGGTGGGACCGGTAGCGTTGATCCGGGTCTTAGTGGATGGAATCTACTCTTCTGCACTACTAGACACCGGATCCCAAGTCACCATCATATACAGAGGGTTCTATGATCGTCATCTTCAAAAGCGTCCGCTGCGACCGGCGTACCACATCAAGGTACGCGGGCTAAGCAACGACGACTACCCCATCGACGGGTTAGTGACAGTGGATCTGGAAATACAACAGCTCAATACGGGAAAATCGCACCCCATGAAGGTGGATGCCTTGGTGAGTCCGGAACCCCGAGACACCCCCAAGTACCCTATTATCCTCGGTACCAATGCCGATATTGTACAAGCGGTCATTCGGGCCTATCTACACGAAACTAAAGAGCTCCCCATGTCCAGTCTACAGCTGCAATTGGTTCAGTCCGACCCAGCCCAGCCCTCCCCCCTTCAGATGACTACGGACTAATGTTCTGTGGACGGAAGGGATGGACAAAGCTTATCCCCGGAGAAACGCAAAGAATTTCCGCTTGGTGTGCCTATGCGGAGCGCCTAACCGAAGATCAGCAATTCTCACTCGAGAGTACCCCCTGAGAGGATGTGAGGCGAGGGTATCGGCTCATACCTGAATTCCGCCATTGGCAGGGCGCCATTCCTAGACGGATTGATGTGATGGTGCAGAATCTATCACCCTTTCCCCTGGTCATCGATGTGGAGCAGCAGATAGGAAGAATCTATCCTGTTAGTTCAGTGGAAGAAGCCGTGCAAGTAAATACGACCCGCGTGGAAGAAACAGGGACGGCCCTGGACTTCGATTTTGGCTCGTCCGAATTGCCTGGAACCTGGAAGGACCAGTTACAGGTGCAACTAGAAAAGAGACGGTCCGTATTCTCTACTGGGGAGATGGATGTGGGGTGTAGCCGCAACGCCCAGCACACCATTCGCATGATGGATGAGAAGCCCTTCAGAGAGCGTTCTCGCCGACTCGCTCCCAGGGATGTGGAGGATGTGAGGGCCGCTATCCACGACATGGAAACCGCAGGGATTGTCACTGAATCCCGAAGCCCCAAGCCTCCCCTATAGTGGTGGTGAGAAAGAAAAATGGAACTGTGAGGCTGTGTGTAGATTATCGAACGCTGAACAATCGGACGGTGCCGGATCAGTATACCCTCCCTCGCATAGAAGAGATCCTCGATACCCTACACGGGAGCCAGTGGTTCATCGTGCTGGATCTACGGTCTGGGTACTATCAAGTCCCTATGAGCCCAGAGGATCAAGAAAAGACAGCCTTCGTCTACCCCTGGGGTTTTTATCGGTTCACCCGCATGCCCCAAGGCATATGCGGAGCACCCGCCACCTTCCAGCGATTAATGGAGAAGACATTGGGTGACCTCAACCCCCGAGAGTGCCTGGTGTACCTAGATGACATCATAGTCTTCGGGAAAACCCTGGAAGAACATGAGAATCGTCTCTTGAAGGTACTGGATAGGCTGTCCGAAGAAGGCCTCAAACTCTCCCTGGACAAATGTCGGTTCTGCCGGACCTCAGTAATGTATGTAGGGCACAGTGTCCGGCGCCGGAATCGCCACTGATCCCGCTAAGATAGAAGCTGTCGTTAACTGGCCTCGCCCAGAGAATGTGGGGGAGCTGCGCTCATTCCTGGGTTTCTGCGGCTACTATCGGCGATTTGTGGAAGGGTATTCACGTAGGGCCAAAGCCCTCAACAGCCTGCTCCACATATACCCGTCTGAAACGGGCCAAAAGAACCACTCTGCCAAGCAGCCCTTCGGGGATAAATGGACCCCCGAGTGCGACCAAGCCTTCCACGACCTGAAGCAGAGCCCGACGGCTGCTCCGGTCTTGGCCTACGCCAATCCCGACCACCCCTACATCCTACACGTGGACGCCAGCCTGAGCGGCCTAGGAGCCGTGTTGCATCAAAAATATCCCGAGGGGTTGCGACCCGTAGCATATATCAGCCTCAGTCTCACAGTCAGTGAACAGAACTATCCGGTACACAAGCTCGAGTTCCTGGCCCTTAAGTGGGCCATAGTGGATACACTTCGGGACTATCTGTACGGGGTGTCGTTCGAAGTACGCACCGACAATAATCCTCTCACCTACATCATGACCTCAGCCAAACTTGATGCGACCGGACATCGCTGGTTGGCCGCGCTCTTCAATTACAACTTCACCTTGAAATACAAACCTGGCCATTGAACATTGGAGCTGACGCCCTGTCGAGGCGACCGGGGTTGATCCCTACCACCGACGAAGATCAGTGGGAAGAGATCCCCGGGCCCGGAATAAGAACACTCTGTGGCACAGCAGCCATCATAGATGAGCAAGTAGCCTTTTCGGAATTACGGGTGGCTGACTCCCTAGGGTGCACCTCTACCGCTATACCTGAAGCCTATCGTGACCCAAGTGGGATGCATGTTACCCCCGATCAGATCATTGCTTGGGAGGACATGGTACGTTACAAAGAACAAGATCCGGTCGCAGGGACTATCCGTGATGCCATTCGACAAAAGCGACGAGGCCTGCTTCGCCAGACTCCGGGGGATGTCGGAGGTATACTGATGCGGGAGGCAGAGAAATTTGAAATCCAAGATCGGCTGTTGTACCGAGTGGTGAAGTATCCTGACCATCCGGGTCACCGCCAACTAGTGTTACCAAAACGACTACAATACTTAGTGTTGAAAGCTCTCCATGATGAACACGGACATCTGGGGGTAGACAAGACTTTCGGACTAGTGAGAGATAGATTTTTTTGGCCAAAAATGAGAGAATCCGTGGAGCATCACTGTCGAAGGTGTGTGCAGTGTATCCAACGCAAGACTCTACCCACCCGAGCTGCCCCCATGGGCCATCTAAAGAGTACGGGACCTATGGATTTAGTCTGCATGGACTTCTTGTGCATCGGACCCGACACCCATGGTATAGGGAACGTGCTGGTCATCACTGATCATTATACCCGCTACGCCCAGGCCTTTCCGACCAAAGATCAAAAAGCTATTACGGTGGCTAAGGTGCTCTGGGAGAAGTATTTCATGCATTATGGGCTACCTCAACGTCTGCACTCCGACCAGGGACAGGACTTTGAAAGTAAACTGATAAAAGAATTACTGAACCTCTTGCACATTAAAAAGTCCCGTACTACTCCTTACCACCCAGAAGGGGATGCTTTACCCGAACGTTTCAATCGCACTCTGCTGGACATGCTGGGCACGCTAACAGGTGTCGACAAGACTAAGTGGAGTCGCCATGTGGAAACTCTAGTCCATGCGTATAATTGCACCCGACACGAATCTACCGGGTTCTCACCCTACTTTCTTATGTTTGGCCATGAAGCCCGTCTGCCAGTGGATATACAATTAAGAGTCTCCACCGATGGGGTGCACAATTCCACCCATTTTCGCTATGTACAAAGATTGCAAGAGAATCTACAGAAGGCCTATGGGCAAGCCGAGAGATCCAGCGAAAAATTGAATGCCGGGAACAAAAGGCGCTATGATCACAAAGTAAAACATAGAGACATTAAAACTGGCGATGCCGTACTGCTCCGCAACCTGGGAGTACCGGGAAAACATAAGTTGGCTGACCGTTGGCGGGAAGGGGTGTACGAAATAGTTTCTCAAATGCCTGGTCTTCCAGTCTACCGGATAAAAGACTCGGAGGGTTGGATAAAAACGTGGCATCGAAATCATCTGCTCCCCATTCCCCAAATAGAAGAAGGAGACTTAGAATGGCCTACATCTCCCCTGAGTGGGGAACTGTCATCAGGACATGAAAGTCTGGAAGATTCACAGGAAGGAACCTCTCAAAGGGGCCTTCCGGCCGCGGGGGCATCTCCCGGAGGAGCTACGGGCAAAGAGCCCCTTGGCCCCATGACAGAGACACTGACTCCAGTGAGTCCGCCGCTAGATCCCCAGAGCCCGTGCTTTGTGCCACAAAGAGACTTTACAGACCTACCCCGCCCCTCAAGGGCCGAGTTGGAAATACCCGATGAGAATTGCTACTCCCCCAAAGAGGTAGCGGAAGAGCCATTTCGCAGATGCCAAAGAGCTGGCCAACCTCCCACGAGGTTGGCTTACGATCAGTTTGGGGCACCCCATTATGAGTCTCAGCAGTGGGCTCGCAGCCGGGTTCAATCAGTGATTATCATGTTCAGTGAAATGTACAAGTTGATAGAGAAACCAATGTATTAGTGTTTTTCATTATAGAAATGGTTGTGTTGTTATCATTGTCCAAGCGGGGTAGTTGGAATCCACAGGGGGGAGGATGTAGCCGTGACCCCTGATTCACCCCAAAGAACGGGAGGTTGCGCTTGCAAAGAATAGTTACAAAAGCCCGCGAAGGAGGAGAGTGCATTTGGCAGGAGAGAGAGCAGTCCCTTGACCCAGCAGCCTGCGGGGGGGGGTCAGGTGAGCGAGTCTAGCCTATGAGTGGAGGAGTTGCCAGAGATATAGGCAGTGTTTGCGCGCACGTGGAGTCAGAGCCGATTGGAGAGGAGAGGAGACGGAGAGACTGTGAGGGGAGGTTGACCCACCCCGGCGCAGGCCAGGTGCCCCAGGCCCAGCTAGCCCTGAGTCACCTTAGAGACAAGCTGCGCTAGGGATCGCCTTAGCCAGGTTCCTGCCCCCCCTAAGTACTGTTGGTTTTGACCGGGACTATTCTATCGAGAAGGAGGTCTGGGATCAGACCCCTTTGGAGTTGCCAGAGTCTGGGTGGAAGCGCCCCGGACCCTAGAGAGAGAGAGATAGAGCGGTGTCGACACACACAGACCCTTTTTGAAGATCGTGGCAGTTCCGAGCCCCGGAGGGCTCGGCAGGTATTTCATCAAGTGCACCAACTATATCTTTCATTCACCCGAGACATAGTGGCTGCGCAGTCACCCATACACACACATAGGGCCTGCTGTGAGCGGGAGGACTAAGCAGTAAGGATTGGACACGGGGTGGGATCACCCGGTGGCGGGTGTGGGGATTATTGTTGGCGTCCGCCGAGGCGCAAGTTGTGGTGCGTCCGCCGTGGCGCCAGGAGATGGTGACGTCCGCCGTGGCGTGAAATATACTGTGTACCCGTATACCGGAATGTTATGGCATTTAATGTAACGTGAGTTTAACCTGCCAGTAAACGAGATTGGTTTAGAACTTGACTGTGTAAGTGTAATTCTTGCATTTACGTCCTGCGAAGACTCACTCCCCCTTTGCCGGGATCTGTCGCAGGTGGAGGCGCTGCACCCGTTAGAGATATTGCGCGCACCCCAGGCTCTCCGTTGCAGAGACTTAGACCCTGTGAGCCAGCAGGTAACACAGCACATAGTAGCAGCTTGCTAGTGATAGGAAGCAGGGCTACATATATATTACTGATGTGGGAGTTTGAGCTAGCTGGGAATGTGTGTTAATCAATTGTTTGCCTTGTGCACATATTTTGCAGGCATCTGTAGTTATTAAGATCCTTGTTAGTGCCAGTTACTTTGTAGCTTTTCCACAAGGCATCCCTAAGATGGTAGAGCGCTATAAGGTCGGTTGTCACCCACAGAAGGTGGACCCCTCGTACTCTTATTCTGCGTAGTGGAGCACGGGTATCACAGAGTTTTAAGAACTCGGATTGGAAATAGTTGAGTGCAGAATCGGGGTCGGGAATTAAGTCAATTCTGTACCAAGGGCAGCTCGTAAGATCAGGCAGAAACTGTTGTGGGTTAAAGTTCCTAAATGTTCTAATGAAGAGAACTTTAGGGCTTGATTGGGGTGATCTAATTTTCCTTACACAGTACACTATTGCATGGTCAATGAAAATGTCAAGAAGGATGCCAGAGGATTGGATTCTGCTGGGACTAGAGGAGACAATCCAGTCTAGCAAGGAATGGTTGTGAGATTTCAGGTTTGTCCATTTGGGTTGGAAAATTAGTTGCATTAGGTTAAGTGAGTAGAGTTGTATCTGAATTTTGTTGTTTTTAGGGTCAAGCCAATAGTAGTTGAAATCCCTGAGAACTAGCAGCTCACTCTTCTCATTCTGAGAGGAAATTTAGCCAATAAAATAAAATTAACTGAATAAAAGACAGTCAAAAAATAAAATATCTATTTTTTCACAATGCATTATTTCCAACCAATGATATTCTCTACTTTACCAGCTGTTAACCAACATGAATCAGCCGAACAAGTATTAAAGGTAAATTTCCCAAGAGAATAAAAATAGCAAGTGGGTGAAAGACAAAATGGACACGGAGTTAGATAGGAGTATTGAGGATGTAGTGAGAGAGAAAATGATTGCATGCTATTGTAAAAATATAAAAAAGGAACAAGTAATGGCAAAATCTACAAAGATACATTTCAATTTGCAGATATGACAGACGAAGTGCAGAGATTTGAACACCTTTCTAGGCATTAAATGTCAACAATGGGGTAATCAGCAAAGAGAATGGCACTTTGTTTTGCTGAAGGGATAGTTAGAAAGAATGACAATGGGATAGAATATGCAAACATAGAAGACCAATGCAAATAATGTTGATAGATAAAAGAATGAGAATAGGAAGGAAGAAAGGTTAGGAGTCATTGATTTGGCCAGATGAATGGAGATTAAGATAAAGACAAGTGAAGACAGCAAGAAGTACAAAGTGCATAAATAGCGAGATCTGTGTGTGGACAGCGGCTGTGCACAAGGAGTAAAATAATTAGCTTCTTCTAAATGAATAAATAAGAGTACCAGATGGAGGATGTTGCTGTATAAGGCGATAGGAAGTACATGAACTGATTAGTGACATTTTGGCTACAAAGTAATAAGAATATTAAAGTTAAAGGAAGTAAAAAGGAACAAAGGTATGCTAAGAAACTGGGCAGAAAAAGAGGGAGGTACGGATGTGGCTGCTGTTATTTGAGGAATTGGTCTCAAAAAAGTCCCACAACATAATGAGTAATTTATGTTTAAATGAAGCAAATTCTATTTGAGAGCCCCCTGGAGGCCATGAAGGGCAGTGCAGCAAAGGAGTTTTACAGTAAATACTGTAGAGAGGCAATAAGGCCCAGATTTACTAAACAATGCTAAGCATGTGTGCCCCAAGGAACTTGAAATACATGATTAGGACCGTTTAGTATATCTGGGCCTTACCATGTCTTTTATGAGATATGCCTTTTTGCACTAATATTATACATAAACCCCGGATCAAACTATGTATGTACAGTACAGTACAGTACCTCTGTCACTTTTTCAGGAAACCATTACAAGGCTAAGGAAGTGAATCAAGAAACACAGCCAAAAAGAAATCCTTTTCAAAAGCCAAAGTAAGTGAAAGGGAAAAGGAGCCGGCGGTTCACAGCTTGCCATAGGGGTACAATCAAGGAAATCCAAAACGAAATCGGAAAAATAGGCTGTTTATTCGGTGCATAACAAAAATCCTTCTGCCACGAGGTAACTCTGACGCGTTTCGTCCACCAATAGGACTTTGTCAAAGCCAAAGTAAACAGAGAAGTGACGTACCTGTGCTGGCACTGGTTGGCCAAATTCATCGTACACTGCGACAACAGAGAAATTCAACGCCACAGTCACAAATGTTGTAATGTCCCATGCCAATGGGTTGTACACAGTAATATTTATTAGACCTATGGATGATTAAAAGATGTAAAATAAGTAAAACAAATGATAAAAAAGGAGAAAACCAGAAAGGACCCAATTGACTATTGCCCTATGTAGTGTATTAATGGCCTAGTAGCCTTATACTGCAATGTCACAACCTAGTACATAAATGACATGGCTAAAGTAACGGCAATTCCAAAGTGTGGGGGAAACAGTTCCAGGCGAGGAGAATCCGGCTTGTGCAGCCAACACAACATAGACAAACACGTTCCTCACAGTGCAGGTCTCCTCTAGCACAGAGGTACAAAGCAGAGCTCTACTCACAAGTTCATGGTGCAATTCTCCATTTAATGTGGCAGCCAAGAACAGTGAAAAGACAACTTTTCAGGTCCCACATTGACCTGTCACCTGATGAAAGGTCCATATGGGACCTGAAACGTCGTCTTCCCGATGTTCTTGGCTGTCACATTAAATGGAGCATTGCACCATGAACTTGTGAGTAGAGCTCTGCTTTGTACCTCTGTACTAGAGGAGACCTGCACTGTGAGGAACGTGTTTGTCTAAAGCAGCAGTACACAAACTGGGGGGGCGCGGCTCACTTACCCGGCTTCCGTGTCCACTAGTCTCCATGACAACGCGGCATCAAATGGCGCAGCGGGCCATGTGACGTGACGTCACATGACCCCGCTGCGTCATTTGACGCCCATGGCCATGGAGACGCGTCATCAAATGACGCTGTGGGTCATGTGACGTCACATGACCCCGAGCCTTCATTTGCAGCCGTAGGGGGAGCGCGACACAAGGGGAGAGGGGGGGGGAGGCTTGAGGACTTTAGTTGAGAGACCCTGCTCTAGGTGGCTGCAATACTTCAGGCACCCGAAGTTCATTTGGTGGTTGCATTGTAACTACGTGGCCCTCAGATGCAAGTAGGGTCCTGAGCACATAAATATCCAGCACTGATACTGCACATGGACCTTTATATCAGACACGATTGGTTGATTGAATTAAAATGTTTAATGGACAGCTCCACTTTATTAATGGCATTAAATACAAAGCAGAAAAATAAAAAAAACATTTTGACAATTGGAACAATTACTATACACATCTGGAACATCCTAATCAGTAATGAACCAAATTCGACCATACACATATTCAGTTGATTTCAACTAGGATCATTTTGATCTCTCAACAATTGCACTATTAAGAAAAGTAAAAAAATCACCTTTCTGCTGAATAAGGAATACATACCATCTCCATTCTTGCTCTTTTCAGAGTTGAACGTATGCAGAACTATGGTTTCCATAAGCTTCTTTACTCCCGTCATTCCTTGCATCAAGTTTGTCATATACATGTCTCTAACCTTTGGGGACTCTGTGCCCGTTATCCCATCGTGATGCTGGACCTAGAAACGGAAAACACTTACTGCTGTATTTCAACTGAAAATCTCTGCCCTGAACTAAATAAGGGAGAATAGTTTCAACTTAGCACATTTGTAAGTCGATCGACAGGAAGTTGAAATTATTTACTTGATGCATTATTTTACAATAACTACGCAGAAATAAAACTGAATATTGAGGGTTAAGAAATGTCCCTATTGGTCTCATCTTTGCAAAATGTTGTATTAAATACAAGAGGCCACCAAATTTCTCAAGGGGTATAGAAATATCTCGCCCATCCCATAGACTTTAGAAAACACCCAAATATATAGTTGAGTGTATGTATATATTATATACAACTGGTGTGGCTAACTCCAGTACTCAAGGGCTACTAACAGGTCATGTTCTAAGGATATCCCTGCTCCAGCAGGTGAGCACAGGTGGCTCAAAAAGGGGCTCTGTGAACAACTGAACCACCTGTGCTGAAGCAGGGATATTCTTCAAACCTGACCTTCTGGTCGACCCTTGATGACTGGAGTTGGCCACACCTTCTATACTCAAACACACATACTGTACACACACACACACACACACACAGTCCTGCCCCCCCTCCTGTGGCTTGTGAGGTTTGCAGGGATGATTTATCGAGCCTCCTGCACCGCTTCTCCATACAGGGAGCTCCCCTGGTCATTGGTTTGATCAATATTCCCTTTTTCCAGAACAGGAATCATCAACGCAGATTACAGAGCAATAGCAGCGTAGATCCTACCCGTCGGCAATGATAAGGGTTACCTATTCACATTTCAACAATGCCCCTCCTTTACCTCTGAGACTGCCCATCGCAGGGCGCGCAGCTGCCTCATTGCCCACATTCTGCACACAGGGCCAGACGGATGCTTCAGAAGATACCGTGTGAAAGCAGATTCCCCCGCATAGAGCAACGAGCTGGCTCTACGTGCTATGCCTTTTAACACATTGCGGGATGTATAGAACCCTGTCCATGCTTGGAAAAAGTCTGAAAAGAAGTGAAAATGTACATTGTGTGAGCACAACACTAATTAAATGCAATTGATTTCATACCCATTGTGCTGGAGGGGTTAATTTTTGCTGAAATCATATAGTACATGGGACTGGCTTTGAAAGCGCTCTACACACCAGCACAAGTCGTTGACTAAGCCACCTGTGCCAGGGTAGCCTGAAAACCTGACCTGGCTGTGGCCCTTAAGGATTCGAGTTGCCCACCACTGTACCTCGTCATAAAGGTTGTGTGTGTTGACTATTATTTTCTATCGCCTACTGACTGACAACTCCTCTGGAGTATAGGAAGATCCTTCAATGAATAAGTAGCACCAGAACACCTCTAAAAAGTACATGTTAGTGAATGAATTGCATCAAAGACTGATTTCAACATTTTATTATATAGATTGAATGTAGATTTTCTTTAACAGATTGTGTATTTTCGAAAGCATTCCCATATTGATTTTTAGTACAAGGACCAAGTTACCAAGAGCCTTATTCACTACGGTCTGAAAATGGCCTTTTGTACGTGAAAGGCAACCTGCTTTTCCCATTCATCTTTCCTTTTTGGGCTTTGTTTTAGGACTTCCACAAGACAGTTTTGGATCACCAATTCCAAAAACTCCACAAACGTTACATACAACGAATCTCTGCACTCCCCTTGACTGTTGTGCTACAATGTTTTAATGTGTTATTTCCTTAAATACACACAGCCCCTGCAAACTCAGAACTCAAACCCACCACACCATATAACTACATGAGCCTCACTCAGGAAAAGAAAAACAACAGATAAGTATTTAACTATATCATCTTGGATGTAGCACGGAAGATTTTTGTCTTTTGGTATTTCTTTAAAGCCATCTGTATATGGGGAATGGAATGGTGTTCTGTGCTCAGTGAGGGTTCTCACTTCTTCTGTACAATTAAACGATACTATAGTCTGGAAATACACTTCTCCGTGCGAAAACAGTTACTCTCGAGACAGTATTGTATGTGTAACACGGTTCCCCCCCCCCCCAACCTCACTGAGGGACACAGGCTGGGGAATAGGCGTATTACCAGGTGTGTGGTGCTCTACCTGTAGGCTGCAGGAGTACTAAGGGGTCTGCTAGATGGTAATGAGACAGGAACAGGACTGGCTCGGCCAGATCTCTGGGTTCTTCTGGGTTGGTCTCAGCGCCTCCAGCTGCCCCTCCTGCCCAGGAAATGACACCAGAGGCAGAGGTATCTTCGAACGGATTTATTGTAGTGCTTGCTGCAGTAGCTCTTCCTTGCAGCATATCATTTTCTCCACTAGCCCCAGGAATTCTGGAGGGTACATACCGTCAGTAGAGCTCTGATCCTGGTGGTCTCTAGGCCAGCCAGCCTAGAGTGAGCATGCTTGCCCCGCCATGGGGAAGTCTGACAGCTCTGTCCTCTCTCCCTGAGGAGCTAAGGACAAGGACCCTCTCTCTCCTCACCCCACTCTCTGAGGAGCTGAGGAAAAGAACCTCTCTTTGTCCTCACTCTCTGAAGAGTTGAAGAAAAAGACTCCTAACTTTTGGCTACTCCCCTAGAAAACTCTGGAAGGGGCGGGCTCATGGACTGTACCCACCTACAAGGGGGCTGTACACAGGCCATGAGTCACCACTTACCTTCCTTCACTTTCAAGGGAAGCAAAAGGGGGGGGGGGGGTCACTGGCCCATAGATTAACCTGCTAATGCCTTGAACTTAACAGGACTTACATAGCAGATACACTATGTGGAGAGAAACAGGTACTTATGAAACATACCCTGTTATACAAGTCTTGATTTATAAAGCGCCAAAAGTGTACTCAGCGCTTCACAAATAATACAATACGGGGAATTATAATAATACAATAAGCGTCGCAAAATCAGACAATAGGAAAGGAAATCCCTGCCCCGAAGAGCTTACAATCTAAGTGGTATGTTGGGAGACTTAAGAAGACATAAAGACAGTGGGTCTATAACACCATCTAGCTTACCTGAAGAATATGGAAGGAAATCTTTGTTATCTCGAACCTCCCAAGTCAAGTTTCGATTATAAATTCCCTTAAAGTAATCTCCGAGAGTAGCATACTGCAGTGTCACTCCAAACTCTGCATGCTTGTTTATGTACTCCAGTAACAAATCCATGTTTGCGAACTGAACAGATGAATTGAAGAACTGTTTGTCACATCCCTACAAATTGTAACCAAAATTATTACCCATTTTTTTTTATACATCATATAAAATGCACTATCAACATAAAAAAAAATGGAACAGCTTAATAATAATGCAAAAATATTAAGTACCAATAGTAAGAGAAATAAAGAATAGACTAGAAGACATTACGTGTACGAAGGACTAGGAAACACCATCTAGCCTCCCCAAAAAATCATGAAAAGAAAAAGTCCCCAGCACTAATATGAAAAAAGTAGAAAAACGTACATTTTATTGCAAAGCGAGGAGACAAAAACAAGCAACACGATCGGAAACGTTAACTTGTTTCTTTGTCTCCTTAATTCTGCTTTGCAATAAAATGTAATTTTTTTCTACTTTTTCCATATTGGTGCCGTCACTGTGGACTTCATACTTCTCACATAAAATATAAATGTTATGTTGATGCATCAGTGTCTCAAATGCTGCTAGAGTTGGTGAAACTGTGTGGCCTTTACCAAGCCACAACTTTAGGAATATGAATTTCTCCTTCTGTCTCAGTAAGTTCTCCCCACTTAATACTTAGATTGCAAGCTCTTCAGGGCAGGGACTCCTTTTCCTATTGTTTCATGTCTGAAGCGCTTATTCCCATTATATGTTGTTATAATATTATGTCACGTGTATTGTAAAGCGCTATGTACCTGGATGGCACAATATAAAATACCAGTATTTATTACCTAAAACTGCCTGCAATGCATTGCAGGTCCCCCTGCCAGTGCAAGCGTTAAGATCGGTTAACTTTTTGTAACCATTTACAAATAAATGGTGGTCTATAAATAAATCAGTGCCGAGAGTCATTGCTCTAATTATATGAGGAGGCAGAAGTGATACTTTCCTGTTTCACATGAAAAAGATGTGTTGGAAGAAAGAGAGAGAAATGGTTGTGCCAACAACACACTTCCTTACCCATGGCCACAGGACATCACTGCTCCTAAACCACGCGGCTCTCTTTTTAATATTCTCCACCATCGTTTCTGCGTACGGGTGAATACTGTCGTTTGTAACAGGGAGACTCATGTTTGGATACACACCATCTCTAGGTGGATCTGGGAAAAGTGCAATCCCGTTCCAATAAAATCCTGATCTAATAGGATGGGCAGAAATGGAAGTCAAAACATGCATGCAGTGTAAATAATATAACTAGACATTTAAAATGTTAATTTAACCAAAAACTGAAAATATTTTCTCTTTTACATACGCTGTACAGGTTTTTATTGAGGTGTTATCGAACATGTATAAAATACGTTGAAGCTTAAAGATATTTTATATTGATCAATCGCTAATTCTTTGAAACATCATGACAGACTATGACTGGGCTGGGCTCAACCACATGGAACATAACGGTCCATTGAGAATGGTGCATTACAAATGGCGACCAGATACAGTGACGCTACTGGTGGACATGTTGTTCTCTCTCAGTTTGCTGGCAACTTAGGGGGAGAATGCAAGCCCTGGGATTTTCCAATCTCTACCGTAGACTGTATATTTAGAAGGCGTCTTTTTCTGATGGTCTAAAAAGGTCACGAACAAAAAATTATATATTGTCACAGTAAAATATATCACAGACTTTACTTCACCCTTTGTTTACATGCACAGAATAGCACAATTATTATTGAGTACTGCGGTCTAAAAGTATTTCTATGAATCCCTGCATCACATACAAACAATTAAATGATCAGCAGTGTAGTAGAAACCCTTCAGCTTTAGGTCTACGTACAGTATGTACCTATACTTTATTTAAACAGCAACAACCATACAATGCAAGGAATTATATTTTAACTATGTCATCTTTCATTCACTGGTTTAAAAAACATATATACCTGGATGAAATTTGGGAGATTGTGTAACAGCTCTTGTGTAATTCTGTTTATTCTAGGGCTTTACCTCTCAGAAAATGGTAAGTAGGAGGGAGTGCAGTAACTATATTCGTCCATTACATGAGTGAAGATCTCTTGCTTGTCTGATAAGGATGGAGAACCTCTCCACACAAATTGAAGTTTCTATGACACAAACAAATACAAGGGAAAAAATGTAATGAATACTTCTTATGAACAAAAAGGTGTATATACTGTACAAATGCCTAAATTCCTAGCAATTGCAACAAAAAGCAGTTTCATTATTAGTTTTACTTTTTCTAGAAAAAACATTTAATAACACTTCTTCATCCAACAGTAAACACCATACAACCATTCACTTGCCCATTAGCTTCAAAAGCAACATGAAAGGCAATGCAAAGGAACCCTTTTCCAGGTTTATAAAATATCATTCACCATTAACATACAAAATAACACCGCGACGGGATGGAGGTGTGGGCACTCTGCAAGGCTTGTGAAGGAGTCGGTAGGTTTATTGGTGTGTACAAGAGTGGATCACAGTGCAGATGTCTGTACTTTGATCCCATTGCTGCACTTTTAATACTTCTGTTCAGGAGCAACCAGGCTGATGTCCTTTGGTTGTAAACGAGTGCCCGCGCCCCCCATCTCTTACTATACATAATAAACAAGCGTTTATGATGACTTCATGTTTCCAAGTCTAGGCTCATTAATTAAAGCAGAACTACAGGTGGCATTTTTTTGTTTTGTTTATTTATGTTAGTTATAGGATTGAAGCAAGGGGTCTCCGGCGCTGAACTACATTATTTCAGCTCTGGGGACCCCCTGCTTCCCGAGATACTTACCTCACACCCGTAGCCAGTGCCAGTACCTGTGCAGGTAGCAGCTCCAACTGGGCTTGTTGGGGCTAACATTAAAAGTCCTGCGTCCTGTGGTCCAATAGGAAGCCATGAAGTCATCCCTTTGCGGCTTCCTATTGGCCTGCGAGACGAGAGACATTTAAACAGCATAGAGACCCCAACACCTAATAAAACAAAAAATGCAAACTGGAGTACTCCTTTACCTGTATCTAGTGTAATATACATACAATTATTATGTCGTTTTCCTTGTACATACAAGAAAAAAAAGAAAAAAGGAAGAATGGCAGAGCACTACAACAAATATCCATAGAAAAATAAACAGGCGTTTCCCATGAAAATGTAATTATTTAATGGTCATGAAGACAAGAAAAGGGCAAAAAAAGCCCCACCAACGTTTCACGCTTCACAGAGCGCTTTGTCAAGGTATCCCACTGGTGACCCACAGCATTAGGCCAGCAGCCCCCTAGGCTCCAGTTAGGTCCTGAGCCACATATTAGGTTGTGTTACTGCAGGGACAGGCCCTAGGTTAGGGAACCTGCCCCTTTAGTGTCAGCAGTACAGTTAGGGACACAGCGCTTCCCATTCCGAGGCTTGGGGTCAGGCCCACTCCGCAGAGAGAGCGGAACCATACTCCGGTGGACAGCCCTGACTGAGCACCGCGCTGGTGGAACCGGACGTTGCCCAGGAGGTCGTCGGATCCTTTTTGAAGAGCCTTTGATCGCCCAGGTGCAGCCGCTGAGTGTACTACAGAGTACTCACACATAGTGGCAGCGCTGACCACGGGACCAGAATTATACTGTGGACACGGTGCGGGGGTACACGGTGGTGGGAAAGGGGTATACACTCCAAAGTGGGAGTGAATGACATTGGGACTTATAGAGTATAAGATTATATGCATGTTCAGTAAAAGTTATTCTTGTTTATTCATACCAAGTGTGTGTCATTGGTTTGAGTCCTGTGAGGGGCCTCTCCCGCCCTGTCGGGATTCCTCCCAGGTGGAGGCGTTGCACCACGAGGTAGATATATATATGTACCCCAGGCTCCCCGAGTGGAGGCTTAGGCTCCTGAGAGCCACACAGGTAATATACAGCAGTAGTAGCATCTGTGTTCACAAGGAACAAGTGTTACATATGTTTATTTAGATTAAAACCTAAAATGTGCTGCTCTGCTTCACACAATTATTAAAAAGACTAGAGAGGTCATACCTTCATTTTTAACAGAAGCATTTCTATTTCAAATGCACCATCATCCTGCTTCGGGGTGGCTGCTGCTAGCAAAGGTAACCCATCTCTAGTGGAGCAGTGTAAATAAAACCCTTAATGTCCGTTACCTGCCTCTGATTGACTGTCGTCAATGAAAGCATTTCATTGTTACATTGATAAAAGATCAAGCAGACCTGAAATGGTACTATTTTTTTAAATTGCATGCAACATTCTCCTTTTACTGCAGGAAGATCAGGATGGAGCCTGTATGCATCCTTGTTATACGAGCAGGAAGTGGATTTCAGCGAGAAATTCGAAGAGGAAGGCTGAACGTTTATCTGGAACCTTTCTAAAATCTCGTGCCAATATGGTAATTTAGCAATGGAGAGAAACGCAACTCGTGTGTGTATACCGTATCACTCAACAATGTACCTGTTGATTTTTGTTTCCTGTATACCTATTTGCCAAAAATCTTCAGGTTTTATTCAAAATAAATAAATAAATCCACATCACATCATTTGTAAGGAACAGATGCAACGGTCGGTTTTGCACCAGCGTCTGTGGAAAATCCACAAGCTTCTCACAAACACTCTGCAGCATAGTGCATAGACGCTGTAATGGCCCATCGGATTAACACAGCGGGGGTCCCTGCGTTTGCATGGGACCCGCAGCCCGGTAGGATTCACACAGCGCGAGTCCCATTCAAATGCAGGGACCCGTGCTTTGTCTATCCAATGGGCCATTACAGCATCTTTGGACTATGCTGAGCCTTTTCCCCGACATGTTCATGGAATTCCTCAGAATCTGGTGCAGAACCAACAGTTTATCTGTATACAGTAAAACGTTCCGAAAGAATAAAAACTTAAATGTTTTGTTACCTCACCACATAGGAGTCAATGTTACCTTTTCACTACGGCAGTGGTGTTTACCTTGGTTTTCTGCATGTCGTGTTTTACATCGAAGTCAATGCGGGAGATGAGGTGAGCATTAAAACCAGCCAGGGCAAACACAGTAGGTGAAGTAGCCGAGGCCCCAAAAGGATCCACATGCCAGGAATACTGAGGCCTCACTCCAAAGGTTTCATACAGAAATCCATGACCTTCTGCATGAAGAGAAGGAACATCGGCATTATATCCATGCAACAAATCCCTGTAGGAAAACATGTAATGACTGCCACATAATGTAGAAGTGGCCTAACACAGGGGTGCTCAACCCCCCCCCCCCCCAAACAGGTCAGTGTTTCAGGATATCCCAGCTTCAGCACAGGTCGAGTGATGAGCCGTGCACAGACAGAGCCTCTCATTGAGCCACCTGTGCTGCAGCAGGGACTCATTGAGACACCTGTGATAAAGCAGGGGTATCCTGAAAATCTGGCCTGTTAGGGGGAGGAGGAGAGGGGGGGGGCGTGCTTGAGGACTGGAGTTGAGCGACCCTGGCCTAACATATACATATATTATATACATACACACACTCATTTAGGAGGTCAGAAACGTGTACCTGTTAACTGTAAAATCTGATCATCTATTGCAGTGACCGCTTCATCGTGCATCACCTGACCTCCAATAATAAACTCTAATCTTCCCTCATGCACCAACTCATGTACCTGGAACAAAGGCAGAGAGACTCTACATCAGATAAACACAGTCATGTGTTTAACAAGAAACACACATTATAAAGCAAACAAAGCTCACGTGTATATATAGAGAGAGGGGGGGAATGAGAAACAAGAGGAGAGAGGGGTATGAGTAATAATTAAATAAGTGAATGTATAAAGGTAAGCGGGGGGGGGTGCTGGTAAGAAATGTTACTAGTGATCCACCCAAGTGCCATAACAATCACACTGCTCAACGCCTCCTGCTCCTTTCCTATTTAATTCTCAGTCAGGCACCACAGAGGTCCTTATTCAATATGCTAGAACGCTGCTTCACCGTGCTGTAGGAGATTTGAGTCTGTTCATCTGAATAAAGCTGAACTCTTTTCCAGCACACTTTTCTGCACGCCGACGAAGCCGCGGACACTGGGGACTCAGCCTTAGGAAGCAGCATCACCACATACTGAATAGGCTGAAAATAACAGAGCCCCACACGGTTTCCCTCTGTGGGCTCCCAAGCTGTTTTTACTGCACCCAGCACCAATCATTAGCACTGTGGCAAGGCAGCTCACCGATGTTACCTAAGCCTGTTCTGCAAATACCCTGAGGTCACCAAAACCTTAATGCTCACTTCCCGAGACCCACACAATGTTCCATACCGTAGTGATGAGAAACTAGAACGCAAGTTCCCCATCATATCAAAGGTGCCAATAACCAGGAGTTTACTTTTATTTTTTACTGTGGGATTAATGTGTTTATTAATGTTGGAAATCTGCGTGTTATCTTTCAGTTCATAGTCAGGGTGGGAGATAAGCTGAGCATTTAAATCCGCCAAACCAAACCTGTACGGATTTACTGTTCTCTGTAGTGTCAAAATGCAAATCAGCTCGAGCTGCACAATTGCACTGAAACTACATACACAGGCAAAAATAAGCTGCCTATGAACTATGCAAATATCTCCCATCTGGAGTTCAATGCAACAGACAAACATCAGAACGGATTATTTCCACAACCTGCACTTGTGATTACTTATCTTATAAAACATGTTCTAATTATAAAGTGGGCAGACTTACCTGCTGCTTTTGCAAATCTCCAGCTACCGTATCCCACCACAGGCGGAAAAACTCCTGTTCTACCACTATAAATTTCCGCTGTTTCCCTTTCATTAATTCATCCACAACCGTATTGTAGACATTGGCAGCATAGGCATGCATGCTCTCCTAAGGAACAAGAACAATATTGGACAAGCAATAAATATGAAGAGCTCTGTCTGTGCATATGCATAATACAATGATAGAGCCAAGTATGCAGAGTCAAAGATATGCTTTCTGGAGTCCCTATTAAATCTTTTAAAGATATACGTGAAAAGACCTGGATTCCTACAAGTACTTTCAAATTTATAAATAAAAAGTTCAAAACAAAGGATTTCCCACATAGCACCATGTGTTAATCTTTATGCATATCTCCCCTTAACCAAAATAAATTAACCTCCACCGTCTATCATCATTATTTATCCCCACCTGATGACACTAAAAAGGATACATACTGTATATCATCATGGGAGGGGGAGTTGGAGGTGAATCTGGATGAGGAAAACAGGAAGTAAATCTGACAGATAGCAGCCACAAACTCAATATGAACAACAATTACTGACAAGGCCTAGAGATAGCATGGAGCCGGTTATAAACCGGCCGTGAAGCAATCTATCCATCTTCATCGCCTCTGTGCTGGTGTACATGTGGTAAGAGAGGCACTCTCACACATTTGGTTACGCTGTCCAAGGATCCAAAGCATCCAGGTACAGTACAGATCCAGGCAAAGTAACAACTAAGCTTGTTTCTCAGACACTTTGGGCCTTTGGGCAGTTAGATGTGCGATAGCCAGATTTCAGAAATAAAATACTCCTGTGTCACTTATTAATGTCGGTAATTAAATTCCCTTTGTGATGTAAACGGAGAGGTTGACCAGCTATATCTATGATACAATGCCTACGTTTCTTAGAGTTTGGAAACCTGTAGTAAGATGAAAATCTGGGAAATACATAAAGTACCCCAATATCTGGGGAAACAAATTACTACTGTTTGGCAGGGATCTTCAACTGGTTCTCCAAAGGGGCCCGATCAGAAAACATTTAGGAGTAGAAGGGCCACAAGCTAATTGGAATGTGATTTTAGATGCCCTTAAAGACTTGAAAACCATTATACGGTGGGTCCTCGCTTATCCGCCGGAATGTGTCCCGCAAACCGCCGTCAGATAACGGACTGTCGGATTGCAGGTACAATGTTAATTCGCCGCGGTGAGCGTCGGATAAGCGGTTTCAACGTCAGATAATGCGTCATAGGATGAGGCGTTCGACGGAAAGGACCACCTGTATTTGAACATTTCGAAAGCATTTACATTACCTTAACTTACAAGTGGGCTTCAGTGGGACAAATTACACTTAGCTCCTGCTAATTTCATACAAGTTGCTTAGGCAGCTGAGTGTCTAAGTGCCACATCACGACCCTTTGTGGGCCCCAACTGAAGAGCCCTGCTGTATTTTATTTATAAAATGTTTTACCAGGAAGTAATACATTGACAGTTACCTCTCGTTTTCAAGTATGTCCTGGGCATAGAGTTAAGACAAATAATACGTGGTTACAAATACATAGTTACATAAATGAACAGGATATACCCTAAATGTTATGATTATGTCACAAAATGATCTCCAAAAATATATGTAGATGCATCCTCTATACCTAATCCCCTTCACCCATATACTTTTGTATGCTGTTTAATTTACTGGATTGCTTAACCTTTTGAGTGACTTAGATGGCCAAGGCACCTCCGGCAAAGCGTGGTCACGTGACCGTGGCGGCTCTTAACCTGGAAACTTAAGAGGCGTCTTACTCTTCCATGTCCTGTCCTGGGTTCCTAAGCTGAAAAAATAAGCCCTCCTTGGGCATGACGTGGCCACGACATCATGGGAACCCTGGGAGGAGCAGACGTCAAGACGTAGTGACTATTTCTTGGGGCGCCCAAAGGGTTAAATACCAAATTTTCATTAAATAAATTGTTTTCAAATAAATTGTAGAGCCATGTAATTTAAAATAGCTGCCAACTTTAACATTCAGTCATTTAGGACTATATTTACTAAGACGTGCTCGGCCTTAAGGCATCAAATAGTCTATTCAATTGAATGGGCCATAAAGTGTCTTACAGCAGTGGTTCTCAACCATTTTTACATTGGGCACCCCCTGCTAGAAAATATTTGTGTCAAGAACCCCCAATTAATAAATCTTATGGCCTACTCAAACTATTGCTAACAAAACGGTTTGACCGATCCCAGTAATAAGGCCCCAAACTGCCTTGCCATGGAGACAGCATAGGCGTGGGTGGTATAGCTGCCAATTACTGTGGGAGATTCCAAAGTCACACCCCACAATGCCATGCCACTGTAGATGCAAAGCATTGCGGGGAGATACTTTGGAAGCTCCTCCTGTAATTGACAGTTATACCACCCACGCTAAGGTGCAGTTTGCAGAGCCAAAGGGGCTCAGGAACCCACTACACTGCCTCGGATGCGCCGATACATATATATTTTCTCCCATACCTTGGAGACACGGCACAAACCCCTAGTGGTTCCCGAACCTCCTGTTGGCAATCATGATTTCACACCATAGCACTCCTTATTATGTTTGGAAAGTAATGATAAATCTTTGAAAAATACAAAATATACATGTGTGATTTTGTTGCTGTTAATGTCACCAGTAACCCAGATGGAAACTTCTGAAACAGGGTCACTACTGTCAGTTCATAAGAAGGGACTGCAGGTTTACACTGAAAACCAGGCTTTTTTCACAAAAACTCGTCAAAGCAAGAAGCAGCAAATGAAAACGTCACTTGTGAGCACATTCACGTCTTAGACAGGTCTGCGACCCAGCTTTTCACCATTATCTCTTAGCGTGCAGTGTTTCCACTTAAGCTGGGGATTCTGGGAAATTACATGCAAATGAGCACACAGTGTCACCTTTTGCTTCAAATCCATTTTGACATGGACTATTATAAGCTTATGCCAGCCGCATTACACAGCTTTTCAGCACAGCCTGGGTTAAAATGCATAGCCAGTAACCCTACTCACAGACAGCTCAAAGCAAGTACAAATGTAAACCAATCTAATGCAATGATTACAACACTGCAATTACATACATTGGTAGAAGTTTTACACTTTGTAGCATGCTAGATGCACTTTTTATATTACAGTATTAAAAAAAAAAAACCTGCTGGCATATACAGTTTGTCCTGAAAAATAATAATCTGTGAATTAATTGAAAAAATAATAATTTATAGGTTGTATTTGTGACAGTCAAGCAAACAAGGAGTAAAAGTGAAACCAACCAAGTACTTCCTGTATTTCTGGTCGCATGGCCCTATTTTGGTCTGTTATTTTGTTACTACAGGGTATATGAGTAGTATAAGGACAGGTCTATAAATCAGTAGCTACAAATAAGTACAGTACACAGGATACGGACACAATGGCAAAATCCAATTTATACTATCACAAGTACAATTCTATTCACACTATAAAATACATACATATTACAAGCTGAAAGGGGATATTGTCAGATAATAACAATTCAGGTCTCTTTTTTTTATGTACACATCTTTGCAAGCAGTAGTATGACTACAGTGCAGACTGTACTATACCTGCACTGTGTACACCCGCAACCCTGCAGTCTGTACTGTACCTGCACTGTGTACACCCGGAATCCTGCAGACTGTACTATCTATACCTGCACTGTGTACACCCGGAATCCTGCAGACTGTACTGTACCTGCACTGTGTACACCCAGAATCCTGCAGTCTGTACTGTACCTGCACTGTGTACACCCGGAATCCTGCAGTCTGTACTGTACCTGCACTGTGTACACCCGGAATCCTGCAGTCTGTACTGTACCTGCACTGTGTACACCCAGCCCACGTCCATGTGACTGTGGGGGATCACGAAGACCTGGATAGGATCAGCTTTGTGGGGGGTCACAGAGCCCCAAATGAAGACGAATAAAAAGAGTGTGATGCACATTGCTTGCAGCTTGTGCTGCAGGCAGCTTCTCTCACACGCGAGGGAAGCTGGATCCAGAGCCAGGGCTGCAACAGTGTAACAACTTGCACACAGCAGCTGATCAGTAAGAGCTACGGAAAGCAGAAAGGGAAAAACGGTTTAAAACGCGTTATAGTGTAACACCTTTGTTGTCATAAATAACATTTTATTACAGTTGTCTACACCTTGAACCGATTTCAGTGGAAACATTCATTGTAGTTTGGTCTTCAATTGCACATTACTCGTTATGCTAGAGCATCATAACAATGATTGTTATACTGTTAGTTAACATTATAATATCACTTTAATTTTAAAGTTGTGGTCCACTGGCATATACACAATGGTGGATCCTATGCAATCCAAAATTCTGCATGTATGTAAATCAGCTCATATTGTGTATCAGAGACTGAAATTACACAAATTGTCTAGTAGGATGGAATGAAGGGTAACTGTCATGGAACAAGAATCACATTCCTGCCCGACCCCCCTTCTGCTTGTCAGCTCCTTAAGTTCAGCTGCAGGCATTGGCTCCACATACACACACTGTGCCTGTGTAACATGCAACAATGTTGCATTTTTTGCCTCTGAGCACATAATCAGTGAACTGCTACTGCAGCTTCTCCAGTCCTCCCAGTTAATGGACTTTCCCATGTTCTCCCCTGTCTTTTGCTGACAGTTAGTGCAGTCCCACTCAACCTTTAGTGTGACCCCTGCCCCTCACTTTCTTTTCCACCCTAGATTACAGTGAGTACAGACCTGTCTGCATCCACCCCTGGTAAGGCCTTTCTCTCTTACCATAGTCTAACCTCACAGAAGCATCCCACATAGAGAAGCACTCTCTACCTACATTACACCCACAAGTTCCTGTGTTTTCTAATCCAGCAATAAAATTAAGAAAGACATTAAGGACTTGTCATGCTTTGGAAGAGGGAGGACATGAGTTGAGCTTACTGGAATCATTCACACATCATTCGTGACCCTGGTTCCAGGAAAGTAAGAGAGAGACCGTGTATTAGAGGTCTACGCAGAAGCTATCACTCACAGCCTTCGTGCTACAAAAGTGCAGCTCTACACAGCTATACAGCAAACTGCTACAGCTTTCTGCAAAACAAGCAGCAGTTTAAACAGAACAGTAAAACAAAGACCTGTGTTAGGGAATCACACAGGAGCTACTACTCAAAGACTTTATGCTAAACAGAATAGTCTCTGCACCCCAGGACAAGCAGCAGCTTCACTCTGCCAGACAGGGCAGCAAGCTTTATACAGCAAACTGCACACAGCCTGCAACCTTACAGAGAAGCAAGCAGCTTACACTGCACGAGCAACCCTGCACACAAGGCAGCAGCTTTGCAAACAGACTGTACACACAAACCTAATTGCCTTTTTCTCTGTCTGAGTCCACCCGCTGCTCGGCCCCACAGTGAGGAGCCAACGGACACCTGTAAGTACAGCTACCCCAACGCTGCACGCTGCAGGACACCGCTCGGCACCATCTGAGACAGACGCCCTACGCTGATAAGGTAAAAGACCGCACGCCACACGCACTGGCAAAAGGCCTACACACACCAACAGCATGGCAGAACTCAGAGCCTCACCAGACATCACGCAGGAAAGCGATCTCTCAGATACAGAGAACGCTGCGCAACTGCAACAGGCGCAGGCAGGCGCAAGGCCTAAACGGACAGTCACACTGACACAAAAGGCCCGCGAAAAATATGAGAGCGACATTGAAGCACACCGCGAAAGGTTAGAGAAAGCCTGGGAGGACACTGGTCGTGAAATATGTAACGTTGCAAGCACTAGTGATCAGGAGAAACAAATTAGGCAAGCTATAGCCCAATTGAGGTCAAGTCACAAACGTTACCAAATGCTGTCACAAACATATCTCGCCTACCTAAAAAGAATTAACACAGAGGAAAGCCTCAGCGAACGCGACCAGCAGGAGGCAACTGACCTGGAGCGTGACGGCTTCGTGCAGACCACTATTACTGAGGCCGAAGACCAGAGAAAAGACCTTTTGCTGGAAACTGCATCGCAGCGCTCAAGCATATCCAGACACTCATCAAGGTCAGCAAGATCAGTGCAATCTCACGCGTCTAGCGCAAGCGCGAGCGCTACCAAGGCGCGAGCCACCGCAGAGGCCGCACGTGCCAGGGCCGAATATGGTCGAAGAGAGGCAGCCGTAAGGGCAGAAAGAGCCAAATTAGACGCGGATCTAGAGGCACTCAATCAAGAGAAGGAAGCCGCTGCCGCCATAGCCCAAGCCGAAGTCCTGGAAGCAGCTGCGAGACAGGACGGCGGGGAGCTACCGTACAGACGGATAGCCTCAGAGGATCCAGCCCAACGCACTGAAGACTACGTAAGGAGCCTCTTCAGTGTAAACACCAGCGCACCATCTCAACACGGAGGGAGCGACACCACAGACAACGAAGACTCGCTAGGACCACGAGGAGAAGACGTTGCTCCGTCAATGGCACACGCTGCCTGGGATAGCCACAGCCGCAACAGTGATCCACACGCCAGAGCGCACACGGATGCACCACAACAGGCTCGTAATCCAGGTACACCCACGCGGGAGAAAACAGCCCCTCACACTGGCCAGCAGCCATCACGCGTCCACGCCAAGGAAGAGGCGACCGCACAGACCGTCCCAGCAACTACCTCAGAACGGGGCAAACGCGCCGACGTCTCAGGTCTGACAGACATAGCCAAGTACATGATCCGGCGCGACTTGGTGCACGCAGGACTCATCAGCTTCGACGACCGCCCTGAGAACTACCGGACGTGGAAGTTCACGTTCAAAGACGCAATCGACAGCTTGGACTTCTCAGCAAGGGAAGAGCTCAACCTGTTAGTCAAGTTCCTGGGGAACGTATCCAGGGAGCAAGCGCAGAGACTTCGGACGGCAAACGCGCATCAACCCCAAGTAGGTCTTGACCTAGTGTGGGAAAGGCTAGAAGAGACCTATGGCAGCCCTGAAGCAGTCGAGGATTTGCTCTTCAAAAGAATCGAGAGCTTCCCCAAGATCACAAGTAAAGACTACTCGAAGTTACGAGATCTTGGAGACCTGCTGCAAGAACTGGAGTCCGCAAGGAAAGACCATTCCTTAATAGGTCTCAACGCCCTAGATTCAGCTCGTGGAGTGAGACCCATCCTGGAGAAGCTACCCTTCAACCTCCAAGAAAGGTGGCTTTCACAAGGTTCCAAATACAAAAGGGAGAAGCAGGTTGTCTTCCCCCCATTCTCATTCTTCGTGAGCTTCATCTGCGAAGCGGCAAAGACAAGAAACGATCCCAGTTTCATCTTAGGTGCGCAAACCACATACAGTGCAAGCAGCCCGAAGAACGAGAGACCAGCGACGAGATATGGTAACCCCCAAACACCCATCTCGGCCCGCAGGACGGACGTGCCTCCCACGGCCCAAACTACTCCCGATCAGTCGGTCGCCGGAGACAAGGAACCAAGGGACCCAAACAGGGAATGTCCCATACACAAGAAGCCACACCCACTCAACAAGTGCTTTGGGTTCAGGATGAAGTCCCTAGAGGAACGCAAGAGGTTACTTGGAGAATTCGGAGTTTGCTTCAAGTGCTGCGGTTCCACGACCCATCTAGCCAGGGACTGTAAGGAAGAGATCAAATGCACAGTGTGCGAGAGTGACAAGCACGTGACAGCGTTACACCCAGAGGCGATGACACTCCACCAACTCAAGAACCCATCCTCCATAGCGGAGCATGGCGGGGAGAAAGAAGAAGGAGAGTCAACATCCGTCACATCTCAGCGCACTGAAGTTTGCGGAAAAGAAGGTGACAAAATGTCCTGCTCCAAAATATGCCTTGTCGCAGTGCACCCCCAGGGACAACCTGAGAAGGCTATTCGGATGTACGCAATCCTCGACGACCAGAGCAACCGATCACTGGTCAGGTCAGAGTTCTTCGACATGTTTAACATACAAGATGGTGCTTCTCCTTACACTCTCAGAACGTGCGCAGGGCAAATGGAGACCACAGGGAGAAGAGTGAATGGCTACACCATATGCTCAATAGACGGCAAAGTGAACATGCCCCTTCCCACACTCATCGAGTGCAACCACATGGCCACAAACAGGGACGAGATACCCACACCAGACGTGGCACTCCATTACCCCCACCTCAAAGGAATAGCCAACCACATCCGGCCGGTGGAACAAGACGCCAAGATCCTGCTGCTGCTCGGTAGGGACATCATGAGGGTACATAAAGTCCGTAAACAGCACAACGGACCCCACAACGCGCCATACGCCCAAAGACTCGACCTAGGATGGGTGATAGTGGGCAACTCGTACACTAACAGAGAGCACGGGCAAGACTACGTTGATGCCCGCAGAACGGAGGTGACAGAATGTGGACACACATCTCTCTCTGAACCATGTCTTGGCCATCTCCAAGTGACCGAAGGGCCAAGTGAAGAGGAAAGACAAGGTCATACCCCTGAGACCAACAAAGACATCCTCACGCCGATGGGATGCGACAATGGCTTAGGATGCTCAGCAGTCCAGACAGCCAAGGATGACGAGTCGACTCCACCGAAGGAAGAGAGGAACCTCCCAAAGGTGACCGACAAAGGGATCGTCCTAAAAACAACAAACAATCAGACAATACTCCCGCGAGCAAGGGCACAATTAAGACGTACAGTTGTTCCTCTCCACAGAGTATCAAGCAACAGAGCAACCAATTGCCACGGCTGGCATAGCCGCAAAAGATTGCGCCCCACAGGCGAAGCCACAGTGTCAAAAGGACTGTTCGTTCAAACACGTAAGAGGGGACAATTGCAGAGACATTTCCCAAAAGGATTTACAAGGACAAAAGAGACTGTTCTTCGTCATGTCCAGGGAGAAAACAACCTCCCGATGGCAGTCAACGAAGAAACACAAAAGCGTTTCACCAAACTACGCGGAGATGTTCTCGTGCAAGAGAAATGTACCGATGAACTACGGTGCACAGCGTTCCAGACAACAAGGAACGATGACAAACAAACACCCTCGAGGGAAGATAGAAGATTCCCGAGGTTAACTGTCAAGGAGCTCTCTAAAGACGGACTAAGCAGTCGGGTGACTCCGCTACCATTCCGTTCACCAAGGAGGCGCTTCCCAAACAATGGAGAACATGCCATCTCTAGGTTCACCTCGCACCTCTGCGGCCCACAAAGGGAACCAGAGACCAAAAACAACTTTGTGGTCTTCATCCAGAAGATATTCTTTACCGGCCACGCAAAGCCAGCACCTCTAATGGAGGAAGGCAAAGAATGTCGGTACCTCCAATCACCTGGGGCCTACCACCCTCCGGTACCCGATCAAATCCGGGTAATGTTCAACCCCAGCGCTCAGCTTCAGGGAGTCTCCCTGAACGACGCCCCCTTTATTGGATTACATTCGACAACCAGTTTTCCAGGGACAGTAATCCGCTCCCACAAGGAGCCAAAAGCCCTCTCCTTCTGCCAAACGCCAGGTGATAGAGCAACAGGCTGCCACGGCTGGTATACCTACAAGGGGATACACTCTGTGGGTGAAACTACAGAGACAAAAGGACTGTTCTCTCACAAGACTAAAAGGAAACAGTGCCAGAGACTTTTATACAAAGACATTGTGGTGCAACCAGCAAACCTGGAGCTGTGCATCCACCCTGCATCCTTTGCCAAAGAACCTTGGCCAAGGGACCTTGATACCAGTGATACCGGCCGGTGTCACATCGCTATGTGGACATGGACTCTTGCATTGTTTGAGAATGTGATGTTATCTTTGTTATGCATTGCACATATGTTCCACATATTCCAGTTATATAGTGGTATCTCCAGATACCAGACGGGGAGTGTCATGGAACAAGAATCACATTCCTGCCCGACCCCCCTTCTGCTTGTCAGCTCCTTAAGTTCAGCTGCAGGCATTGGCTCCACATACACACACTGTGCCTGTGTAACATGCAACAATGTTGCATTTTTTGCCTCTGAGCACATAATCAGTGAACTGCTACTGCAGCTTCTCCAGTCCTCCCAGTTAATGGACTTTCCCATGTTCTCCCCTGTCTTTTGCTGACAGTTAGTGCAGTCCCACTCAACCTTTAGTGTGACCCCTGCCCCTCACTTTCTTTTCCACCCTAGATTACAGTGAGTACAGACCTGTCTGCATCCACCCCTGGTAAGGCCTTTCTCTCTTACCATAGTCTAACCTCACAGAAGCATCCCACATAGAGAAGCACTCTCTACCTACATTACACCCACAAGTTCCTGTGTTTTCTAATCCAGCAATAAAATTAAGAAAGACATTAAGGACTTGTCATGCTTTGGAAGAGGGAGGACATGAGTTGAGCTTACTGGAATCATTCACACATCATTCGTGACCCTGGTTCCAGGAAAGTAACTTACAAACATATCTGCATTGAATCCCAACCACCCTAGTGTACATCTGTGTTGCCCCACCAAAGGCGTACAGCCTGATGGGTAGGGTGACCATTCGTCCCGGTTTTGCTGGGACAGCCCCGTTTTTTTGTGTCCCGTCCCGGTTTTGTCCCGGTTTTTGTCCCTGGTCCCGGTATTGCGGTGCAGCGGCAGTGAGGAGAATGCGGCGGCCGGTATGTATTTTCTATGTACAATGTGTGTGTGAATGCTGCCGGGGGGGCTGAATGAAGTAGAATGCCGAGGGCAGGACTTAGAATGCCGGCCGGCCCGCATGGGATTGGATGAATGATGATGCCGAAGCTCAACCACCCCAGTGTACATCTGTGTTGCCCCAAAGGCAGACAGCCAAAGAGTGTGAGCTATTTGGTGATGTTAAAGTGATGTTAAAGCTGCTCTATTTCAATCTGAAACTCACAAGCCCTTTATCCCCTGTACCCGATTTTCCAACTCTATCTGCAATGAAATGTCTGTGAATTGAGTGTATAACCCTCTTCTTTTAACGTAACCATGTATTTTTTATAAATCTGTGCCCAGGACATACTTGAAAACGAGAGGTATCTCTCAATGTATTACTTCCTGGTAAAACACTTTTATAAATAAATAAAAATATCTATTCACTTAGTAAATGTACAGTATATATTTATGTTCTTTCAGCATTAAAGACTAGCATACAATTCTGTAAAATGGGATCCAAGAAGCTTTGTATCCCTAGTTTATCAGGATTAGGGTTTGCTTAAAACAAGAACAGAACCATTAACTATGTAACGGTTTTTCTGGACCCACCCAATCTCAGATTGGCCCCTGTGGTCTAACTGGTCCCCATTACATGCATGTATGTTGTGGTGCACCTGCTGGCGTACAGGACTCCTGAGACTCCCGCTTGGATGGTATGGGGATATCAGCATGACAGGCATCTGAGGTAGTGTGCTTAGAGTCCTACCTATATCCAGTGCAGCGCCTCCACCTTATCAGGATCTCTGCGTCCGCAGGAAGATGTAACTGATGAGGACCTCCTCTGTGGTGCCTCCTCCTGTGCAAGAACTTCACTCCCACACAGCAAGGGTTTGGTGAACTTGGGCATCTTTATTGTCATCATAGCAGACTGCCCCTCGCAGCGGTCATACTCAGCCGCTCATTGTGTTACAGTTCATCCCTTTAGAAAGTTCTTCCCTCCCAATGGAGTTGGGTCACCTCTCCCCGCAGGGAGATCACCACCTGTGTCAGGTCCCTGGTCACAGTGCAGATACTACTGACTATGTCTGACAGCCTTACTTGCTGCAGACCTCCAGAACTGAATCATCACTCTTGAACCATACAGCTTAACACACTAACTTTGGGCAGTTCTGTGTCTTATATAACTTAGGAAATAGCCACGCCTCTTATGTCACTAATAGTGGACACAGAGCATGTTACCACTCCCCTTGTGTACATATGACACCTCACCAGGGTGTGAGGGCAAACCTCCATGATTGATACTGGCAATCCTGCATACTTATCAGGTTTACTGCCAGCATGTCACGCTGTGCAGCCCGCAGACTAGGCCAGTCCCCTGTACTGAGGTGGGATGTTGAATATACACACCGACAGCAGAGGGAGCGGGTCCGGGATGTGGTTGTAGCGTGGCCAGGCCTGGATTAAGATTTAGAATAGTCATTGTACTTGCCGAATTCAGGAGTATAGAGAGTTCCGTAGTTGAATCCGTTTCCGTGTCCAAGGGTCTGAGAGGAAAGATTCGTCATGGGTAAGCCGAAGTCGGGAGCCAGAGGGGTAAGTCAGACAAGCCGGTTCAAATCTGTAGGAGTAAAGACAAACAGGAGCACGACACAGTTTCCAGGCTACACAGGAAGCAAGGAGCTATGCAGTGCAAGGAATTGAAGTCAGAGCAGGATATTTAAAGCGACAGTGACCAATCCGGACGAGGGGCATGGCGGAGGCGTGTCGAGGAGCTGCTCGTGAGTGGCTGAGAGACCAGGAAATAGTAGAGCCCAGCTGAGAGTCTGTAACACCAATGCCAGAATCCAAGATGGCGACGGCAGAGTTCAAGGTATGCACTGGGCGGCGGCATGGGTAGCGACGGGGGGCAGGGGCAGCAGCCGCTGCAGTACTGGTAGTGGGTAAGGAGGGGTCACGCTGCAAGGGACATGGCCCCCGATTCCTTACAGTACCCCCCCCCCTTCAGGATCGACCTCAGGACGATCCATCCAAGGCTTCTGTGGAAATTTCTTGTGGAAGAGGTCCAAGAGAACTGGAGCATGGATGTCCTCCTTGGGTACCCAAGAGCGTTCCTCTGGGCCATAACCCTTCCAGTGAACAAGGAATTGTATCTTTCCTCTGGATACACGAGAATCCATGATTGTCTGGATTTCGAATTCAGGTTGTCCTTGGACTGCGACTGGTTTGGGTCTATGGGTCTTAGCAGGGAACCGTTTACTCTGGACGAATGGCTTGAGCAAGGAAACGTGGAATACGTTTGGAATCCTCATGGAAGACGGAAGTTGCAGACGAAATGCCACAGAATTGATTTGTTCCTGGATCAGAAAAGGCCCTAAGAATCGAGGTGCTAATTTCGGGGTCGGAGACTTCAACTTGATATTCTTAGACGAAAGCCAAACTCGGTCCCCTGGCTTGTAATTAGGGGCCTGTTGACGACGGTGGTCTGCCTGAGACTTGAATTTCTGAGCGGCGCTAAGAAGCGCAGACTGAATCTTGATCCATGACTTCTGAAGAGTAGTAACCCGTTCATCAGCCGCCGGCACTCCTATCGGAATGTTTGAGATTGGCAGTCGACTTGGGTGGAAACCATAATTCACGAAGAACGGGGTTTTGTGCGTGGATTCATTACGTAGTGAATTGGTTGCAAATTCTGCCCAAGGTAGCAGGTCAACCCAATTATCCTGGGAATCGTAAATAAAACACTGCAGGTATTGTTCCAGCGTTTGATTTAGTCTTTCTGTTTGCCCATTAGTCTGGGGGTGATAGCCTGACGAGAAGGATAGCGCCATGCCAAGCCTCTTGGAGAAAGCCCGCCAAAATTTCGATATAAATTGCGTGCCTCGGTCCGAGACTATGGATGTAGGTATCCCATGGATGTGAAACACCTCCTTGGTGAAGATATCAGCTAGGGTGGGCGAGGAGGGATGTCCTTTGAGTGGAACAAAGTGGGCCTGTTTTGAAAAACGGTCAACAATGACCAAAATGGTATTCATCCCTCTGGAAGGGGGTAGATCCACAATGAAATCCATTGAAATATGTGACCATGGACGTTCAGGTACTGGCAAGGGCATGAGCAAGCCTGAGGGTCTTTGATGAAGAGTCTTGTTTTGTGCGCATACTGGACAAGCACTAGTAAATTCATGAACCATCTTTGCCATATTAGGCCACCAAAAAGTACGCTTGATAAGATCCAACGGACAGAGTGACCCCATTCTAGTATCTTTTGATGAAACCTGGGTGCGGCATAAAGAGTTCCTTCCGGTACCTCTAGACCACTCAGAATTTGTGTTTGAGCTTCAACGATCTTTTCGAGAATGTCAAATGAGTTGGCGGAAATTATAAACTTAGAGGGTACGATAGTTTCAGGGGTTTCTTCGGATCTTTCCTCCGGAGAAAATTGTCGGGACAAGGCATCAGCTTTTGTGTTCTTAAAACCAGGAATATAAAACAGAGTATAATTAAATCTTGAGAAAAATAGTGCCCAGCGAGCTTGACGAGACCCCAGACGACGTGCATTTTCGATATAAAGAAGATTTTTATGGTCGGTCAATATAGAAATAGGTTCGCGGGAACCTTCCAGGAGATGTCTCCATTCCTGTAAGGCCATCTTGATAGCCAAGAGCTCTCTATTGCCAACATCATAGTTCTTTTCAGCGGGCGAAAACTTATTTGAAAAAAAACCGCAAGGATGAAGCTTATCTTGAGGGAAGAATCTCTGGGACAGGATGGCGCCTGCACCACAATCAGACGCATCAACTTCTAAAGTAAAAGGAAGACTAACATTGGGATGTCGCAGGATGGGTGCTGAGACGAAAGCTTGTTTCAGGGTTTCGAAGGACGAGACCAAACAGACCAGGAGGTCATACAGACGGGTCAGCTCCCTTCTTGGTAAGGGCCGTAATGGGAGCCACAGTGGTGGAAAAATTTCGGATGAATTTCCTATTTATTTATTTATTTATAAAATATTTTACCAGGAAGTAATACATTGAGAGTTACCTCTCGTTTTCAAGTATGTCCTGGGCACAGAGTAAAACAAAATAATACATGGTTACAAATACAGTTACATAAATGAACAAGGTATACATTATATACAAGACATTGTGTGCACAGTTAAAGAAAATATATATTATGAGCGTATGAAACAGTTACAGACCAGATTAAAGTGTGAGACAGCCTTAGATTTGAAAGAACTTAAGCTGGTGGTGGATATGAGAGTCTCTGGTAGGTTGTTCCAGTTTTGGGGTGCACGGAAGGAGAAGGAGGAACGTCCGGATACTTTGTTGAGTCCTGGGCCCATGAATAGTCTTTTGGAGTCTGATCTCAGGTGATAGGTGCTGCATGTGGTAGGGGTGAGGAGCTTGTTCAGGTAGCTGGGTAGCTTGCCCATAAAGAATTTAAAGGCAAGACAGGAAAGGTGAACTTTGCGCCTAGACTCTAGTGATGACCAATCTAGTTCTTTGAGCATTTCGCAGTGATGTGTGTTGTAGTTGCATTGGAGAACAAAATGACAAATTGAATTGTAGAGGGTGTCAAATTTGCTAAGGTGGATTTGAGGAGCCGAGCCATATACTATGTCTCCATAGTCAATAATTGGCATTAGCATCTGCTGTGCAATACGCTTTCTGACCAGGAGACTTAGGGAGGATTTGTTCCTGTAAAGTACCCCTAGTTTGGCATAGGTCTTGGTTGTCAGGGTATCAATGTGCATCCCGAATGATAAGTGGGAGTCAAACCATAAGCCCAGGTATTTAAAACTAGTGACAGGTGTTAGGGTGGTGTTAGCGTTGGTTCTAATCAGGAGCTCAGTCACTGGAAGCTTTACAAATGTAGTCTTGGTCCCAAATACCATTGTTACAGTCTTGTCAGTGTTTAAAAACAGTTTGTTTTGGGAAATCCCGTTTTCGAGTCTCAAAAAGTCAGACTGAAGTATGTGTTGAAGGTCAGAGAGGCTATGGCTGTGTGCATACAGGATTGTGTCATCTGCATACATGTGTATTGAGGCTTCCTTACAAGCTGTGGGAAGATCATTAATGAACACTGAGAAGAGTAGGGGCCCCAGAACAGAGCCTTGCGGGACACCACAGGTGATATCCAGGGGGTTGGAGTTAGAGCCTGAGATGGTAATTGGAGAAGCCCAAAAAACGCTGGATGGCTTTGAGAGAGTTGGGCTGAGGCCAATCCAAAACAGCCTTAAGTTTTTCAGGGTCCATTGAAAATCCTTTATCTGAAATTATATAGCCTAAGAAGGCACTAGAGGTTTGATGAAAAATGACATTTCTCAAGCTTAGCGTAGAGATTATTGACACGAAGGCGAGCGAGAACGAGCTTGGTATGCTGGACATGATCTTGAAGATTTTTAGAAAAAATTAGGATATCGTCCAGATAGACGATTACGAAAGAGTTGAGAACATCACGGAAGACATCATTCATGAAATCCTGAAAAACAGCAGGAGCATTGCATAAGCCGAAGGGCATTACAAGATACTCGTAGTGGCCGCTTCTGGTATTGAAGGCAGTCTTCCATTCATCGCCTTCTCGGATGTGAACAAGATTGTAAGCTCCTCGGAGTTCTGGCTTGGAAATTTTTTTTGCCCCTTGAAGCCTATCAAAAAGTTTGGAAATCAGCGGAAGGGGGTATCGATTCTTGACTGTGATGAGATTGAGCCCTCGGTAATCAATGCATGGTCTCAGGGATCCATCTTTCTTTTTGACAAAAAAGAAACCGGCACCAGCGGGGGACGAAGAATTACGAATGAATCCTTTTTCAAGGTTTTCTTTGATGTATGCTGCCATGGCTTCAGTTTCAGGAAGAGACAAGGGGTAGGACTTACATTTCGGAAGAACAGCGCCGGGAACCAGATTAATGGGGCAATCATAAGGTCTGTGAGGAGGTAGAACCTCCGATTGTGTCTTGCTAAACACGTCGATGAAATCCGCATATGCTTCAGGAAGAGCGGAAACATTAGCCGGGGGCGTTTCCACTCCCGCGAGGACTGTGGTAGGAGAAATGACCGGAAATGGTGAGGCGTCTGACTCTGGCTCCCACTGAATTGTCTTGCCATCCCTCCAATCAATGCGTGGGTTGTGCTGCTGTAGCCAGGGTAATCCTAGGATAACTGGAACGGCAGGAGAGTGCATCACGTCAAAGGATATGATTTCGGTATGAGTACCGGCAGAAAGGGTGAGGGGAAGAGTCTCTAACGTGATGAAGGCAGGTTGCAAAGGACGACCATCAATAGCCTCGAGGCCAATCGGCGATTTCTTAGCGATGAGCGGAATCTTGTTAAGAGTAGCAAAATCTTGATCCACAAAGATACCACCGGATCCTGAATCAAGAAAAGCGGCTGTGGTTACGCGAAAATTCGGACCTTCAAGCGAGACTGGAAGCATAATTCTCTTAGGGAGTTCCTCTTCAGAGACAGGGTGAGAAGATATTGACCCCAAAATGAGTCCCTCTTGCCCCATTGGTCGTGTTTGTTCTTTGGGCCTTAAAGGACAAAAACGTACCGTATGTTCAGGAGATCCACAGTAGTAGCAAAGGCCCTCATTCCGGCGACGAGCCCTTTCGGCAGTCCGGTCAGGGGTTCTATCGGCAGTCCTGTCGGTATTACGGAACTCTTGTCTGGCAATCTGCATGGGTTCCACAGTGTCTAGAACAGGACAAATAGCTGGGAAGGATCTGGGAAGAATAGGGTCAGAAGAGAAAATTCTGGGACGCTGGCGTTCATGACGGCGCTGTTGAAGGCGCTGATCCACTCGTATGCATAGTGCGATCAATTCCTCCAATCCCTGGGGCCTGGGCTGAACTGCAAGTTCATCCTTTACAGAGTCGGACAAACCTTGCCAAAACACAGCAATAAGGGCTTCTTGGTTCCAATGCGTCTCCGCCGCGACAGTCCGGAATTCCAATGCATATTTGGCTATGGACCTACGACCTTGAGACAATTGAACAAGAGAAGCAGCGGCAGTATCTCTGCGGGCGGGAATATCAAATACCTGCTGGAATTCTTGGCGGAAGAGCTGGTAATCCTGGGTGGTTTCCGCACGCAACTCCCAGATGGGAGAGGCCCACGCCAAGGCGTCCCCTGTTATAAGAGAGTAAACATAGGCTACCTTGGTGCGTCCGGTGGGGAACAGGCTGGGAGAAATCTCAAATTGTATTTCACATTGGTTCAAAAACCCACGACAGGCTAGAGGGTCACCCGTATATGCTTTAGGCGTAGGAATCCTGAGTTCTGATGGCCGGTCGCCACCCTGCGCGGCTGGGGCTGGAATAGGCTGTAGTGAAAGCTGGGAAAGCTGTTGTACCAGGCTTGTGATCTGAGTTCCCAAAGTACCAATGCAAATCGCAAGTTCCCTGATTAGTTGGCCCACCTCAGTCAGGTCTGTTTCTGTTGGACTCTGCATAATGTCACGCTGTGCAGCCCGCAGACCAGGCCAGTCCCCTGTACTGAGGTGGGATGTTGAATATACACACCGACAGTAGAGGGAGCGGGTCCGGGATGTGGTTGTAGTGTGGCCAGGCCTAGATTAAGATTTAGAATAGTTGTTGTACTTGCCGAATTCAGGAGTACAGTATAGAGAGTTCCGTAGTTAAATCCGTTTCCGTGTCCAAGGGTCTGAGAGGTAAGATTCGTGATGGGTAAGCCGAAGTCGGGAGCCAGAGGGGTAAGTCAGACAAGCCGGTTCAAATCTGTAGGAGTAAAGACAAACAGGAGCACAACACAGTTTCCAGGCTACACAGGAAGCAAGGAGCTATGCAGAGCAAGGAAGTGAAGTCAGAGCAGGATATTTAAAGCGACAGTGACAAATCCGGACGAGGGGCATGGCGGAGGCGTGTCGAGGAGCTGCTCGTGAGTGGCTGAGAGACCAGGAAATAGTAGAGCCCAGCTGAGAGTCTGTAACACCAGTGCCAGAATCCAAGATCGCGACGGCAGAGTTCAAGGTATGCACTGGGCGGCGGCATGGGTAGCGACGGGGGGCAGGGGCAGCAGCCGCTGCAGTACTGGTAGTGGGTAAGGAGGGGTCACGCTGCAAGGGACGTGGCCCCCGATTCCTTACACAGCATGAGAAAGAACTGTATACCATTTTTATACATGGCTACAACTAAAAAAAATGCTTCTTCCAGTGGTTTTGCCAATTTAATAGCACATTGACAAAAAGTGACACATTTATTTTCTGTGAACACGTTCCCACTTTTTTCTGCTCCAAGTCCTCCTGTAGGTGATAGTCTGGCTCTGGATGACATACACAGGTCAATCTTACAGGTCAGTCTAGTTTCTTTTCCCTCTATTCCCTTGACCCTACAGCCCCTCTGGAAACCTAACTGCATTGGCCTGTTCTCTTCTCTTTCTGATGCAGGAAGGACCGGGAAGGCTGCAGAACAATTCAGCATGCATTTGGATTGGGAGAATCCAGTATGAGATTTATTCTAATTTACTGTAATTTATCATAAGATCTTCGCGGAAGGAATCCATCAGAACAGTATTGTTCCACTTTACTAGTGCTGCCCACACACTAGCAGAGCTATGTAAGAACAAAACACACATCAATTAATAGAAAAATCATTTAAGAGGAAGGCCCACACAGTGGAGAAAAAAAATGAATACTGTAGCTTGTAAGAGCTTGTAAGTGTTTCTGGCTTCGTTAAAAAGATTGGAGCTCCCTAAAATAAAATCTTTTACTAGTGTGAAAAATTATTTTATCTGGGGGCAGGCTCCACAGAGTCTGTGAGAACCAAAATGGCTTTTGGGCCTGTTCCTTTGCCCCTCCTTGCTACCAAATGGCCCGACACCTCTAACATCCTAGGTCTCCTTTGAGCCCAGATGGCTAGGCAGACATCCTGTCTCCTATACAAATGCTTAGGCTGTGCTGAAGCAGGGAACCCTAGTGGTGAGTCACGCAGGTGTTTTCAAGGGAAGACATTGCTGGGACAATGTGCCTACATGTATCCGAGAATCAGGCATGATTCCCGGGTACATTTTTTGGGGTACCCAGCAACTCTGGACTCCGACTACCTAGGCACATTCTGACAACAATTCCTCCACAAATCCCCATGAAACACATGCCCTAGCAATCCCTGCTCTGTGACATGCCCTAGCAATCCCTGCTCTGTGACATGCCCTAGCAATCCCTGCTCTGTGACATGCCCTAGCAATCCCTGCTCTGTGACATGCCCTAGCAATCCCTGCTCTGTGACATGCCCGGAAAGATAAAAACACAACAAATATCTTTATTACATTGCATGCATTGCAAAGATACATTGTTACTGGGCTGAAGAGGTAACCCTCTTGAACCCATATATACAGATCAGGGTTAACCATTCATGGGCTTGACTTTCATTGAGAACCTGGTTAAACCTTTACCGTCACAGGTGACCCCTCACTTTTGTCAGAATTCAAACCGGGGGGGATCTGGCAGAGCTGACTACACTATTTTTAGCTCCAGGGACCTTCCAGGCCCTTACCATTTTAGATGCTGGTTTAGTTCCGGGATTTTCAAACATGGCTCCCACGGTTATCCAATAGAAAGCCCCAACATCATCTCCTGATGATGTTGCAATTTGCTATTGGCACTAAAGCCATATTGCCAGCAGTAAAGCACAGATTCCAAAAGATTGACCTAGGCGCAAGTGGAGACAAGAAAAGAAAACATTGGGTAGTATGTTCTAACAATTTAGCCCCTAATTGGTACGATATGCACTCACAGTGTTGTAATTAATTCAAGCCTTGTATCCACTCTGGGATCTGGAACAGTATCGACAGTCTGGAGCGTCCAACAGCACGTATTCCACAGCCAGGTATTATCTCATACGTAGTGTTGCGTCTACAAAGTGCTGTAATATTAAAGGGATCTCTCTTGCTTGGGTTCGCGGTGTAAGGGCGCCTGGACAAGCCAGAAAGGGTTAACCAGGTTCTCAATGAAGGTCAAGCCCATGAATGGTTAACCCTGATACAAGGCTTGAATTAATTACAACACTGTGAGTGCATATCGTACAAATTAGGGGCTAAATTGTTAGAACATACTACCCTATGTTTTCTTTTCTTGTCTCCGCTTGCGCCTAGGTCAATCTTTTGGAATCTCTTCGTTACCAGCCTGTGGAGCGGTAGACCTACTGGCAGCAGACTGAGTGAGGGAAAGTTAGATTGTTAGGGTTTGTACCCTCCGATATATGTGGTAATTGTATAATTTGATTATCTCTGTGTGATTGCGCTGTGTGTATTTTCTATTAGTAAAGCACAGATGACTAGCTTTTCACCACAGCAATATAGCGACGATATTTTTAATGCGAATGAATAATTAATGCCAAATGACTTACTCACTAGGCTACATGCAATCCATTAGACTCTGATATCTGACAATATCAGACTAGAGCTAACAAATATTGCTGATTTTTATCAGCTACCCCAGGCTGGAGCGAGGCCGATAATTGTATTGTATGTCTTTATTTATATAGCGCCTATAGTGTACTCAGCGCTTCACAAAGAATACAGTAAAGGGAATTATAATAATACAATAAGTGCAGCAAAACCAGACAATAGACAAGGAAATCCCTGCCCCGAAGAGCTTACAATCTAAGAGTTTTGATGGGGAATTTACAGAGACAGTAGGTGAGGGAATCAGTGCTCTGCGATTATATACATAGGCAAAATGAGACTAGCTAACCTAGAATAGGTGAGACAAGAATATAAAATAAGCATGTTACATTTTATATATTAGCCCAAGGTATCAGCTAGTCATGGGAAACCCAAGGTTTACTAATGGCGTAATATATTGAAAACACTACTTTACCCCCACGTACCAAAGAGGCTAGTAAGGGATTGCATAAAAATGCCATCCTAACTTCTGTGGCCATCAAGATATTAGCCCCCATTTAGGGGGATAACTATCATCCCAGAGGCACAACCTCTATCACTATCCCCACCCCAACATACCTATCAATTTCAATCTCTAAGGCTGACTCCATGGTAACTGCAGGCTGAGGGAAAGCGGGTGCTTTCCCTGGCATTAGTTCGCGTGCCGTCCGGGGGCGTGTCGGGGGGCGGGCCAGTGATGTCACGGAGCTGGTTCGCCCTCATTGGGTGAACCGCTCACGTGACCGGCCCTGCGCTCCCGTGAGTGCCGAAACTAAAAATAAATTAAGAGCTACGCCTCCGCACGCCTGCAGAAGCGTGCGCGAGCCCCTGCTAAAGCCGCTCTCATTGCGGCTGCAGGGGCTCACTGACAAGCGTCAGCGCGCCTCAGCACGGGTCAGCGCCTAAGCGCTGACCATGGACTCGGCCTAAGAAGGACTTGCAGCCCAAAGAGCCATGGCTGTCCAATAGGGCGGTCGTCCATGAAATTCAATTGAGAATACATGTACAATTACAAACAATAAGAATATACATTCCAATGTAAATCAAGTGGTCATTTACCCCTTCAGTGCAAGTCCAAGTTGCCATTTAAAAAGAAGGAAAAAAATCCCCTTTAATATGTGTATCAATACAATCCACACAACGATAAGTAATTAGCTAAGTTGCCGATCGATCCGTTCTCCTGTGATCGATCGGTGAAGATTCAGCTCGGGGTTAACATACTACAGTAATTTCTCATAGTACAGAATTGATTTATTAAAAATAAAAAAAAACACACACAGGATATTGCTTGGTCTGCAGCTCAGAAAGCACCAATCACATATATTTTACCTGTTATCTGTGGCACTGCATTTTGTTCACATTTGTATTAGGGGATTGCTTCTTAATTTCAATTTTTTGAGTGTGGTATAACTTTAACTAAAGCTCTTTGGCCCCCTCCTGTGGTATGAATGGAGAAGTGCTACTTACTTTACTGAGAATTGGATGTGTCTCCTAAAACTCTGTTTTTATGTGGGGGAAAGAGAGATAGAAAGTGCTACATGTCACGGTAGACCAGGTCTTTTAACACATTTATATCTCTGGAATCAGTCAATAGGCAATACGAGGCAGTTAAATAAAATGGGCCCCTGGGGCTTGAGAAAGGACCGGGAGATCTGAAACGTTGCTCCATTTTTCTTGTGTTCACCACCTGATGCTTGCAGATGAATTAAACCTGATATAATATTGATCAAATCTGGTGAGTGTTGCAAATTTTTCTTTTTATATATATTGTGGCAGGACGGCCTCGCGGCGGGGTCAGTAAGACGCTTGACACGATGGGAAACGTTAAACTATAGTGGTTTATTAGCCACAACCAAAATAAAGTATGGGTGCACTGTCCCTTTAAGAAACTACTTTCTAGAAATTAAAGCCTAGACCCGTTAGGGAAACTAACTCACTTATTGAGCCCTTACTAACAGGGCAGCCAGCTAACCTAGTTATGCCCAAAACATATGCTACACAAAGGATAACCAATACGTATAATAATAAAGTCTTATCTGTGATGCAGCTCCAACAGCAAACAGGAACACGGTTCCGGGGAGCAGGCTGTGTCCAGCTCGCAGCAATCTTTATCTAATCTTTATCCTGGGTTGGGGTCCTAGCTGGTCCCAGCAGCAAAGCTCCTCGCAGGACTGGGGGACAAGAGCAACAGCTACGGCTTCCTAGCCGGGAGAATTCTCTCCACCCTCACGTGGAAAAACAAGCTCACCTTCTGTGAACAACTTCCTGCTTTTTAAAGCACTTGTTTCACTGATGAGATCAGACCCTATTTAATCAGTCTTCAGCTGTGCTTTCTCTCTGAGGAGATTAATACTCTGTGAACTGGCTGCAGCGTCTCTCCATTCACTATTCCAGTCTACTGAGTCAGTGACTGTCACATATCCCTCTCCCCAGCGAAACATTGTCCTGTGGAGCGGCCCGTGCACCATTCCCGTGCACCAGCATCTTTGGCGAAAATGTCTGACGTTGGCCCTTCCCTCCCCCTTTTTTTTTCTTGCCTTCCAATTTAGGCATTTTTCTTTTTGGGGTAATTACCAGGCCATCTGCGCCTGAAGACTGGTACCTCACTATCTCCTTGTGTTGTGCCAGTTTAAGGTTGATGCTCTGCTTTTGTTGTGTCTCTTCTTGCAAAGGTTCCTGAGCATCCTACTGTCTATTAGCGCTCTCTACCAGGACTCTACGCCATGTTGTGACCTTGATCTGCAAATCCTGAAGATGCAACGTTCTCTTGTGCTCAGAGTCTCCTTTACCCTGTAGAAGAGCCTTGACCTCTGTCAGCTCATTGCATACACTCGCCAGTGACTGTTTGGCCTTCTCTTGTGATGACAGCAACTCTGTTTTAGCGGTGATGGCTTTTGGACCTTTCTCCATCAGCGTACCTTCAGTGTTGGGTTCCACAATATTTATCTTTAGTCCTTCAACTTGGTCAGGATTCTTATTTACCTGAAGTGCACCCCATGGCACCTCTCTTTTACCGTCAGCAGACTCCTAGGCGTGGGCCTTTCTGTCTTGACTCTTTAACTTACTCTGTTGAGAGAGTCGCTGGACAATCTGTGCGGTCTTTCGCCTCTTAGGATCACGGGCACACTTCCATCTCATTCGCGACTGCCTCTTCACAGTGGCTGCCCTCATGGCAAGCAATCCACTTTAGGTCCCCTGGGCACTGTAGTATGATTGGATTCTTACTGTGCTACTGCATCACCACTTGGCCTTCGCCTTCCGTGCCTTGTGGAACGTAGACTGTAGTACTGCAACGGTATCACTGTCATGCTTCCTGGTGTGTCTCCTTTGCTTTATCTCTACCGCCACCTTTTCCTTGGACTGCTTCAGTGACCCAAATGTCTGTCTTGGGGTTGTAAGCTTTTCCTCCAGCTTCATCTGAGAAACCTCCTACTGGGCAGCTGTAGAGTCCAACGTAGCGTCCCGCTCAGTCTTCAGAGCCTCAAGCTCCTTGCCTAGGTAACACTTTTGTTTCTCTGCCATCTTGCGGCCAGCATGCTCAGACTCCAGGTCCTTCCTCAGGTCTTGAAGCTGTCCTTCTGCCTTTCTTCGTTCACACAGTGCAGCTGCTAGTTCAGCTTCTTTAGAGTTGAGTTGCGATTCTACATCTCCTAGCAGAGTCAGAGCAAGGCTTAAATCTGTCTCTGTTTCTTTATTCTGGACATGCAGCTGCTGGTGCTCCTCCTGGACCTTGTCCAGCTCCAGCTGTAGCCGGGCCCCGTCACTGGCCATCTATACCAGCTGCTTGTGGATATCGGCCATCTCTGTTTCATGGTGCAATGTCAGGCAGGCCAACTGATGGACGGACACCTCCTCCCTCTTAGGACACCTTCTCCCTCTGCATCTCGCGCTCAGCCATCTGCATCTGCAACTCTTCAATCTGATGCTGCCAGTCGCCTCTCAGGGCCTTCACCTCTTCTCGGTGCTTACTCTGGGTTTGCATCAGTGCCTCCTTCATCTTTTGGAGCTCTGCAGTTCTTGTTGCTAAGATCGCTGCTGCTTCTGTTTTCCAGGCCTCTTTCTCCTTTGTATACTGACTCATTGGGATGGCGCTGCCTCTCTGCTTCTCCAGCTCTTGATTCAGTCTTTGAACCTTCTCATGTTCCCTCTCACACAGTGTCACCTGGCTTCTAAGCTCAGCCTCCAGCGATGCTTTTGTGGTACTCAACGTGACCTTCAGCTGCTCCAGGGCGAGGCATTCTTTTTCCAGCATTTTCTCTGCAATCTGCAGTGCAGCCTGTACTTCTAATTTTTCTTGCGCCAATTGCATCTTCACTTTCTGTGCTTGGTGAAGCTTCTCAGTCCCACCACGCACCAAGTACAAATTGCAGGATCCTTAGAAGCCGCCTTAAGTGCGCGCGTGCGCACACGATGGAGTGCAATGGCGCGACCGAGTTATGAAAAGACAAAAAAAAATGTCTTTTCAAGCAACGTCACGGCAGCGTCACGTGAGCAGTTCATCCAAATACAGTGAACCAGCTCCGTGATGTCATAGTCACAACTCCGCCACTCCCCCCATCACCTGAATCCATATGTGCAAAGATCGATTGAGCATCAGGCGTGCACCACACCATGCACACGCTCAAGCACTCAGTATAATCTCAGCCTAAAACAACCTGAATAGATGATAAAATAGTAATTAAGATACATATTAACCGCGTAGTAGCCCACGGTCAGCTAGTTATGCCTAGCTGTCCAAAACAGTGTACAAAGGGGATAATATAAACATAAAACTACACTACCTACACCACTTGGCCACGTTAGTGGGTAGTAATGCACTGCCACACAATGCTATAGTAACTGCTAAGGCAACCAAGGGCCTAACCACCCTCCCCAAGGCAAGTACCACCATGTCCCACTCCCCTACCTCCAACAAAACAACCCCACACAGTAATGGGCAGCAGACCTATGAACCAAATGTGACTAATAGGGATATTGCCCGTAGAAAAGCTTTAAACATTGTTTTTAATAAGATATACATTACAATAAAATAAGAACACAATAAAACTCTAGCCTTCTAATCCATCTATTATCACTGTGGCTACCAAAGCCTTCAATGGGGGCCTAGATAGCCACATTGGCAATCAATGAACACCCTAGATAAATAAAGGTATTACTTACCCATGCCAGAATGAAGACCAGCCTGCTCATCCTCAGAGGCACCCAGACAAATCCATTAAAAGGCCGATGTCCAACCATTAAAAAAAGAAAAGAAAAAAGCAAAACAATCGGCTCGATGGCCAATAAAAATTTTTAATCTAAAAAAACTATGAAAAATGAATCCCTGCCCGAGGGAACCAAAAGAAAAGAAAAATCTAGCATGAACAATAAATCCAATCCGGAAGCAATGGATCCCCTGATGATTGAAGAGCAGTGAATAGTTCTTTTTGTTGTTGCTTTAAAGAAGTCTTTTTGCTTTTCTTTTCTTCTTTATTTTTCCAGGTGTTGATTCATTTTCTTCGTCTGGTCATATGGAACATAACAGGCCTTATACACCCTGTAAAGGCGCATTCTATAAATTGTATACCAGTGGATTGGTTACACTACTATACCGTTTTATATATGATTATTTTATCATCGTCTGTCTTTAGGTGTATTACTATAGCACCTTGACAGATTTTGTATTTGTTTAATAAACGTGATCACACTATGGGAGCCTGCACTTCTTTTTTCTCTGTTTCAGATTCCTGTCTGGATGTGGTTATTGTCCAGTGAAGCTGCAGCTCGTGGTTATCCTGCTTTTTGAAGACCATTGAATCTACTACTATCACAACACTGGCTGATTCGTAACTATACCCAGGGCCGCCGACAGGGGGGGAACGGGGGCAGAAGGGACAAGTGTCCCGGACCCGATGGATGCGGGGAGCCCGGTGGCTGGCCCCCGCCGGGCCTCAGCTCTCCCCACCTGCAGGCCTCTCCCTCTCTCTGTCCCACGTTGGGCCCTCTGATGTCAGTGCACGATGTTTGTGAGTAGATATTGAATTTTATATATATTAAACAAAGTTATATTGTTTATATATATATATATATATATATATATATATATATATATATATATATATATATAACAAAGTTATATTGTATATATATATATAAAAACAATATAACTTGTTTCTCTCCCACTATATTCTGGAGCAAGTAAGCTGTACCAATGAGAGGAGACATCATAAAGCGCAATGCCCTTCTATAAAATGTGAGTTAATCTCACATAAAGTTTTATCAACTTTTTTAGCCTCTGAATAAGAAACAATCTGTATCTGTCTCTACATTTCTTTTTTTCTTTTGGGTTGTGCTCCCTTGGCAGTGTGTTTGCAGACTTTATGTATGTAGCCCCCTGTCCCCAGTGTCTAGGGTGACTACGTGTGGTGCTTTACCTGATGGCTCACAGGAGGCCTGATCCTCCTCTGAAGGGAGCCTGGGTTGACCTTGTTCACTTACACACATATAGCGCCTCCACCTGGCAGGGATCCTCACAGCGTGGGATAGCCACTCCCAAGACAGTGCAACAAGTAAATACACCAGGTTATGATATAACTGTATTTACTGAACACTACTTATGATAACTAATCACACAATATAACCAGTACAATATAGATATACACTAGGGTAGTATCCCCACAGTACGTGGAGGTGGGGTGGCACCGGAGCCCCAGTGTCTGTCCCACAATGTCAATCTCCCACCCCAAGTGTAAGGCGTAGCGCTAGCCCGTGGATCGTTGGTGCTCTTGATTAATGTGATACCTGCCGGGTGCTCCAGTACCCGGGTACCGCCGGCTGCAGAAAGGATCAGTCAAGTCCCACGTAGTCGGCGTCCGCCTCTGCATGGGGTGGACTCCCGCTGGAGTGTCCCACCATGAAGAGAGTCTATGCCTTGCGTGATGGTCTGGTCCCCAACCACAGGCTGCCAGTACCGAGCAGCATCTCTGTTGTGTCCCTGACACTATACAACTACAGTGTCCCTATCTGATGGGCCTGTCCCTGTAGCACTCACAAACTTATGGGGGAGAACGGTTGTATTAACCATATGGCAATCCCCAATAATATGTATACAGCTGGTATATTGTGACTGAGTACAAATACATATGATAGGGCTACTAAACCCTTACTGGGCAGTACTAATTACATATTAGATGTGGATATAACCTACATAATTGTGATGATACATTTTGGGGGTTGGCAGCTACAATTGCCGTTTGTCTATTGATGGCCACATTTCAGGTCTAAAAAACCTATGGTTATATTATCTTCCATAGAGGACACTATATATATTTAACAACTAATATATCTGAATAATGTGTGAGGTCATTTATTATAGACCTTGTAGTGCTATATGTACCTATCCTCCTTATACAGTATGTGGTGTGAATGAACACACATTTATTTTCATGCATGCCTGCATATTATATGCATACATTTAAAGTTACAGAAGAGCATATATCAGCATACTCCAGTGCTTTCTCTTTTAAATGATTTTATTAATATACATAAAAAGTCAACAAATAGAATTTTGTTTCACTTAGAAGAGTTAGTATAGATTAATAAATAATTTTTTGTGTTTGTGTTTTAAAACCTCCTGGTTTCCTATATGGATGTTGGAATTATTCCCTTAAATGTTGTTAAGACAATTGGGCTGTGTGCAAATTAGTGGGAATCCTCTTTGTGGTCATTCTGGATCATTTGTTAAGATCACCCTTCTGTATCCCAGCTCCGACTGCCTGTGCGGTTCCAGCGCTCCAAATGTATCTATCTGGTGCAGGAAAATGCTGCAGCCCTATTGGCTGATCTGCGGCACCTGATCTAGCAACCCCGGGGGCTGCTGGGGATTGTAATCCCTTGCGGAGACCTGTGTGTAATGGCCGCCGCTCACGCTATCTAATGCGCATGCGTACCTCTCTGTAATGGCCGCTGCCACCCATACATGTTCTGCGCATGGGCGAGACATTCTGCGCATGTGCGGCTACCATTAAGATGGTGGCGCCCTGCGAAGGGAGCCACCACAACCTTTGGCAACCCGCTCGTCGCCCTAACTGCCCGCAGCTTCCCCCACACCCTCCGTCACTCACCCCAGCCTCCACTGCCAGCCACAGCCGCTCCAGGAGGTAAGGGGACCAAGGGGGACCTGACTACATGTAGAATGCTTGTTCAGTTCAAGACTCTATGTAATGCATTTGATATATATACATGATGTACAGTATACACTTGTGAATGACATCATGAATATGTTAATTTCTCTATGTCATCATGAATACATTATCTTATGTCTGACTTGGGAAGGACTTCCCTATTGTGGTGAGGGTATTTAAATTGTTGGTTCACTTTTTTTTTCTTCTCCTGATGCACGGTTACCCTGAAACGTTGTGCTTCTATTACTGGGACATCACTCTGCATTAACACATGTCTTAGATTAATGCCAGCCGGCTGCTGTGACTATCTTTTTGAGAGCTGCAGGATTCATTGTTGTTTAGTTGGCTAGAAGAACAAAGAAGCAATTTTCTGTCAAGGTCATAAACTGTGTCCCACTGACACAAAGCAATAAAGATTCAAGTTCCCAATCACTGTTAGCCAAGAGAGAAAGCAACACATTTCGCTGATCCCACATGCAACAATTAATAACTGCTCACTACATCATACCATCATGATTACCATTGTGATTCATTTATATGTCAGGTGGGCACCTGCTCCAGATAATCTAGCAAAGCTTGTACTCCTTAAAGCACAGCTGTAAGTCTGCAAAACTTTATAGCCATTAATGGTTTTATACCATTCCCGAAATGTATTTATTGATTTAAAAAATATTCTACCAGGAAAGACGCTTCGAGGTGAATATCTTTTTTTAAGGTGTGTTTCACTGACACACATAACACCCATGTCAGATCAAAACCCAGATGAACCACACCATATATCTTTAAGTCAAAAAGTGCTATTGTATTTGTTTAATTGGTAAACAATAGTTTGGAGGTCTGTGACCCCTCCTCCCTGTTTCTAAGCTTGCCCTGCCCACCTTAAAACAGCAAGTCCTGAGATGCATCTGTGAATGACCAGTCTATTAAGACTTCTTCCTCATATTAAAGAGGTAAAGAGAGCGTTTTTCAAAGATAGTGTTCGGACTTGCAGAAAAATGAGGCACACTTTGATGTGGTCTGCAAATGCTTTGGCTAAAGAATGTAACTTAGTGACCCTCACTTATCAGAGAACAGATAAGTATTTAGCGGTATGATTTGTCATGTTGGATGTAGCATTGGAGCTCTCTGTCTTATGCTGCGCAGACAAAGATTAGACTTGGTGGAATCACATGTGCAGCCTGTAAGTCGGTGAACATAGGCAAATTATAAAAGTTTAATGGCTACAAAAATAATTTAAAAAAAGGATCACGTTTTTGCTTTCTGGGAAATTTGGTGCAGTTTTGTGTTCCAGCTATCAGCTGGGAGACTTTGATAAATAGACCCCACTTAGTATTTCTCAAAGCTCAATACATAACCATGGAGTCTGGTTGTGTCCAGAAGAAAAGGGAATGATGTGAGACTGAAGGAATCACAGTGACATCTAAGTGCAGCCTACTTTTATACACTACTGCAGTTCCACATACAGCTGGATCAGGCGTTATTACAACCGCTAACGCTGGTTAATGCCGCTACTATTTATATTTGCTCTGACCTCACTTCCTTTCAAAATACGTGCTTCTTTCTACAAGTCTCATTATATTTCTAACTCTAAAAAAAAAAAAACCTATGAAGTAGCGCCTAATTTTTTTTTTTTTTTTTGGTCTATTATATAATCATGTAATTTAATACAATCTGATTTATGATTGCATGGTAAATATTATTGTCTTGATTATGCCTTCTCTTTTCAGTCTTCTTTCTTTTCTTTTCTTTATTATTTTTTAACAAGATGCCCTTCTATTAAGGCGCTTTTTTGAGGATGTCATTCTTTCAAAATGTTTCCTCAATATGTTGCTCTCCTCTCTTTAACTGGTTGCTCTTACATCTTTTTGTACTTGTTTGTTTAATAAGCTTCAAAATGATCTTGGAAGCTATGATAGAGTATTTTTTCCTGTCAATAATATGTATATCTGTTATACACTTTGTTATGTTTCAACAGCTGGATGTACTAGCTAAGGTTATATAGTGGATATATGTGCTAAGCAACCATGAGCATATATGTATGGTGGAACCTTTCTAGACAAATAATATCTTATCAACACATTATATTAGGTTTCTCCACTCAATTTCATGTTCTTTGCTTGCCATTCTATATCCACTCTATTTATTCACCATCATCAGCTCCCTAAACAAATCAGGATGTTGGTTTGACTATACATATGTCAAGTGATTTATTTACCCCTTCTGGTCGATTAACATCATTTAGAAGAGATTAAGACAGGGAGGTTCTACAAATATGTTTTCTTTGTTAATATATATTTTAAATTTATTGATTTTAATAATGTTATGTGTTTGTTTTTCACAGCACACTATGGGGGCTATGCATTAAGCTCCGTTAAGTCACTTGTAGACCGCAAAGTGCTCTTCGAACGTGATTTTTTGCTCAACCCGATGCACTAAGCAACGCAAACAGGCACTTTGCGATCTAAAAATGACTTTTTTCAGGAATTTTTTCTAAGTCCAATTTTGCTCATTCGCAACCCTGTTTGCGTGAAATTCTGCCCTTAAGCGGGATGCACTAAGCAACGCAACCTTAGCGTACGCGAAAGTTGCGTTGATCAGAACACGTCAGGTCAGAGTAGACGCAAAGAAATCTGGACTTAGAAAAAATTGTTGCTTTTTATTTTTGCATGTGCAAAACCCATACAGCAGGCCGGCGGGTGTCCCCTGCTGACCCCGCGGGGGTCCCCGAGGGAGCCCGGGGGTCGCGCAGGTGTCCCCGGCTGACCCCGCGGGTGTCCCGGGGTCCCCGGCTCACCAAGCGGGGGTCCCCGCGGGAGTGCGGGGGTTCCCGCGGGAGTGCCGGGGTACCCGCGGGCCTGCGGTACCAATGTTGCACCTCCAAAAATAATAAACAAGAATTATAACATTCAATAAATACAGTCAAAACATATTACACTTACCTTTTACAGGCACCCACGATGAAGGCCGTCTTCATCCTCATCTTCATCCTGCCCATGCCCCCTCCGATGCTGCAAGACATGCACAAGAATAAAAACAGCCAATGTAATGTCCCCTAACCCCTTAATCACCATAGCGGTTATGAACCGCTACAGGCATTAAGGGGTTAACCCACCCTCACCCACCACTCGGGAGGCCTACATACCCTCCTCCACTAAGCCCCCCACCCGTGAGGCCTAACCACCCTCACCCACTACCCACAAGGGAGGCCTACCCACATACCCTTGGGGCCAATAACCCCTCCCCCCACCCCCAGTACCCACAATAAAAACAACACACTGCCCCACAATAAACATCATTCTATTTATTAAATACATTACCCACCCCCTGTGCCCCCCCATAAATACATGATTTATCCTTTTACATACAGGGTTCATATCCCAGCCCCACACGAGTCCCCGGCGGGCTGACGGGTCACCTGACAGACCTACAGGGTACCAGCAACTTGTTTCACACAGGTTCTGGAGGCCTGTTGGTGGGTCCCGCCAAGCACGATGGCCCCCAGGTTGTCTCTGCGGGTCACCGTGGGCCACAATTGGGTCCCCACGGGAGGCCCACGGATGTCTGGGAGCCCCGGGTCAGACCCACAGGTGTCTGAGGGGCCTCGGGTGGTTCCCACAGCGGTCTGGGGACTCACGGGTGCTCACTACGGGTCCGTGGTGCCCCCACGGATGTGAGGCCACCGGTTCTTCCCCGCAGGTGTCACCCGTGGAACCACCAGCCTGATACCCGTGAGATACCCGAGGATACCGCAGGTGGTCTCCAGAGGTATCACGCAGAACCAAGGAACCAACCCTGAATGTAAAATGAATAAACCAGACCTATACATTCAATACATACATCCCCCCCCCAACACCTACATTAGATTATTTGCCCATTACTAAACACATAAAACAAGCATAAATCAAAACATGCATTTTTAATCTTAAAATGACCACATTGCATGTTAAAATAAATCCAGCATCGATTGCAAATATAAGGCAACAAATCAGCAGCTCCACAAATGTATATGAAATGTCACACAATTGCATTGAGTGTGTACATGATGCAATTAATCTGTGCATCATGTAACACTATGCAAAATATATGTAACAATAAAATACACTATGAACAATGTCCCCTAACCACCAATGCCATCATCAAAATCAATTAGAAACTAACCAACATCAATACAATTAGCATCAATCAATTAATCCATTTCCTCAAACAATTAAAATACAATACAAATCAATTATACAATTCCCTATTCAATTGCTAAAGCCAAACCATTGCCAAAACAATTCTAATTTAAAGCAACCACCATCATTCTAATCTAACTACCATAAAGAAGTCATTACCTAAGTACAAATTACATTATTCACAACAATGACAAAATAAAGATGCTAAATACATTATCCATACATGAAAAGAACCTAAACATGAGCCAAACAATCAATTATTATCCCTGTATGTCTATCCATACAGATAGATAAACATAACATACAGGGGCAATAATAGAGCATGAAATACAAAGCATTTACATACAATGCTTGTCATTGTTGTCAATAATGTAATTTGTATTTAGGTAATGGTTTCTTTATGGTAGTTAGATTAGAATGATGGTGGTTACTTTAAATTAGAATTGTTTTGGCAATGGTTTGGCTTTAGCAATTGAATAGGGAATTGTATAATTGATTTGTATTGTATTTTAATTGTTTGAGGAAATGGATTAATTGATTGATGCTAGTTGTATTGATGTTGGTTAGTTTCTAATTGATTTTCATGATGGCATTGGTGGTTAGGGGACATTGTTCATAGTGTATTTTATTGTTACATATATTTTGCATAGTGTTACATGATGCACAGATTAATTGCATCATGTACACACTCAATGCAATTGTGTGACATTTCATATACATTTGTGGAGCTGCTGATTTGTTGCCTTATATCTATAGCTATAAGTCTCAAATAATGTTTGTGTGTGTATGTCATTCCCACAGCTCATTGGCCTGCGGGGTGGGGTGATGTGACTGTCACGGCCTGCGTAGGAGTGGCCGTGACAGTCACATCACACTCACACCGCGTGCGCCTCTGGACCGACCCGCACTCACCGCCTTCCACCTCTCACCCCTGCGCCGCACTCACTCACTCACACCGACCGACGCACTAACCGTACTCACGCCGACACCGCCTCTCACATCACGCCGCCGCCTTCCACCCGCCCACTCGGCTCTTCTCCGCCAGGAGCACCGGGGGGGTGGACAATAAACCAGCACCCGCCTCCCACCTTTCACCCCTGCGCCGCACTCACCACCCGGCCGCACTCACCACCCGGCCACACTCACCACCCGGCCGCATTCCGGCCCTTCGCACTCACGCCACCGCCTCCCGCCCGCTGACATGCCACCGGACTCACGCCGACGCCACCTCTGACATCACGTCGCCGCCTTCCTCCCGCCCACTCGGCTCATCTCCGCTGGGAGCGCCGGGGAGGGGAATAAGAAGCCAGCGGTGATGCCAGGCTGGTGGACCTGCGACCGGGTAGCACACCCCTCCCCCCCCCCAATCAGCAGCTCTGCGTGGGGTGTGGGGGAGGGAAGAGTCAGGACAAACACAGCCTCCCCATGTCCCCCTTCCTCCACACATAAACTGACTGCCCCACACACACACTGACTGCCCCACACACACACTGACTGCCCCACACACACTGACTGCCCCACACACACACTGACTGCCCCACACACACACTGACTGCCCCACATACACACTGACTGCCCCACACACACACTGACTGCCCCACACACACACTGACTGCCCGACACACACACTGACTGCCCGACACACACACTGACTGCCCCACACACACACTGACTGCCCCACACACACACACTGACTGCCCCACAGACACACTGACTGCTTGACACACACACTGACTTCTTGACACACACAGTGACTGCCTGACACACACACTGACTGCCTGACACACCTGACACACACACACACACTGACTGCCTGACACACACACACACACACACTGACTGACACACACTGACTGACTGACTGACGCACACACACACTGACTGACACACACACACACACTGACTGACGCACACACAAACACTGACTGACGCGCACACACACACACTGACGTACACACACACACTGACTGGCTGCCGCACACACACTGACTGACGTGCACACACACACAATGACTGACTGACGCACACACACACACTGACTGACATGTACACACACACACACACACTCAATGACGCGCACACACACACACTCAATGACGCACACACACTGACTAACGCGCACACACACACACACACACACACTGCCTGACGCGCACACACACTGACGCACACACACTTTGTCTGACGCACACACACAAACACACACACACTGCATGAAGCTGTAAAGGGGGGGAGCTGTAAAGGGTGGGGGGGAATGGATTGATATGAACGGGGGACAAACAGAGAGGGGGAGACGGGAAGAGCGCGAGAGAGGGGAGGGGATAGAGAAGAGAGAGAGAGAGAGAGAGAGAGAGAGAGAGGGGGACAGAGAGAGGGGGGAGAGAAGGGGAGGGGAGGGAGGGAGAGAGAGGGAGGGGAGAGTGGCGAGGGAACAGAGAGAGGTGGGGATGGGGAGAGAAAGAGAGTGAGGGGAGAGTGGCGAGAGGACAGAGAGAGGGGGGGAAGGAGGGGAGAGAGAGAAATAGAGAGGGGGAGGGAGGGGAGAGAGAGGGGAGCGGGAACATTACATCCCGGGCAACGCCGGGTATATAAGCTAGTTTACAATAGATGCTGGATTTATTGTAACATGCAATGTGGTGATTTTAAGATTAAAAATTCATATTTTGATTTATGCATGTTTTATGTGTTTCATAATGGGCAAATAATATGTTATCCATATCTGGATAATAGTTATTTTGCACATTATTGTACTGTATGTGTTGGGGGGGGGTGTATTGTCCCCAAGGGTATGTGGGTAGGCCTCCCTTGTGGGTAGTGGGTGAGGGTGGTTAAGCCTCAGGGGGTGGGGGGTTAGTGTGGGAGGGTATGTAGGCCTCCTGAGTGGTGGGTGAGGGTGGGTTAACCCCTTAATGACTGTAGCGGTTAATAACCGCTATGGAGATTAAGGGGTTAGGGCACATTACATTGGCTATTGTGGTTGTGCATGTTTTGCAGCACCGGAGGGGCATGGGCAGAATGAAGATGAGGATGAAGACGGCCTTCATCGTGGTTGCCTGTAAAAGTAAGTGTAAAATGTTTTTACTGTATTTATTGTCATTTATATGTATTTAAAATGGGCAAATGCATTATTATCAATATGTGGATAATGTTAATTTTGCCCATTACAGTACTGTATGTGTTAGGGGGCAAGGGGGATGTGTGTTGTTTATTGGGGGCAATTGTCACCAATAAACATGCTAATGTGCCTTAACCCCTTCATTGCCTTAGCGGCTATCGGCTAAGGTAATGAAGCTGCATTAATGTATTTATATTTATAGTGTGCGGGAGCAGGGGACCCCCTGCTCCCGCACACTATTATTAAAAACTAGCTGAGAGACCCAGCGTTGCCCGGGATGTAATGTTCCCGCTCCTCTCTCTCTCTTCCCCCCTCTCTCTGTTTGTTCCCCATTCACATCAATCCAGTCTCCCCCCTCCCTCCTTTACAGCTTCATGCAGTGTGTGTGCGCGCGCGCGTCAGTGAGTCTGACGCAGAAACACAAACACACACAGACTGAGTGACTGACGCACACACAGTCAGTGTGTGCGTGTGTGTGTGCCTCAGTCAGTGTGTGTGTGCACGTGCGTCAGTCAGTGTGTGTGTGCGTGCGTGCGTCAGTCAGTGTGTGTGGGGGTGTGTGCGCGCGCGTCAGTCGGTGTGTGTGTGTGTCAGTCGGTGTGTGTGTGTGTGTGCGCAGTCAGTGTGTGTGTGTCAATCAGTGTGTGTGTCAGTCAGTTAGTGTGTGCGCGCGTCAGTCAGTGTGTGTGTCAGTCAGTCAGTGTGTGTGTGTCAGTCTGTCAGTGTGTGTGTCAGTCAGTCAGTGTGTGTGTCAGTCAGTGTGTGTGTCAGTCAGTCAGTGTGTGTGTGAGTCAGTGTGTGTGTGTGTGAGTCAGTGTGTGTGTGTTAGTCAGTGTGTGTGTGTGTGTGTGTGTGTGTGTGTGTGAGTCAGTGTGTGTGAGTCAGTGTGTGTGAGTCAGTGTGTGTGAGTCAGTGTGTGTGAGTCAGTGTGTGTGTCAGTGTGTCAGTCAGTGTGTGTGTGTGTGTGTCAGTCAGTGTGTGTGTGTGTGTCAGTGTGTGTGTGTCAGTGTGTCAGTGTGTGTGTGTGTCAGTCAGTGTGTGTGTGTGTGTGTGTCAGTCAGTGTGTGTGTGTGTCAGTCAGTGTGTGTGTCAGTCAGTGTGTGTGTGTGTGTCAGTCAGTGTGTGTGTGTGTGTGTGCGTCAGTCAGTGTGCGTGTGTCAGTCAGTGTGTGTGTGTGTGTGTGCGCGTCAGTTAGTGTGCGTGTGTGTGTGTGCGTCAGTCAGTGTGCGTGCGTGTGTCAGTAAGTGTGTGTGTCAGTCAGTGTGTGTGCGTGCGTCAGGGTGTGTGTGCATGTGGCTGTCAGGGGTTGTGTGCGTGTGGCTGCCAGGGGTTGTGTGCGTGCGCCAGTACGTGTGTCAGTCAGTGTGTGTGTGTGTATACTCGGCGTTGGCCGGAGGCGGGGCGTGAAAGGCAGGGGGAGTGAGCGCCGGGGAGGGGAGTGTGATGGGGAGGAGGAGAGGTGTGTGTGTGTGTGTATACCCGGCGTTGGTCGGAGGCAGGGGGGGGGGCGTCAAAGGCAGGGGGGGGCGTCAAAGGCAGGGGGGGCGTCAAAGGCAGGGGGGGGCATCAAAGGCAGGGTCGTCAAAAGCAGGGGGAGGGTCGTCAAAGGCAGGGGGGGGGCGTCAAAGGCAGGGGGGGGGCGTCAAAGGGAGGGGGGGGGCGTCAAAGGCATGGATTCCTCCCCCTGCATTTCCTCACCTGGCAGCATGCCGCGCTCCTTGGGCTGCCACTGGTTCTCTCCCCCCTCGTGGCCTCCGCCGACTCCCGGTGGCACAAAGGAGGTATTAACTCCCTGCCGCCCTCCTCCTGCTCCTCGGGGATGTTGAGCCGTAGAGAGCGTGCTTTGGGAGGTGGGGGGGAAAGAAGTGGGGGGGGGGGAGAAGTAGGGGGGGGAGAAGTGGGGGGTGGGAAGTGGGGGGGGTGGAAATGGGGGAGCGACACACACGTGACACCTACCTGTACTTCCGGGCACCGCCATCTTCTCACTCGGCGCCTCGAGGGAGGAAGGGGGTCCTTCCGGGCGCCGCCATCTTAGGCACCGCGAGGCAGCCTGTCTGTTCCCCCGCCGGGGAGGGAGGTGAGTTGGAGCGCTGGCGGGGAGGGAGAGAGGTGAGTTGGAGCGCCGAGGGGGAGAGGTGAGTTGGAGAGAGACCCGGCGTTGCCCGTGAGTTAAATTTCCCGCTCCCTTCTCTCTCCCTCTTTCTCCGTTCTCCCCAGAGGGGAGGGACGAACAGTGGACAGGAGGGGGGGGACGAACAGTGGACAGGAGGGGGGGGACGAACAGTGGACAGGAGGGGGGGGGACGAACAGTGGACAGGAGGGATGGACAAACAGTGGACAGGAGGGGGGGACGAACAGTGGACAAGAGGGGGGGGACAAACAGTGGACAGGAGGGGGGGAGACGAACAGTGGACAGGAGGGGGGGGACGAACAGTGGACAGGGGGGGGACAGTAGACAGGAGGGGGGGGACGGACAGTAGACAGGAGGGGGGGACGGACAGTAGACAGGAGGGGGGGACGGAAAGTGGACAAGAGGGGGGGGACGGACAGTGGACAGGAGGGGGGGGACGGACAGTGGACAGGAGGGGGGGGGACGGACAGTGGACAGGAGGGGGGGGCGGACAGTGGACAGGAGGGGGGGGACGGACAGTGGACAGGAGGGGTGGGACAGTGGACAGGAGGGGTGGGACAGTGGACAGGAGGGGGGGGCAGTGGACAGGAGGGGGGGCAGTGGACAGTGGACAGGAGGGGGGACAGTGGACAGGAGGGGGGGGGGGCAGTGGATGGGGGGGGTGGGCAGTGGACAGGAGGGGGGGGCAGTGGACAGGAGGGGGTGGGCAGTGGACAGGAGGGGGGGCAGTGGACAGGAGGGGGGGGCAGTGGACAGGAGGGGGGGGCAGTGGACAGGAGAGGGGGCAGTGGACAGGAGAGGGGGGCAGTGTACAGGAGAGGGGGGCAGTGTACAGGAGGGGGGGGCTGTGTACAGGAGGGGGGGCAGTGGACAGGAGGGGGGGCAGTGTACAGGAGGGGGGGGCAGTGTCGCACACACTCAGTCACACACAGTCACAGTCACACACACACACACACTCACACAAAGTCACACACACACACATGTCTCAGTCCCGTGATGCGCCCTTTCTCAGTTCCGTGCGGCGCCACAGGTGGGGGGGAGGTGGGGGAGCGACACACGCGACACCTACCTGTACTTCCAGCCGCCGCCATCTTCTTACTCGGCGCCACGAGGGAGGAAGGGGGTCCGCCATCTTACGCGCCGCGTGGCAGCTTGTTCCCCCGCCGTGGAGGGAGTGGAGCGGGAGGGAGGTGAGAGGAGCGGGAGGTGAGTGGAGCGGGAGGGAATGGAGCACGAGGGAATGGAGCGGGAGGGAGTGGAGCGGGAGGGAATGGAGCGCGAGGGAATGGAGCGCGAGGGAATGGAGCGCGAGGGAATGGAGCGGGAGGGAATGGAGCGGGAGGGAATGGAGCGGGAGGGAATGGAGCGGGAGGGAATGGAGCGCGAGGGAATGGAGCGTGAGGGAATGGAGCACGAGGGAATGGAGCGGGAGGGAATGGAGCGCGAAGGAGGAAGGGGGTTCGCCATCTTACGCGCCGCGTGGCAGCCTGCCTGTTCCCCCGCCGGGGAGGGAATGGAGCGGGAGGGAGTGGTGTGTAGCGGGAGGGAGGTGAGTGGAGCGGGAGGGAGTGGTGTGTAGCGGGAGGGAGGTGAGTGGAGTGGGAGGTGAGTGCGGGAGTGGAGCGGGAGGTGAGTGCGGGAGTGGAGCGGGAGGGAGTGGTGTGTAGCGGGAGGGAGTGGTGTGTAGCGGGAGGGAGGTGAGTGGAGTGGGAGGTGAGTGCGGGAGTGGAGCGGGAGGTGAGTGCGGGAGTGGAGCGGGAGGGAGTGGTGTGTAGCGGGAGGGAGTGGTGTGTAGCGGGAGGGAGTGGTGTGGAGCGGGAGGTGAGTGCGGGAGTGGAGCGGGAGGGAGGTGAGTGCGGGAGTGGAGCGGGAGGGAGGTGAGTGCGGGAGTGGAGCGGGAGGGAGCGAGGTGAGTGCGGGAGTGGAGCGGGAGGGAGTGGAGCGGCTTCCGGGCGCGTCTTAGGTGGGCGCGTGTCCCCCCGCCGGGGAGGGAGTAGAGCGGGAGGGAGGTGAGCACCGGGGAGGGGGGAGGTGAGTGTGATGGGGGGGGAGAGGACAGAGGTGTGTGTGTGTGTTTTTTTTTTTGGACCTTTGGCCCGTCACTCCGCCTCAGGCCAATGAGAGGTGTGGGGGGCGGGCCAAGGGGGTGGTGTGAGTGTGTGAGCCCAATGAGAGGTGTGCGGGGCCGGGCGGGCCAAGGGACCAATGAGATTGCCGCTAGGGACGCAGACATACAGTGCTTTCAGAAATATATAGTAGATACATTAATGCTGCTTCATTACCATAGCGTATAGCCGCTACGGTAATGAATTATTGTTTATTGTTATGTGTGTTTTAATACTAGTGTAGATGTGCAGGGGGTCTCCTGAGCTGAACCGCATTGGTTTCAGGTCCGAGGACCCCCTACTTCAGGAGGTACAGGCCCCGTTATGGGGTGCCGGTATCCCCTACAGAATGTAAATAACCCGGTCACGTGACGCGGGAGCTTTAAACTGCAGGGGATACCGGCAACCCGTAACGGGGCATATATCTCCTGAAGTAGGGGGTCCTCGGACCTGAAACCAATGCGGTTCAGCTCCGGAGACCCCCTGCTCATGTACGCTATTATTAAAATGTATTTATTTAGTGTACAATCGCCTGTAACAGTCTTGCATGGAGATGGCAAATCTCCATGCAAATGTTACATGCGGCTTTTTTTTCTATCAGCTAGCGAACGGAAAGGTTCAGAACGCTAGCAGGGGGGAAAAAAGCAACACATACGCTGTGGCTGTTCTGAGCTATTTTGTGCAGGTACGTTAAAAATGGCCTCAAGGCCTTAGTGCATCGCGTCCCCGGCTTCACTTTTTAACGAACCTGTTTTTTGGCCAAATCAGAACGCAAAGCCATTGAGCTTAGTGCATAGCCCCCTATGTGTTCACCCTCTGTGCTGCGCATAATTCTGCGCTCTGGCTTTTCATCCTCCCAACCCGCACTTGGGGTATTCTGTGAGCCTCTGACGCGACGGTTGGTATTGCGCAAGCGCACTCCGCCGATGGTCCAGAGCTCACTGTGTCTGCTCCCACTGCGGGGAGGGACTAGTGTCTTGCAGAGCAAAGTTGCGCGCGCACTTAGAGCCCCAATGAGGTATACAGTCAGGGCCATTTGATGACGCGCTCTCCCCACGCCCCACGGCCTCCATTGACATTGAGGACTCTCCCTCAGTTGGTTACTGCGCAAGCGCGTACTACTGGGATTGTTAGACCACGCATGTCTCCGGATTGGTAGTTGGGGGCAGAGTTAGTCACTGTCGTCCCTGTGTCTGAATATACTGATTAGGTGTGTACACATCAGAAGACCATTAGCAATCAAAGTGGGTGGATCGCATGTGAGCTGTGAGTATTGGCTGGTTATGTCAGTTTGTGTCTATTTACATGTTAATAAAGTTGTGATATGTATACCTTCAGAAAGCGCTCTGTGAAGCGTGAAACGTTGGTAGGGCTCTCCATTGCCCTGTTTTTCCATGACCAAAAAATTATCTCTTTATGGGATACGCACCATCCTTTCTACTTTTTTGATACCTACAGTAGTGCTCTTCCAGTTTTTCTCCTTCTCTACTACCCTGAATATAAAGCTAATATAAATATAGCGGACTAGCTAACTATAGGCTAATTGAATATATACCTATCAGGGCAAAACAAGATTAATACAAGGTAACGTGTGAATATAACCTCTAGTCCCTAAAATACATGTATTAAACATATAAATAATATAACTCATATATTTAATAAAACTAAGCATAAAAATATGAAATAAATAAAAATAAAATCTTTAAAAGACCAATAGAGGAGTACAGTCCAGTTCCAAAATGTATTACACCGAGGCGTCTGCAGCCCGAATAAGGGATCACCAATCCCTGACAAAAATCTGTAGAGAGAAGAGAACAAACAGGCGCACACCTAGTGTATTAACGTATAAAAAATATATATTTTAAGGAACATAAACTCATTCAAATGCCCACTCACAAAGGTAGTATTAAAATAAGCGTGTGTAGCCAGGTCCCCTCTGGCTCCCCAGACATTCGGTTCTCTCTCTCTTACCTGCGACAGCTTGAGGGCAGTTGCAGGGGTGATCGCGTCACCGTGGGCTCCCGGCGACATCAGCTACAGGGCGCCGCCATCTTGTGTGCATTCACGCATGTACGGAAGCTCGGGCACGCGCAGTATAGTCCCAGAAGCGACACGACGGCCATTACAGGGAGTGGGAAGAGGCGCTCTATAGTCAGGGACATCCCCCAGTTCGCTCATGCGCAGTTAGCAGCGGCGGTGGCCATTACAGTTCGCCCCTATGTAAAAGAGGCCCCTAAGGGACTACAACTCCCAGCAGCCTCTGGGGACTGCCCTTTCACCCAGAGCACATGCAGTCAAACAGCCACTAAGGATTACAGATTCTCCTGCAGCAAAGGAGATACAATGTTGCGTGCTGAGTCAGGAAGCTGACAGTGGAGCACAAGTGTGAGAGTGTCAGTTGGTGTTGGGATAAGGTAGGGGAAGGTGTGTGTAGGGAGCAGTGCTTCTATACTAGGCCAGGTTACCCCCTAGGTCCCAGCTAGGCCCAACTCCCCTTCAGTTTGTGGCTGCTTTAGGGAAGGCCCCTTAGGTAGAGACCTTGACCTGTTAGCAGTCAGCTTAGTTAGGGACACATCTGCAGTGCTGTGTGCTCTGACAAGAAGGGTAAGTGGATCATTCTCTGCAGAGCAGAGACGGAGACTAATTGAGCGGTGAGCTTGCTCAGAAGGAGACCCCCATCGCTGAGGCTTCGGCGCTGGACACAGACGGGTCCATTTCCACAGTTCTGCGGTACCTGGTTGCAGGAGAGCCGGGCAGGTATTATTCAAATCACCAAGTGCACCACCTATACATTTCATCTTAGTGGGCAGCGCTGTCCCACACGTGGGTGGGGTTGCGGGACTCTTGGGACTTTTGGGTACAAGGACTTTGGGTATACAGATTGGGGTTAAGACACGGTGAGAAGACAGGTAGTTGTGCTTATGAGTGTCATAGAAGGACACTGCCACTGTTATTATTGCTGATGTGTATTGTGTTATGTTTGATGCTGCATATAGTAAACTGTTATACTAATACTACTGTGTATGTGGTTACTATATGTGGGTCCTGTGTGGGGTACATTCTACACTCCTAGAATCCTACATAGGTGGAGGCACTGTAAGGAAGATCGTTTCAGAGGATTCACCCTAAGGTCTCACTAGCGGAGGCTCAGGCCTCCTGTGAACCTGACAGGAATAAAGCACCACACACCTGGTAACATATAGGTTCCCCCTCACATGCACTCAATCTGCGATTGGGGTAGGGGGAATACCTGTTACCCGTGTATGAGATTAGATCTCAATCGCCAACAAAGCGGTCCTCTCAGCACACCACGAGATCCCAGCGTTCTCCTGCATCGCGCCTCCACGTGAACCGGAAGTGGAAGCTACTCCCTTGAGCACCCGGCAAAGATGTTCCTCCGGATACAAGTAAATCAAGAGTCCATGCATACCATTGTGAAATCATTCAATCTGAATCGCGGGGAGACTCAGGAGCTTATACACAACCTCTATGGTATCCACTATGTGAGTGTCAGCCACACAGTTAGACTACGCCCTACGCGTTTCGTCATCAAAATGACTTCATCAGGGGTTCTAACTATATTTCTAACTCTATTCATATATCTCCATCTCTCTTTTCTTCGCCACTTCTCAGTTCACATGAACTGCTTTCTTACCTGCATCCTCTGACACTACACAGATATATCCCCTGCACTAAAACACACCCCAACAAATCCTCCTCACACATTCTCTTTCTATCCATGCTTTTACTCCTTGCTTCTGGGGATATCTCTCCCAATCCTGGTTCCTGCCTTATTTATGTATGCGCTCGTCCTCACCTCCCACATGCAACTTCTACTTCTTCTGGTGTCAACCCCTCTAACCTCATACCCATCCCCTGTCACCCTCCCTCCTCTCTCCCTTTCTCCTGTGCCCTTTGGAATGCACGTTCCCTTTCTAACAAATTATTCTCTGAGCATGACTTCTTTTTCTCTCACTCTCTGCTCCTATTTGCTATAACTGAGACTTGGCTCACTCAGTCTGACTCTGCTCTAGAAGCTGCCCTCTCTTATGGTGGCCTTTCTGTCTCCCACACTCCATGCCCTGATGGCAGGGGTGCAGGCGTGGGGCTACTGCTCTCCTCTATCTGCCGCTACCGAACCCTTCCTATTCCTCCCTCTCTTGCTTTTCCCTCATTTGAGGCTCACACTGTCCAGATTTTCTCTTCTCTCCAAGTCCACGTGGTAGTCATCTATTACCTACCTCTACTCACCCCTCATCTCTCTTTCTCTCTCACTTTGAGTCCCGGCTCTCCTTTCTCTCCTCAGACTCCCCTGTTCTTCTCCTTGGGGACATCAACTGCCACATTGATGGCCCCTCTCTCCCTTGGGCTTCCCACTTTCGCTCTCTAACCTCTTCTTTTGGTCTTCAACTGTGGACTGCAGCCAGACCCACAAGGATGGCCACTATCTAGATCTGGTTTTCACTAAAAACTTCTCTCTCCGACTTCTCCATTTCCCCCTTTCCTCTCTCTGACCATCACCTCATCTCATTTTGTCTCTCTCACTTCTCCCCTTCTCCACCTCCATCTACCCCTCATTTCTGCAGAGACCTGCACTCTATCAGCTTTTGATTCTACTTTACGCTTCTCCCTCTCCTCTCTCAGCTCTGCTCCAGACCCTGACAATGTGGTCAGGAACTACAACTTTGCCCTGTCCTCCTCTCTTGATCTACATGTCCCGCTTTCTCTCTGCCATTCTTGCCCTTCTAACCCCAGACCATGGCTAAATTCCCACACGCGCATGCTGCGTTCCTCCACTCGTTCCTCTGAACGCCTCTGGAGGAAATCTCATACTCTCGCAGACTTCCTTCACTACAAATGTATGCTATCCTGTTTCAACTCTGCCCTCTCTCAAGCAAAACAACCCTGCTTTTATTCACTAATCAACACACACAAGTCAATTCCACGCCAACTCTTCTCTGTCTTTGACTCCCTACTCAGCCTACCCTCTGCTGCCTGTTTTCCTTCCTCCATCTCACCTCAGAACTTTGACGACTATTGCAAGGAAAAGGTGGAATCCATTCGTAAGGACAAACCCCCTGTATCCTCCTCCCATCCTACACCTCTTCCTAACTCTCCTCCTGCCTTCCTTGACTCTTTTTCCGCTGTCAAAGAGGAGGATGTGTCATTGCTAGTCTCCTCTTCTCCCTCTAACACCTGTTGGCTTGACCCCATTTCCTCCCATCTCCTAAAGCCTCTTGCTTCTACTATAAACCCTATGCTCACACATTTTTAACTCCTCCCTCTACTCTGATACCTTTCCGTCTTCCTTCAAACATGCAACAGTTATACAGTTACTCATAAACAGCAAGCTTGACCCTACCTGTCTTTCTAACTATCGGCCTGTCTCCCTCCTGACCTTTGCCTCTAAACTCCTTGAACGGCTTGTATTTTCTCAACACTTACTCTCTCCTAGTCCCTCTACAATCTGGCTTCCGCACTGCTCACTCCACTGAAAAAGTCCTCACTAAAATAACTAATGACCTCCATGCTGCCAAAGAAAGAGGTCATTACACTGCTCATATTACTCAACCTCTCTGCAGCATATGATACTGTGGACCACCCTCTTCTCCTTCACATTCTTCATATTCTTGGTATTTGTAATAAAGCTTTATCCTGGATCTCCTCTTACCCCTCCCATCGTACTGTCAGCGTCTCTTTTGCTAACACCTCCTCCTCTATCGATCTCTCTGTGGGGGTACCCCAGGGCCCTGTCCTGTGACCTCTTCTCTTTTCTCTTTACACACTCTCTCTAGGTGACCTAATTACATATATTGGGTTCAAATATCACCTCTATGCTGATGACACACAAATTTACTTTTCAACCCCTGACCTTACACCTGCTGTACAGACTAAAGTTTCTGAATGTCTCTCTGCTATATCATCCTGGATGGCCCTCCGTCGACTTCAACTTAACATGTCAAAAACAGAGCTCCTCATACTTCCTCCTAAACCTGGCCCTACTACCTCCTTCCACATTACTGTTGGAAGTACTATCATTCACCAAGTAGCCCAAGCACGCTGCCTAAGGGTCACACTCAACTCCTCTTTCACATTCTCCTCTCACATTCAGAAGGTAGCTAAAACCTGTCCTTTTTTTCCTAGGCAGTATTACAAAGATACGCCCTTTCCTCTGTTGCTCGACTGCTAAAACTCTGACCCATTCTCTCCTGTCTCGACAACTGTAACCTCCTGTTGTCCAGCCTTCCTGCCTCTCACCTGTATCCCCTACAATATATCCTAACCGCTGCTGCCAGAATCACTCTACTCTTTCCGAAATCTGTCTCAGTGTCTCCCCTGCTCCTGGCTTCCTATCAAATCCCATATCACACACTCAATTCTCCTCCTCACTTTTAAAGCTTTACACTCTTCTGCTCCTCCTTACATCTCAGCCCTAATTTCTCGCTATACACCATCCAGACTCTTGCGTTCTGCTCAAGTATGTCTTCTCTACCCCTTTTGTATCTAAAGCCCTCAGCCCACCTTAAACCTTTCTTACTGACTGCCCCACACCTCTGGAATGCCCTTCCCCTCAATATCTGACAAGCACCCTCTCTATCCACCTTTAAGACCCAACTCAAAACACACCTGCTTGAGGAAGCATATGAGTAGCTCTATGAGTGATAGTTTTACACCGCATACATAAACCTTGGCTCCTTGCAGACACGCTTACCAGAATGCTCTCCTACTGTCCCTGTACATCCTTCTTTCCAACCAATTAGATTGTAAGCTCTTCGGAGCAGGGACCTCTTTTCCTAAATGTTACTTTTATGTCTGAAGTACTTCTCCCCTTTATGTGTTATTTATATTATTTGTTATCTATATGATTGTCACGTGTATTACTGCTGTGAAGCGCTATGTACATTAATGGCTCTATATAAAGACATACATACTGCTGCGGCCAAGTTTATTCGAGCATTTGCCCGTTCTTGGCCGCAGCAGTAGCCTGGCGCGCGCCCGAGTGTGACGGTCGCGCGCCGAAGCAGCGGAAGAGCGCCCTCCGATCGGGGCGCTCTCCCTACCGCTGCCGGGTCCGCCGGGTCCCCCGGAACTCCCTGCCGCTGTCCCGCGATCGCGGGACACCAGGGCTCCCTCGGTGCAGTGCAGTGCAGTGTGTCGGTACTGTACATAAATACATTTATTTATTTATTTATAAAATATTTTACCAGGAAGTAATACATTGAGACTTACCTCTCATTTTCAAGTATGTCCTGGGCACAGGGTTAAGACAAATAATACATGGTTACAAATAGTTACATAAATGAACAGGGTATACATTATATACAAGACATTGCCTGCACAGTTAAAGATAATAAATATTATTTATTTATTTATTTATAAAATATTTTACCAGGAAGTAATACATTGAGAGTTACCTCTCGTTTTCAAGTATGTCCTGGGCACAGAGTAAAACAAATAATACATGGTTACAAGTACAGTTACATAAATGAACAAGGTATACATTATATACAAGACATTGCGTGCACAGTTAAAGAAAATATATATTATGAGCGTATGAAACAGTTACAGACCAGATTAAAGTGTGAGACAGCCTTAGATTTGAAAGAACTTAAGCTGGTGGTGGATATGAGAGTCTCTGGTAGGTTGTTCCAGTTTGGGGTGCACGGAAGGAGAAGGAGGAACGTCCGGATACTTTGTTGAGCCTTGGGACCATGAATAGTCTTTTGGAGTCTTATCTCAGGTGATAGGTGCTGCATGTGGTAGGGGTGAGGAGCTTGTTCAGGTAGCTGGGTAGCTTGCCCAGAAAGTATTTGAGGGTGAGACAGGAAAGGTGAACTTTGCGCCTAGACTCTAGTGATGACCAATCTAGTTCTTTGAGCATTTCGCAGTGATGTCTGTTGTAGTTGCATTGGAGAACAAAACGACAAATTGAATTGTAGAGGGTGTCAAGTTTGCTAAGGTGGGTTTGAGGAGCCGAGCCATATACTATGTCTCCATAGTCAATAATTGGCATTAGCATCTGCTGTGCAATACGCCTTTTGACCAGGAGACTTAGGGAGGATTTGTTCCTGTAAAGTACCCCTAGTTTGGCATAGGTCTTGGTTGTCAGGGTATCAATGTGCATCCCAAATGTTAAGTGGGAATCAAACCATAAGCCCAAGTATTTAAAACTAGTGACAGGTGTTAGGGTGGTGTTAGCGTTGGTTCTAATCAGGAGCTCAGTCACTGGAAGCTTTACAAATTTAGTCTTGGTCCCAAATACCATTGTTACAGTCTTGTCAGTGTTTAAAAACAGTTTGTTTTGGGAAATCCAGTTTTCGAGTCTCAAAAAGTCAGACTGAAGTATGTGTTGAAGGTCAGAGAGGCTATGGCTGTGTGCATATAGGATTGTGTCATGTGCATACATGTGTATTGAGGCTTCCTTACAAGCTGTGGGAAGATCATTAATGAACACTGAGAAGAGTAGGGGCCCCAGAACAGAGCCTTGCGGAACACCACAGGTGATATCCAGGGGGTTGGAGTTAGAGCCTGAGATGGACACATGTTGGGATCTACCTGATAGGTAGGACTGAAACCAGTTTAAAGCATGTTTCCCTATTCCAGAGCTCTGGAGTTTGTTAAGCAAGATAACATGATCAACTGTATCAAAAGCCTTTGCAAAATCTAGGAATACTGCACCAGTGAGTTGTCCCCGTTCCATTCCACACTGGATTTCATTGCAAACTTTTAGCAGGGTAGTTACGGTGGAGTGTTTGGGACGAAACCCAGACTGGAATTGGCTAGGGAAATTTGTCTTGGTGTAGAAATCGCTTAATTGGAAGTGGACACATTTTTCCATAACTTTGGATAGAATTGGGAGAAGTGAGATTGGCCTGTAGTTTGAGACAGTGTTTTTGTCCCCACTTTTGAAGATTGGGACAACTCTGGCAGTTTTCCAGGTCTTAGGGATATGGCCTGCAGACAGGATAGAGTTGACTATGGACGCAATTGGTTTGGCAATGGCTGGGGCACAAAGTCGTAGGAACCTAGATTGTTGTAAGTCGGGTCCACATTGGCTGCTTAGTTTTAGTTTGAGGAGCGCTTGTGTAATCTCCTCTTCAGATACTGGGCTAAATTGAAAATTGTGGGCAGTGTTGGGAGGGGGTGGGACTGTAGGGACACTCCCAGGTTGAGATTCATGTTTGGGGTTTGTGCTGCGTTTCGCTAATAAGTTAGTGGCACACCCCACAAAGTAATCATTGAATGCATTTGCAATGTCAGTGGAGTTTGTCAGAGTAATATCCCCCTTAGTGATATTACTTGGTTGTTGATGGTTAGGAGGCTGGAATATATTGTTGATAACCTTCCAGAAGTTAGCTGGGTTTGATGTATTTTGGTGGAGATTGTCAGAGTAATATTGTGCTTTTGCATGCCTTGTTTGCCTTGTGCACATGTTCCGCATGCATCTGTAGTGATTGAGATTCTTGGTAGTGCCAGTTACTTTGTAGCTTTTCCACAAGGCATCCCTGAACTGGTAGAGTGCTATAAGGTCAGTTGTAACCCATGGAAGGTGGGCCCCCCGTACCCTTATTTTGCGTAGTGGAGCATGGGTATCGCAGAGTTTTAAGAACTCGGATTGGAAATAGTCGAGCGCAGAATCGGGGTCGGGAATTAAATCGAATCTGTGCCATGGGCAGTTGGTAAGATCATCCAGAAACTGTTGTGGGTTAAAGTTTTTAAATGTTCTAGTGAGGAGAACTTTAGGGCTGGATTAGGGCGGTTTAATTTTCCTTACACAGTACACTATTGCATGGTCACTGAAAATGTCAGGAAGGATGCCAGAGGATTGGATTCTGCTGGGGTTTGAGGAGAGAATCCAGTCTAGCAAGGAATGGTTATGCGATTTCAGGTTTATCCGTGTGGGTTGGGAAATGAGTTGTGATAGGTTAAGTGACTTGAGTTGTATCTGGATTTTGTGGTTTTTAGGGTGAAGCCAATTGAAGTTGAAATCCCCTAGAACTAGCAGCTCACTCTTCTCATTCAGAGAGGAAATGGAGCCAAGAAATTGGGTGATATCAGTCAGGGATTGTAGAGGGGCTTTAGGGGGGCGGTAGATGCCAGCGAGCAAGATGGGCTTAGAAAAGGGGAGGCAGATTTTGCCAACTAGAGTTTCAAAAGAGGGTGGGCTTGGTGGGTAATTTAACAGTGTACATTTTAAGGTGTCTGCAATATAAAATAACACCCTTCCTCCTCTCTTTGACCTATCTCTCCTTAAAATGGAGTATCCCTGAATGGCAATATTTGCATCAGGGGTTTTGGGGATAGCCATGTTTCTGTAAGAACGATGGCTTTGGGTTTATGCATAAGGCACCTTATGCATAAGGCCCTTAGTTCATCCAGTTTGGGCAGCAGGCTCCGGATGTTTATATGGGCGACAGATAGCCCTTTTTGGAATTTAAAGGTGGAATTCTCAGGGGCATGGGACAGAGCTGAAATGGGAGGACCTGGGTTAGGTTCAATATCACCTGCTAAAGAGAGTAATAGTATGAGTAGAAATTTGGTTAGTTGTTTGCAAGTTGTAGATTTGTGGTGTTTGCCATTAGAGTGAGTAGTGGTTGCTGTGCTGGTTTTTAGAGTTCTCCACCAACATTCAGTAGATAGTGCAAGGCTTTTGAGTAGTCCAGGGTGTATGGTGTTGTTGGGTGTGGGCCAGGATGGAGGAGTTTGTAGTGGATAGAGGGAGTAACATCTCCATGAGGCCAGGAGAAAGGATAAAGTTAAAATACATAGCAGGTTCATGATGCCAGAGGTAGGCAGTATGAAATATGGGCGTATGAAACAGTTACAGACCAGATTAAAATGTGTGACAGCCTTAGATTTGAAAGAACTTAAACTGGTGGTGGATGTGAGAGTCTCTGGTAGGTTGTTCCAGTTTTGGGGTGCACGGTAAGAGGAGGAACGTCCGGATACTTTGTTGAGCCTTGGGACCATGAACAGTCTTTTGGAGTCTGATCTCCGATGATAGGTGCTGCATGTGGTAGGGGTGAGGAGCTTGTTCAGGTAGCTGGGTAGCTTGCCCATAAAGAATTTGAAGGCAAGACAGGAAAGGTGAACTTTGCACCTAGACTCGAGTGATGACCAATCTAGTTCTTTGAGCATTTCGCAGTGATGTGTGTTATAGTTGCATTGGAGAACAAAACGACAAATTGAATTGTAGAGGGTGTCAAGTTTGCTAAGGTGGGTTTGAGGTGCCGAGCCATATACTATGTCTCCATAGTCAATAATTGGCATTAACATCTGCTGTGCGATATGCTTTCTGACCAGGAGACTTAGGGAGGATTTGTTCCTGTAAAGTACCTCTAGTTTGGCATAGGTCTTGGTTGTCAGGGTACACTGGCGACACACTTTATTCGAGCTCGGCTAGTCCCACGAATTCGGGTATACCCGGGTGTATTGAGGTTTGTGACTGTTTTCTGCCCGAGTGCATTGAGGTATTTTCCAGGCAGGGATTGAAGCATTTTATTCCCGCTGGCTGCAATACTGCACAGTATATATATATATATACTGCATTACAATTCATGAATTTATCCAATCTGGTAGACACGCAAAGCATTGCAGCCTATTAAATCCTAATCATTATCATTTAACAGATCAGCCGTCCATCAGCCAGGCATGAACCCAGGCTGGGAAGGCAAATGCAACGGGGCTTGTCAGAGGTGAGGAGCGGCACATTCCAGGTATCTGCCAGGTACATACCGGGTATTTGCTCGAATAAAGTGTGTCGGTGCAGTATCAATGTGCATTCAGAATGTTAAGTGGGAGTCAAACCACATGCCAAGGTATTTAAAACTAGTAACAGGAGTTAGGGTGGTGTTAGTGTTGGTTCTAATCTGGAGCTCAGTCGCTGGAAGCTTTAAAAATTTAGTCTTGGTCCCAAATACCATTGTTACAGTCTTGTCAGTGTTTAAAAACTGTTTGTTTTGGGAAATCCATTTTTCGAGTCTCAAAAAGTCAGACTGAAGTACGTGTTCAAGGTCGGAGAGGCTATGGCTGTGTGCATATAAGATGGTGTCATCTGCATACATGTGTATTGATGCTTCCTTACAAGCCGTGGGAAGATCATTGGTGAACACTGAGAAGAGTAGGGGCCCCAGAACAGAGCCTTGCGGGACGACACAGGTGATATCCAGGGGGTTGGAGGTAGAGCCTGAGATGAACACATGTTGGGATCTACCTGATAGGTAGGACTGAAACCAGTTTTAAGCATGCTTCCCTATTCCAGAGCTCTGGAGTTTGTTAAGCAGGATAGCATGATCAACAGTATCAAAAGCCTTTGCAAAATCTAGGAATATTGCACCAGTGAGTTGACCCCGTTCCATTCCACACTGAATTTCATTGCAAACTTTTAGCAGGGTAGTTATGGTAGAGTGTTTGGGGCGAAAGCCAGATTGGAATTGGCTAGGGAAATTTGTCTTAGTATAGTAATCGCTTAGTTGGGAGTTGACACATTTTTCCATGACTTTGGATAGGATTGGGAGAAGGGAGACTGGCCTGTAGTTTGAGACAGTGTTTTTGTCCCCACTTTTAAAGATTGGGACAACTCTGGCAGTTTTCCAGGTCTTAGGGATATGGCCTGCAGACAGGATAGAGTTGACTATGGAAGCAATTGGTTTGGCAATGGCTGGGGCACCAAGTCTTAGGAACTTAGATTGTAGTAAGTCAGGTCCACATTGGCTGCTTAGTTTTAATTTGAGGAGCGCTTGTTTAATCTCCTCTTCAGATACTGGGCCAAATTGAAAATTGTGGGCAGTGTTGGGAGGGGGTGGGGCTATATGGGTACTCCCAGGATGAGATTCAGGTTTGTGGTTTGGGTTGCGTTTTGTTAATAAGTTAGTACATACATACATACATACTGTGACATAGTCCAAAGATGTTAGGCAGCTTTCTGCCCCATTTTAGGTCAGAAAGTGCAGGAATAGTTAAAAATGATCCGTTCCACAGCTTCCCATTAACTCAGGCAGCTGGATGGAAAATCCAGACCACAGATTACAATGGCTCTAGTTCTCCCTCACCTGCTCTTCTAATCACATGCACAGGTATTTAGAGCAGAGAGGTTTTGCATTTCACTCTCTCTCCTTAGGGCCTGGAGGCTGGGGGTATCCCTGCTCCCCGGAATCCAGTTCGGGGTGGACGGCCCCTCCAAGTATCACAGTACCAGAGGATTTGCCTGGACACTTGGGACCAAGTTCCCACCACGAACAGATAAGACAAAACAAATGTTTATTGCTGTTGCTAAAAGACTGTGCTGTATCTAGTGACCCTAAATAAGAGAGCATTCTTTTAAGCTGGGGAACCAGGTTAGTTGGCCAGCAGCTGTTAGAGAGACTGATTCTGATGTGTAGTTAGATCCCTGAAAGGGATAGGATTTTGTTTATATGATTTTGGTTTTATTTCTTAAAAATAACAGTGTGGGAAATACTGTAACACTGAAATGAGTGAACTGCTGAATGAAGGTATCTGATTACTTCTAATCTACACTTGTTAAAGCTGCAGTACCTTACTTGGATGAAAATAAAGCAGGCAGAAGCCTGAGTTAAGCAGCATAATACTTTGCATGATCCTGTTTTTTTGTATAAATAACCCTAGAAGACTGTGTCGGGAAGAACCCAGACAGACGTCAGCGCTACAAAAGAGGGGCGTTTGTCACAATACATACACACATACATACATTTCAGATACAATCCTACCGAAAAGCTTTCTGAGAGACACAAGAAAGCAAAGTAACATTGTAATAATAATATTTTATGTGGAGGACTACAGTATAAACTTTAAAGAGTAAAGCACTACGCCAATCAAATTCAAACAAGCAAAACAGGGTTTGTGTATCAACATTTATTGGTTCAATTCTGGAGCAAAATACGGCACCAGACTAAGAAATAGGTTTGTTGTCTGTGGTGCAATTCATTCCCCTACAATGATTTTCTGGGACTTGCTATCTCTCCCTTTCAATATGGTAAGAAGTCATTAACACATTGCGGGTGAAGCCTTTCACTTGAATGGAAGTTACCACTTTGCTCACAATGTTTTAACAATGTTGAACGGGGTCCCTTTAAAAGGGTAAGAGATGAAGGATAATACTGCACTTTTATTAGCATTTGGCTTAAAACCTGTTTAAACGGAGCTCTTAAAATGTCATTATTTTGAAGAAAAGAAAATACAGAATCTGTTTAATAAGGCGCCATTACTCATTGCAGATGACAGATGGTGAAAGTGTTGTTATAAATCTATTAACATTCAAAAGAGGATCATCCTCTACCTCCTTAATAGTTACATATAAATGCAATTCTGTATTTAACATGTGTGAAAATAATGGATTCAAATTATCTCTTTTATCCATTTGTCAGCTACACACTGATTTACTGATAGAACAGCTGTGATCGAATAATATATGGAGCTAATGTAATATAATACAAAAGTAACATTTCTTAGAAAAAATAAATACTCAATCAGCATGTTAAGATGAAAAGCCATAAATCACTACACAAATGTGAATAGGTTTTTGGAGTTTAGTATAAATGAGCGTTCAGATATTAACAATCAGAAGAAATAGTTTGCCAAATTCATGCCATGTTAATATTTCTTTCATTATTTATGACTGTGCATAAAGCCTAACTGTATAACGTAGGACAACTATACAAAATAATGTATATATGTACAGTATGTAAAGTATATAGCTTTAATTAGGAGCCAGTCAGTAGCTCATACAAAGTAAGAATATTGCAGTCATTCCGAGCTTGCTGTGATATACAGTAAACTGGGGTACATCTGTGGGGTACTCAGGGGAAATACGTTCTGGTCGTTTTTTTTGGAGTCATAACACTTTTTTAGGGATCAGAAATATTAGATAGATACTAAAATTCAAACTGGAATATTATTGTAGCCTAGATATACATTCATTAGTTAGACCATAGCAAAATACAGATAAAAAATGGCAATTTTGACCCAAAAAAAGGGAAAGCATGAATTTGGTTGTGCTGGACTTCTGCAAATCCACTAGAAAGATCATACAGTAAATGTAACTAGAAATCCATGTTCACCACAACTACAAAGTTGCAATTGTTTTACCAAAACATTATCATTCAGTGGGATGCTCGTAACAGTGCATTTAAGATACTGATGCAATTTATATAAAAGGTAAATGTACATGAACAAGTCAGCTGATGAAATTCCTTCATTCCCAACATCTTGTACAGGCGCTCCTCGATTATCCAACGGAACCCGTTCTGGAAGTAGCGTGGGATAGTGAAACCGTTGTAAAGCGAGTCCCGTGTTAATCAGTGGCGGTGAGCATTGGATAACGCATTCCGGCATCGAAAAAGGGCCCATAGGTTTGCATTGTAAAATGTTGGATATGCCATTCGTTGTAAAGTGAAACATTGGATAGCGAGGACTACCTGTAATTATTTCCATGTTTCTGCCACCTGCAACCTCATCATTTCTACACATCAGGATGGCCATGATATTATTCTGTGATTCTTTTACTGCATCACTCTCTGACAAAGCCATAATTATATTACAGTACAATACAGTCAATGTGTAGTAGTTTATTGTAAAAAAACAACAAAGAAATACATACACACATAACTTTATGATCTGAAGAAACCAAATAAAAAAAGCTGTGTGTGCTGTGCACGCGCATAGTAAGTGAAACTTCTTTGACTTTTGTCACAGAAATTGTATTTGTATTGGTGATGTTTTAATTAAAAATCAAAATACAATTTCATTGACAAAACGCAAATAAATTTGACTTAGAACATGCGTACACATCCCTTGTATTTGCACTAAGCGTGAATTCCTCGTGTGTGTGTGTGCGTGACTGTGTGTGTGTGCGTGTGACTGTGTGTGTGAGCGTGTGACTGTGACTGTGCGTGTGACTGTGTGACTGTGCGTGTGACTGTGCGTGTTACTGTGTGACTGTGTGTGACTGTGCGCGTGACAGTGCGTGTGCGCGTGACAGTGCACGGTGCACGTGACAGTGCGTGTGCGCGCGACTGACTGTGTGCGCGACAGACTGTGTGCGCGACAGACTGTGTGCGCGACAGACTGTGTGCGCGACAGACTGTGTGCGCGACAGACTGTGTGCGCGACAGACTGTGTGCGCGACAGACTGTGTGCGCGACAGACTGTGTGCGCGACAGACTGTGTGCGCGACTGACTGTGTGCGCGACAGACTGTGTGCGCGACAGACTGTGTGCGCGACTGACTGTGTGCGCGACTGACTGTGTGCGCGACTGACTGTGTGCGCGACTGACTGTGTGCGCGACTGACTGTGTGCGCGACTGACTGTGTGCGCGACTGACTGTGTGTGTGTGCGTGTGACTGTGTGTGTGTGCGTGTGACTGTGTGTGTGTGCGTGTGACTGTGCGTGTGTGCGTGACCATGTGCGTGTGTGTGTGTGTGTGTGTGACCGTGTGCGTGCGTGTGACCGCATCTGATTTGTGGAGCGGGTGTGATGTCAGTGTTGGGGTCGGGCTGAGCCAGAACACAGCCCGGCCTCAACTGCCAGCACTGACGTCACATCCGTTTCATTTCTGTCTCCACAATTCTTTTTTGCCCCATCACGAATGAGGTGCCACTAAGGAAGTTTCATTTCAAAAATAAGATGTTTCCATATAAAAGTATGATTAGCAAATAATCAAAAAATGCAATATAATGCAACACAGAGCACTAAAAGTTTGATCATTCAAAAAAATTGACCTGGGAGTCGCCATGTTGTCACTTTTTGGCTGGATAAGGTGACTTTAGTAGGTACAAATAGGGATTTAGGGGGGTTTATCAAACCCAGCTGCATCTACCCCAATTAAAGGAAAAGAATCCCAGTGAAACCTTAGAAAATGGATGCTGAGATATGAGCCGGGAGGGAAGGAGATATGGGCTGGGGGAGAGGAGTGGCGATATGGTCCAGGGGGTGGGAGGAGATATGGGCTGGGGGGAGGGGAGATGGACCTGGGGAGGAGGGAGTAGAGAAGGAAGTATGGGACTGGTATCCTCGGGGAGTGGAGGGGCCCACCGAGGTGCCTGTCAGAGGAGACCTGTCAATAGGGGCCTGTGGAGGTGCATGTCAGAGGGGGGCTGCATGAAACTGGCATCCGGATCTGGTACTACATGTTAGAGTCACTGGCAGCCCGGGACAGGAGTCCCAGAGGTCCCCCCCTGTTACTCCACAATGCTGCACCATAATATCCCCACAACTGAGTCTAAAAACGATAGACAATGAGAGGAGCACACCAGAGATGAGTAACATTATAGAATCCTTTAGTAGAAGCAAGTATCAGTTACTTACAAAATAGTAAAAACAATGATGTGCAGATCTCGGTGAGGGATAAGGCTCGGCTGCATCCCCTGGAATTGTAGCAATTGTATTTCCGACAAACTCTGCACCTCGTGGTAGTGTAACAACCATGACGTGTGTCATACATATCACCTACTTCATCGGGGGTTTGAGGTTACTACCCAGTTCACAAAACTTGACATATCCTTGCCTTCTTGACAATGAAACAATCAATATAGACTAATCAAAATACCACGCGGTATTACACAATAATAATGCAACATACAGTAGCGGCCGGGCTGACTCTAATGCGGCTGCCCCCGCAGTTTAAAAATAGCGCGGGCTGTCTTCAGCCGAAACCCGTCCGGTTTTCCCGCGCCTCGGGCGCTTTCAATAGTAAGCGCCATTAGCGCTTATCTATTGAAGCGGCTACCGCGTGGGAAACTCCGTTTTTAAACGGAGAACAGACCCGCGGCTAGCCCGCTATGCTCCCGGCAAGCTCCCGGCAAGCTTTAGAATGAGCTTAGCCGGGACAGTATGTAAATAAACATACATATGTAAATGCATTGGAGGAAGAACACACTTATACTGTATACCTATAATAACAAAGTTGGGTACCTGACTATATAATTCTATTTAGAAATAATGAATTAGTAAAGTGAAATATATTAAGTGCATAATGTCTCAAACTACACTGTCTCAAACTACAGGCCAATCTCCCTTCTCCCAATCCTATCCAAAGTCATGGAAAAGTCATGGAAAAGTCATGGAAAAATGTGTCTACTCCCAATTAAGCGATTACTATAGCAAGACAAATTTCCCCAGCCAATTCCAATCAGGCTTTCGACCCAAAAACTCCACCGTAACTCCCCTGCTAAAAGTTTTCAATAAAATCCCGTGTGGAATGGAACTGGGACAACTCACTGGTGCAATATTCCTAGATTTTGCAAAGGCTTTTGATACTGTTGATCATGCTATCCTGCTCAACAAACTCCAGAGTTCTGGAATAGGGAAGCATACTTTAAACTGGTTTCAGTCCTACTTATCAGGTAGATCCCAACATGTGTCCATCTCAGGCTCTAAATCCAACCCCCTGGATATCACCTGTGGCGTCCCGCAAGGCTCTGTTCTGGGGCCCCTACTCTTCTCAGTGTTCATCAATGATCTTCCCACAGCTTGTAAGGAAGCCTCAATACACATGTATGCAGATGACACAATCCTATATGCACACAGCCATAGCCTCTCTGACCTTGAACACATACTTCAGTCTGACCTTTTGAGACTCGAAAACTGGATTTCCAAAACAAACTGTTTTTAAACACTGACAAGACTGTAACAATGGTATTTGGGACCAAGACTTAATTTTTAAAGCTTCCAGTGACTGAGCTCCAGATCAGAACCAACACTAACACCACCCTAACTCCTGTTACTAGTTTTAAATACCTGGGCATATGGTTTGACTCCCACTTAACATTCGGAATGCACCCTGATATCCAAAACCTATGCCAAACTAGGTGTACTTTACAGGAACAAATCCTCCCTAAGCCTGCTGGTCAGAAAGCGTATTGCACAGCAGATGCTAATGCCAATTATCGACTATGGAGACATGGTATATGGCTTGGCACCCCAAATCCACCTTGGCAAACTTGACACCCTCTACAATTCAATTTGTCGTTTTGTTCTCCAATGCAACTACAACACACATCACTGCGAAATGCTCAAAGAATTTGATTGGTCATCACTCGAGTCTATGCATTATTCTATGCCTCTCTCCACTTTTTAAGGTAACAGCAGAAGGAAAATAGAGGAGTATGCACTACGGGAGTAATACACAGGCATTTAAAGGGTGTCAGTTTTGGGGCCGTCCCATCTGATCGTCTGCAGCCTACAAATACGCGCGGATGACTCCCCCCGGTGCTCCGCTCAGCTCCCCCCCCGGTGCTCCGCTCACTTCCCCCCCTGTGCTCCGCTCAGCTCCCCGCTCCCCCCCTGTGCTCCCAGCTCAGCGGGACCGGGACTGGCTCGGGAGGATTGGCCCGCGCCAACAAGCGCAGCGGGACCGAGGCCTTAGGGTCCAGGTATGTGCTGGCATCAACTTCCTTGAAATGATTACGTGAATAAATACTATCATCCTCAATAAAAATAACTAAATCCAGAAACTCAATTGAGACCATACTACAATGATTTTTTTTTTTTAACATTCTACCCAGAGAAAGGTAAGCAGAAAAACCCAGTGAAACATAATACAATGATGCCTCTTAAGTATAGATGGGAGAAACTGTCAAAATCTGTTTCGCAGAATTTCCCGAGCTTTCCATTCAAAATCCGTTCCGTAGGGTAAAATCCGTTGACGGATTGTTCCAGTTTCAATCCGTGCGGATAAATCCAAACCCGGCATTGGATACAATCCGCTGGTGAATTTCAATAATACAATCTGCGGATTCCGCAATCCGTTGGAGGATTTTACCAATCCGCCGATTTGGCAAGCCACCAGTGGATTTGAAGAATGCAATCTGCGGATTCAATCCGCGGGTTGGATTCTTCAAATCCACCAATAATTTGCTAAATCCTCGGATTGGATCGATAAAATTTTGTTCTGTCAGAGACAAAAAAAAATCCAGGAAAGACGTATCGCCCTTTTTGGACTGGTATACCTTTCCTTTCTAAAGAAACGAGTCCAACCTTTTTTTTAAGATATATATTGTACCTGCCATCACAGTCTTCATGGGTAATAAATTGTAAGGATCCGTCATTCACGCCCTCTCCAGCGTGCTTCCTATCTGCCTAGACCTGCGATCGGGTCTCCTGCATCTTCTGCCTCCTGCAGCGCATCTCGCGGACAGGCGAATGCCAGCGTTCCTTCTAGGGGCACGCGCGGACCGTACTCGGCACTAAATGCCGTTCCCACTAGCCTCGCCTTCAGGCTTCACTTGCGCAGTGATGTCATCGCCACGCAGCAACACCCGCTATGCGCGGCACCTGTGCAGTAGCTTCCTCGCTCCTCTGTCTAAGGGGATACACCTGGGCTGTCTCCCTCAGCCAACCACAGCCAGGCATTCTCGTGAGTATGCTCCCAGCTCATTGGACTGTTCTGCCTTATATGCTCAGCCTGCCCTTTGGCATATTGGCTGAGCATAACCTTGTTTATGTGCGCTGTGTTCACTACAGTCCTGCCTCCTGTCTGAGCCTTGCCTGTCTTGTTCTGTGTTGCCTGACCTTGATTGTTTTTTGGATTCCGCACTTCTCCACTTCTGACCCGGCTAAATAACGACAATCTGTATCTCTCCGCTCCTTACCCCGGCTTACCAATGACGATCTGCACCTCTCCAATCCCGACCTTGGCTAAAGTACCTGCAACGATCCGTACCTCTCCTATCCAGACCTCGGCAAGTATCACTGACCTTCCTGACCTCTCCCACCCTGACCCGGCTACCTCAACCTATCTACACTCCAGACGCGCCCTCACGGCTGTGGGTTGGCGTTTATCAAATCCTCACCTCGGCCTCGCGGTCACGCCTTGTTTGTGGTGAGCGCATCTTTACATAAATTCCACATTTGAACTGCACTTACTGCACTTGTCTATCTGATGAGCACAAATCTTTGCATTGAAATCTCCCATAACGATCTTGAGTTGACAGCTTCCTTTGTTGTTAAATTGGTTGAATTCATGCTATTCCACTTTTTTGTCTGTATGACTTGATGTTGGCGCATACACTTGGATTATTTGAAGCCTGTATCTCTTTGTCAACTGAATGACGATTCTGGCTGCTCTTTCTGATGAGTTCTCATACTCCACTATGTTGTTTCTCCATCTCTTGTCCATGAAGAAGCCTACTCTGCTGATTCTTCCATTATCTGTTCCTCTGTAATAGAATAGGTGTCCACTTTTGAGCTCAACCTCACAAAGTCGAACAATATCCCACTTAATCTTTTTAAGTTCGGGTTGAAGCCTTACTTATTTATTTATGTAACACCCCTACCTACCCTAAGGGAGATTTGCATGTATGCGGTGTTATGGGGCTGCGGTGCTAACCTGGTTGATTTACAGAAGCCTGAGCATCCGCGCATATGGAGCTTGGGGTGCATGGTGCAGCGCCTCCACCTGTGAGGATCCCACCACAGACGGGATGACCCCTCACGGGAGACTATACCCCCTGTGAATAACCACTTACACAATAATATGAACATAAGAAACTTTACCAGCAGGGCATAAACATAAAACACACTCTGCCTGGGGTTGGGGCCTAGCTCGGGCCTATGGGGAACCACTGTTCTAGTCCTGGGATACCTAACTGGCTCCCAGGACAGTCAATGCGCTCCGTGTGCTCCTCCAGCACTGACTGTTGTTCATCAAAGTTGAAGTATATATTATTCCCTTACTCTGCCCCCTTCAACATGGCCACCACAGTCCCTTCAGAGCAAGGCTGAGGAGCTTCATAAGCACCCCCAGAGGTCAGGAGGTATACCCGGCTATATTTATAAAAAAAATGTTTCACCAGGAAGTAATACATTGAGAGGTACCTCTCATTTTCAAGTATGTCATGGGCACCGAATTATGGTGACAATACATGGTTACATTAAATGAACAGGGTTATACAGTCAATTCACAGACATTTCATGGACAGATAGAGTTAGATAGAGTGACTTGCCATGCCGGCCACATTTGCATGTTGGCAAGTACCTTTCCCACAGTAGCTGGGTACATTGTTCATAGTATTGTTAAACCTGTTCCAATACCAATCATTTCCAAAAGTATTAATAAATGTGCTCATAACTCATTAAGTATAATTTATATGTAGATTATTTATTAATATGCAGCATTTTCAGAATGTAATTGGGATGTAGGCTGGCAAAGTACATCTGTTTTGCTTAGAGCTATGGATTGAGTTTACTCTTTGGTGCCAGCCTCTGAAGGGACAAAGAAAAACTGTAACAGTTATTATGAAATGACGGTCAATTGATGGGTGGTGAGACAAAGTGATAGGCCCAGTATCATTAGGAATGCTGGAACTGAACCTGTATAATTACTCACTCACTTTTCCTGAAATATTAAATCATGTTTGATCTTAGGTTTTTATTCCATACATACTGGTACCAGTCTCACGATGATCTCAATTATTTCACTCTATTTTCCCACTTCCTTCACTTGGAAACTGTTCCCTGCACACAGTAAAATCTAATTAAGCATGGAACAGCTTCAACATTTCACATATTTTGTTTCAGTTTATCTCCTTCTGGCTGGTTATAAGGATCCCACCACCAAAAATAGGCTTCTATTTTACCTCTATTTGTCCAACCAAACTTCTACTTCACAGAGTGTTACAAGCTTTTCTGACATCAACAGTTGTAAAACTGCACTGCCACTCACTGAGCCACTTACCAAACTCTTTTTCCTGAACCGTTCGTGTTCACCAGTTCTTAGAGTCCCCTGAAAACCACAGTCTGCCAATACCACTTTTCACCTCCATTACGAGTTTGTACTGAAGTGGTGTCTAACAGATCTGACAAATAGGGACACGGTTGTCGATATAAGGTATTTCTTACCAAGCAGCCGTTGCAAATGTATAGCTGTAAATAGCGCATATTGCACTGTGTTATACAAATGGGCTACTTTATGTCAGAGCTGAATTAGTAATTAGGAGTTCAGCTGTTCTTACATCTAGCCAAATTACAATTTATCCTGCCAGCTGGGTCATGAAGCACAGACAGAAGCAGATCTTATTAGCTGGCAAATGGTTTTAAATGGACTGGAATTTGAACATTAAAAAATAATGATTTGATTTGTACAGATATGTACAAAATAAAACATTTCACTTACTTTATGAAAATAGTCAGAAAAACAATTGGCATGCATACTGTACAGTTGTCAGACAATAGTCAGAAAAACAATTGGCATGCATACCGCATTAACGTACACAATGGGTTCAGAGCATGTATGTAAAGTGAAAATGTATTTAAAGTGAAGCACTAACCTTTTTTCCACTTATCGATGCATGTACTGTACGGCAATCGTCATATACGTGCATAACTGGTGTAAATAACGTATTTGTAACAGGCTCTATAGTCTCCCCGCTTGCGCACAACTTCGGTACAGGTAGGGAGCCGGTATTGCTGTTCAGGACGTGCGGACAGGCGCATGCGTGAGCTGCCATTTGCCTATTGGGTGATATGTCCTTACTCGCGAGTGTACTTAAAGTGAGTGTCCTTAAACCGCGGTATGCCTGTATGTATGTTCCTCTGCTCTTGGTTGTGTACTGTTTAATAGCTACTGATTATCATTGTACATAAACACAGTCTTAGAAATGATAAGAGGTTGTGAATACGACCACTGCTGTTCCAGGGTGGTCTTGCTTCTCAGAATCGAAGCTCACATTTTGAGTGACAGCTATCCTTTGTACTAGCCCCCTCTGGCATACTATAGTCTCCAGCGAGTTTACTACTTACGGGTTGCCAATTAAAACACAGAAACTGCTATTTAGTGTACTGTGAAGACTTTCTCCTCATGTACAACAAGATATTAGTCCTACTGATTTCCCCAGTATAGAGAAGACTAATATACAGTATATATATATATATATATTATTTTTTTTAATTCACAACACATAGGTACACTCAATGAATTGCTTGCATGCAAACTTGATAGTTTGAACCCACTGCATAAGTATGAAGGGTCGATATTGTGAGTCCAAGTCCTGTAAATGCTTCCCACAGTGTGTAAAGTAGTTAATGAGAGGAAGATGCCACTCTATGAACCCATCAGGGTTAGAATTCGGTATCGTGGAGAGTGTAGGGGGTAGAGTAACGCTAGAGATTAGGAGATGGGGATCAAAGAGAGGTAAGGAAGTGTCACATGATTTAGATGCAGGAGAAAACTAGGTCAGGAAAATTTCAATTTCAGTGAGTGGGAGAGGTGAATTAAAGGAGGAAGTTAAGGAAATACATTGAAGTGGCATTGGGATTGTTAATAGGTGTGTTAAAATCTTCCAGGGTGACAGTAGATGTGTCAGAAGAGCGGAAGTGAGGAAGCCAGGCAGCAAAATTATCAAGAAATTGAGAAGTTGGTCCAGGAGGGCGATAAATGAGGGAGAAAAGAGATTGACAGTGTGAACTTCAAAAGGATGACAAAGACAGGGAGGGAAAAGGGGGTATGATGTGAAATGTGCAGCACGGAGAAAGTAGGATACCTGCTCCAAAACCCTGTCGGTTCCCAGATATGTGGGTGCCCCTAAGGGAAAGATCACCATAGGAGAGAGCAGCAGGGGAAGTAGTGTCTGAGGGGGGTGAGACAGGTTTCTGTAATGGCTAGGAGGTTGAGAGAGTTGGATTAATAAATCATGGGTTCATATAAGTTTATTGCAGACAGATCATGCATTCCATAGGGCACAGGAAAGTGGAAGGGAGGGGTGAAATAGGGCGATGATGGGAGGGATTGGCAGTGCATATTAAAAAGGAGTCTTTGGGGTAGATTATGAGATGTGAATGTCATTGATCTGTGGATAGGACCAGGATTAGGGAATTAGGTTAATTATAACAATAATTTGGGTGCCACATGCTCTATATTAAATATCATGCATTCTGACAGTCCTGATTATCTTCTTTAATTCCATATATAATTAATTTCAATATACTCTGGTGTAGGGAATTGGGAAGAAAAGTATAAATCCATTTCCCCATGCAGCAGAAGATTTTCACCCCATTTACTTGAAAGGAGCTGGACTCTCCTCAAGCACTTGGAAGAAGGGAATAAGACATCACAGTTTTGAAACCGGGGACCAGAGACTATTCTGATTAGCCCGTGACTTCAAATTTTATAAAGATTTTATGAAAACGTTAATTTTATTCAAATAACCTGACCTGAGCAGTTTTTACAGCAATTTGTTTTTTTTGCGTGTGCATAAAACAGCACATTTTGCAGAGTTCCCAAATGTTTGTGAAGTTTGCACATCTCTAGTGATAGATTTTTGTCAACACAGCTACTTATGCAGTGTTTCTTTTTGGTTCACAGCTTATTCTTATTTTCACTATATTAAAAACAGTTGTTCATCCTAGATGACAATTTAAGTGAGTTGGTTTTAAAAATACGAACTTCTCCTAAGCCTTAATAGAAGTTCGTATTTTTAAAACCAACTCACTTAAATTGTCATCTAGGATGAACAACTGTTTTTAATATAGTGAAAATAAGAATCAGGACTTTCATATCTTATTTTGCTACATTACATCATCTATCTGCTAATGGCCTGACTAATTTTGTTTTCTATTGCCGGTTTCACTGTTTGGTTCTCTCATAATCTAATTATAACATTTCCACATATTATGCTGTACTTCATTTAGGGTTGATTATCCCTGCTCGATCTCCTTCATGTTGTCCTTTATAATATATTATATATCTCCTATCACAGGTTCTCAAAGCTAAGGCTTGTTGTATAAAAGATTAGAATCTCATGGACTATTAAGTATTAATGAATCGCACTTTTGTTTATCAATCCAAAATAATCCTCACAAACAATATTTTATCATTCAAAGGTGGAAAGCATAAGTAGTATTAGTGAATGGACAAGAAACACGCTGATTACACAAAAACAATCTCAGAACATACATATTAAACATATGTAGCGCACTTCCCCCACCCCCTGGGAGATGTGGGGCTACAGTGTGTGTAGGGTGCGATACCTGTGGCTCACAGGAAACCTGAGCCTCTGCTGCTGGGAACCTGGGGTGTACCTGAGTTGGTGATCGGTCACGCCTCCACATGTACGGGATTCTACTGTGTGGAATTACCCCGTTACAGGAACCCCATGCAATAAAACACACATGTATAGGTATAACCGTTTACTGCACAGACTAATAATACTAACACTCCAATACATACAAGCCGCACAGGGCCGTATCCCATGGTTGGTCCCTCGTGGATGGTACCACCTTTAACAGTCTCTGTAGCACCGATGGATGATCTGGTCCCAGATCACCCCAATCCAGGGTGCAGCCTTGTCCTGGCTTTGTACCTATTGCTCTGGTTCTACCTCTCCCATCCAAACTCCAGCTGCAACTCCATTCCTCTCCCCTCACACAGCTGCTACTGTAGTGCTGTCAGAAGCTGGCGGGTCGCAAATAGTACCTTCTCCCCCTCCCCTCCTCTCCCCCCCACCTCACCCCTCTCTTTCCCCCCCTCACCTCTCTCTCTCCCTCTCACCTCTTCTCCCCTCTCTCTCTCTTCTCCCCCTCTCTCTCTTCTCCCCCTTCACCTCTCTTCTCCCCCTTCACCTCTCTTCTCACCAATCTCTTCCCCCTCACCCCTCACCTCTATCTTCTCTCCCCCCCCACTAACCTCTCACTACTCCCCTCACTCACCTCTCTCCTCCCATCCCCTCACCTCGCGCTCTCCTCCCCCACCCTGTTGCCTCTCTCCCCCCTAACCTCTATCTCTTCTCCCCTCCTCCACCTTCTCTCCCCCTCTCTAAATCCCCCTCACCTATCTCTTCTCCTCCACCCTCACCTCTCTCTCTTCCTCCTACCTTTCTCTCCTCCCCCCTCACCTCTCTCTCCTCTCACCCCTCATCTCTCTTTCCTCTCACCCCCCATCTCTCTCTCCTCTCACCTATCTCTTCTCCTCCACCCTCACCTCTCTCTCTTCCTCCTACCTTTCTCTCCTCCCCCCTCACCTCTCTCTCCTCTCACCCCTCATCTCTCTTTCCTCTCACCCCCTCATCTCTCTCGCTCTCCCTCCCCACCTCACTCTCTCTTCTCTCCCCCCTCACCTCTCTCTCTCTTCTCCGCCCCTCACCTCTCTCTCTTCTCCACCCCTCACCTATCTCCCCTCTAATTTGCTACTTTACTTCTTTTTCCTACACAGGTGCATCAGTGTAGTTCCGATTTATATATCTATACAAAAGTGTCTATTTTATTTAAAAAGCCTACATTTAGCCCAGAATAGTAATAATCCCCTCAGAACAGGGCAATACTGGCTAATAATGCCCTGGCTGGGTTAAAGTCCCTCAGCTTCGCCTCGGGCCTTCAAGTCTTCCAGCCAGGGCTTTATTGGCAAGTAATGCCCTGTTCTTCTGGGATTATTACTTAAGCAATGTACTGTATAAAAGGTTCTGTCAATCATTATATTGCCAGAAAGCTTTTTTCAAAGCTGTCTCCCTGCGTACGCTTGTATACAATAAAAACTCATTTGATTATTCTGAACCCTAATATCATATTGTATTATTTTTTACCGCTTTCATACAAACTATAAGAATTGTACTGTATATAGTTAAATAATTATGTTTTTCTTCATAACTGAGGGTAATTTAGTTACATTCTTTGGCCAAAGCATTTTAAGCTTGCAAACCACACTATGGTATCCCCTCTTCTGCAAGTCCTAACACAACTGTATCAGCAAAAAGCTCACCGAACCTCTCTAATCGAGGGAGAACTGTGTTAATAGCCGAGCCATTCACAGGTGTGTAACAAGAACTGCACTTGAATTTGTCTTTGGTTATATTACATGAGGTCACAATCTCAGCAGCACTGCTTTTTGACACAAATGTACATAGTGTGTGGTGGGTTTGGGTTTTGAGTTTACAGAGGCTGTATGCTGACAGAGCTGAATGAGCTAACAGGGAATCAGCAGGAGGGAACCGATGAGACCCAGTGCAGAGATCTAGAGCATCCGGTGGAGCTGCGGTCTATGTGTACAGAATTGGCCTAAGCTGTTTGGACTGAAGCACTGGCGGGAAATTTAAAACTGCTAACTAGTGGTCGAGCAAGGCAGTGCTCCCCATACTAGCGAGTATAGCGGCACAAGTTGGGAATGCATATCGGGGTAAGCTTCTGGATGGAGGACCCCGCACCTATGACTTTAGGTTGTTCCCCCAGTTACCCTAGTTGGGTGAGTTTGTGTGTGTCTTATGTACTGGAATTTTGTGGAAACGTTTTCCAATAAATTCATTTTTGTTCAACTCTGCAGTTCTGTCTAGTGTACTGATCCCTGGTGTAATTGTCCTGGTCTCCCATGAAAATTTAATTTTGTATCATAGGTTTAAATTGAGAGATGTACGAACATACTCTATCAGAGGATTTCAGAACTGTGTTGTGACATGCAGGGCCTCAACAGGTGGGGGAAGCCGGGACAACTGTGCCGGGCACGGCGGCTGCGGGCGACTGTCCGGCCACCGGAAGTTGGGCCCAACCAGAGGTTGGTTCCAACATCCACATCGGGCTGCTGGGCCTCTGTTGGATGCCAGTACCCCTCTCTCCCCTGCTAGAGCCCAGCCTTCATTCAAGCCCCAGCCCTGCACGTGCGCTGGAAGTTGGGCCCGTCTGGAAGTCAGGCCCAACTTCCACATCCACCTGGCGCTGCACTGTGGGCCGTAAGGGGTATGTGTGTGTGTGTGTATTGGGTAAGTGGGGGGGGGGGGCATTATCTGTATTTGGGAGGGGGGTTATTATGTGTATTGGTGGAGTGGGGTTATTATGTGAATTGGGGGCGGGGGTTATTATGTGTATTAGGGAGGGGAATTCATTTATGTATTTTGGAGGGGGTTATGTGTATTGGGGAGGGTGGTCATAATGTGTATTGAGCAAGGGGAGTCATTATGTGTATTGGGGAGGGGGGCTATTGAGTGTATTGTGGGGAGGGGGAAAGATGGAGGTAGGGGAGAAAGAGAGGGGTGGGGAGAGAGAGAGGAGAGAGAGAAGTGGGGGAAAAGGAGGAGGAGAGAGAGAGGGAAAGAGGTGTGGGGGAGAGAGATAGGTGGGGGTGTGGAAGAGGGAGAAAGATAGGTGGGGGTGTGGAAGAGGGAGAAAGATAGGTGGGTGTGTGGGGGAGGGAGAGGGGGAGAGAGGTGAAGGTGTGAAAGAGAGGGGTGGCCTCACAAGTCACCGATAATAGGAGGGCGATGTTAAGCTATAGATTAACATATATCAGCCTCAATTACGGTGGAACAACATACAGTATCTTTTAAAAAAATATTATCAATATACAATTCACTACAAATCTGAAAGTAAATGTTTTAAATTAAAAGTGTATAGCCAAATTACCACAATTTCCCCCCCTCCTACGGGAGATTTGGTTATTGATACCGGGTGTAGTGCTGCTCACCTGTAAGGCTCTCAGGATTCTGAGCATCCGCCGATGGTATTGGGGATAAATAGGTCAGGCTTTTTGGTATTATCTTCTTTCTCTTTGGTGCAGCACCTCCATCCTCCAGGGCCTATCATAGATAGGTGCAGTCCCTGCAGGAAAACTCTCTTCCCTCCCACCTGAATAACTGCATCCTCAGGCAGGAGTAAAACAACGGTGTCTTTATTGCATACAGCTCTTTATCTTTGTCCCTGGAGCAGACCCCAGGAGCTTGAGGTCCCAAGAGTCTCTCCTTAGCTCCCCTGCCCCCTGATGGGATAAGGGGTATATCAGCTCCCACTCCCCTGAGGGAGGAGGCAGAACCAGATCCCTGGCTCAAGAACACACAGCACCATACTCTCCCTGAGGGGAGAAAGAACAGAACCTATAATTTGAGCTGCAGACCCTTTTTGTTACTAGGGGAGGGTCCCAGGACCTAGCACCAGTAGGTAGGCAGTACCTTGCATTGAGCCACCCCCCCTGTAACTAGGGAGTTACTTACTGCAGCAAGGGTCGTGATTAACTCTAACACTGCCTGCACTGGTACAAGGATTTATATGTTAGGCAGAGCTATTTAGTAGTCAGGAGTCAGATGGCTACACATATTGAGCTATTTTTTTCCTTGTAAATAGCCTTTTCACTGTGATCCTTTCCTTTGATTTTATCCAGTCGAAACGTGCGGATACTGAGCCACTAATTGAGCCAGCTGTGCTGAAGTAGGGATATCCTGAAAACCTGGCCTGTTTGCTGCCCTCGAGGACTGGAGTTGTGCAGGTCTGCTTTAAGGGATGATGTCACATCCTTTTGAACTAATGTAACCTATCACACATGGTACAGCAATCAATGGGATTGTCTTCATTCCATTGGCTGTAATACCATGTGATATAGACGCTTCCCCTCCTCCCCCGATAACCCCGTGGCTGGTGCCTGGGGCGAGAGGCAGGCTCAGGGGGGGCAAGGGGGATGCGGAAGGTAGGTGGCTGGGGGGGCGGGGCAAGACTGGCGGGCTAATTCCGCGGCTGCTGTCTGGGGCAGGAGGCGGGCGCGGGGGAAGCTGGGTTTGCGGGGGTGGGGGAAGCTGGGTTTGCGGGAAGCTGGGTTGGCGGGCGCGGGCTCAACACGGCGCTTCCCCTTTGTCCCACATGGGGAGCGGGCCTATAGACAGCAGGCCGGACACCCTGCTTTCCCTGCGCATGCGTGCCGAGACCTCGGCTCTGCGCATGGAGATCGCCGGCATTTTTTTTTCTCACACTTTTTTTTTAAGAAAACGGGCATGGCCGTGCAGGGCGCCCAGACAGCCGGGCCCCCTGACTCACGGGGCCTGGGATGCCAACCCTGGCAAACCCCCCCCCCCTGTTGGCGGGCCTGCAGGTGTTATAGGTTAAGGATCTTCATTTGATAATGCACTCAAAGCTTGGAATTAATTGGTAAGTGGTATTCTGTTATTGTCTACATCATTGTTATGGTGTTTAGAGAATTTATTTGCCCCTTTTTTTTCCACCTATTTTCATTGAAGGTTTTTTTTTATATGTATTTGTTTTTTTATATGTATTTTGGGGGGGGTTTATGTGTATTTGTTTTTTTTAAATATGTGTAACCCATATTCCCCCACCCAATCGCAGATAGGGTGCATATGTATTTGGTTGGGTTTTATATGTATTTGTTTTTTTATATTTTTATATGTATATATATATATGTATTTGCTTTTTTATATATGTATTTGGGGGGTCTTTATATGTATTGGGGCTTTGTATATCTATTGGGGTTTTGTATATGCTTTGGGGGGGTTATATGTATTGTTTTTTTATATGTATGGGGGGGTATATATGTATTAGTTTTTTTTTATATATGTGTAACCCATATTTCCCCACCCAATCACAGATAGGGTGCATGTGAGGGGATCTATATGTATTACCCAGTGTGGTGCTTTACCTGTTATTCTCACAGGAGGCCTGAGCCTCCACCAATGAGAGCCTGGGGTTTATCCTCTTGAACAATACTATATGGTGCAGCGCCTCCACCTGAGATGGCTCCCAGCAGAGCGGGAGTTGTTCCTCGCAGGATACATTCAAATGAACGCATACACTGGATGTAAAATAGCAACGGTCTTTACTATATGCAGAATGTAACTTAACGCATACATCAGCAATCCACAACAAGATATATGTACCACCCTCTGCCACTAGCTGGCAACTATAACCTTGCCCCTAACTGGGCTATATCCTCCTTAGCCCCTAACTGGGCTATACCCTTACACCCCCTTCCCAACCCCGTGTCCAAAGAGTCCAAGCCCACCCAAGTGTGTGAACAGGCCTGTCACATGTGAGGAGCAAGTTAAAGTTGGTGCACGTGTGGAAGGTTGTAAATACCTGCCCAGGTGTCTCTACACCTGGGTGTCTTCTCAAAGGGTCTACCGGCGCCGCTTGGCCCAGCGCTGATCTGTACCTCCGCGTGGGATGGGGTCCAGCCGGACGTCCCACCGTAAGGACTGTCTCTGGATCAGCAACACAGCTTACAGGAACATGCAGCATACACTATACTGGGTCCCTGAACCAAAGAACTACACAGCGTCTCTCCCTCTCCATACACTAATGAACTGCACAGGGTCTGTCACTAGGTCCCTGCCTAGCATACAGCTGAAGGGGCACAGGGTCGTTACCTAAGGGCCTGTCCCTGTAACCACCCACCCTCACTAGTGGGGAGTCAGGGCATCAACTCTAGCCTGGGGATTTCTGGCCTAGGGCAGAAGCTCGCAGCTCTCTGCCCTCCTTCTTTCCCCCTCTGTCTCCTAAGTCTCACTGACTCATGTGCTTCACAGTCTGCTTCCTGACTCTGCACACAACAATGTAACCAATTCCCTGCTGCAGAGAATCTGCAAGTCTCAGTGGCTGGCTGGCTGCAGGTGACAGGGATCATAGGGCATTCCCCAGAGGCTGCTGGGGGATGTAGTCCACTCAGGACCTCTTTCCTATGGGGACCGCGTGCGCGATCTCTACTGCGCCTGTTCGAAGCTGTAATGGCCGCCGCTTAACTTCGCAACCTCCCAGAGCTCCTGCACACTTGTAATGGCCACCGCTACCCTTGCCAACCTCTGCGCATTGCGCGAACCTCGCACCAACCACAACATGGCCGCCGCGGCTATCTGCGCATGAGCGAGCATCAGGACCCCGATGGCGCCGGCCCAGATGGCGGCGCCAACCGGGAGAAGTCACCGTCCCCTTCCCCCACTGCCACAGGGGTAAGGCAGGGGGCAAAGGAAAATCAGGGAAACCGGGAGTGACCCCCTTACATACTGTATGTATATTTGTTTTTTTTATATGTATTTGTTTTTCTATATGTATTTGTGTTTTTTTATATGTACAGTATTTGTTTTTTTTATACTGTATGTATTTGTTTTTTAATATCTATTTGTTTTTTATATGTATTTGGGGGTTTATATGTATTTGGGGGGGTTTATATGTATTTGTTTTTTATATGTATTGGGGGAGTTATATGTATTGGGGGGTATATGAATTGGTTTTTTTTTAATATGTTTTGGGGAGGTCGGTTTCTTGTATATATTTGGGGACGTGTGGGGTTATATATATTTTTATCAATGATTCCTGGCTGCAAAACTGGGGCAAAATTGCTGCACACATTTATAAAATCCCATAGATTTTAATGGAAATCTTTTTCATTGGTAAATCTACAGTATATAATTATTTGAGTGCTTCCATATTCATTATGAATGACAGAAAATGTATCACTGGTGGAAAAAAAAAACTAAAATGTTAGAAAATTAGTTTTATTTCACATTTTCCATAAAACATTTGTTTTTCCGTTATTCATACAGTAGCATAAACCCACAATGTTGCTTTATGATACTTTTCAAACACTTATTAGATATGACACTACAAAACGGAGTAAATGTAAAAAAAACAAATTATTTGCCTTGCACTGTATGTAATAAGGAGCTCTCTGGCATGTTTGAATCACATGCAGGATTGGTACAGGGATCACCAGCTGCTGCCCCCAATTTTATCCATTTTATTGTGTCATCTTTTATTACCATTAACTGCAGACTCAGCTGAGATGGTGCCCCAGCAGGCGTTTGGATGATACTTTAAATCACCATAATTTGTCATAGTGATAATGTTCTTTAACCTTTTAAACACACATTGCCAAGAGCTCTTCAATGCTTTAAAAACACTTAGCATTATATTCACATTATATAGAAAAAAAATACTGCCCTATGACATTTGTACCCCCTGCTGGCAGTGTAGTTTGAAGTGGGTAAAAATAGGTACAACTGCTTTTCGTTAAATCTTTCTAAATACAAAATTGTACAGTATCATCCTGTCTGAAAAGAAATAAATATATAGCAATATATTATATTAATCACATAAAGGAAAATCAACAATAAAAAAAGTTTTGTGTGGCTTTGCCTTTAGCCACATGGTCACAGGTCGGTGAGGCTCAATGCCAGGATAGCACACCATACAATCTTTTAACCATCAAAATGCTTTGCATGTAACTGCAGTGTTCAGTATAAAGGTTTCCCCATCTCTTCTGGGACAATATAGCTCTGCACAAAACTCGACCACACAAGATATAGAAAACCTGTACCTGAAGCTTAAATAGGCCTTTCAAACCGAAATATAACTGGCTGTAAAAGAACTAAGAGGGGACCTCAATCCCCTTGAGGAGCGGACCAATAGACTACTATAGAAAACAAAATGGCAGATCTCACTGACCTCCAGTGCTCTCACAAGGAGACAATCTAGGCCATAAAAAGGCAAATATCTGAGCTTGCGAAGGGCCAGGAAGATCAGGAGAACAGACATCGGAGGAACAAAATTCACATAAGGGGAGTACACAAGGCCATGAATAATTACCTGCACAGTCTGCACCTATGTGCGGACCTCTCCGAGTTGCAGCTCCAGAGTGACAGTGCCCACAGGGCTTTGGGACAGAGAGTGCTCCGTTCCAGATCAGTGGAGGGACATTGTCATCCACTTCCACCACTTATAGGAGTAAAGAGAAGATCATGGAGACTTCAAGAAACAAGGAAAAGGTTGAGTTTGAAGGATGCGATTTGCAGCTTTTCCTGGCTCTCTCACACCTGTTACCTTCAGAGGAGGCACAGTATGAAGCCAGTCACAGAGGCCCTGAAGAATTGTGTAGTCAGGTACAAGTGGAGCTTCCCCTTCAAGATGGTCATGATGAAGGACAAAGCCCAGATGTCCATTAAGGACCCAGCAGAGGCACCCCATTTCCTCTCCAAGTTTGGCCTCCGCCCTGGTAGCACCAGTATCCTGTCTATAGGAGTCTCCAAATGCGTCTGCAGATTGGCCATGTGGACCAGGGCTTAGCTGTCCTGAAAGGCTCATATCCATTAATGGTACTGTGTCTGTGCCTCTTCCCTAAGGCATGATGATGAAAGGTACTAGAGGGGTTTCCGAAAAGAGGGGTCCTGCAGATTGTATAGTCCCCTTGCATCTTTCCATCTCTCTGCATCCCGCATTGCATAGTAGGGACACCCCAGAGATCCAGTCCAAAATGGATTGCCCATATTAATTAACTTATAAAGTACTATTCTCCACCCTTAAAGTGCCCGGCTTTGGTGCTATTAGGGACCCCTGGCTCACGTACCGTTATACATATTGTTAGTGCAGGTCAATACACTATGGTTTATTGTTCTAAATTATGCCTTACTTGTATCTGGAACTTACGTTGAAATTGGTTGGTTCATGCTCCACCTCACCGGCTTTTGCCATAATGGGGCCTGTAACTCGGGAAGCAGGGGGTCCCCGTGGCTGAAATTAATGCGGTTCATCTCAGGAGACCCTCTGCTACAATAAAATGTTATTACAATAAAAGCAGCTTCATTACCTTAGCGGCTAACCGCTATGGTTATAAAAGGGTTAACCCTGAAGGTGATTTGAATTATTCTATATTGCCTACTGTATATACACATATATTCAGCATGTAACTAATTAAAATAAGTAATTTAGCCTCTGCAAAAATAAGCTGAAGACAGGCAGGTGCAGAAATGTTTGCTGAGTTGAATAGTATATGGTCAAGAGTTTGCAATCAAAGGTTAGTTAAATAGTGTTAAAAGACAATACAATAGAGATGGGTCTTAAAAGATAAGGACCATAGGATTAACTATAGTTACTTAGTGACAGAATAAAGAGGTTCTTTTAAATCACAGTAAATATTGCTAAATTAAGGAACATTGGTTTAACCATTGATGATTGACTAAGAACATTTTGGACTGACACTGAGAAAAAGCGGTGATTGCTATGTTTAGACTGGCAAAGAGAAATATATAAAGATTGCGTTTCAATTGATAGAATTCAGAATCATTTATCATCCAAGTTAAGAACAAGCAAGCTAACGATTCTCCACGCTATAACTAAATTCTATATGGCTGAATGATGTAACCCAGGGGTGTGCAAACTTACCAACATGCGCCCCCTGTTTCCTCTCCCCTGCGGCTCGCGCCCCCCCCCCCTCTCCCTGCACGGCTCCGGCATCAAATTACGCAGCGGGGTCATGTGACATCATGTTGTCATGGCAACGTGGCATCACATGACCCCGCGGCGTCATTTGATGCCAGTTGCCATGCAGACGCGTCACTGGAACTCCAGGTAAGTGAAAAGTTAGAGAGGCCTCGCGCGATCCCCGGCATTTATTTTAAATTCCTTCGGGGACGCGCGGGGCCTCTGTAACAGATGTTTTCTATTGTCTCAGATTACATTGAGAAAAGAACCGGGCCGTGGACTATTGATATATATTGAAAGGTGGGACATTTATTTACACCTATCTAATGAGCAAATCTGCAAACCCCTCCCACTATCCACCCGAGGCCTAACTACCCCCTTCACCCACCTCCTGCACCCCCAATAAACATTACAATACAAACACACATACCCCCAACACATACCGTGCAGTACAGTAATGGACAAAATCCCTATTATCATATCTAGATAATAGCTCATTTGCCCATTAAAAAATAAAACATAACTAAAACATTACCCAGCCAGCATATAGTAAATTAAAGTTGCACGTACCACTGCCAGGATGAAGGCTGTCTTCATCCCCCTCATCTTCCTCTTCTTTAATGGGCACAGACAATAAAATAGAAAAAAAAAACAATTTCCTTAGCGGTTATTAAAGCTGCAGTTCAGTCAATATCCTACATGTGTGGTTTTTTTTAATAAATCAGTTCTGTACTGTGAGAAAATACTTGTAGCCTTTTCTTTTTAAAAAACAACAACTTTGAAAGACAATTTTTTATGTATTCTAATGTAACGAGCATTTTTGTTTCTATAGCAACCCTTTAGAAAGGCACAACCCCTTCCTTTTCTGTAACAGGCTCTGGCACACCCCTTTGTGAGTCCTGCCCCCTCCACAGCCGTGCACGAGCATGAGCACAAATGTATCAGTCATTGCCTGGTCACATGATCTTCCCCCAGAACTGACAGAGCAGCAGAAGCAGCAGCAGCAGAAGAAAGGAGAGTAGCTCAGAATTAATTAATTAAACCTTATTCCATTGCACGTGTGTAGATAATGTTAAATATTAACAACTCATTTAAAATCAAATCTGTTTATAATACTGTAAACAATATGTATATTTAATTTTGTGCGTATGTGAATGTGTACAATTCAATGTGTGTGTTATTAAAATTAATAATGACTTGTTCTTGTATAGCGCTGCTAGTTTTACATAGCACTTTACAGAGACATTTTGCAGGCACAGGGCCCTGCAGAGCTTAGGTGTGTATGTATGTGTGTGTATGATATAGATATATATGCACACAAACGCATATACATGCACACATACACATGTGCACACGCACACATACACATGCGCACACGCACACATACACATGCGCACACACGCACATATACATGCGCACACGCACACATATACACACACACGTGAACATGCGCACGCGCACACAAACATGCGCACACGCACACGTACATGCGCACACGCACACATACACGCACAAACATGCGCACACGCACACGTATACATGCGCACACGCACACATATACACCCACACATAAACATGCGCACACATACATAGACACGCACACACAGTGTGTATGTATATGTGTGTATATATTTATGGTATTGCTTGACCTGAGGAAGAGAGGAAAACTCTTGATAGCTTGTCCCATGACACAAATTCTTGGTCCAAATAAAAAAAGGTATCAACAAATACTGAAGAACTCATAACCACTATGGTTATTAAGGAGTTAACCCCCCCTCCTGCTACCAACCCTGATAGAATAACCACCCTCCCCGGGCAACTATCCCCACCTCCTCTACCCATTGATTGGCACAGTAGTACACCATGCCATAGAGCAGGGGAGCAAACTTTATGTGCTGCGCCCCCCCTGTCTCTCTGCCCCCGGCTCTCGCGCCCCCCTGCCTACCTTCATCCGCGTCAGATGACACTGCGTGGGCGTGTGACGTCAGGTCACATGGTGCCGCAGCGTCTATTGACGCCGCAATGCCATGGCGACGCAACACAGACGGCTGAATCCCGGTAAATAAACAGTTGCAGGGGCCTCATGCGATCCCCCGGCATTTAATTTAAATTCCTGGGGGAAGAGCACGGGGCCTCTGCAACTGCCCGTGCCCCCCCAGTACAATCTCCCACCCCCCCCTGGGGGTCGCGCCCCCCACTCTGCGCACCGCTGCCACAGAGCATGGTTTGCCACTATGGCAGTCAATGGGCAAGCTGCAAATAAAAAAAAAAGCACCACATAAAAAAGACATTCAATTTGAATTTGGATTTTTTTAAATGTCAATAAACCAATTAATTGGCATAATGGCACACCATGCCCTATGCGCATGGGTTGCCACTATGGCAGTAAATTTACAAGCTGCAAATTAAAAAACCACCACCAAATAAATAAATTAAATTTCAATTTAAAAAAATGCCAATAAAAAATTGATTGGCACAGTGACACACCAATGTCCTATGGGCATGATTTGCAACAATGGTAGTCATTGTGCAAGCTGGAAATTAAAAAAAAAAAAACACCAAATAAAACAGACATTAAATTTCAATAAAAAAAAAACAATGCCAATAAACCAATTGATTGGCACATTGGCACACCCATGCCCTATGGGCATGTGTTGCCACTATGGCAGTCTATGGGCAACCTGAAAAAAAAACAAGCACCAAAAATACAACACACTACATTTAAATAAAAAGAAACATTTGCCAAAAAATGCATTGCATGTCACTGTGCATATCCATAGCAAAAAGGGGTATAGATAAGCACAGTACAGGTCAATGGACACCCTAAAAAAAAAAAAGCAATGAAATTAAATACAATCAATGTTTTTCTTACCTTTGATGTCTTCACCCTCCGAATCCGACTCCAGCAGCAACCTCTTGACTGACTAAGCAAACTCGTCCTTCTCCAGTAAACTCTTTTCTTCTATCTTTTCTTCTTCATCTTCATCTGTATATTGTAATCCAATTGGGGGCAAATGTGGAATGGGGACGACTCCCCTCGGGGTGCTACTAAATTCCTGTGGATAAGGTGATCAGCAATGGATAAAGTAAAAAACTAGATGGAACGGACCATACAGTATAATGTTCCTGTAAATGACTGTTCCGTGGCACTATATAATGTAGTATATACCAGCAGGTACTGATGTCGACTCCATATGGGGGATGGAGGAAGGGGGAACCAGGGAAGTAGGATATCTGCCCAAAACAAAAAAAAGGAGCAATACCTGTACATGCAGAGCAATCCCTTACACTCCTCCTATGTAATCCTCCTGTTCTGAAGACACTGCACAATATCCTATATACACACTTGTAACAGAACATGAACTAGAATAGAGGATACTGTAGTATACTCACTACTTGAAATTCCGTCCGTCTCCTAAGGCGTGCTTCGCTCCCAAGATAAGCAGCAACAATTGAAAAAAACTGGAACAAGCACTGCAAAGAATCCGGCCCGGATTATTTGCAGTGCTTGTTCCAGTTTTTTTCAATTGTTGCCAGTTGGGGGTCAAATGTTGCCCCGTCAGCTTCTTGACATCAAATGAGACGGGACAGGAATTCTACTGTATAAGGCCTGTAACGAAACTTTTCAGTGTCAAATGGTACACCCCCAATACAATTGGCTGGAATACCATGTGACGGGGACAGGGCCTGTAACTCAGGAAGCAGGGAGTCCCCAAGGTTGAAATAATGTGGTTCAGCTCAGGAGACCCACTGCTACAATAATATGTTATTAAAATAAAATAAAAGACCAGCGATCGCCTGTTAGAGGCGTGCAGAGAGAGGAAGTGATTCAGTCTCTCTTACTGGGTGTCTCTTACAGACAGGTGAAACATGGTAGGAGTCACACAGCGCGAGTCCCATTCAAACGTAGGGACCCACGCAGTGTTAATCCGATGTGCCATTATGTCTTCCAACCTGCACTGCACGGTGCAGCTTGGGTTCAATTGCAGGGAGCGACAAGGGGAAGAGAGGCTGAAGCGACCAAAGTGGTGTCTGCAACTGTAAACATAATGATGCCCCCTATAAAGCATTAGTAATACCACACCTTGAATATGGGAGTACAGTTTTGGGCACCACCACATAAAAAAGATATTATGGAACTAGAAAAAGTGCAGAGAAGAGCCACCAAATTAATATAGGAGATGAAAAATCTGACATGAGGAAAAGCTTGCAAAATTAGATTTGTTTACATTAGAAAAGAGGCTTCTAAGAGAGGATATGATAACTATATACAAATATATTTGGGGACAATACAAAGAGCTTTCAAAAGAACTGTTCATCCCACGGGCAGTACAAATGACACAGTGTCATACCTTAAGGATGGAGGAAAGGAGACATCTTTTTAGAAAGACTTCCTTTGGTTAAATCCTCTTCCCATCTGTCATTATGTTATCATGTCCGTTCTTTTTTTGTATCCCATAGAAATTATACAAATACAGTTAAAAATAAATGTTTCTTTGTTAAAGTATGATGGATATTATTAAAGGAGCTATTCTACCCACCATTTTTTAAATGAATAAGAATCAGGGTGAATCCAGGGCTGCCAACAGGTAAGGGGGGGGGGGAGAGCAGGGATAAGTGTCCCGGGGCCCAGATGGCCGATGTTGGAAGTTCGTCCTGCCCAAAGGTTTGGCCCAACTTCCGTGACAGGCTGACGGGGCCTCTGTGTGCCACAGGACCGCAGCTCCCCATTGCTGCAGGATGCTCCCTCAACAAAAACCACCCCACTGTACCTGGCCAGCGCTGGAAGTCAGGCCTAACTTTTGCATTGAACAACGGGTTGCCAGTTGATATTCGGTTGGGTGTGCATAAAACCACTCATTATCAATAAATTCAATGGTTGAAAGAGAGCCTTCAGAAAGCCTACCAGTGGGCAGAGAAAACTGGCTGAATCGGAACAAAAAAACAAAGTATGATTGCAAGGTGTGCTACTGAGAACTCAGACCTGGAGACGCAGCTCTACTTTGAAATCTGGGGATACCAGGAAGGCATACATTGGCTGGCAGGAGCAGAGACATTCCCTTCGAAGTGGATTCCAAGCTGCCTGGAATCCCAGCATATCGCATAAGAGAACGTGAAGGTAGGGTGAAGGTCTGGCATCGAAACTACTCATGCTGCAAGTGAATGACTTGTCTGGAAAAGGGAGCAAGAATGATAATCTTAACTCACTAGGAGTTACTTCTTTGGATGAAACTGTTCAACCAGATCAGTCTACACTCGATTACGAGGATGAAGGCCCCAGTGTGAGGAAACCTTTTTCGCCAGACAGGAGCCAAATGTCAGATGTCTCTACGTCAGAGGTGTGGGAGAAGAGACCCTGCCGTTTTATAATGAATAGGGGCTAGTACCAGGTGGAAAATCTCATCCCAGTCCTATCAACACTACTTCTCAAAAATCTGCACCATGGGACGGCCTCTGAACCCTGAAAGTCCAGTGTTTTTTCCTCAAAAGAGATAATTCTGATTGCAGTCCTATGAGAGGACCATTGCTTAACGCTACTGGAGATCTCTCCAACAAATAAGATTCTGATAAGTCTCCTTGAGCCTTCAGAACTTCCTCTAAGAGAGACAGGGACAGCGGGTAAGGCACCCTCCACTTATGATTACTTATGACACCATAGGAGAACTCCACTATGAGCCTCAGCAGTCTACCCTACAGAGATTTGCTTCAATAATCTCAGTGTTAGCCGAGGTCTTTAACCCAGTTTAGGAGTATAATTTGGGATATGTTATTTATGCCCTATATACTGTACGTAGGTTATATATTATGTTATGTTTTACCTCTCACTGCATATTGATATTTCACGGACTGTGACTGAATTCTGGAATATTTCAATCAGGATACAGAGCTACAGTGCCATTGGTGAGGAGTGAGGCCTCGGCCATAGTGAAAGTGTGTGCGCGTTGGCGCAGCGTCACGCTTGCCTCAAGCAGGAGAGATTTCTGTCCTGCAGGCAGAGGCGACAGGGAGGCATGTCGGGGGATGCAGCCATGACATCACGGAGCTGGTTCGCCCTCATTGGATGAACTGCTCACGTGACCTGACCGTCGCATGGCAAATTCAACCAAGGTTGTCGCTCGAAGCACCGGTCGGCCCATCACGCTCGTGCTCGCACTTTACACATGGTGTGACAGGGTCATTGACTCTGTATATGTTAGCAGGAGATGGCAGTATGCATGCTTTCCAGTAAACGAGGGGTTAACCCAGCTTATTAAGCAGTCCACAGGTGATTCAAATTAAGCTAGTTCACCTGCTTTAAAACAGGAAGAGGAAATGCCTCTGGGGCAGCAGTCTCTCTCAGGTACAGAGAGAAGACAGAGGAGTGTTGACAGACAGACACAGGCTGCTCAGATTGATCCTGTCCCAAGCGGGAATAAAGCTTCCAGGTAAGGAGCCAACTGCTATTGTTGAACATTGTTGGGCTGGACTAGGTTAGCTAGCCAGCCAGGTACTGTAGATAGCCTGCACTTTTTGTTTAGTCAGTGCCCCGACCGGGGTTATGTTTTTGTTTACGTTTTTAAAGGGACAGAGTACCCATTGTTTTAGTTACCCTTTTTGGACAAATAAATCCACTAGCACTATTTCACCAGAAAAGTCGTGTTGTCTCCTCACTTACCACGGCCATCCTGCCACACGTGGTGTCAGCAGTGGGATGTCGAACACCCTGTAAAAGGGGCGGAGCTACAGGTTGCGGCTGGTGGAACCTGTCCACGCGGTAGCTGTCACTATGGAGGACGTTGTGAAGGCTTTAGTACACAGCACCGCTGTCCAGCAAGAAGCTAACAAACAGGGACAGGAAAGCATGGCTGCACAACGTGAGACAAACCGGATACTTGCAGCCCAGCTTGACGTTATCGCAGAAACACAGAAGCAGCTGATTGAGCAGCTGGCCCAGATTAAAATGGACTTGTCCAGTACGGCCCCGGCACGGCCCGTCCAGGCGAACATGTACCTGCAGAAAATGACGCTGCACGATGACGTCGAGGTCCTCTGGTCCTTTGAGCGAATCGCTTCCCGGGAAAGTTGGGCCCACTCCAATTGCCTGGGATTATCGCACCTTTTTTACTGGGGGAAGCCCAAAAAGCATATTGTGACCTCGACGAAGAAGCCGCAGCAGACTATGACTGTCTGAAAAGCGAAATCCTTGCAAGGATTGGAGTGACTCCCGCAGTTTGTGCGCAGAGTTCCATACGTGGAGATACCAGGAGCAGAAGCCGCCCAGATCCCACTTATGGGATTTGATTCACCTAGCGTCCAAGTGGCTAAAACCAGAGGTTTAAAGTCCGACACGGATCCTTGAGATGGTGGTGTTGGACCGCTTCATTCAAGCGTTACCCCAGGCCCTTCAACGGTGGGTGGGGCAGGGAGATCCCCTCACTTGTGATGCAGTGAAGCAGTTTCTGGCTACCCGTGAACTGTCACGCTCCCCTCGCCCAAACCACAACTCACGTCCCGACACGAGCGGTAGAGGCCAGCGCTGGCGCCAGGACCCACGACAATTCGCACTATTTGAGAGGGTGGAAGAAAACCCGGATAGGGACAGAAACTCTAAATCTCAGAAAGGGTTTCAAGAACGAACTGGGCCAATTGTTTGTTTTGAGTGTGGGGAGACGGGGCATATTGAGGCTCACTGCCCACAGTTGTCTGAGCCAATGGAGTGTGCATATGGCTCTGTGAAGTCTGGATTTTGTGGAGTGGTAGGTATGACCCGCGAGGGAAAACGTACCCACAATTTCCTCACCACGGTGATTTTAAATGGTAAACCAGTCTCCGCCCTGGTAGACTCAGGGAGTAATATTAGCTTGGTATCAGGGAAGTTGGTTAAACCTCTCCGGTTACACTAGGGTGAGAAGTTGCGGGTATTATGTGTCCATGCATGTACGCTTCCGTACACCACGACTCTGATAAAAGTGAAAGTCGAGGGGCAAGTCATCCAAACTACGGCAGCAATTGTAACAAAGTTACCCCATTCCCTAGTGTTAGGCTGTAATTTCCCTGGTTTTGACACCCTGATCAGAGGACAGCTCACCTTAAACAATCCTACTCCGGATGAGCTTTTTCCATTTACAGAACCCGAATTAGTCTCCGACGTATCTAAAACTCCTAAGTCGAAACGAGAACTTAGAAAGGAAAAAAAAAAAGAGGTACGCCCACACCCCAGGTAGCACTGGTTACTACTCCTAATGGAGGGAGACAAGAGGGAGAGGAGTCGTCAGAGACAGGGCCTGTTGATGCTCAGGTGTCCGAGTCACCCTTGGAGGTAACCGGCCAAATACAGATGAGGAAGGTTTTGGAAGTCTAGAACTTTCCCTGACTAACTTTGGTAGGGAGCAGGCTAATGATCCCCAGTTGAAAAATGGGTTTAGTCAGGTGGTACAAGTTAATGGGGTCCCGGTAGAAGGGACAACCAAGGAATCCTATCCCTATTTTTGTATTAAAAATGATTTGTTATACCATGTGAGCCAAGAGGAGGGCCAAGAAATAGAAAAAATGCTAGTACCCAATTCATTAGTAAGGAAGGTCTTGGAGCTAGCACCACTCTCACTTATTGGGGGGTCAGCTGGGAGTAGAGAAGACACAGCAAAGAATCCTAAAAAGATTTTACTGGCTAGGGATATATAATGCAGTAAAGAGATTATGTGCCTCTTGTCCCGAGTGTCAGTTGACAGCCCACCGACCAAGCTTGAGGGCCCCATTGATCCCTATGCCTATTATTGAGATCCCATTTGAGAGGATCGCCATGGATATAGTGGGTCCCTTGGAGAAATCTGCCAAGGGTCATCAATACATCCTAGTGATCCTAGACTGTGCCACTCGCTATCCAGAGGCGCTGCCTTTACGCAATACTTCCTCCAAAGCTATAGCTAAGGAATTGTTACAGGTATTCTCCCAACTCGGGATACCGAAGGAAATTTTGACAGATCAGAGTACCCCGTTTACATCTAAGCTTATGCGAGACTTATGTGTAGAGCTAAAAATACAGTCCCTAAGAACCTCGGTTTACCATCCGCAAACGGACGGACTGGTGGAACGATTTAATAAAACTCTGAAGATGATGTTGAGAAAGGTAGTGGCTAGGGATGAGAAGGACTGGGACACCTTGTTGCCTTATCTCTTGTTTGCTATCCGAGAGGTACCACAGGCCTCTACAGGGTTTTCCCCATTTGAACTCCTGTATGGGAGACGCCCAAGAGGGATTCTGGATAGCCTCAAAGAAGAGTGGGAGCAACAAGTTGTTCCAGGGAAAAATGTCGGCCAATTTGTGGAAGATTTAAAAGAACGCATTGCGTATATTACCCCCATAGTCAGACAACATTTAGAAGAGGCACAGAGGGCTCAACAGAACCTTTACAACAGACAGGCTACGGTTCGCAACTTCCGACCAGGGGACCGAGTAATGGTGCTTGTTCCCACGGCCGAAAGCAAGCTGTTATCACATTGGCAGGGGCCATATGAGGTTCTAGAACAGGTCGCCCGGTGAATTATAAAATTCGACAGCCAGATCGGAGGAAGGTAGAGCAAATCTATCACATAAATCTATTAAAATCCTGGAAGGATAGAGAGGTATGTCTGACGGTAGTAGCTAAGAAATCCGGGAAAGGGGAGGAACCACTCGTTCGAATATCGGCAGAACTCACTCCTGAACAATACAGAGAAGCTGTAGACTTGGTAAAAATTAACAGGGATGTATTTTCCTTCATACCAGGGAAAACTAGGGTGATTTCCCATGATATCGTCACCAAGCCGGGGATAGTCGTTAAGACCTTATAGGATCCCAGAAGCCAGAAGAGGGGCTATTCAGTCAGAGGTAAAGAAGATGCTACAGTTGGGCGTAATTGAGGAGTCCTATAGTCAATGGTCCAGTCCTATTGTCTTGGTACCTAAGCCAGATGGGACAATACGGTTCTGTAATGACTTTAGAAAAGTAAATGAAGTCTCGAAGTTTGATGCCTATCCTATGCCGCGGGTAGACAAATTAATTGAGAGGTTGGCGAGGGCCCGTTTTCTAACCACTTTAGATCTTACAAAGGGTTATTGGCAAATTCCCTTAACAAGTTCAGCAAAAGAGAAAAGAGCCTTCTCCACACCTGATGGTCTTTTCCAGTATACTGTCTTACCCTTTGGCCTTCATGGGGCACCTGCAACCTTCCAAAGGTTGATGAATAAGTTGTTACACCCACACTCGAACTACGCCTGAGCGTACTTAGACGATGTGGTAATTCATAGTCCAGATTGGGACTCACATCTGCAAAAGGTTGAGGCAGTGTTGAGAACCTTTCGGGAGGCGGGTCTTACAGCCAACCCAGCTAAATGTTCAGTCGGCCTAGCAGAAGCAAAATATCTTGGCTATGTTGTGGGAAGGGGGACAGTAAAACCTCAGCTCAATAAAGTTGAAGCCATTGAGAGTTGGCCCCGTCCCCTTAAAGAAAAACAGGTTAGGACATTTCTAGGCATTGTAGGTTACTACAGGCGATTTATTACCCATTTTGCAACCCGGGCTGCACAGCTTTCAGATTTAGTAAAGGCAAAGGCACCTGATGTTGTAAAATGGAACAGTGATGCGGAGACTGCATTTTTAGACCTACGTACAGTTCTCTGTAGTCACCCAGTCTTGGTAGCCCCGGATTTTACGAAGGAGTTTTTTTTGCAAACGGACGCCTCCAAAGTAGGTCTCGGAACAGTACTGTCCCAGTTTGTAGGAGAAGAGGAACACCCGGTCCTCTATTTATGTCGCAAACTGTGTCCCCGCGAACAAAAATATGCCACAGTAGAAAATGAGTGTTTGGCCGTAAAGTGGGCAACAGACACATTGAAGTATTACCTTTTAGGCAGGTCTTTGACGCTCATTACAGATCACGCACCCCTATAGTGGATGCATAGCAACAAAGAAAAGAACTCGAGAGTTACCCATTGGTTTCTGTCATTGCAACCTTTCAACTTCACGGTCCAACATCGGCCAGGCATACTGCACGGTAATGCTGATGCACTCTCTAGGGTGCACAGTCTCGGTGCACGGGCCGCTCCACTCGGTAACGTTATGCTGGGAAGGGGGATATGTGACAGGGTAATTGACTCTGTATATGTTAGCAGGAGATGGCAGTATGCATGCTTTCCAGTAGACGAGGGATTAACCCAGCTTATTAAGCAGTCCACATGTGATTCAAATTAAGCTAGTTCACCTGCTTTAAAACAGGAAGAGGAAATGCCTCTGGGGCAGCAGTCTCTCTCAGGTACAGAGAGAAGACAGAGGAGTGTTGACAGACAGACACAGGCTGCTCAGATTGATCCTGTCCCAAGGGGGAATAAAGCTCCCAGGTAAGGAGCCAACTGCTATTGTTGAACATTGTTGGGCTGGACTAGGTTAGTTAGCCAGCCAGGTACTGTAGATAGGCTGCACTTTTTGTTTAGTCAGTGCCCCGACCGGGGTTATGTTTTTGTTTACGTTTTTAAAGGGACAGAGTACCCATTATTTTAGTTACCCTTTTTGGTCAAATAAATCCACCAGCACTATTTCACCAGAAAAGTCGTGTTGTCTCCTCACTTACCACGGCCATCCTGCCACAATGGACATTGACGTCCTAGTGCCGACTCCTGCACTATGGACGCAGCCTAAGGGGATTGTGGTCATAGACCCTGCTGCATGGGACAATTAGCCTGTCTCCCCAGGGAGTCAGGCCACCACTCACAATCCTCGATAGGTATAAGGGCATCATCAGTCAAAGGGGTAGCGCTACTCCCAACTCTTCAAGGGCCCCACTGGTGCACCAATAGTGGGAGTATACACAGGGTACCCTTGGGTGGGCGTAAATGTTCACTGGGAGTCCAGGTCTGGGGAAAAAGGGATTTTATTACTATGTAGAGGAGCAACTGTAATGTTCATGTTAATGTTCTATTGGGTATATACTATGCTTATCTTATTTATTGAAACACAGATGAAATGGGGGAGCACAGTATGCAATGTAGATGGCAGGTATTAATTCTTCCTAGCTGGTAACCAGTGGGATGAAATCACCCAGGTGGATTCTCCAGCTGGAGGATTGTCGGGAGCTGACAGGGAACTTGGTTCAAAGGGAAAAATGCATATAGATATAAATATATATATATATTATTCACTTACACGGCCTTGTGTAAGTGCTGGTACATCAAGGTGTCTTTTCTTCTGGCTCTTCCTTCTGGTGTGGTTTACTTCTTTGCTTGCAGTCGTCTCACATTGGGTTGAGGATGTTTCCCTGCTTCTCACTTCAGACTTTACTTCTTTCTTCTAGAGGTCTCCCTACGGACTAATGTGAGTAGCCTCCCATATGGGTATCTCTTGCTCCTTGTATCTCCTCTTCTATATCTGTTATAATAAGATATTTAGAACTCCCGGATGGGAGTTTAAAACGCTGATTTCTCCCTCGAAGAGACAGATAAGGGTTAATATAAAATACACTTTGTAATCACCTCAAATAGGGTGGAAAAAAAGGGGGGATGGTGTATGATGTATTGAAAATAGGTAATTGAATCAAATACTCACACGGACCAGTGTGAGTGCACACTGGTAGAGGTATCTTTAACTTCTCTATCGTTGGTGGCTGCAGTACTTGGGTCTTCTCTGAGACTTGATACTGTGCAGGGAAGGCACTGTTCCTCTGTGCAGGGATTTGTGGAAAAGGCAGAGGTTTGCACTCTCTGCATTGAGCTGTGATCTGTCCTCTCCCTGCTGCAGTCTCAGGTTCAAATTCCAGGAAGTGGAGACCATGGCTAGGAATCCCTGCACAGAGGAACAGTGCCTTCCCTGCACAGTATCCAGTCTCAGAGAAGACCCAAGTACTGCAGCCACCAACCAGAGAAGTTAAAGATACCTCTACCAGTGGGCACTCACACTGGTCCGTGTGAGTATTTGATTCAATTATCTATTTTCAATACATCATACACCACCCCCCCCTTTTTTTCCACCCTATTTGAGGTGATAACAAAGTGTATTTTATATTAACCCTTATCTGTCTCTTCGAGGGAGAAATCAGCGTTTTAGACTCCCATCCGGGAGTTCTAAATATTTTATTATAACAGATATAGAAGAGGAGATACAAGGAGCAAGAGATACCCATATGGTCACATTAGTCCGTAGGGAGACCTCTAGAAGAAAGAAGTAAAGCCTGAAGTGAGAAGCAGGGAAACATCCTCAACCCAATGTGAGACGACTGCAAGCAAAGAAGTAAACCACACCAGAAGGAAGAGCCAGAAGAAAAGACACCTTGATGTACCAGCACTTACACAAGGCTGTGTAAGTGAATAATATATATATATTTTTATATTTATATGCATTTTTCCCTTTGAACCAAGTTCACCGTCAGCTATCCACAATCCTCCAGCTGGAGAATCCACCTGGGTGATTTAATCCCACTGGTTATCAGATAGGAGGAATTAATACCTGCCATCTACATTGCATTATCCCTCATACTGTGCTCCCCCATTTCTTCTGTGTTTCATTGCCATCAAGGGTCCTGGATAGATCCTGTTGGGGTCAGAGTCACAGGAGGCATCATAAGAGGATACGCACCCCAACAAGGCTGTATTATATTTTTTATTTATTCACTTATTCACACCTACACTGCACAGAGATAGCGCCCGGTACTTTTTATCTTATCTTATTTATTGTTGGTAAAGTCATATGTTGTTTACTCCATCTCCAATTGTGTGTTTATTGTGTTAGTATCAAGTTTTTCCTGGGAGGGATTATCCCTGCTTTTAGACAGGGCCCCTGTCAGGTGGGGTCACCGCCAAACCCGTTAACCCCAGTTTCTCATTCCGCCACATGGGAATACACGGGAAAAGGGGGCTACATTTAGAACTAGGGTATACCTTCTCTGGAGTCCTGTTTCTTCTAACCTCCCAATAATCTGGTATTCTCTGGAACCATTCGTTTTGACTAACCCATTGGGGCAATGTTTGCTTGCGCCTAGACTGGTTTCATCTTCCAGTGTCTTTGAATTCCTGTAGGACTCTCTATGACCTGGAAGCAAAAACAAAGCAACCGATGAAGAAGTAAACCAGAAAGATAACTAGGGACTTGGCTTTGTATACAATGGGACCCTAGCTCTTCACACCTTTTGCTGAGATAGCTACAGAGAGAAGTAAGGCCCATGCACACAACCAATTAGTAACCAGTATTCTTAGTAACCACAGGGAGACGGGTTACACAACTGATGAATTTCACATGAAAAGATTAATATTGAACATCCAAGCTATATGTTACGCCGGAGTAGCTCGCAGACCAGACCTGTCCCTAGAACTGAGGTGGCAGGTATGAATACACACACCGACAGAGCGAGGGACGTGTCCGGGTTGTGGTATTAGATGGTGCCAGGCCAGATGGGGTGTATTGCGTGAATACTTGCCGGTACCGTTTTCCCAGAAGAATGTTCGTTGCCGAGATCAGGGGTAGGAGACATATGGAAGGATCGAGATGAGTGCCGTGGTCGAAGGGAGCCAGAAGGTACGTAAACAGGAACAATCCGAAGTCGAGAGCCAAAGGGGGTAGTCTGCCAAGCCGTGTCAAAACCGAGAGAAACAAAGAACAAGCACTGTGAAACACCCATACAAAAACTATGACGATGTTTCTTGACGAGAGCCATACTAAATCCCCTGGCTTGTAGTTGGGTGCCGGCCGACGGTGGCGATTGGCCTGAAGTCTAGCAGTATCGGCGGCCTTGTGGAGAGACTTTTGTACCTTGGACCAAATGTCTTGGAGAGTGAAAATCCGTTCGTCAAACGCCGGTACCCCAGAAGCCAGATTGGAAATGGGTAGGCAGGGAGGGTGAAACCCATAATTGACAAAAAATGGAGATTCTCGGGTGGATTCACTTCGGGCCGCATTAACTGCGTACTCTGCCCACGGGAGGAGTTGGGAGCAATCGTCCTGGGAATCGGAGATGAAACATCTGAGGTATTTCTCCAGCGACTGGTTAGTTCTCTCTGTCTGTCCATTGCACTGGGGGGTGGTATGCAGAGGAGAAGGAAGAGACAATTCCCAGTCTTTTAGTGAAGGTCCTCCAGAACTTGGAGACGAACTGGGATCCTCTGTCAGAGACAATGGAAGACGGAATGCCATGGATCCTAAAGATATGCTCGAAGAAAATGTCTGCTAGGGCGGGAGAGGAGGGCAGTCCCTTGAGGGGGATGAAGTGGGCCATCTTCGAAAACCTGTCTACGACAACTAAAATGGTGTTGAAGCCCCAAGACCTAGGGAGGTCGACTATGAAATCCATGGAGATATGGGACCATGGACGAGCAGGCACTGGCAATGGGAGGAGAAGTCCCTGAGGTCTCTGTGGAAGTGTCTTGTTATGGGCGCATACAGGACAAGCGCGAGTGTATTCCGCAATGTCTTTAGACATACTGGGCCACCAAAAGTTCAGACGAATTAAGTCTAACATCCTTCTGAAGCCCGGGTGACCTGCGGTTTTTAGAAGAGTGTCCCCAATCTAGGACCTCTGGAATGAATCTGGGCGAGACGAAGAGCCTGTTAGAGGGGATCGCCGTGTTTGAAGGGATCTGTTGCTGGTCCCTTTTGATCTTGTCTAGCAATTTGAAGGTGGAAGTAGCCAAAATTCTTTCGGGAGGTAGGATAGGTTCCAAAGTTGCCTCAGGCCTGTCTTCCGAGGAGTATTGTCTGGACAACGCATCTGCCTTCACGTTCTTCGTTCCCGGGATATAGGATAGGTGATAGTTGAAGCGAGAGAAAAAGAGTGCCCAGCGTACTTGTCGAGGACCGAGGCGACGTGCTCCTTCGATATAAAGTAAATTTTTGTGGTCCATTAAAATAGAAAATGGCTCCCTTGACCCTTCCAACAGATGTCTCCACTCTTATAGTGCCATTTTAACGGCCAATAGCTCTCTGTTGCCAACATCGTAATTCCTCTCGGCGGAGGAGAATTTCTTGGAGAAATACACACAAGGGTGAAGTTTATCCTGGGGCGAGTACCTCTGTGATAGTACAGCCCCTGCACCGCAGTCCGATGCATCAACTTCTATTACAAAGGGAAGATCCGTGTTGGGGTGGCGCAGGATCGGTGCCGTGACGAATGCCTCTTTAAGGGCCTAGAAGGCGGAGATAGCTTCGGCGGACCAGGCAGAAGGGTCAGCCCCTTTCCTAGTCAACGCCGTGATGGGGGCGACTAGAGTGGAGAAATTGCGAATGAACTTCCGATAGTAGTTCGCAAATCCTAAAAAGCGCTGGATAGCCTTGAGAGTTTCTGGTCTGGGCCATTTCGTAACTGCCTGGAGTTTATCTGGATCCATCAAAAAGCCTTCATCCGAAATAATGTAGCCCAGAAATTGGGTAGAGCGTTGATGGAAGGTACACTTCTCTAGTTTGGCGTACAGGTGATGTTTGAGTAGACGTGAGAGGACGTACGAGGTGTGACGAATGTGATCCTGGAGATTCTTGGAGAAGATCAAAATGTCATCTAAATAAACAATAACAAAGATGTTGAGCACCTCACGAAATACGTCATAAATAAAGTCCTGAAAGACAGCCGGGGCGTTACATAAACCAAAAGGCATGACGAGGTACTCATAATGCCCACAGCGGGTGTTGAAGGCCATCTTCCACTCGTCGCCCTGCCTGATGCGGACCAAGTTGTAAGCCCCACGGAGATCCAATTTGGAAAATATCTTAGCCCCACACAGTTTATCGAAGAGTTCCTTGATCAAGGGGAGAGGATAGCGGTTCTTGAATCCTTTCTCAAGATTCTCCTTTATGTAGTCTTCCATGGCTTGAGACTCAGGTATCGACAATGGGTAAGTCTTGGACTTGGGCAAGGTGTATCCTGGGACCAAATCGATGGGGCAATCGTAGGACCGATGAGGGGGCAATTGTTCTGAGCGGACCTTGTTAAAGACCTCGCGGAAAGGGTGGTACACAGGGGGAAGAATGGAGTCCTGAATCATTGTGTTAGTCAAGAGTTTGGGAGACTTCCCTGACCTCGGTTTCCAGGTGATGGGGGTAGGTGAGACCCAGTCAATTGGAGGTTTGTTCTTCTGCAACCAAGGTAGGCTGAGGGTTACCGGCGTACCTGGGGCATGGATGGCGTCAAGGACCAGGGTCTCGCTGTGGGAGTAGGTAGATAGGAGAGGTACGGTCTGTAGTGAGATAACGGCTGGAGATAGCGAACGACCATCAATCCCAACCAAGGCAATAGGTTGGGCCTTCTTCACCAAAGGTATCCGGTCCTGTTTGGCAAAATCGAGGTCTACAAAGTTTCCTCCAGCACCGGAGTCGATAAAGGCAGCAGTAGATGTGCGAAACTCAGCGCCTGCGAGAGCAATAGGAATCGTAACTTTCTTAGGCAGTGCCTCCTTGGGGAGGGGACGAGAAGAGATAACACCCAGTGAGAGCCCCTCCATACTCACTGAGTGTTCCCACTTCCCGGACGCAAAGGGCATGCACGGACCAGATGTTCAGGGGATCCACAGTAGAAACAGAGTCCGCCGGTGTACCGGTGTTGTCGTAGTGGATTCCGGATTTGTTGCACCCCTAATTGCATTGGCTCGGGAGGCTCCAGTGCCAGCTGCTGCGAAGGAAGCGGTCTAGGAACCAGAGGAGAGTTGGGGAAGGGTGCTTGGAAGGTTAGTGGCTGGGCATGCTGACGCTCCAAGCGTCGTACCTGGATGCGTTGATCAATGCGTACGGCCAAGTCGATGAGCGCCTCCAATTGGTCTGGCCTGGGTTGCCGAGCAAGCACGTCCTTGATGGACTCCGAGAGACCTTGCCAGAAGACGGAAACGAGCGGCTCTTGTCCCCAGTTCGTCTCGGCGGCGAGCGTGCGAAATTCCACCACATACTGTGTCACCGATCTTCACCCCTGAGTTATCTGGAGGAGGGAAACAGACGCCATCTCCCGGCATGCAGGGGAATCAAAGACTTGTCGGAACTCACCCTTGAAGGCTAGGTAGTCTTGTGTCAGGTCCGGGCACAACTCCCAGACTGGCGAGGCCCATGCCAGCGCGCTGCCCGTCAGTAGTTTGTACACGTAGGCTACCTTCTTCTGGCCGGTGTCGTACTGAAGGGGTGCCATTTCAAATTGAATCTCGCACTGGTTAAGGAAACCTTTGCACTCCTGCGGGTTGCCAGCGTACGGCTTGGGTGGCGGTATCTTCACGTCCTGACTGCTGGGTCTGACTGGTTCTGCAGCCTGTGGAGGAGAAAGAGGAACAGGTGCTTTGGTACCAGAGCCGAAAGTTTGGCCATTTGGCGTGTTAGGGCCACAATCTGATCAGTCATGGCCTGGTTTTGCTTTATCAGCGTAGAGATTGCTTGCCTCAGTTCGGCCTGGTCTGCGTCTTGTGGGCACGTCATAATGTTACGCCGGAGTAGCCTGCAGACCAGACCTGTCCCTAGAACTGAGGTGGCAGGTATGAATACACACACCGACAGAGCGAGGGACGTGTCCGGTTGTGGTATTAGATGGTGCCAGGCCAGATGGGGTGTATTGCGTGAATACTTGCCGGTACCGTTTTCCCAGAAGAATGGTCATTGCCGTTGCCGAGATCAGGGGTATGGAGGGATCGAGATGAGTGTCGTGGTCGAAGGGAGCCAGAAGGTACGTAAACAGGAACAATCCGAAGTCGAGAGCCAAAGGGGGTAGTCTGCCAAGCCGCGTCAAAACCGAGAGAAACAAAGAACAAGCACTGTGAAACACCCTTACAAAAACTATGACGAGCAAGGAAGCACAGAACAGAGAGGGTATATAAAGCTGGAACAGCCAACCAGGAGAGGGGGCGTGCCTGGAGGAGCCCAGGGAGCTTCAGTGCATTGGCTGCTGTTCTTAGAGCTCAGGTGACACTCAGCAAGAGCCAGATTGTAACCGTGCGGTGTTTGGGGGCGGAGCCTGAGTGGGGATAAGTTCAAGGGCTTTTGTGTGTGCACTGTAAGTCCGACGTGTGCATGAGAGGAAGCAACGTGGGGTGCGCACGTGCACGCAGGGCGGCGATTCCGCGCCGACGGCTGCGGCGCAGAGCGTGGAGGAAGAACTTCGTGGAGCGTCCCACCATGCCGAGGGGTAAGTGATGAAGCTGAAAGGGGCTTGCGTGGTTGTAGTGGAAGGGTCTGAGCAGTGTAAGGAGAGAGCCATGAGCTCCGCCTGAGGCGCTGTGTGCTCACATTCCTAACACTATAGAAACAAACCGAGCCTGAAGCTACAACGCTACATAATAATTCAAGTTTGTAGAGTTTCATTAACCCCATTGCTGCCTGATGGGCCTGCAACACATTGCATTTGTGCGTCTACGACAGATGGACAAAACGTTTCACTCCCAGTGAAACACTTCATGCAGCTCGAGGAGTAAAAAAAACAACATTATTTATTTATGTCAACATGGTAGAAATTAGTTATTGTAAAAGGTGTAAACATAGTCAGCATATTTTGAAGGAACACTACAGTCAGCGTGTTTAGAAGTAATACATTTACCCTGAAGCAAACATTCATGCCTGTGTGTCATTACAATTAATGTTAGAGTGTGTGGTTCAATGAATCGATAAGGGAACAGATGGACTGCACAAAGGTGGCCCTCGTCTCATGAGAGGACAGCACAATCTGTGTATGTCCTTGTTTGCAATAATAAAGATTTCTAACATGTCATTGTGAATATACATTTTTATCATTTAGAAAACATGCGTGTAGTTACTTGCCCTGGTTAAAGATCATTTGCCATACACACAAAATAAGTCATGTTTACTTATGTTATTCGTGTTATTGGTAAACCACCCCATGATACCCTATTTCTGATAACAAACATATAAAACTAATATTTACGAGGGTGCACAAAAGATAACCACCATTACGCTGTAGTATTCGAGCTTCTGAGGCGAGCGCTCTCAAGCTCTCAAACTTCTTTCAAAGTGTTTTTCAACTTGAAAAACAAACAGCATAACATGCTGTTAAACTAACACATATATAAGTAATGATTACAAAGTGTGTAATTCACTATACTGATTCATTTTCTATGGTGTAATGGGAAGTATTACCCAGGGATTGTATTTTTTATTAAAGGCCAAGATTGTAGAATGTTCTAATGGCTAATACAGCAACTGTTTTTTTACATGGTTTCTACGGAAATGCAAGCCACACAGTTAGAGTTAGGAGTTGGCAGCTACTAACACATTCTGGTCAGAATGAGGACTTATGTAGATATACTGTGGGTTTGTAATAAACTCTTTCAATGTATATACTTGTAGCCAGGTCACCCTTTGCCCCCTGCGACCCCCTCGGGAGCCTCCGTGGGCACAAGCGATGCCGGGTACTGCCGGAGGCCAGCGGCAGACCCGACGGCCATCCCAAGGGTGGGGGCCGTTGCAGGGAGCGGTGCGCTGTCTCCGCGAGCAGGCCGGTTGCCGGGGACGCGATCGGGCCGTTGCTAAGGCCGCGGTCACGTCTCTAAGGTCCCGGTGGCCGGCGAGGAGAGCGCCGCCATTACGCAACCACTCGCGCATGCGCAGTGATCGCGCGAGTGTAGGAGTAAGCCGACAGAGTCGCGCATGCGCAGTACAGCAGCCAGAGGCAGGGAAAGTCGCGCGAGGGCCAGAACAGAGTAGGGAAAGGTTGAGGAAGCCCCAGTTAGCTCGCGCCTGCGCAGGAAAGGCGCGCACGCGGCCCCAATGCCAGGATAGGCTCTATGGGACTACAACTCCCATGGAGCATAGCGAGGGAGGCACCAGGTGCCTCATAGGAGCCAATAAGGCTGCAGGACTGCCCTGGAGGAAAGGATACATTTCGCGGGCTTGCACCACGCTAGTCAGTCAGCGGAGGGACCCTGTGAAGGAAGGAGGTAGGGTACAGGAGAGAGGGACTCCCCTGTATTAGGCCAGCACCCCCTTGGTCCAGGATAGCTCAGCTCCCCAGTAAGGTGAGTGTTGCCAGGGGCAGCCCTCAGCTAGGGACGCTGCCCTTAGTGTTGTTAGAGTGCTGCCTTGTCAGGGTCACAGCGAGCAGTGCTGTGAGGTCTGATAGGCAGGCACCTTGTTGCGCAGCACGTTGGCTGCAGCCTCCAGTGAGTTACAGCTTGCTGCGGTAGGCGCTGGGACTAGTCAGAGAGTAGTGGGTCTGGAGAAGGGCTATAGCTGTTCTAGTCACCTTGAGGTAGCGCTAGGGGTAGGATGCCTGAAGGGATAGCCTGTTAACGAGGTCAGGAATTCTGGAGAGGATCTGCACTAGGCTAGACAACAGTAGGTAGACGCCCAAGTACTGCATGGAAGAGTACTCTAGTCCATTCCAGATCACTTACCGAAGGGACTTGGGTAGTTGGGGGAATGGGACAGGTCATTACCCCTGCAGGCCCTAGGAGTTCCCCGAGCCACTACAGGTTGCTGTACTACAGGGACAGGCCCTAGGTTAGGGTTCCTGTCACGTTAGTACCATTTATATAGATAGGGACACAGCGGCTGCTGCTGTTCCTGTGGAAGCGGTTGGACCCACGTTGGGGTCCACAGAGACGATTCCAGAGTGGGACCGCCCTAGCGGTCCGCACGTGCAAGGAGTTCGGTTGGAGGATCAGACGGACTCATCACACGTCTGACCCTTTGAGAAGTTTGTTGCTGACCCGAGCACCGGAGTGCTCGGCAGGTATTATACCATCACATGTGCACCAACAGGCCTAGAGGTTCTTAGTGACTGCGCAGTCACCCATTGACTATCTCTGTAGGAGTACGGGACATTGGGTGGGGTTCTTGGGACACTGGGTGGGATCACCTAGTGTTTGGGAATCGTCCTGCGAGACGTCACTGTTAGTGTCTCACCGTGAGAGAGACACAGGTTATCATTATTATTCGTTAGTAAAGTCCTTAGTTATATAATCACTGTGTGTGTGGTTTCTGATTGGGTTCCTATGTAGGGTCATTCTACACTTCCATAGAATCCTACACAGGTGGAGGCGCTGAAGAAGATCCGTTCCAGAGGATTCACCCCAGGCTCTCATTAGCGGAGGCTCAGACTTCCTGTGAGCCTGCAGGTATACGCACCACACCGGTAACACCGCATGTTCTACTCACCCACACTATATATGCGATTGGGTGGGGTGGAATACCCGTTACATACTATATACAGCTTTGGAGATTTTTAGTCTAGATTTAAAAATAACTAAAGCACAAGCAATGCAAACAGCTATCATTTCAATTCTTGGTGACTGCTTCCTGATGATGGCAATTCATTCTGAATGTGTTTAGAAAGGATGGGGGAATCCAAGCAGGCTCCTGTAAAACAACATTACATACACTTTTGCTCTGTTGATTCAATTTAGGATGCATGTCTACAACTAATTTTCCTTGGCACTGTTGCCCCAAGGGAAGGATTCAACAGACATATAAACAGGCATCATGCCAGTACCATGTGGGGAGAAGTGATTTCAAACAAGAGATCTTGCATGGGTGTTGCACATGGAAATGCCAGAATGATGAATAGCAATCCACTCAGATATGACACTTCTGGGGAAAAAAAGGGTTTTGTTGTTGCCAATCTAAATGAGGATTACATTCTTATATAAAATGAAAATACATTGTACGTATGTTTTATTTGAAGACACAGTACAAATAGCCGAAAATGAACATAACAAAAAAATAGTCACAAATATAATAAAGATAAAATATCAGCAATAGAATATAAGTAAACTAACTCTGAAAATACGAAAAGGAATAGAAACAGTTACTTATAAAAAAACAGTTTTTTTATTGTGAGGGAACTCCAGCATTTCTCTTGAAGTGAAACGTCTTTCCTGGCGCCTACAGTGTTTTTATGTGTATAAATATTTGCGTTGTAACGAAAAACAGTAAAACGAGTGACGTCACGGTACTAATAGGTACGCACCGTTGATTGCGCCCGTTGAGCGTTGCCGTCGCTCTCGCACCCATCGTGCTCGCACCCGTCGCACGTTGCTCGCGCATGCACAAAAAAACACACATGCGCAGTGGTGACTGGACTCTCTCGCACATGCGTAGTGGCAGACGGAGTCTGGCGCAGTGGCGACCGGTCTATGATGCACATGCCCAGTGGTGGTCGGGCTCGGTGATTGGGAGACAGAGGCACCCAGGCACACACACAGACACACAGGAACACACACACACACACAGAGGCAGGCACACACACACACACACACAAAGGCAGACACACACACAAAGGCAGACACACACACAAAGGCAGACACACACACAAAGGCAGACACACACACAAAGGCAGACACACACGCAGAGGCAGACACAAACAAACACACACACAGAGGCAGGCACACACACCGAGGCAGACACACACACACACACAGAGGCACACACAGACAGAGGCAGACACACACACACACACACACACAGAGGCAGGCACACACACACACACAGAGGCAGACACACACACACACACAGATGCAGACACACACATACAGGGGCAGGCACAAACACACAGAGGCACCAGAGGCACACACACACAGAATAACCAGAAATGCACGCACACACATAGAGACGTACCAACGCGCGCACACACGCACACAGAGACCGTTAGTATAACTATATAAGTGCAAATAGCTAAAACAGAGGTGTTGCAGAGCACGCACGTTCTAAGTTAAACGTCTTTGCGTTTTGAATTGACTGACATTGTGTTTTGAATTTTAATTAAAACTATCACCATCACAAATACAAAATCTGTGACAAAACAGTGAGCAAAGACAAAGAAGTTTTACTTAAAATGCGCCTGCTCACATCCTTTAAACTAATTTAACATATCACATGGTATACTGTAGGAACCAATGGGATTGTCTTCAATTCCATTGGCTGTAATACCATGTGATATGAGGCATGTAGTTTTAAGGATGTGAAGTACCTCCCAATTGGATTGGAGCTGAACCATCTAAACCTAAAATGTGACATCATAGGCCCTATATAAGGCCTGTTCCGTCTCATTTTAGCTCAAGAAGATGACGAGGCAACTTCCGTTGCGGATTTCCTATGGGGCTCTATTGGATTGAAAGATAGAAGATGAATGAAAAGAATAACAGATGAAGATAGAAGGAGAAAGAAGATAGAAGAAAGAAGATTTTTGTACCTGATCCTAATCTTCAAGGAGGATGGAGATGGATTGCTGGTTATGACGTTGCGGTTCGAGAGCTTCCAGATTCGCTGGGATTTGGAGGGTGAAGACTTCTAAAGGTAAGATAAATATATACTTAAATAAAGGACAAAACATAGAACACAGAGAGAGCCCCGTGCTACATCCAATGACACAAATACACAGTAAAGTACCTTTATATATATATATATAATAAAAACATTTGGTCATTTAGTTTGATTCTTTGGCCAAAGCATCTTAAGCTTGCACACCAAATGCCAAGGTAGAACAAGTCTGTGCAAGTCCTAACACTAATCAATTCTTAATAACCTGTATAATACCAGGATGAAAACTTTATAATAAAGCTTTTGTGATTAGCTGCATAGTTCTTAGTTTGATTGAAGCTCTTATTTACCTGTACAATACTAGGAAAAGCAAGGGTCTCCAGAGCAGAACCGCATTCTTTTGAGTTCCATGGACCCCCTGCTTCCCGAGATACAGGCCCCGTTATGTGGTGCCGGTATCTCCTATGCATTTTATTCCCACAGTCACGTGACGGGGGGCATTTAAATGCATATGAGATAAGGCACCCCATAACGGGGCCGGTATCTCGGCAAGCAGGGGGTCCCCTGACCTGAAATCAACGCGGTTCTGCTCCGGAGACCCCCTGCTCATCTACACTAGTATTAAAATGTATATTATAATATTTCGATCGCTGGCGAGATTTGCGCTGGGAGAGGCGGCTCTCTCTGTGCAGCTCTCTCTGCAGCTGAAAGAAATCGCCGGGTGAGCCCTTTTCAGAGAGGCGATCATCACGTCGCCGGCTATTCGCCCGTTTTGGGACTTTTTCTATCACAGGTAATCGAGGCTTTCTGAATACCGTAATAGCAAGGCTCAAAAAACTGGCGGCATCACCGGCCCAGCGTTTTTTTTTTTTTTTAATGAAGGCTTCTAGTATAGGCCCCTAAGGCTGAGTCCATGGTGACTCAGCCCGTGCGGAGGCGCGCTGAGGCTGAGGGAAAGCGGGTGCTTTCCCTGGCCTTGGTTAGCGCGCCGTCCGGGGGCGTGTTGGGGGGCGGGCAAGTGACGTCACGGAGCTGGTTCGCCCTCATTGGGCGAACCGCTCACGTGACCGGCCCTGCGCTCCCTTGAGCACTTGAATTAAAAAAAATTCTAAGACTTACGCTTCCGCACGCTTGCGGAAGCGTAAGCGAGCCCTTGCTAAAGCCGCTCTCATTGCGGCTGCAGGGGCTCACTGCCGAGCAGCAGCGCGCCTCAACACGGGTCAGGAGTCATTTAGTTGTATCTTTTGATCAAAAAATTATTTGTCTGCTAACCTCGTTAAGGGTTGTAAATTTAACCTGATGTGGAATAGAGAGAGAAACTCCTTATTACATTAATATCCTTCTCTCATTATATACTGTAGCATCAACACTAATTAACTATTCAACTCGTGGTGAGACTTATTGACTTACTTGTAACACCTCTTCCTCCGGCCAACATCAGAGGGTCCACGCCACAGTGCACCAATGTCTGCATGGTTGTGTATTAAAGTGCATGTGATGCACAGCGGCTCCTGTTACCTTCTTTCTAATGGGCTGGCATCCATGCAGGCTGGTGCGGTGAGCAATAAGTAGAGGTCGCCAGGAACTTTTCTATAACAACAACTTTTTCTTTAAGGGTGCTCATGCAGCATTCCCCAAAGAGGCACAATTATTTCCCTTGTTGTCACTTTAAGGCACTGCACTTGCCTTTGCGAATATGGCCGCTCGCACCTTCACTGGGTCTCGTTGGCAGGGTGCCCTCATGCTTGAGGAAGCCCACCCTATCCCCCTAGCATAGCTTCTGCTCCCCTCTTTTGAGGACAGCTGGAAACCTATCCCTTCTGGCAGCTATGGGGTCATACTCAAAGGAACCTATCATTACGGAACCTATGATGAAGTGCCTTGCCATCCCCTATTGTGGGTAGGACACGCCTGAGGGCCATATAGAGGGACCCTGAAACTGATTGTGACTTTTCCCTCACTGGAAAATAATGCTGGGGCTTCTTTCCTAGTTACTTACTCTAAACATATTTACAGGTGAGATCCCTCCTCTGGTTGCTCCTGGATGTGAGCATGTGTGTTCTTCTTATTTATAACCTACTCACACTCCCTGTCTCTGAAAACAATAGAATAGGCTGCTGAGTCAACTGGACATGTGATTATTCCAGCACTTTCTAGAATGTATTACGTAAACAGGCCCTTGCTTGGCTATTCTGCAACATTGTAACAAATAATGGTACTGCTCAGAGTTCATTCTTACCTCCCTATTAACCCTTAACTTGAGTAGACTTCCCCAGGGGTGCTTAGGGTTGCCAGGTGTCCAGTATTGAACCAGACTGTCCTATATTTGGACACTCTGTCCAGTAAAAAATGAGAGGTAATACTGGACATGTATGTCTATACTGGTATTACCTCCCTGGACACAGTGACCTGACCTGCTTGGGGGCTCCACAGGATTGTCAGAGCAGTAAGAGAGCAGGGCTGTAGCCAGGGGGCTGGGCAGCTTCCTCCATCTTGATTGGCTGCTGTTGGGAAATGCAGCCAATCAAGAGGAGGTGTCAGAAACCTGGGGGAGGGGCCAAGGAGGGGAGCAAATAGCATGGAGTGGAGAGGTGTGTGCGTGCCTTGAGCGCATCGCACCTTTGGTATCTTTGGAGAAGCCATCTGGCAACCCTAGGGGTGCTACATATTATTATTAGAATCTCTCTCCCCAAATCATAGACAGGAATGCTTCCTGTTCAAATTACTCCCACTCTTGCTGTAAACATGTGTGAAATAGAGTATATTTATTGTACCCTTACGCGAAAAGTGGAAGATAATTATAATAATTGTTTTTTCTTGTATAGCGCTCCCAAAGTACACAGGGATTTTTGCAGGTGCAAGTTCCTACCCAGATGAGCTTACAGTTTTGGTGCCTGCGACGCAGGGAGATAAAGTGACTTGCCCAAGGTAACAAGGAACGGACACCGGGTTTTGAACCAGGCTCCCCTGCTTAAAGTGTCTCAGTGTCATTGTTCTCAGGGTCAGTGTCTTTATGCAATGAGCCCATTATTTGTATATGCATTTTTTATTCCAACATATGTGTAGCCAGGTTCCCCCCTGTCATGGCTGACCCCCTCCTCCCTTTCAGCAGACGCTGTGTGCGAGGGAGTGAGGGGGAGCCGGCGCGCGAAGGAGCAATCCCTGGTAGCTAGGGACGCGAGCGGCGAGCAGGCCGGTTGCCGGGGACGCGATCGGGCCGTCGCTAAGGCCGCGATCGCGTTGCTACCGGCCCGGCGGCTCGGGAAGCAGGGCGCCGCCATGTTAGGGCTGTTGCGCATGCGCAGTGCCCGAACCCAGCGCGGGAGGATCAGATAGCTCGCGCATTCGCGAGTTGAGAATGCCAGCCCCGCAGGGTGCATCGGGGCAGAGACACCTGACGCCAGGGAGCCAATAGGGCTGAGGGATTTGCCTGGGAAGAGATTGCTACATTTCGCGGGGTTTTGCAGCCAGGCAGGCAGTCAGGATCCGGACCAGATAGGGGTAAGAGGTGGATGCAGGGGTCAGTGACCCTCTGCATTAGGCCAGCAGCCCCCAAGGTCCCAGTTAGGTCCTGAGCCATCTAGTAGCTTGTGGAGCTTAGGGATAGGCCCTAGATAGGGACACTGCCCCATTATTGGTTGAATAGACAGGGACACAGTGTTGAAGCCGTGCGGCCCTGTGAGGTGGGTTCTGGGCTCAGGACACCACCAAAGACCCTGCGACAAGGAGTGACATTGTTCGCGCTGGACTTTCAACCCACGCGGTGTGGAGGACCCCGTCGGATCATGCGGATTTATATCGCGGTACCCGTGGCTGGAGCCCGGGCAGGTAACCTGCAACTCATGTGCACCAACCAGGCCTATCACCAAACATAGTGGCTGCGCAGTCACACATACACATGTACAGTGGTATTTGACTTCGGGAGCACGAGACATTTGGGTGGGGGTTACTGGACACAGGGTGGGGTTACATTGTGGGTGGTTAGCGTCCGCCGTGACGCCTAGAGGTGTTAGCGTCCGCCGTGACGCCCAGAGGTGGTAGCGTCCGCCGTGACGCCTAGTGTGGTTAGTGTCCGCCGTGACACCCAGTGTGGTTAGCGCCCGCCGTGGCGCATGATGAGGTTATGCTGTTATGATGTTATGATGTTATTACGTGATATGTGTGTTTCCATGCAGTAAAGCCCGTCCTGTTTTATATTCGGTAGCGTTGTGTGGTTGTTTCCTGTGAGGGCCTCCTCCCACTCCATTGGGATCCCTCCCAGGTGGAGGCGTTGCACCTAGAGATGTATGATATGTATGTACCCCAGGTTCCCCAAGCGGAGGCTTAGGCTCCTGAGAGCCACACAGGTTGCACAGCAAGTAGTAGCGGCGGTATTCATAGGGAACACCCGTTACATTTGGAGGCGCTGATGAGATTCAGACCTGGGGTGCCCGAACTCAGTAAAAATGTCGTTAGGTTACACGTTACCTTCCCGCCAAGAGGTGTACACGTGGGCGGTAAAAAGACAATTTCCGCCCTCACAAACCCTTGCTGTAGGACAAGTTCCCGCCAATGCCTCATCCTATGAACTATGTTTAATCCTAATGCAGTACCCAGGCTTAGAAGATGCCAGAATTTTGGGTCGCCGCTCCGACCCAGACGGGTCATGGTGCACCGTATTAATCACTGGGGGATGTGAATTGTCGCCACAGAAAGGCCCATCCAACTTGCGTTTCCACGGGGCCCTCAGCTCAGGGTGTCCTGTTATATATCCTGAAATGCCGATAAAACCCGAACCCTGTAGCCCCAGTACAGACCTGCTAGAGACTAGTATGCGCATGTCCCTGTCCCCACCAGAAAGTGTATGCGGGGATGAGGCCAGTGTATTATCCTGTGCTAATTGTCGCTCAAGCAGACGGAGCTCCAGCCCCAGTAGAATGGGAGAAATCCAATTACTAGCCCAGGCCATCCAACAACTGGGTAGGCCCAAGCACGAATCCCCTTCCCCTCAGCCATACCGCAAGTTAAAGCTCTTTTCAGGGGTAAACCCTACTCCCACTGGTGAAGAGGCTTTTGATGTTTGGAAGGAATATGCTTCACAGGTACTGGAAGAGTGGACCTGTCCTGATGAGGTGAAAAGACAACGAATCATGGAGTGCCTGCGCCCGCCTGCGTCCACTACCATCAAGATGTATAAAGATCAGCATACTGAGGTTACCGCACATCAGATGATGGAGTCGCTTACCCGGGCATATGGTAAGGAAGATGATGTGAGCGAGTTATGGACTAAGTATTACAATCTCCGCCAGAAAGAGGGGGAAGACCTATCCGAGTTCATACAACGGATCCAATTGCTCTTGTGGGAGCTACGTTCCCGCCAAGTCATCAAGGCCTCAGAAGTAAATGAGTATAGGCGCACTCAATTCCTGCGGGGAGCCATACCCACGCACCATATCGTGGTAATGATCAGATGCACGCTACAGAAGGGGGACCCCCCTACTCTAGAAGACCTACTGGATGAGGTGAAGGGTCATGAGGCCTATACTAGGTTGCATACGCCCAAGAAGGCCAAAGACCCTCGCAAGGATGAGACCAAGGAAGCAACAGTGCCCAAAGCAAAGGGAAGCAAGAGCGGTAAGGATACGGCCACCCCGGAGGTGCCTAGGTCCGCTCCCAGGTCACTTGACGGTCCGGGTCCCCGCCCAGACTTCCGTTGCTTCAACTGTGGCGAGCAGGGCCATGTTGCAAGGAACTGTTCGAACCCCACTAAGGCCCAGACCTACACCGTGACCGTGCGGAAGGCAATCTCGTCCCTATGAACCGTACCCGAGGATGTTGCCGAGGAGTCGGGGAGGCCTTCCACGGAGGAGACGCCCCCGGCTGATGCTTACTGCCGAGTAGGGCCCACCGCTGTAATAAGAGTCGTCGTGGAGGGGATATACTCTTCAGCACTTCTGGACACTGGATCACAAGTGACCATCATCTACCGTCCATTCTATGACCAGCACCTCAGCCATCTTCCCTTGCAGTCAGCCGAAAAGATGAAGTTATGGGGACTGAGTAAAGATGATTATCCCATAGACGGAATAGTGGCGGTCAAGCTGGATATCTTGCAGTTGAACACTAACAAGTCGCATCCCATGCTGGTGGAAGCTTTGGTCTGTCCGGAGGCTTGAGAACATCCCAGTGCCCCCATCATACTAGGCACGAATGCAGATATTGTGAGGTCGGTGATTCGCTCATTCCTACAAGAAGCCGGCGAGCTACCGTTGTCATCCCTGAATATAGCCCCTGGCCTGCGGGAAGAATGCTATAGGGTGGCGTATGAGGAAGAGTATGGTGAAATCTTTAATCAAGAGCGAGGGTTATTGCAGATTCCACCAGGGGGTGTGAGGCACGTGACAGCGCTGATCAAGTACCCCAGTCGGCACGAACACGACCGATACTTCTCGCTGGAGACCCTCCCCGAGTCTGAGAATCAGTGGGGATACCGAATGATACCTGAAGTACGGGATTGGCCATCTACTGTCCCCAGGAAGATTACCGTGTCTATCCAGAACATGTCTCTCCATACCGTGCCGCTGGAAGTAGGACAAAGGTTGGGTAGAATTTATCCTGTGGATCCTGTAGACGACCCAGTGACCGTTCACACTGCCCGTGTGGGAGAAGAGGCCGAGGCACTACAATTCGACTTCGGAGAGTCTCCTCTGGAGGAAGCATGGAAAGAGAAGCTACGTGCTCAGTTGAGAGAGAGACGAGATGTGTTCTCTACTAGTGAGATGGACGTGGGATGCAGCAGAAGCGCTCAGCACACGATTCGTCTGAATGATGACACGCCATTTAGGGAAAGGTCGCGCCGCTTAGCTCCCAGAGATGTGGAGGATGTGCGGGGTGTCCTGAATGAGATGGAAACGGCCGGCATAGTGACCGGATCTCGGAGTCCCTATGCCTCACCGATTGTGGTGGTACGAAAGAAGAATGGGTCTGTTCGATTGTGCGTGGACTACAGAACATTGAACAGACGTACTGTGCCTGACCAATACACGCTACCCCGAATAGAGGAGATCCTCAGCGCACTGTCCGGAAGCCAGTGGTTTAGCGTGTTGGACCTTCTATCTGGGTATTACCAGGTTCCGATGAGCCCCACTGATCAAGAGAAGACGGCGTTCGTCTGTCCTCTGGGATTTTATCAGTTCACTCGGATGCCCCAAAGTATCTGTGGCGCTCCAGCCACTTTCCAACGGCTTATGGAAAAGACGATTGGAGATATGTGTCCGCGTGAGTGTTTGGTCTACCTAGACGACATAATTGTGTTCGGAGCCACCCTTGAAGAACACGAGACTAGGCTGATGAAAGTGTTGGATCGCTTAGGGAAAGAAGGCCTGAAGCTCTCCTTGGATAAGTGCCGCTTCTGTCGAACATCGGTCACTTATGTGGGTCATATCGTGTCTGCAGACGGAGTGGCCACCGACCCGGCCAAGGTGGAGGCGGTGGTGAATTGGCCAAGACCTGAGAATGTAATGGAGCTGAGGTCATTTCTCGGGTTCTGTGGATACTATAGATGATTCGTGGACGGATACTCCAAGAAGGCAGCTGTGCTGAATGATTTGCTGAAGGTCTATCCAGAGGAACCCAAGCAGAAGAGGACCCCCCAAGGACCCCCTTCGGGGATCGGTGGACGCCCGCTTGTGAAGAAGCATTTAAGAGGCTGAAGAATAGTTTAACAGAGGCTCCCGTTCTAGCCTATGCTGACCCGGAGAAGCCTTACATTCTGCACGTGGATGCCAGCCTCAACGGATTGGGAGCTGTGCTACACCAGAAGTACCCCACTGGACGTCGTCCTGTGGCATATGCAAGTAGAAGTTTGACTCCCAGTGAAAAGAATTATCCAGTTAACAAATTGGAGTTCCTCGCCCTCAAATGGGCCATATCTGACAAACTACATGATTACCTATATGGGGTCACCTTCGAGGTCCGAACAGACAACAATCCGCTGACCTATGTACAAACCACGGCCAAGTTAGATGCGACCGGTCACAGATGGTTGGCCACCCTTGCCAATTACCAGTTTTCTATGAAATATAAGCCTGGACCTCTCAATATAGGAGCCGATGCTCTATCTAGGAGATCGGGGCTGGGCAAGACCGCCGACGATGGCCCGTGGGAAGAAATTCCAGGACCAGGAATGAGAGCTATGTGTTCCACTGCTGCTATTGTAAACGACCGAGTGGCATTCTCCGAGCTACGAGTAGTGGATTCTTTAGGGTGTCGACCTCAAGCCCTTCCAGAAGCTTACTGCCACCCCGATGGCATGGGTCTAACACAAGACGTTATCTTCACGGTGAAGGAACTGGTACTAGCACAGACACATGATCCTGCGGCTAAGGCGGTCCGAGAGGCCCTACACAAAAATGACTCTTCACTGGTGAAACGGGCTCCTCGCGAGGATGTGAGTCTTCTCATGAGAGAATGGGATAAGTTTGAGATGAATAACGGCCTACTCTATAGGGTTGTTCAATTCCACAATCATCCTGACCGTCGACAACTATTTCTACCTCGGCGTATGCAAGGCCTCGTTTTAAGATCACTACATGATGATCATGGACATTTGGGGGTGGATAAGACCTTGGGTTTAGTGCGAGACCGGTTCTTCTGGCCTAGAATGCGGGAGTCAATTGAACAACACTGCAGAAAATGTCTACGGTGCATTCATAGGAAGACCCTTCCCACTCGGGCTGCTCCAATGGGCCATCTCAAAAGTGCTGGGCCTATGGATTTAGTTTGTATGGACTTTTTGTGCATAGAGCCAGACTCAAAGGGTATAGGAAATGTGCTAGTAGTGACAGATCACTACACTCGATACGCTCAAGCCTTCCCCACGAAGGACCAGAAGGCTACCACAGTGGCTAAAGTACTGTGGGAGAAGTATTTTGTGCATTATGGTCTGCCCAGCAGGATGCACTCTGACCAGGGACGGGATTTTGAGAGCAAGCTGATCAAAGAGTTGCTAACACTGTTGAACATTCAAAAGTCCAGGACTACTCCCTACCACCCAGAGGGAGATGCGCTCCCTGAAAGATTTAATCGGACATTGCTGGACATGCTAGGCACTCTGAAAAATTCCCAAAAAGGAGAATGGAGTAAACATGTTGAGGCCTTGGTGCATGCCTACAATTGCACTAGGCACGAGTCCACCGGGTACACCCCATACTTCATGATGTTCGGGAGAGAAGCCAGACTGCCAATCGACATCCGCCTACGGGTATCTACCGACGGGATACCCAACATGGCTCATTATCGATATGTGCAGAGACTCCAGGACAGTCTGTACCGTGCCTATCAGTTAGCCGAAAGAGCCACCGCTCGACTGAATGCCAATAATAAAAGACGGTACGACCACAAAGTACGCTATAGAGCGCTCCAACCGGGAGACGCAGTTCTCCTACGCAACTTAGGGATTCCAGGCAAGCACAAGTTAGCTGATCGCTGGAGAGAGGGGCCTTTTCAAGTAGAGTCCCAAATGCCGGGCCTCCCTGTTTATCGCATACGTGACGTGAATGGCAGGGTAAAAGTCTGGCACCGAAACCACTTGTTACCTATCTCCCAACTGGGAGAAAGTGAACCCGAAACAGAAACAGTAATGAACGACAGTGAGCCTGAAGAGTCTATTGAGAAACCAGGGCCCACAGATGAGACAATTCAGGATCCTTTGGAGGGAACATCCAACAGAGACTGGTGGGCACCTCCCGAAGGAGCAACAAGTAAGGGGCCGGCTGACAAAGTACCTTCATCAGAATTTTCACCAAGTAATCAATCATTAGATCCTACCACTCCGAGTTTTGTGCCTCAAAGAGACAATGTTCAGTTGCAAAGGGACTTTCCCCAAACTGGTTCACCCTCTGCCAGAGAGTCTAGGCCTCAAGCCTACGATGGTCTATCTCAAGAGGAAGAAATGGAGACTGAGACTCGCAGGAGTCAGCGAGTGAGACGCCCTCCCACTAGAGTGGCTTATGATTCATTAGGGGCACCTCACTATGAGTCTCAGCAGCAAGCTAAAGCCAAGCTAGCCTCAGTTATAAATATGTTTGTTGAACTGTACAATCTCGTTTAGAGTAATCGTTAAGTTGTATTTTAACACTGCATTTTTATTATATAATTTTTGTACACTGTTGGAAGGTTATGTGGTTCAAGCGAGGACGTTGGAGTTCTCACCAGGGGGAGGATGTAGCCAGGTTCCCCCCTGTCATGGCTGACCCCCTCCTCCCTTTCGGCAGATGCTGTGTGCGAGGGAGTGAGGGGGGGCCGGCACGCGAAGGAGCGATCCCTGGTAGCTAGGGACGCGAGCGGCGAGCAGGCCGGTTGCCGGGGACGCGATCGGGCCGTCGCTAAGGCCGCGATCGCGTTGCTACCGGCCCGGCGGCTCGGGAAGCAGGGCGCCGCCATGTTAGGGCTGTTGCGCATGCGCAGTGCCCGAACCCAGCGCGGGAGGATCAGATAGCTCGCGCATGCGCGAGATGAGCATGCCAGCCCCCAGGGTGCATAGGGGCAGAGACACCTGACGCCAGGGAGCCAATAGGGCTGAGGGATTTGCCTGGGAAGAGATTGCTACATTTCGCGGGGTTTTGCAGCCAGGCAGGCAGTCAGGATCCGGACCAGATAGGGGTAAGAGGTGGATGCAGGGGTCAGTGACCCTCTGCATTAGGCCAGCAGCCCCCAAGGTCCCAGTTAGGTCCTGAGCCATCTAGTAGCTTGTGGAGCTTAGGGACAGGCCCTAGATAGGGACACTGCCCCATTATTGGTTGAATAGACAGGGACACAGTGTTGAAGCCGTGCGGCCCTGTGAGGTGGGTTCTGGGCTCAGGACACCACCAAAGACCCTGCGACAAGGAGTGACATTGTTCGCGCTGGACCCCGTCGGATCGTGCAGATTTATATCGCGGTACCCGTGGCTGGAGCCCGGGCAGGTAACCTGCAACTCACGTGCACCAACCAGGCCTATCACCAAACATAGTGGCTGCGCAGTCACACATACACATGTACAGTGGTATTTGACTTCGGGAGCACGAGACATTTGGGTGGGGGTTACTGGACACAGGGTGGGGTTACATTGTGGGTGGTTAGCGTCCGCCGTGACGCCTAGAGGTGTTAGCGTCCGCCGTGACGCCTAGAGGTGATAGCGTCCGCCGTGACGCCCAGAGGTGGTAGCGTCCGCCGTGACGCCTAGTGTGGTTAGTGTCCGCCGTGACACCCAGTGTGGTTAGCGCCCGCCGTGGCGCATGATGAGGTTATGCTGTTATGATGTTATGATGTTATTACGTGATATGTGTGTTTCCATGCAGTAAAGCCCGTCCTGTTTTATATTCGGTAGCGTTGTGTGGTTGTTTCCTGTGAGGGCCTCCTCCCACTCCGTTGGGATCCCTCCCAGGTGGAGGCGTTGCACCTAGAGATGTATGATATGTATGTACCCCAGGTTCCCCAAGCGGAGGCTTAGGCTCCTGAGAGCCACACAGGTTGCACAGCAAGTAGTAGCGGCGGTATTCATAGGGAACACCCGTTACATATGTTTTCTTATTTTTTACTTCAGCAGAACTATCTGAACTACTGTGTATGTAGTTTTGGTAGTATAATAATAAATAATTGGCTCAATGCTACAATTTTCTTCTTGGATGGCAGGCAGTCTAACTGTTAATATGTTTTGTTAGAATCACCTGACATCATTAATGTTGGACACCTTTCCTGAGTTGTGGTTTCATGCTGGGCCGGTAGGATGGAAGACAGCCAGGAAACCATTGCTTAGTCCCTCCACTCTGTGGGAACATTTGTGAAAAACACTTGTCTTTTCAATCACAGTGAGCTTGTGCAGCTGCTCCCAGGAAAATATCTCCCTTTGTCAACTTTTCTAAAATGGGAAATCTCAACCTAAAAAACAAAAGAAGGTAAAGGCCCAGCTTGTCTTTCCTTTCTCCCTGCTCAGTATAAAAAAACATTTGACTATTCTTAATTTTAGACTTTTTAATGAGTGTTTTTAAACCCTGGGGGTTTCACTTGTGTCTATCCCAAGTATTTTTTTATGTACTGTGTATATGTAGTTATATTTCCACAGCACATACATTACTGTAAGTCATAATACTGGGCAGTGCACTAACCCTGTAAGTATATATTAAGAGAATGACATACCTATAAAGAACAGCTAGTGTTTCTGTATTTACTCTTACTTAGTATTACTCACTCACTTACATCACTACTCACTAACATTTCCCCCCATTCTCTCTCCATCTTTAAAGGTGATTATTGTCCTAGTCTTTCTTTTACTGATAACGCTGTTACTCGCTTGTACCTTATAGACAACCTTGTGGGACATTGGTATATAACAATCTTCCCAAAATTCTTGTGACTGAGGAGGCCTACATTCTCTCATCCTCTCACCGTACAACTTGCCCCCTTGACCCTATAAAATCTTCGGTCCCTCTGTCACATTAAGCTCCACCCTAACTCACCTTTTAAATCTTTTTCTCATCTCCGGTAAATTCCCATTTTTCTCTTTACATGCACTCATCATTTCCATTCTAAAAAAAAACTATTTTGAACCAACCTTTGTTTCTAACTATCATCCAATCTTCTTCCCTTTGGCTCAAAACTACTTGAGTGGCTTGTATACTGTACAACCGCTTGACTCTCTCTCTCCTCCAACTCGCGTCTTGACTTTGTAATCTGGCTTCCACCCTCCACCTTCCATTGAGACACCACTAACTAAAGTGGCCAATGAGGGGGCAGTGGGTGACGATATGGGCAATGGATGCCAGAGGGGAGTAGTGGGTGATAAAGGGGGGCAGTTGGTGAAATTGGGAAGCAGTTGTTGACAGGGGGAAGTGGGTTATATGGGGAGACAGTGGATGACATGAGGGACAGTAGATGACATGAGAGGCAGTGGGTGACATGAGTTGAGAGTGGGTGACCAAGGGGAGCAGTAAGTGAGAGACGAGGCAGTATGATTGAGGGCAGTAGCAGGTGAAAGAGTGAGCAGTGAGTGACAGAGGGTGGACGTGGGTGACATGGGAGATCAGTGAGTGACAGAGGGAGCAGTGGGTGACAGAGGAGACCAGTGGGTGGCAGGGTAGCAGTGAGTGACATGGGGTAGTAGTGGGTGACATGAGGGAGCAGTCGATGACATGGGGGCAGTGGGTGACAGTAACTACCTTTTCTTCTTAGCTTGCTCCCTGCTGCCACCGCCAAGTCATTCTTCCCTGTTTGGTCTGATCATGTGGAGTGCTCATTCATTTTGATATGACGCACAGGAGTGCAAAGCTCTATCCTGGCCACTCAGGCCACCCAGCGGTTAGCTACGAAACACGTAGGATTTATAACGTGCAATCCTTGTACTTTATTGGCACGCCAGAAGCACTGACACAGCCCCACGGGTTTGCAGCCAAAAAAACTTTTGTTAGCTGTAAGAGACGTATTCAGAGGTATGCAATGGAGACTGTTTTAAGGTGAAATTAAAATAAGGCTTTATTGCGCCTGTTGCTTTAAACACAGCAAACATGTAAATCAGCAAACAAAATCCGCTCCACTCTCGAGTATATATACACTTTTGATCCAGCTCTCTAACTGCATGGTTAGCCCAGCGATTCACCAGCCCAAATCATGGAGACATTCATATACTTAGATAGACATAGATAATAGTCTTAAAAGAAAAGTCTTATCTGTTAGCTGGGTTGCTCAAGACGTCTAGGTCCATTCACACTCGGATGTCCACTTATCACCGAACGGTTGACGGGCCGAAATGCCCTTTCGCCCCAGATCTTCTGGATATATCTTCAAGAGATTGTTGAGGGGCTTAGCTCTACTGTAGTACCCCTCCACAAAGTGACAATAATAACCACAGAAACCCAGGAATGATCGTAGCTCCATGACAGTCCCAGGATGAGGCCAGTTTACCACTGCTTCTACTTTGGCCGGATCAGTGGCAATTCCTTGGGCAGACACGATGTGTTCCACATAAGTCACCGAGGTATGACAGAACCGACATTTGTCGAATGATAGCTTCAACCCTTCTATACCAAGATGGTCCAGCACCTTAAGCAGCCGCTCTTCATGTTCTTCCAGGGTCTTCCCAAAGACAATAATGTCATCCAGGTATACCAAATACTCTTGAGGGTTCATGTCACCGATAGTTTTCTCCATCAGGCGCAGGAAGGTAACAGGGGCCCCACAGATAAGAAGAAATAATGCACACAATGTGCACCAGTGATTAAAATATAGTAAATTATTTAATAATAAAACAAAAAATAACCGAGGGGATCCAACCGCACCTCAGTACATATGCGTCACAGATCCGGGTTCGGTTACAATGAACGAAAACCATATGAATAATCAAATATAACTAATGAAACTAAATCTATAAACAACATAACAAACGGTATATAAAATAATAAAAAGGGAGACAGTGTTCAATAAAACAGGATAAATGAATCCTGGATTGGCTAAAAATGTAGCTAAACAGCTGCCTGAGGCTGACAGGGGGAGACGGAGACTTACACTGAAGCCCAGAGCGAGTTCCGCGGCAAACGTATTGGGGTCCGGACCACGCACCGCAGAGATGTTGCCACCGCCCGAGCTCCCTGCAAACGCCGTCTCAGCCAGTCAGAATACGCGCAGAGTGACCTGTCGTGACCTCTACGCGTTTCGCACTACGTCAGGATTCATTTATCCTGTTTTATTGAACACTGTCTCCCTTTTTATTATTTTATATACCGTTTGTTATGGTGTTTATAGATTTAATTTCATTAGTTATATTTGATTATTCATATGGTTTTTGTTCATTGTAACCGAACCCGGATCTGTGACGCATATGTACTGAAGTGGGGTTGGATCCCCTCGGTTATTTTTTGTTTTATTATTAAATAATTTACTATATTTTAATCTCTGGTGCACATTGTGTGCATTTTTTCTTCTTTTCTTTTCAAGGCGTCCCCCTTCTGGGGGTCACCTTGCTTTAGGAGCTTACTGGGGAGACACTCCGCACACATGCTGCAAGGGGATTTACGTTTCCAACAAGTGATATACCTGCAGCACGAGCGCTGAATTTCCTACATTAGGGGCCCCACAGATGCCTTGGGGCATGCGCATAAATTGGCAGAACCCCAGGGGGCATACGAAGGCTGTCTTTTCCTGGTCCTCTTCACTCATGGGTACCTGGTAATACCCAGATCGTAAGTCGAGGACACTGAACCATTTACTCCCGTTTAAAGCATTTAGAATCTCTTCAATGCGAGGAAGGTTGTATTGGTCGGGTACCGTGCAATTGTTCAGTGTTTGATAATCGACACACAGTATTATGGATCCATTCTTCTTCCTTACCACCACTATGGGTGAGGTGTAAGGACTCCGAGACTGTCACAATCCCTGCTGTCTCCATTTCTTGCAAGATATTCCTTATGTCGTCCACATCCCTAGGGGCGATGCGACAAGAGAGTTCACGGAAAGGAGTAGCGTCACTCAGTCTAATGGTTTGTTGGGCGCTGCGACTGCAACCCATATCCATCTCGTTCATGGAAAACACAGCTCGTCGTTTATTCAACTTAGCTGTCAATCGTTTTCTCCACTCAGTAGGCAGCGTCGAATCTCTGAAGTTGAAGTCCAGGTCGGCTGGCTGCTCATCCACTGCGGTGGCGGCTACCTGAGGCATACCTGTGTATTTCCCACAGTACTGACAGGATATCTACGGACCAATTTTTGTCCGGCATCGAATTCCATGGAGTATGGGGAAATATTCTGAACATATACGTAAGTTCGTAGAGGAATCTTGGTCGTCCATTCTCGCACTTCGGATATTAACTTATACCCCTTCTGAACATCTTCCTCAGGTGTGCTTTCTAGGGAGAAAAATGGTCAGTCTCGTCTCGATCGGGGTAAAAGCACCAGACGGCCATTCGCTGCACTCCCACTGGTAAAATCGTCGTCAGCCCTGCTCGACGGTTGTAGAGATCCCTGTGACGCTCTAGAGCATATATCCGGTGGCGTTGTTGGCCATAGGCAATTCGTTGGTTTCCAAGATGATCGGGTACTTGGACTGTTCTTGAGGTTCAGAACATACTATTGCTTCCACTTTCATGGGGTTTCTTGCCGTTATTCAGTTTGAGTATCGCCAGTTAGAACATGAAACACAGACAGAGCTCAGTGCACATCCAGTGAAACCTATACACGGTACAGTGCCTAAATATATATATAGATATCTATTAAATAAAATGGTATTTTAGTTTAACATTTTGGCCAAAGTGTTGTAAGCCCCTGAGCCACTACACGGCAGACCACATCTCAAGGGTCTACATCTAATATAAATTCTTAATAACCTGTGCATTACCAGGAAGAATGATTTATAATAAATCTGTCAAAATTAGTTGCATAGTTCTAAGTCTGATTGAAGTTTTTATTAACCTGTACATTACCAGGAAAAGCACTTTGTACTAGATTTGTCACAATCATACTGCAAGCAAGCAAGTTTCATGTTCTGTCTTTGGTTTTAAATATATATCGCCATGCTCAGTAGCACTCCTCTGTGACACCTATATGCTTATATATATGTTGTGGTTATTTTGGGGGTTCAATATGGGCTTGCAGGTGTCCTGTATGTTTACAAATCTTGTTCAGCTGGTCTTAGCTGATTGGAAGGTGGCTCTTCCTATCTTGTTGCAGCTCACCCCCTCCAACATTTAAATGGTCAAAAGCTCACTCCATAGCATCTCCCACTCTCCGGGGAACTTGCTTGCTTGCAGTATGATTGTGACAAATCTAATACAGAGTGCTTTTCCTGGTAATGTACAGGTTAATAAAAGCTTCAATCAGACTTAGAACTATGCAACTAATTTTGATAGATTTATTATAAATCATTCTTCCTGGTAATACACAGGTTATTAAGAATTTATATTAATGTTAGGGACCCTTGAGATGTGGTATGCCATGTAGTGGCTCAGGGGCTTACAACACTTTGGCCAAAATGTTAAACTAAAAGACCATTTTATTTAATAGATATCTATACATATATATTTAGGCACTGTACCGTGTATAGGTTTCACTGGATGTGCACTGAGCTCTGTCTGTGTTTCATGTTCTGTCTCTGGTTTTAAATATATATCGCCATGCTCAGTAGCACTCCTCTGTGACACCTATATGCTTATATATATGTTGTGGTTATTTTGGGGGTTCAATATGAGCTTGCATGTGTCCTGTATGTTTTACGTATCTCCAGTTTGACCTGTACGATCCCATCAATGGGGTAATCCACGTTGCTTAACCCCCTCACCTTTATGTGCTCCGCCGACTGCAAGGGACAATGTTTGAGGTGTTGATTGTAAAATTTCGGTATATTATGGTCACCTGGGATCCAGTGTCCAGTAATGCAGAGGAATAGACCCCTTCTAGTACAACACGTTGGGGCTTAGCTCAAGGGGGGTTTCGGGGGACTCAGGAGACTCAGTGGAGACTTCAGCTGTCTTGACCTTGGCTGTCTGTATACGTTAGACCATGGACCTAGCGGAGCATCCCTTACTTTGAGGTTTTTTTTCTTGATCGTCCCTTGCCGGGCAGTATCTGGAGAAATGGCCTTTCTGCCCACAGCCATAACAGACAATATCCTTGGTATAAAACCGTCTTTGGTACGTGGGGGATGATTTCCCAGACGTTCGGCCTTTGACGGAGGGCGACTTGGGTGGCGCCTCTTCCTCTTTGGCAGGTTTCTTGACCCTGGGAGCGGATGCTCCCTGAATGTTGCTCTTGAGTTGTTCTTTGGCCCACGAGGATGTATGTAGCCTTGTGTATGCTTCATGCCCCTTGACTAAACCCAAGATGTCCATGAATGTAGGGGGAGGCCCCTGTAATAGAGAGCACCTAATCATAATCACTATGTGATGAGTGGGAATGGCTCCTCGAAGAAACTGCTTGCGCCTCTATTCGTCCATTGCCGAGTCGGGGATGAGGTCGCGAGTTCGCTATTTCCAAAGTATCAGTTGAATCCGTTGAAGGAAATCGGACAGATCTTCTTTCTCTTGTTGCCTGAGACTATAATATTTGAAACAAAGCTCACTTTCCTCTTCATCTTTAACATAGATCTGAACTACTGTAACAGCTCCACCATCTGATGAGCGGAGAGATCAGGGTGTTGGTCGCGCTGTGCACTGATCATAGTGAAGGCCGAGGGTCTAAGGCTCTCCAGGATCCTCGTCGATCCATTTGTCGATCACCTTGAGGGTGTGTTCCCTCCAGGACTCGATTCCTTCTTCACCTGTGAGGATGGGAACCGTTCCAGAGTACGCCTTCAGCTTCCTATAATTCTGTGCTTGCGACGACGTAGTTATAGCTTCCACAAGCTGTGGTAATGTCACGCCCAGCCAAGCTGTCCCAGGCCCGGTACTAGGGGTTGGTGTAAAGCTTCTTGTTAGTCTGTCAGGGGCCGGTGACGTTGGTGGGGTCCCGGCCCAACTGGCGGCCCCTTGCCTAGTATCAGAAATGAAAGTCACTCGTGGTAGGGGTACGTCCAATCTGATGGGAGTACTGGCAGCCATATCTTTGTCTCCCCAACCCTCCTGTCTGAAAGGGTAGTTGTATAATTAAAGGCTGTTCCAGGGTAAATAAGATGACACCCTTGCGGTAAAGTCTTGGGTAGATACACCACTTGAGGGGCTCTGTCAGGGCATAGTTCTTATTCTATGGCCAGTAGTAGGGTGTTCTCTTCCTGGTCAAGGTGGTAGTACTTACTGATGAGGCAGGCTCCCGCCAGACCAGGTAATGTCTGTACTGCACTGCAGACAGTGAACATGGATACGTGGGCGGGCACCCCTCCTACAGCGACTACGTATCGCCGGGGTTCTTGGAGTTTGTTGGCCCAGTTGCCCACTTGTTGTGGCGTGGGTGTAGACATGATGACTTGATAAGATACTAATTAAGTAGGGCACCCCAGGACTGATCTCAGCAGCGCCTCCAAATGTAGCATTGTTTCCCCCTGAACACAGAAGCTACTAATGCTGTTTGTACCTGTATGGCTCGCAGGAGCCTATGCCTCCGCACTGGGAGCCTGGGGTATATATACACATTACTCATGGTGCAACGCCTCCACCTGGGAGGGATCCCGACAGAGTGGGAGGAGCCCCTCACAGAACACAACCCAATAACACACACTTGGTATAATAAAACAAGAACAACCTTTACTGAGCATATATTTATCACTGTATAATCTTATCACTGTCAGGTGCATGAAGATATAACAGATTAACAAATTCCTTCCCACTAATAGCACAGCTAGCCAATGCACCTCGCACGGCGCAACACTTCACCATGTCCACAACAAACAGAAATCCCTTAGTCACTCAACCCACCGAGTGTCCCCAAGTATAACTCTCCCACCCTGACATGATCAGCGCCGTATACTATAAAAGGTTTGTGCACTTTACTTAAGGTACCTGCCGGGCGCTCCTGCACCCGGGTCTGCAACAACTTCAAAAAGGATCCATCGATCCACGATATCTGTTGCGACGTCCTGGACTCCACTGGAGCTATGGTCCGTCAGGGGCGATCCCACCCTGGAGATAGTCTCTACCTCTGCGGAGTAGGCCTGGTCCCAGGCCACTTCTCTCTGGGCCTGCAGCGTCTGCTGTGTCCCTAATGTCTAATCAGCACTACTGGGGCAGGTTCCCCCTGGGGCCTGTTCCTACAGCAGCCACAAGCTAAAGGGGTCTCAGGGCCTAATCTGGGGACTAGGGGGGGGGGGGGGGGAATTACCATCTTAGTTCAGAGGGTCACTGGCCCCTACACACTCACCACCTACCCCTAGCCTCTCCTGACATCGACTGACCCAACGGGCTCCCCTGTCAGCCTTTTCCTACTTCCCTAGGGGAATCCTTGCACCCTATTGGCTCCCTGGCGTAAGGTGGTGAGTCCCTGCCCAGAGCCCTTTCTGATTGGCCAGCCTTTCATGCGCGTGTACTGCGCATGCACGATCTACTAGGTGCCTCCCTCCGCGCATCTGCACTGCCATGTGCAAGGTGACAAACATGGCGGTGACCTTTGCTTGCGGGCCGCCGCAGAGCCTCTGGAGTACCGGAGCGCTCCCTGCTTAGCCCCCACCTTCTGCAAGTACCAGCGGGTCTTCCGCTTGGCTCCGGCGGCACCCGCAATCACCCCCTGCAGCGGAGATAACAAGGGGGCAGCGGAGGTAACAAAGGGGGGCCAGGGGAACCCCATTAAAGTTATAATAGAACAAGTTTACTAGATGCAGAATAATAATCATAGACAACCCACAATAGTGCCACACTGTGACACTAGGTCTTGCAGGGCCGTAACCCCACACCGTGTCCCCCAACACCGTGTCCTCAGAGTCCCACACCCACCCAAGTGTGTGAGACAGCGCTGCCCACTAAATATGAGGTGTACGTTGGTGCACGTTTTGCTATGAGGTACCTGCCGGGTGATGCCACACCCAGGCGCGCAGATGCTGTTGTTGGGATCCACAGATCCAGAAAGGTGCTCCGCGATGCCTCTGCCTCAACGGTAGGTGGCTCCCGCGTGTAGTGATCCACCTTTAGAATGTCTCTAACTCTGCAGAGGATGATCTAATTGCAGACCACCAAGGGCCAGGATGCCAACATGTCCTGGCTGTGTCCCTCACTCTCTCTGGTACTTCAGGGCTGTGTCCGTATCCTCTGGGCTGGTCCCTGCACACCCACAAGCTGAGGAAAGTCGGGGCCTAGCTGGGGCCTAGCACGGGTTTTCTGGCCTAGTGCAGATGCCACAGACACCTGCATGTACCTCCTACCCTGTCCTTGTCCCAGCTCCGAATGACTCGCGGTCCCAGTGTGTGAAATGTATCAATGTTAGAGCAGGGGAAATCCTGGAACCCTATTGGTTCCCTGGGGCTACTGGGGATTGTAGTTCCCCATGCAGAGCCTATGGGCAATGGCCGCAGCTCTGCCTGAGCTACTGCACATGCGCAAGCATCTCTCCCTACTGGCCACCGTACCCTGGCTACTCTGCGCATGCACAGCTTTAAAGATGGTGGTCCCCGCTAGCCGAGTGCACCACGGAACCTCCGCAACACCGGAGTGTTCCCTGCTCACTGCCCCCACCTGTCTGGCAAGCCGCCGGGTTTGCTGCTAACTCCGGCGGCACCTGTGCCAACCACCGCAGCGGAGGTAAGGATGGGGGGACCAGGGGTAACCCTGCTACATATGTTTGTATGTCTATCTTTATTTATATAGCGCCAAAAGTGTACTCAGCACTTCACAAAGACAATACAGTACAGAGAATTATAATATGTAGCCCCGGTCTTATTTCAGCACCAAAGACCCCCTCTGTAGCGTGTCGAGCGATCGCGGGTGCCGCCGGAGCCAGCGACGGACATGCCAGCACAGTGCGAGGGTGGGGGCCGGAGGAGGGAGCGCTCCGAGTCCCCGGAGCCTCGGCGGCGCACCCAGCTAGCGGGGGCCGCCATGACAGGTTGCGCGAGTGTGCGCATTGGTCGTGCAGGCGCAGTAAGGGTAGCGCACGCAGTCCCAATGCTAAAGAGGTCCTGAGTGGACTACAATTCCCAGCAGCCTCTGGGGATTGCCCTTTCACCCACATCACGTGCAGCCAGCCAGCAAATAGGGTTTTGCAGCTTCTCCTGTGGAGGAAGGCTACAATGTTGTGGGGACCACGTTTGGCAGTTGGAGCTGGGAGCAGGAAGGGGAAGGAAGGGTGTAGGGAGCAAGTGGCTCCTACACCAGGTAAGGTAGTTCCCCAGACCCCAGGCAGGCCCCAATCCCCACCAGGGTAGTGGGTAGGTACTGAGGGACGGCCCCTAGGTTAGGGACCCTGCCCTTAGGTGTGAGTGTGCAGTTTTGTCAGTGTCACGGCTGGTAGTGCTGTGAGCGCTGACAAGTAGGCACAGTGTATGTGTGTGCAGTGCAGTGTAGCTGCAGGTACCATGTTGGCTGCAGTGGGTTGCTGCAGGTACCGAATGAGTGCAGTGGGTGCTGCAGGTTCCGTGTGAGTGCAGTGGGTTGCTGCAGGCACCGAGTGAGTGCAGTGGGTTGCTGCAGGTTCAGTGTGAATGCAGTACGTTTGCTGCAGAGGTTAGGGAGAGGTTAGTCAGAGGGGACCCGGCTGGTGAAGGGAGAGGTAGTGTGGGTGCAGGGGGTCCGTGACCCACCTGCATAGGACAGGCTACCCCGTAGGCCCCTAGGAGTGTTCCCTGAAGACACCAAAGGTTGCTGTGCTGCAGGGACGGCCTATAGTAGTAGCGAGCATCACCCTTACTGTGTAGACAGCTAGGGACAAAGAGACAAGCGTGCGGAGCAGGTTGCTGGCGAGCTGTCTGGGACCAGACAGCTGGACATTAAGACCAAGAGGCAGACCGTGATTCATCTGACCCTTTGCGAAGAGGTACCGGTCACCGCCATGACCGGAAGGTACTATAACATCAAGTGCACCAACACCGGTCAACAGGCGCTGATCCCGCCTTAGTCTAAACTCTTTGGGAACACTGAGCGAGTGGTTAAAGAACTGAGCCTATACCATCACTTTAACATATATGGACGCGGTGAGGGGACGGAGACGTTGCTCCTGATTAGAGTGGCCGAGCCACTAAGGTTACACGTTAAGGTTATACCGTTAGAGTATAAGTGTACATGTTGTGTTATTGCTACCGTGCATTATTATTAGTAAAACCAGTTACAATCATATGGTGTTGTATGTTTCTTGCCCAGGGGAATCTCACATCATGGGGATCCTGGGTAAATGGAGGCACTGCGCTAAGTAAGTGTATGAGTGTTACCCCAGGCTCCCAGCTAGCGGAGGCTCAGATCTCCTGGAGCCGCAGGTGTTGTACAGTGACCAGTAGTTCCTTTGGGAGGGTTCAGAAAAAGGGCTACATTTGGAGGCGCTGCTGAGATATCAGACCTGGGGTGCCCTGTAATTTTTTTTTTCTAAATTGTGCTATTTTTGTTCCGCCATGTCTGTTACGCCCTTAAGGCGGGAGAGCCCATGTGCTGATTGCCCGCCCGCGCGGGAAAATGTTGCAGAAACCTGTCCGGGACTGGCGGGAAAACCAGAGCCCCGCCCCCACACTGTGAGTGACTAGAGCTGAGCCCGGACCATCCCTTAATGAAATATGCCTCATTTCCGCTTTACCCCAAGTGGAGATTGTATGAAGAACTGCAGTCGGCCGATTCTGTTCTTCATAATAAAACCAAAAGAACCGTAAGGTGCAGTCAAGCACACCCTCAAGAGTTTGGAGCCTGGCTATCAGAGACTAGGAAGCTACCCTTTCTTTTGTGTCCGTGTATATGAAATCTATTGAGACTGCCTGCTAGTATGATCTATGACCCCAACCTGCTGCTACTAGACTACAAGGAGGTGTTCATAGAAGAGATAAGGTGTATGCACAACACTTGTGTTACTTGTGACTTCCCAAGTGGTGAATTGATTTGGGTACCCGCGTGTACCTACTGCGGAGTACAGTTTCCAGAACCAGTGTTGCTGGAGACTCCGGAACCCGCCAAGGAAAAAGCGGTCGACTTCAAGACTGAATCAGTCAATGCAGGTAATCAAGCTACCTACCTCACAGAAGTTGCGGAGGGCACGGGTACTCTAACCTTGGTTCCAGAGTCGGTTCTAGAGCCGGAACCCGAAGAGACAGATGTGATTGGCCCCCACACACGGAAGGGGGGTACCCTCTGTTCTGACTTTCACCCCCAGCTGTATAGAGTTCTACGGCCTCCAAAGGCAAGATTGCCACTGGTAGTATGTCCATGTGCGTTGGAAGACTGTATAAGGACTGGTGGCTGGAAGGACGAGCCACCTATGTCACCAGTGGTGCTCACGATGACAGTGGTAGATGGGGAAGAATGCCTGCACTGCTGCCTGAGCAAATGTGATTGCCCCGTCGGTGAGTTGACCCGAGGGCTTGAGTGTCCCGACTGTGAAGCGCAGTTCCTGAAGCTCAGGCTGCCGCAGCCTACAGAACTGTCATAGGAGGAGGAGGAGGACACTGATAGAGAAACGGATTATTCTTCCTCCGAGAATGAGATAGACTGCCAAGGGTTACACCCTAATGTGTATGTGCCCTGGCAAGCGCCAGGAATAGATGCCCTCGTGCTAGTGTGCCCCTGCGTTCAGGAAGCCCGTGCCAAGGGAGTCGACACATCCCAGTTTCCGATAGACTTCAAGACAACCGAGGTGGACGGGGAAACGTGTATACAGTGTTTTAGCCCCACCTGTGACTGTTCTAGAGGTGCACTGGAGGGGAGCCCGAATGTGACTGCTGCGGTGCCTGTTTCTTGAAGCCTATTATACCCCAGCCTACGGAATCAGCAGAGAAAGGAGCCTGACCTCTCTGCTAAAGTGAGTTATGCTGGTAATCAGTCTGTCCTAATTCCAGAGGCCCCAGGGGACCCGTGTGTCCAAACCAATGTTTCAGACCCTCTCAAAGGGGACATCCTAGTGCTAGAGCAGGAACCTCTGATGGTGGAACCTGCGGAGAAAGAGATGCCTGATGTCTTCCCCCTGCCGGCCCAAGCCGCTGCTAGTCCACCTACCTCAGCTGTGGAGGTTGTGGAGGGCCCGTGTGCCCAAAGGGACATTCTAGACTCAGGTCCCGAGCCGGAGCCGCCGAAGGCAGAGCCACAGATGTTGGAACCCCAGATGTCGGTTCCAGACCCGGTTCCCGAGCAGGAACAACAGAGCCCAGAACCGCAGATTCCGGAATCACAGGGTAAGGTGTCTATACCCCCATCCTCTTTTGGTGATTCCAGCGACCAACCACTCGTGGTGACGTGCCTGCCGGCGGACCACTCTTGCCAAGTCACCGAGCCAGCTATCTCGGCGGATACAGAGCCTGCTGTGGGCCCCTGTGACCTACTGTGACCAGTCCGGCCTTCTACGATGGTACCAGCGGTCACAGGCTTGGGATCAGTACCTGCCAACGATGACAGGGGTGAGTTGACTGCCCCAGGCGTGTCGGGTGTGAGCTCCCCGGTGATCGTGGGGCCTGGTGGCTCCAAAGGTAGGGTCACCTGGGCGATGGGCTCACCTCGTCATCGCGTCCTGGTGGAGGTGTCTTCCCCAGAAGATCTCTGCAGACCAGGGAGCGGATTTGACCTCATCAAGGTATCCAGTACAGCGGCCAGGAGCGACGCTTACTCCTGCGTGAGGAGTCTCCAAGCTTTTCCTTCTCCAGACCCGGGACTGCACAAAGACATTGGGCTGAGTGTTTAGTATCAGCTAATTCTTGGTTTTTATAATTACTAGCTTTTCTGATTTATTAATTGTGTATAGTGTTTTTTTGTATGTCATTGGGTGTAGAATTAATCCACATACCACCAACCTATCATTGATTTGCACATACAGTGGTAATAACAATCTATTAGCTTAAATATTATATCTATTAGCTGTACACTGTTGTGGGCTATTAATATCAATATAGGTTGGTTTGATTGGTATGCTACGCCACATGACGCACAATACACTTACATAGAGAAAGCGCTTTTGAGCATCCACAGCAGGGTAACTTATTCCCTACAAAGGCCAATTGGTGTCAATTGCTATTGCCATTGTATTTAAGCATAGCAAAATCTACTACACACCGTGACCATCTACCACCTCTCCATTCCTTCCCGCATAAGTACATTATATGTTGATAATCACATTCACTATATGTTAAGAACTTATTTTATGTATTTTATTATTAAAAGTTTTAATTGCCAAGGAGTGCAATTTCAAATGGGCCTCTAATTGTTAGGCGTCGGCAAGAAACATGCCTCCACCTTCCAATTGTTGTTAATTTATGTTTATCTTGGCTCATTAGTTGCACCCACCGTCATCCTAGACGTGTAAGGCACCACCATATTACATTCACATTACCAATTTAGTCAGCATTATATTCTCTTTCTGTCTACATTCTAAGAGACTGAACCTCCCTGTCTCCCGCGAGACGAAAACAGAAGATCAGGCCAGGGTCCATACCAAAAACCCCTTACTATTTTTTCTGCGAGGGGGAGGCGATGGTTTGGCGGTAGAGACTGTAATATCTAATCTTGAGTTCCAAAAGACTCACAGGAGTCAAAGTGAGAAACCCTCACTAAATCAGTTAGGGGCACTCCACTATGATACTCAGCTGGCCTCGGGTATCCACGCGAGTATGTCGGGTACCGGTGAACAAATGCATGTTGTGTGTGGTGTATCGGTTGCAATGCATTTTTCATTATATAACTCCCTGTTGCATGATTGCTACCCAAGCGAGGTTGTTGGGATTCTGCGAGGGGGAGAATGTAGCCCGGTCTTATTTCAGCACCAAAGACCCCCTCTGTAGCGTGCCGAGCGAATGCAGGTGCCGCCGGAGCCAGCGACGGACCCGCCGGCACGGCGCGAGGGTGAGGGCCGGAGGAGGGAGTGCTCCGAGTCCCCGGAGCCTCGGCGGCGCACCCAGGTAGTGGGGGCCGCCATGACATGTTGCACGAGCGTGCGCATTGGTCGCGCAGGCGCAGTAAGGGTAGCGCACGCAGTCCCAGTGCTAAAGAGGTCCTGAGTGTACTACAATTCCCAGCAGCCTCTGGGGATTGCCCTTTCACCCACATCACGTGCAGCCAGCCATCAAATAGGATTTTGCAGCTTCTCCTGTGGAGGAAGGCTACAATGTTGCGGGGACCACGTTTGGCAGTTGGAGCTGGGAGCTGGGAGCAGGAGTACAACTACAAATTGTACATTTGTAGTGAAGGAATTCTGCGACAATGTGAGATTTCCTCCAGAGGCATTCAGAGGAGCGAGTGCAGGAGCAGAGCATGCGTGTGTGGCAGTTTATCCAGGGTCTGGGGTTAAAAGGGCAAGAACGGCAGAGAGAAAGAGGGGCATGTAGATTGAGAGAGGAGGATAGGGCAGAATTGTAGTTCCTGACAAGATTTTCAGGACTCCTGTTCAGAGTCTGGAGCAGAGAAGAGGGAGGAGAGGGAGGAGCGTAAAGTGGAAGCAAAAGCAGGAAAGTTGATAGCATGCAGGTCTCTGCAGAAACTAGGGGGTAGATGGAAGGTGAGAAGGGGAGGTGATAGAGAGAAAATGAGACGAGATGATGGTCAGGGAGCACCAGGAGTCAAAGTGTAAGAGAAAGACCAAAGGGGGATAAGTAAAGGTAGGTGGGCAATAGACGACCGCTACATGGAGAGGGAGATGAGAAAAATTCTGGACAGTATGAGCCTCACAGGAGGGAAAAGAAAGAGAGGGGGAATAGGAAGGATTTGGTAATGGCAGATAGATAAGAGGGGGAGCTCCATGCCTCCACCCCTGCCACCAGGGCATGGAGAGTGGAGAAAGAAAGGATACCATAAAAGAGGGCAGTTTCCAGTGCAGTCAGACTGAATGAGCCAAGTCTCAGTAATAGCAACGAGTAGCAGAGAGTGAAAGAAAAAGTAGTCATGCACAAAGACGAACGTGTTGGTAAGGGAGCGAGCATTCCAAAGAGCACAGGAGAAAAGGAGAGGGGAGGGAGGTTGGCAGGGAATGGGTAGGACGTTGGAGGGTTGACACTAGGAGTAGTACAAGTTCCATGTGGGAGGCGAGGATTAGAGCATGTAGAAATAAGGCAGGGACCAGGAGGAGAAGCATGAAAAGAAAGAGAATGTGTGAGGAGGATGTATAAGGATGTGTTTTTAGTGCAGGGTGTATACAGTAGCTGTGTAGTGTCAGAGGGCGCGGATAGGAAAGGAGGGCATCTGAACTGAGAAGTGGAGAAGGAAGGAGAGATGGAGATATATGAATGGCGTTAGAGGAATAATGAGGCTGGTAGAAACAAAGGTGTAGTTTGAAAATAATGTTCACAGTATATGACAATATACAGTGCAACATGGATCTGGTCCATTGTGTTGTAGCCACTTCCAAATCCAGCTTGCTCTGGACCACATAGTGTAACATATGGGAATGGAGCGCAGATGACGTGCTATCGCAGGGAAAGCTCCATGAAAGTCAATGGGACTATCATGTGATAGCACGTCATCTGAGCTTATCACACTTTATAGAATATGTCCCTAAAAGAATTCTCTTCCCATCTGTTTGCAGAAATGTATGGAAAATCCCATACATGGCCAATTTGTATTTGATTAAAGACTCTTACTGTAGGTCTGAATTAAAGGAGAGAAACTATTTTAATCCGGACAAACGGGAGCCCTGACATGGCACTGTGCAGCAACGCGAGGGAAATGGTAAGATTTGGTATCAGGTTTGTTAAACAAAAAATGTAACTTGTTTCACTTTTCTTTGCTCTAATTACGCTGCGTATGTGGTTTTGCTCCTATGTTAGGGTACTAGCCAATTTTTAACAAAGTAATGTTTGTCATTTTCTTTCCAATTTTAAACAGGCAGCTGTTGTGTGAGTGTAGCACCTGCATCAATTACTGCTTCCACGCTCTATCCACAGCCCCCATATTCAGGGCAAATTACTCTCATGGGTAAACTGCTAAGGAAGCAGAATAACACAAGAGACAACAGACAGTATATACATTTGAAATGACCCAGCGGCGGAACACATTCCATATGTATTATTAATACATAAATATTGTCACTTGGAGCCTTTTCATAGAGAAGTTCAGCGTATGCACAACATATATATGTTAGCACTAACTTTATATAACAGCTGGTGTGATTTGTAAATCAAGTTTAAATTTCTTATACAAAAAAGTTTATGGTATGACATAAAATAATATTATATATTATTTTAATTCATCCGTCTTGGAGGTATATTGACTTTTTATGTTTTTATATGTCTATCACATGCAATTGTGAATGTACTGTTGTGTAAAATGAAGTTCACGCTTACTGAATTTTTGTGATAGTACCAGAAGAGAAGCAATTCACAGAGTCACTAATAGTTCCAGACATTATTACATTGATAAATAGTTTACTGAAATGTACAGCAGAAGTTGGCAAGTATTATGATATGAAGTTACTCTTTTCTATATCAAGGCACAGGCTTGTGATTGTCCGCATTTCTTCCACATGACATCCTTTCAAGCACTTTCTTTACAGCCCTCTCTGCCTCAATCTCTGCTAACACCGTGGATACGCTACGTTGAGCAAAGCCTGCAGTTAAAAGTCCTGTCCAACCTGCTTGATGACCGACTATGGTCCTATAGTATTCCCCCTCATGATGTACTGTAGATACCCATATTCGGTCATCAGTTCTGTCCGCAGGTATGCAGTACTACTAGTGTCCACCAAGCTTGAGACACAATTTTAAAGTTGGAGACCAAGCAATATCCTACATGTTTTTTTTTAATATATCAGTTCTGTACTATGAGAAAATACTTAACAACACTTATTCTTATTCCAGCACTCAAGGTATGGAATAAACAGAAAATCTGCTAATACCAATTTAATATACAAAATAGATCCTAACAATAAATTGTACACAATGGTAGAAGTAGTGAAAATGATAAAGTGAAGCTGAAACTAGCTATAGGTGTATAGAGCAACCTAAGGGGGAAAGGTAAATGGAGGTAAAGGGATGGTGAAAACCAAGGGGAGGGAAAGTAAAAAATAGGGAGGAGGAAAAAAAGGGGAAAATACAATGTAAAAAGGTAAGTAGAGGGGGCAATGTTTCGGGGAGAACCCCTTCTTCTGGCCCATTCTCTGTGATCTACACGACCATAGGTACTTCCCTCTCCCTTACCCTAACCTCCAAACACCCCAAAATGAACAATAAACACAAGCAGCAAACTGGCTACGCAACTAATCCCAAGCCTAAATATGAGTAAATAAAAGCCGTCAGACTACCATAAATAGAATGTAAATTCAGAGCAAGTAAGCAAAATGATCAGTAATCAACAAAAGCTGTACACAGTAAGGTAATCTGCTCATGCTTGGATGCAACAAAGAGGGTGATGGCGTCAGCTGCGATGCGTCTGCTGAATGCTCACTTCCACCAGCTGGCGTGTCTATGTTCCGTCGAGTCCACTCTCAGTGGGCTAAGCAGAGTGATTGGGAGGAACGTCTATGGTGCAAGTAGCAGACGCACTGCATTGTGACGTCCAATACCTGGATGAGTGTAGCTGACGTCCACTATTTGTTCAGCGATGTCAAGGGGCGTGGCTTAATCTCGTCATGCTGGTTTCTTATAGGCTAAACGTGTTGGTCCAATGGGTAGCTAGACAAGTGTAGCCCTCTTTCCTGCTGATATAGAGAGACTACTAGTGCTGTATGTACCTGCTGGCTCAGCGAGATCTGATTAATAGAAATCCAATAGAGGCTGCGTAATGAGGCAGTGGGTGGATGTCATACTGTGAAGGAGTAACCCATTCATACAAGGAAGCCTTCGATTGGTTCCCATGACCTTCCCAACCAATCGGAGTTGCGGAGACATCCTGTAGCCGAATCCCACAAGAATGCAGGCAGCGGTTGTAAGCTGCACTGAGACGGCTCCAAGAACCACAGTACAGCACTGGCGATCAACGTGTGGTGATGTCATCACATCAGGAGGGACTGTGATTGGTTCTTCCTCCGTCTAAGAGCCAATCAGAAGAGGGGGGGAGGATAAATTAGCATACAGAAACAACTGATATGTTAGCATGCATAAGCAACGGAGGAAAGGGCAGAAAAAAGCTCTGCAAAAAGGTTCAATGCACGAGTCATACAGCCAAGACAAACACATTTGAATGATATATGGTTAAACTGTTTCCTAGTTAATCAATGAGGCATCAAAAGATTACTCAAATACACAGAAAACCCAAGGAAAACAATGTGAGAGATATAGATAAAGAGAACTATGTAAAGTAATTAATATATAAATATATAAATATACAGTGCACACTAAAAATAATTTACGTATTCATTAATAAATGAAATGCGATAAACATACCAAAATTAAATATGTGATATGTGATAAGACAATAAACTTAAAATATATCACATAAATAGTGCACTACATATGTATGTATAAAAATGTAAATATAATATAATGAACCAAAAAACTGAAATATGTGATGGTGACAAACTAATAAGACTAATATATTATGTTAATAATTCTATACTATAAAAATAATATGTTTTGAAAAGTGTAATAGCTGTCTCACACTGATCTGAGGGGAGACATGGAGATCCCCCCACTACAGGAACATCGCATAGCCAGTGTATTCGTTGAGGCCATGTGGAAGAAGAGTACCGAGTGTAAAAATCCACGGCACTCTCTCTGCAGCAGGAGCCTCTCCACGTCTTCCCCCCCGCATTCCTAGTGAAATTTGATCAAATGCAAAGGCCTTAAGAAGAGCAAAATTGGAGTAATGAAAGCTCCTAAAGTGTCTCGCTACTGTAGTGACCTTTTTACCCTTTTTATGGTCCTGTTCTGCATTTTTGATGTTTCTAACATGTTCCAGGACACGGAAACGAAGTTCCCGCGTCGTCATGCCAATGTAAATTTTTGAACATGGACACAATAAATAGTATATTACTGCCTTGCTCTTACAATTGAGGGGCATTCTGATGTTAAATGTCCTGGATTTCTGTGAATTTGAGAAGATAGAGGTATTACGCATGTATTGGCACACAGAACAGGTTCTGCAGGCCAAAAATCCTGGTGTCAATTTTCTGGAGAGAAAGTGGGTAGCCCCCCCTGCTGCACTATAGTGGCTCCGAACCAGTTTATCTCTCAGGTTTGGAGCTCTACGGCTTACAGTTCAATTGATGGTCCCAGGACTTGACATAAATCAGCATCTGTTCGTAAAAGATGCCAATGTTTTTGAATTGCCCTACGATAGTTCTGCCAGTTCTTGTCATATGTGGCAATAAATCTGAGTTTCCTGTTCGGTTCCACTTCCTTGTCCTCCCCTGCAACCAAAAGAGAAGACCGAAATCTAGCCTCATTGATTCGCCTTGCCCGTTTAATAGAGGTCCTATTGTACCCTCGCTGTAAAAATCTCAATGTCTCGAAGTTTTCTATTGCTTGAGTGCTTTTAGTGGGACTCCTTTCCTTTCTCTTTTTGTTCTCACATATTATTGTTCCCAGCACCGTCATTAGGTTACTATAATTTTTAGTTTGACTTTACTCTTTGACTATAGCAATTCTGTGTTATTATTTTTCTAGTTAGTTGCAGGCTTATTTGTTTGTTTTTGATACTATTTACCCAGCTGCTGGGTCTCTTTAGCCTAGCACAATTAGATTGTTTATATTATTTTGATTTATTCTATGGATTTTTCTAGCTGCGAGCAGCGGTGGATTCTAAATGCTGATGATATGTTCTCATTAAATACTATTACTGATGTTAGTGATAAGACTATGTCCTCCGCTCCACCAGGTGATTTACTCAAATCTCTTAAATTTCTTCTAGAAAAGAGAGCCAAAAGTACAATTAGATTGTTTATATTATTTTGATTTATTCTATGGATTTTTCTAGCTGCGAGCAGTGGTGGATTCTTAATGCTGATGATATCTTCTCATTAGATACTATTACTGATGTTAGTGATGAGACTCTGTCCTCTGCTCCACCAGGTGATTTACTCAAATCTCTTAAATTTCTTCTAGAAAAGAGAGCCAAAATCTGGTGGAACAGAATTTCCTTATTGCGTTATCTAGAGCTACATTTAATTCCAAGGGGCTTGAGGATTCAGGTCTTCCCATCTTTTGAATTTGGCGATTCCACTTTGAAACTTAGATGGGAAGAAACCCTGAATCAGTGCTCAGCTGACGTAATGCAGATTTTGATCGCTAATGATAGTACCACTTTACAATCACTCACGAACCAAATTGAAACTATGAAAACCACCTTGGAGCCCTCTACTAATGTGAGTGTGAATCAAATTGAAAAAGATTTGGAGGCGTTTACATCGGAATTTATATCTTTCAAGAAAAAGAAATTCTTAAGAGATTCACAGGACTTTAAACTTCAAAAGTTTATAAATGGTCGCACAATCGCCAGAATCGACGCAAAAATAAATTCACAAGAGTTCCGACCAATATCACGGATCCTACATCAGGATTTCTAACTTCAGATATTGAATCCTCAGATAGTGATATGAGGTCCCGATATTGGCAATCATGACAATGTGCCTTTTTTAGGGATAGACCACAAAACAAAAGGAGATCCACAACATGGAGAGGTAAGAAGAACTCTCAGAGACAAAACATGAGGAGCCTCTGGAGTCGACCCTCGGAGGGGAGGCAACAAGAATCACAAAACAAAGAAGTAGATGACCTTCAGATTATTAATCTATCGGAGGTGTCATTGACCAAGGACCAAGAGACAGTACTTAAATTGGAGTTATCCTTTTCACCAACTTCATCGGTGGATACCTTTGACTGGGTCAAGGACCTGCACTTATTTTGCTGGAAGCTTCTTGTAACGGATCGGGGGACATGCGCCTCTCAGCGGGTCCCCATCACCTCAGGCCCCACGGCGGCTCTCTACCCCGGTTTCCCGCTCCCTCAGCCTCTTACCTGTCACCTGCCGAGCCGTTCCTCCGCGGCGCACGCCGCATCCGCACGCACGCGAACGGGGCACGTGCACGGCAGCCTTATATAGGGCGCGCACACCGATCCTGTTACCAGCCCTCCCGCGCCGCTGGCGCCGCCCCCCATTGGCTGCAGGCCATTACCCCTATCTCCCTCCCTGCTCACCTGGACCTATCCCTGAAAGCACCCAGACAGGCATCCGCTCCACCCTTGCTACCATTGGCCCTCCTTCTTTTATAACCCCAGCCTGCCCTCTCCGTCGTCGCTCAGCATAGTTTCTCTGTGGCTCCTGTATGCTGTATCTATGCCAAGCTCTGCTCTCTGTTGCAGCTCTTGTTCCTGTCCCTGCCTCTGTTTGGATACCCTTGGATTGATCTCGGCTCAGCTTGATTACGTGTACCTCTCTACTCCTGGACTCTGCATTGGACCTCACTACGCTACTTTCTCCTGCCCCTGACCCTAGGCTCTTGGACATTAACCCTCCAACTTCTGGCACCCCGGACTCAGCAAGTATATCGTTAACCCTTTTCTCACCAGGCCCGGCAACGCATCTTACCACACTCCGGGTACGCCATCACTGCTGTGGGTGCGTGTAATACCCTTACCCACATCAGTACTGGGGACTGGCCAAGTCTGCGGGCATACAGACGTTACACTTCTATTGCACAAGTTCTACGCTAAAAAAACACAGGATATTGATGCTGATGTTAGCATTTCCAGTCAAACCTGGAATACTCAGGAGCGGAATTTAATTATGGATTTAGAGGCTAGTTTTGGGGAGGATGTGGGTGCCCAGACTGCGTCTGCAGATAATATTGTGTCTGCGGCTTTGTATAGTCTGGTTCCTAAATCTGGTTTTTGTCCTCCTCTGCAGACATCATCACAGATCGAAATCTTTGCAGATTTGGCCTCACGCGAGTTCTCCAGCCTAGTGCACCCCAGGCTCCCTGTAGCGGAGGCTCAGACCTCCTGTGAGCCACAGGTATTCCACCACACGTACACCGTAGACACATATCTCTCAGAGGGTCGGGATACATGTGCTACATCTAAATTGTTGCTGACAAGACAAGCAGTGAAAGCCCCTTCTTGTCCCATCTGCTCTACCCATAACTGTCTCATTTCCACTCCTTTCATCTATCTCTCCCTCTCTCTCACCCTTGTGGAATTCCCTTTCTCTCCCTTCCCTGTGGAATTCCCTCTCTCTCTCTCCCCTGTGGAATTCCCTCACACAGTATACACCAAGCACCTTCTCACTGCACCTTTAACATATCCTATACTGATTGGCTGATGGTGGCCGGCATTGGGATTTCCCTGGTGAATAATATCTCCTGTAAGAGGGAGTTGTGTATATGGTGGGGGTTGGAGGGCAGTGATAAGGACGCATCAGTTTTCCTCCAATCCGCTAGTGCAGGTTAGTTAAAAAAAATATGATTGTTAAAAGGGGGGAGGGGGAAGAGAGATTGTGGTTTAATTAATGTTCCTGTATACTGTAGCTCATCTTACAAAACCCAGCACTGTTCATGTGCATATTGTGTCATCCTTATATAAAATGATGAGTACTCCTCCACCAACCATTTATGTTCAAGATTTTAATTTTCACTTAATAATTAGCCTTAGCGGAATTATTAAAACTGCAATTGCAAACACATACATATTTGTGGCAGCCAAAGGGTTAATAGCAGCATTAGAGAATTACCATATGTCCCATAGGTGCTTATTCAACAGAAGCTGACATTTAATGACAGGTGGTACATTTTCTTACACCTCCTTTCAGAAATGCACAGCTTTTTAATGCCATCTGCATTGTGGACATTGGGGGTTAATTATCAAAATCAATCAGCTGCAAACATGGGACAAATACACCAGAAGATTTATTTAGGAAAAATCCATTAAGGAAATCATACATTTATTTTTTCTTTGATAATCTGTCCTGTTTTTCTTTGCACCTGGCTGACTTCCACACATAACCTCTATTTTTTTTTTTTTTTTTTTTAACTTAAAATGATTTAATTTTATTTTACTATTGTGATTTATTTATCCCTTTAGTGCTACATTTTCTTAAAAACAAACAAGAAAAAACTGATATTTAATAATAGGTGCTGTTCGCACAATACAGACAATTTATACATGATCATATTTTAATGCAATGCAGTTTTCGGTCACTCTGGCATTGCAGTAGTGAAAGGCATTCTCATGGGATTGGGGGATTCTCTTCACCAAACTTTGCTGCTCTGCATTGATCTCCATGTAGCCTGTGAAACCAACTGCACATATAAGCAGAGTGCAGTCTCATCTTCCTCCTCACTTTCCCCCAGCACATGCAGCCGGCACAGATCTTGCGTGGTTGAGCTGCTTGGGAAGTTGGGAGGAGGAGCATGCTCTGATGCAGTAGAAGCATATGACAGCAGCAGCAGCAGCACCAAACAACAAGTCACACACTGCTTCCCATCTCCAGGCTGCTTTTGCTGCAGTGGCCTCATTACCACTTCCCTGGCACCCAAGCGACCATCCCACACCGGCAGGCAACACTGAACGAAGGGGGACTACACATTAAACAAGTGGTATATTCTGCAACTGCATCTCTTCTGAGGACACAGGCATCTTTCTTGTGATAGACTAAAGCTCCCTTGCTTCTTCTCTCTCTCTCTTTCCTTCCCATCCTTAATCCCTCAGACGTGCTGCATTGCTCTCCCCTCTCTCTGGCTCTCCCTCTCTCCCTGTCTCTGGCTCTCCCTCACGATGCTGTGCTCAGTGCCTGGCTGTGTTGTCCACCTCTGCTAGGCAGTGGCAGTATGGATGGTGCTCTTGTGACGACCTCTGCTGATTCCATCAGTCCACTGCGGATAGGAATGCTGAGCAATCCTGCTGTAAATGGGCGAGGACGTAGACACGCGAAATATTAACAACAGCTTTCTCAGGGACCACAACTATGTGACTGAAGGTACACTCAAACATTATTATGCCACCCTCCATGTGCGATCCACCACCTCCCCTCCATGTGAATGCTGTACCTACTCTCCCTCTGTTGTGTTTATTTTATTTATATTTTAGATTATTGTGCTGTATCTGTGCCATTGGTTTTTATTATTATTATTATTATTATATATAGCATGTCTTGTCAGGGTAATAACACCGTGTTTGAAAGATAATACAGATACCAATATGTGTTTTGACTTGATGGGTTGGGGGATTACCGCTGGGATGTGCAGGTTTGAGTCTTTACAAGCCCATCAGAAGCACTGTCAATGGTAACGGGGGAATTGATCCTGTAATAAAAGGGTTAATTACTGCAGGGAGAAGCATGTTAAAGTGGAAGAGAAAATGCATGACAGAGCTAATGGTGTGAATCATTTCAGCAAGGTTTTGCACTTGCTTTTGGCATTAGGGTTGCAATAGGTAGGTAAAAGTCTGCTAAACACAAACATTCATAGTTAGCTTTTTGCTCATTGTATAAAATAAATATATGTAATAATAATAATTATGTATAATCTGTGACTGACTAAGGCCACCGGTCCACAAGCATTTAAACACAATTGTTGAAGTACTGTAGATTGAATTATAGTTACGGTGTGTTTGCATGTACTGCATGTAATTGTATTACGTTTTTATTCTTGAAGTGGGGATTGGACTCTGTAGAGAAAGATATTTATTTATTGAGCAAAGTAAGATTATTAAATACAGAAAGAGACAGATAATCTCCCATGAGCAAAAGTCAATCAGAAAATACAGTACGATCCTTCATCAGGAGTTTGAGCGCAATATCTGTTCAGTTCTACTGAGAAGATGCTAAGATATTGGGTAGGGCTGGTGAACTCGCAGGCCTTGGTGTGAATGTAAATGATAAATCCATGTCATTCTGACTATGATGTGAGATCTAAGACATGGACGTTAGGATACGGCTATGGATAGTATACACATCATATGGAAATCCCTATTATATGATTTAAAATGTGACAAAATCAATATTAGTTTTGACTATTATGTGAGGATCAATGTTGTCAGCAATAAGGTTGGTGAGCAAACCGATTTAGCTTCAGCATCTGAGAATGAAAGAATCAGAACCACTTAATAAAAGAAAAGTAGAGGGGAAGCACTCACCCTGGAAACACTTTCACCTTGTAGTTTAATTGACTGTATTTTCAGCATCATAGAATCTGTATTTACATTCTATGCTGTATACCCAACTCAGAAAAGAATGCTATGCTACTCCAGTGTTGCAGTGCAATCAGTTACTTTCTGACCACACACATACACTGTATTCTGGGGCAGGCCACCTTTACTGAGGCTGACATATTTACTTACACGAATATACTGGCACCTACGGTAGGTACTGTAGATATGCAATTACATCCTGACACACACAGCGTTTGACTATGTTCATAGTCAATCAGTTACCAATATTCTGGTTTACTTACCAGTCTTTAATATCCATATGAAATTACTAAATTAATCTAAAATATGTTCATTGTGTGTGACGATTAACAGGGCAGCCTGGGACACGCAGTAAGGTATCAAGCAGTGTGGGCTTGTGTGAGGAGGAGCGATGGGAGGGACACTAGCTCAAGAGACGAGATGCTGCACAGCACTGGCACATCCTGTGGAAATCTGACCCCTCCATATTCTCCTACCAGCCCTCCTGAGTCACAGAAGAGGCTGCTTATAAGTCAGAACTGAAGAAAAATAACATTTCTATTTATTAAGTACTTGACAGTAGAGGATATCAACCCAGGATACACAGTGGGTGCTCTTTCCTGCTAACACATCCCTAGCTTGTGAACTGCAGGCTGCTCTCCTCTGGTATCTCAACATGGGTTTGGAGGGGAAACAGGAGGACAGCCTCAATTTTCTCTGCTGTAACCTGATAACAGAGACTGTCACAGTACTTTTTACATACAGTAAATACATTATAGCCTTTGTATATGTCTGTGATTTTATCAGGGTAGTGTCACTGTCAGTCTGTCACTTTGTGTCTGTTATTTTCTTTCACTTTGTCAGTTGACAGTGTCACTGTCAATGTCTGTCAATGTGTTTGTGACTGTCGGGGTCTATATCAGTGCTGGCCATATCTCTCAAGTTCCCCACATTATGGGACGCCTATGCTCATCATATTACAAGTAAAATACTTTTACACATCTCAATACAATCACCTTATTTCATCTCAGTGGGCAGAGAAGTGAGACTCCCCCTCCACCTCCAGATGCACACATACATACTGTATATTTATACCCACATTGACTTGCACACACCCTTACAAGCACACGTGTTCCCATGATGCAGATAAATGCAGCAGACACACAATCCTACTTACACACATGCATATCTAGACAGTAGGAGCACCCCTGCACTTAAGTTATACATGCACTTGTATTGTTAGGCACTCCTTTGTATTCTCTTTAAAACGTTATGCTAACGAAAAATATTACTGTACACTTTATTTGTATGATGTAGCACACTGAACATATATCGTTTGCAATGGTTATATTAATAAGGGTAAAAACATACCTGTTATTTTTTACATACAAAATATTGGTTTTGCTTCCTAATTTCTGCGTACAGTATGTTATGGGCTATAAGGAGAGGCCCAGAATAATCACCTCAGGGCATTGAATATTTTGTTTTAGAATGCTTCATTCTTTCTGCGTCTTCTAAAAAAGTTACTTTTGGGAATGAAACCTTGAATGCAGCACTGTGCACTTATCCATCTCTCTCCACCACTCATGCTGTTTTCAATTCTGTAGTAGACAATATGCCTCAATATATTCCTTGAATGCCTGCAGTTTTCCCTCCTCCAGGGGGAGCTTCTGGGGGCTCTAGTGCAGGTGTGGCCAACTTCAATCCTCAAAGGCCACCAACAGGTCAGGCTTTCAGGTTATCCATGCTTCAGCACAGGTGGCTCAATCGGTGGCACAGTGACTGAGCCACTGATTGAACCACCTGTGCTGAAGCAGGGATATCCTGAAAAACTGACCTGTTGCTGGCCCTTGAGGACTGGAGTTGGCCACCCGTGCACTAGTATCTCAAGTTCTAATGTGCCATGGAATTACCCATGGGCCATACTCTACTCTTAAGGAATGCAGCAGTTCGGTCTTAGGGTAGGCCCCAGTCACTGTTCCTTGTGGATGAGGTTTAGTATTTTTCCTTATAGGCTTCTCCACTATTCATTATGTTGCAAAGTTATGAATGTATTGTTAGATAAGCTTTAACCTCATTTAAGTCACAATGCATTTGGGGCTTCGCTTAATATTGAATATGGTCCTTCATGCTCTAGCTCAGCGGTGAGCAAACTGGGGGACACGCCCCCAGGGAGGGCGGGAGATTTGTCTGGGGGGGGGGCGCGGGCGGTTGCAGAGGTCCCGCGCTCTTCCCCCAGGCATTTAAATTAAATGCCGGGGGATTGCGTGAGGCCTCTGCAACTAACTTACTGGGATTCTGAAGAGCTGCAGGGACGTCAAATAATGCCGCGGTACCATGCGGAGTGACATCACACGTCTATCTCCATGGCAACGGGATAACGTGACATCACGTGACCCCTCTGCGTCATTTGACGCCACCGAGCAAGGTGAGGGGGATGCGAGAGCAAGGGGAAGCAGGCAGGGGGCGTAGCTGAAAAAGTTTGCGCTCCCCTGTTCTAGATCAGTGATTCCCAGCAAGGGTTTGTGAAGGGTATCCAAGGGGTTTGCAAAAAAAAAAAAAGATATGGTATGGCGGATCCCATACTGAGCTCAGGTGGGGACTGCGCACGTAGTCAGGCCCCCAATCTGCACATTGGTGTGGGTGGCATAGCTGTCAATTACAGCAGGAACTTCCAAACTCACTCCCCACAATGCTTTGCACCCACAGCGACAAGGCACTGTGGGGCGTGAATTTGGCATTTCCTGCAACAATTAACAGCTATACCAACCATTATGTCTTCACACACTAACGGGGCCTTACTAAACGTGTAAGTAGGCAATAAGATTTATTAATTAGGGGTTCGTGAAACAAATGTTATCTAGCAGGGGGGGGCACAAGGTAAAAGAGGTTGGGAACCACTGCTCTAGCTCAAGTGCACACTGGCTTCAAGCTAACAGGAAGTGTTCAAGATGAGTCTTCATGAATGTGTTGTCACTTGGATGGAGTTACAATATGACGTTTTCAGTCCGACCAGTTAGCTGAGAGAAGTAGCCGGGTTCTTTAGCTGCAATAGGAAAACAAGGCAGGGCAACTTTCCGCAGCAAAAACCCGCACAGATCCTCTGCTTGTTGCTAAGCAAAGTCCACATTTCAGTTTATATTTCACTATTATTGCAGGAACATTGTGGCATACATTATATATTAATATTGCCTTTATCTGTTACACTAATAGATTTGCCGTCATAGTTTAAAATATACTGTTTCGGCCACAAGAAGCAATTTTATTTCTATGATCCTGCTTGTTTTTTCTTAACTGCTCTTCTAAACAAAATTAATATATATATATATATATATATATATATATATATATATATATATATATATATACACAGTATTCGACAAACCTATACATTTGCACGCCCCGGGCGAATGGATTTAACATCGTGGCGAGCTCCTATTGGCCCAAGCAGCACACGTGTGGTACTAGGTGGCGAGTAGATTTTTTGGTGATTTGTCGACCACTGTATATATATAAAAAAAAAAATATATATATATTCTCATTGTCTTCTTCCTTGCTATAATTTATAATTACAGATAATGATTTGCACATGGTTCTTTCAGATACAGATGGAGTCTCCGGTTCCCGTCGCTTCAGCCTGTCGCTGCCCGCGGTTGAACCCAAGCCGCGCCGTGCAGTGCAGGTAGGGCAGCTGTAATGGCCCGTCGGATGAACACAGCGGGGGTCCCTGCATTTCAATGGGACTCACGCTGTGTGAATCATACCGGGCTTCACCTGTCTGTAAGAGACGCGCAGTAAGAGAGAGACTGAATCAGTCCCTCTCCATGCGCGCCTCTAACAAGCGATCGCGGGGCTTTTATATTATTTTTATAACATATGTTTGTGTGTCTCCACATTTGCAGTGTGGAGCTCAATTGTGGCTACTGGAAAACTTTCAGTCTGTGATTGATTACATTACTCCTTCTAGCGCTTTTAATTGAATAGTCACATGATTGAAACCTTCATGAACATCTGCAGTAATACTATCATCACTGTGACTATATTGATCATCATTATCAGTATTCTTGAGAATCAAGTGTGAGGGGGGTGGTTGAATGAGCTAGGAGGGGGCATTGAGTGAAAGAGGAGGGGGAGAGAGTATGAGGGGGAGAGCATAAAAAGGTAGGGGAGATAGTGAGAGAGTGGGGGGAGGAAGTGAGATGGGGGAATTGAGTGAGCGAGACAGAGGGGAAATAAGAGAGGAAGGGGGGGAGAGAGGTGGGGTAATGAGTGAGAGGGGAAATAGTAAGAGAGAGGGAGACCTGATAGAGGGGGAGAAGAAAGAGAGAAGGGGAGAGTGAGCGAGAGAGAGAGAGGGGGAATGAGAAAGAGAGGGGGACAGTGAGTGGGGAGATAGAAATATATGGGGGGAAAGAGTGCAAAAGGGGGGAATGTCAGAAGGGGGAGATAAATAGAGGGGTGAGAGTGAAGAGGTGTTTGAGTTGAGGGGGGTTGTGACAAAAAAAAGAGGGGGGGTGTCACAAAACTGCCAACATGGGGTTGCCGTGGAAACTCTAGTCTTGGACCCAGTGGAAGCTCTTGGTGCCTTGCTGAGAGGGGCAGTACAGTTAATGTCAGCATGAGGTCTCAAATTTGTCAGTATGTGGGTCTTCTTGCTCACCTCTGCCAATACAAATTAAATCAATTAAATCACTTTATTTCACATACAGAGGGCACGTAGATAAAAAAAAAAAAGTTTTGCTCATTTTTTAAAGACAGTAAAAGTGGATTCTTTTTAATACTCTATTGACAAGCTAAGAAAACGGAACTTTTTGCAGCTCTTTGTATCAATGTTTTTGCATAATATGCATTACAGGTGATACTGTATTTCCAGTTAGTATTTGAAGAAATAGAAGAAATTAAGGAGCAGGCAGTACATATAAAGCACATACAGTATAAAGGTTACTACAGTCTCGAAGCATTACGATGGTAACATAAATCCAGATCCCCTTGTGGGGACTATCGTGGTAGTGTAAGGGTTAAGAGCCCTAGAAGGTTACTGTGTGGGCTCACACAGGGTGACTCCCCTGTCCCATCACATGATACAGGGTGACTTGGCAGAAACTATGCCACACCCAGTTTATGTCTGTTGATAGTGACATCACCACTAGAGTATCTATACCCAGGTAGACAGTTCTACAAACCAGTTCCTTGGCAGTAGCAGTGTAGAGGCCCTCACTGTAAGTTATGTAAATATGTTATTAACGTGTATGGTTATGGCTAGTAAGGATGTCCTGTCATCTTTATTGTTTTCAGTTAAATAATGTGCCCGTTACAGATAGAGCCCATCGTAATGAACAGAGATTGTTCTCTGACCAGAAGAGGAGCAGGGAGTTCTCAGTATAGAAACTCCAGAGCATAGTGGGATTGGACTCACCGGAGAATCCCTAATAAAGCCCCAATCCAATAGTTATGGACAAGGTACTAATCCCTGAAGAAAGAGTGCACTCCCACTGACAGGTCGTAATTAAACTCCTGATCTGATGTGTGTGTGTATATATATGTATATGTAGATGTGTGTGTGTGTGTATATATATATATATATATATATATATATATATATATTACAGAAAAAAGTGTGCTCAAAACCAATCGAGTTAAGTCCAAGAACAGTATATACAGTAATATAAGTATAAACTATATTTTTTGAGCCCACGGGTGAGGTCTCAAAGTATATTATCCTTTCCAAGTGTCTATGCCCCCATGCAAATATCTCCATGCACTGCAGGCATATATAAATAGCCCCCGCTTGGTATGTCACGTACAATCATATCTCTTAACGTCCACTATGGTGCGTGTGCAGCTAGTGTAGATAAGGTCCTTCCACCTTCTTGAAAATGTACTGCAACTAAACTGGGCGCCACTGCCTCCAATAGTGTAATATGCCTTTAATACATGATAAAAGATAGGCAAGTAGCCAAAAGAATACTCACAAAGTTCAAATTCTTTTCAGCTTGTCACATCGACTGATGTTATGTCAAAGGGTAATCAGGTCTCTTCGGCCTTATCCAGCAGCCCTGATTGCTCCAGCAATCATAGCAGTCCGTCTTGTACCTGCTTTGTACGGCCTCTTGCTGTACTCGATATTTGTCCGCTTTCACCTTGCACCACACGAGTTCCTCCCGGCGGCCTCTCTCTCCGGTCGGCATCACCTTCAGTCATGAGGGGAGCTTCAGGGATGACGTCAGTGGGGCACGATGTAGCTGTTACTCAGTTTAGGGAGGCAGACAGACTTCCTTAACCCTAGGACCCCTTCCTTAAGGAAGTCTGCCTGCAGAGAACCTTCCAGCTGCACGTTGCAGAGCCAGTATAACCAGCCTCACACTTATGAGACCCAAAAAGGTAGAAACAGCTGTCTGTGAGTAGGGTTACTGGCTAGGCACTTCTTTAACCGAGGTTGGGCTGAAAAGCTGTGTAATGCGGCAGGCAAAAGCTTATAGGGTTTGTCTATGTTTAAATGGACATGAAGGAAAAGGTGGCTTTGTGTGCTCATTTGCATGTCATTTCCCAGAATCCTTAGCTGCAGTGGAAGCACTGTATGCTGAGCGATAATGGTGAAAGGCAGAGTTGCAGACCTGTCTGAGATGTGACTGTGCTCACAAGTGATATTCTTTATTTGCTGTACACTGTACAGTGGAGGGTTTTTGTCATTTTTTTTTTAGCCGCCATAACTTATTTAATGTGTGGTTGAAACTAAATACAGAAGAATTTACAATGCATCTGATCTTAGACACACTATTAGAGAGGGTTGGGGTCAGAGCCGGCTTGATGGCGGTTTCATTGGTGCCCCTGCTCTGGGCCCCGTGCTTAGAGAGGCCCCGCGCTCTCTTCCCAATAACAATTAAACTGATTGTCGGGGGAGACCAGTGGGTCCCTGTAAGTATCTCTTGCCTGGTCCGGTGGCATCTCCCGGAATCTCCTCCCGCAGCGTCCCGTCATCATGGCCTCACGTTGCCATGATAATGGCCCGTCACATGTGGTCACGACGCAGCGGTTGCCATGACATGCGGTGTCACAACGTTGCACGGCATCACGTTGCCATGACGATGTGACGCAGCACGGTATCGTGACGTCACGTGACGCCGCGACATCTGAAGAGGAGATGCCGCGCCGGACCAGGTAAGAGGCCCCGGGAAATCCCCTGCACCGAGCCCCGCGTAATACCAAGCCGGCCCTGGTTGGGGTTCCGCAGAATTTCACAATATAATTATGGGGTTCCTTAACCAAAAAAGATTGGAAACTACTGGCATAAATACCAACTTGTACTTAATACTGCTACAAGGGTTAAAAAAGGTATCTCTAGAATAACTTCAGCATGAAATGCATATTCTATCGCAAGAAAGTTATGTTTTTCTTTCCTTATTAATGACCAGTGTGTGGGTTTTATTCTTTGGTTTATCTTCCTGGCATGCAGAGCTTGCTAATAACAAAGAATACCGTTCTTCACAGGAAATTATAGACGCGGTTTTAGGGTCACGTCTGTGCACTCTGAGTGATTTTTTTTTTGTCTGTGTTATTAAGCTGTCATTGAATTTCCGTCCCATGCAAGAGCTTGGGATATCAGATTTGTACTGGACTATTTGTATTCAGAGCATTATCATCCAGTCTTTTAAATTAATGTGTACATCTATTGTTAGTATGAGGAATATTTTCTAGCACATACAATCTAGTCACTGCTGACTATTCACAGATTTCTTTTCATGCAGAAATAGTTGAGCAATGTGACCTCTTTTTTTTTTTACACTGCTGATGAGCGGAGAGATGATACAGGTGGATGCTAAAATAAGAGCACATCAGATAAGGAGAAGTGAATATAACTTTACCCTGAGTTGGGATTTTCTAAGTTATAATAATTACAATAATATTTTTCCCATCTATAGCGCTGCCAGTGTACACAGCACTGTACATAGAATACAGTGTCACTGCCATGTAGAGCAGTCATTTTGAACCGGGGTTCCATCCGCGACCACCCCTCAGGGGTTCTGCGGCCACCGGGGGGGGAAGTTGGGACAAGTCTCCCAGCTGTCCCAGGCTGGCTGCGCAGTGGCACCGCACACAGCAGTGAATCAGCGGCTCCCTAGCACAGCAGTAGCAGCCGGTCACTGCAATCCTTCCTCTCCCTGCTCCTGTTGGCGCCGGACGTCAGGTTCAACTTCCGTCCGACAGGAGGAGGGAGCTGCGGACCGCTGTGCTGCCCAAAGGTGTGTGTGTGTGTGTGCTATAAGGGGTAAGAGAGAGGGGGAGAGTGTAAGGGGAGAAGAGAGAGGGAGAGAAGAGTGATGGAGAAGAGTGTAAGGAGGCCAGAGAGAGGGTGAGAGTGTAAGGGGTCAAGAGAGAGGGGGAGAGAGTGCAGGGGGAGAGTGTAAGGGGAGAAGAGAGCGGGGGAGAGTTTAAGGGGAGAGAAGAGAGAAGGAGTGTAAGGCTGCGTCCATAGAAGGTGGAGCAGCGCTGAGTCGCACGGACGCTGATGCTCACCTGATCAAGCATGAGCGATTTCATGCACATGCAGGCGAGCCAGCATCCGCAATCGGGAGGCGGGGCAGTGACGTCGTTGTGCCAATAGCCCGCGATGCACCAACGTCACGGCGCTGACGTCACGGCGCCGTGACGTTGACGCTGCTTCATGCTGATTGGATGTTTTCAGCCGACAGCGTGCTGAAAAACAGCTTTGGCTGTCGGCTGAAAAATACAACTCCTGAGCACGCCTGCGGACGCTCGCATGAGCCCCCTCTAAAGACATCATCATTGAAGATGCCGGGGCTCAGCGCGGAGCGTCCGCACGGCTCAGCACTGCTTGTCCTTCTATGCACGCAGCCTAAGAGGGAAGGGGTAGAGAGTGGGGACAGAGCCTAAGGGGGGAAGAGGGAGGGAATGTAAGGGGGGAATATGAGAGAGGGAAGAGAGAGATGGACAGGGGGGATGGGGGTTGGGGGGGAGCAAGGGCGGCTAACATGGTGAAGATATATGTGAATGACACAACCTCTCCCAACTCTGACCTTCCAAATTATTGGGTGGAAAAAAACATTTGGCGGACTGGCATGCGTCTTATCAGAATTCCAACCGGTGTGCTATCTGAATGAGTGTTGAGCACAGCGGAGTCCCTTGTACAGAAAGTAGAGCCAATCTGTCTAGTAGCAGCGTGGAAAGGCTTGAATGAATGAACATCATATTTCCCAAGACTCCGGTCTGTCAGACTGTCGGTCTCCATGTCACCAGCTCCTGAGAAGGAAGCAGAGTAAATGACACAATATTTAGAATTGTTTGGTTGAACTAAGTTGTTTCCAAATACATTTACAATTTACGGACTGGCTGTGTGTTGAGCTTCCTTATTGAGCTGCTACATGTGCCATCTCACCCATGGCATATTACCACCACCACACACTAGTGCCCATCACCACCACAGCCATCATCAGTGCCGGTTGCCAACTTGCCAGTGGTATTATTTCCTATTTTAGTTCTGTTTTACCATTTTGTGGTGTCCCAAATAAGCCAGCCCCTATACAGCATTAATAGCCACAGGCATAAGATGCATGTTGGTAGAGTGCTTGTCTTGTTCTATGTATGTCCTAATTAGTTCCTCTCTGGCCCTCTTTTTACAGGGGTAGCCACTTGGAGTGCTGCTAGTTTCCCCTTCTGCTCCTGTCTCCTCCTGTACTGTATGTATCTTCACCATAGAGGAGGGGAAATTTGCGTTTGCAAATGTTGCCTTTAATTAAAAGTCAATGTGCAGGCCTCATGATCCTTTATAGACCGCCATTTTGGCAAAACTGGCAAACATTTTGAGCAATGTGACCTTTCACAAAAAATGTAAGAAAGATTTGTGAAGCACATTTCTACTTCTCATCATTCGAACCATGACCACTACTGTGTCACTAGTGCACTGTCTTAGTCCATCCTTCTGAACTGATCCCTGTCCGCTCCTTCCTCCCTTCAGTGCCAGAGAGCCCTGCCACCTCTGTGGCCACAGACCCTCCAGCATGTGACCTCTCCTGAACGATCACGGGATCTCTTCCCGGTTTCGGCGGCCGGAAGGGAAGAGTCCGCCCCTTCACTGTAGTTCTGATACGGACAGCCCCTAAGAAATGAGCAGAAGGCCATGACGTACAATGTACATCATAAGGTCCTCCAGGGTGGCAATTTTTGATGACGTATGCTGTACGGCACTGAAGTGGTTAACTGGAACAAAGGCGGCAGCAGCAGTAACAATGTCATCACCAGTCTGAGGCTTTTCTAGCACGGTGTACAGTGCTGCTGTCTTACTTTTAGTTCCTGCATGTGGCTGCAAGTGCCACCCATACTCATGCACTGGCTCTAACAATGAGACTGAGGGGAAAACCTCTACCAGTGTCTGACCCCTTCCCACCTCCGATAATTTGCCTAAAAAGCTGAATCTGCTGCTTAGTGGACTTAAGCAAAAGGGGGTAATGTTCCCTGCCTTACTGCATCCACTCATTTCCTCCTGATTGCTGCTGCTAACATGGTGGTAGTACAAGTGGTGATAGCACTGGTGAATCGTAGCTATGTACAGTACTGCTACATTTTAAAACAAGGTACAGGAGAGCCCCTCGCTCAGGAGATCCACCTCGCCCCATTCCGTTGTATCCTCCCTACTCCTACTGTTCTCCTCATCTTCCTCTTGTCCTCTCCCGACTCTTCTCCTCTCCTCCCTTCTCCATATCAAAATATATCAAATATATCTAAATAAAATAAATAAGTAAATATAATAGAAATATACGTAAGATATAAGAAATGTAAGTGAGATGTTAATTTATTTAAGTAAAATAATAAAACAAATATTGAAATAATAGAAATATATTCACAGAGAAAACAGAAGAATACAAAACGGAGTTAACGAAAAAAATACCTAGAATTAGTGCTTAACTGAACTATAACTATCGAACTATATAACGATCAAACCTTTAACTATAACAACATATATTATTTGATTCTCTCTTTCTGTTACGTGACTTTAGCTCGTGCTCTCAGAGTCTCATGTTCTGGCTCTGCCTCACACCTTCAGACTTACGTTCATTCACACACACCAAGCACAGCAAAGAAGGGTGGGTATCGTGTTGGTTCTTTCTTCCATGTAGTAAGGCTACGGCCACAGTCACTCCGCGTGCGCTGGGGTCGGAGCGCCTTGTCAAGCCGGGATCTATGGTCTGATGGAAAAGACAAGATCGGGAGATGGGGAGGGGGGAGCAGGGGAGCGTGGCGGGGCACGGCCATGACATCACGCGGCTGGTTCACCCTCATTGGCTGAACCGCCGCCGTGACATGGCCAGCGCTCCGTCGCCACTAGCAAAGACAAAATACTTGTCTTTACAAAATGTGGTTGCGCATCACGATCTCTACATGCACACGCAGGCAGGTACTGGGCCCAGCCCCATTGAGTGGCAATCTTGTTCCCGCAATGCACGCCACATCGCGTGCTGCAGCTGACACTGGGGACCTAGCCTAACACAGGAGGGAGAGAGAGTAGGTGTATGATACCTTTTATTGGAGCAACAAGTAGTTGATATGTTACAAGCTTTCGAACCTCTCAGGGTCTTTCCTCAGGTATGGCAGAAATACAGAAACACAATGATTATATACAGTGTATGTAAGATCTGGTTACAATGGATTTAGACAGGAAGTGCGGAATAAGATGAGGTAGAAGCAGGTAGCCTGGTGTGAAAATTAACAGTAGAGACATACTGCAGAAGGCTTTTCTCTTTTGCAAAGACAGCCTATACATACAGGAGATGTGAGGGGAGAGTTGAGTGGGACAAGACGGTGTATGTGTAAAAATATCTATCTATATAAATGTAACGGGTATTCCCCCATCCAATCGCAGATATAGTATGGGTGCGGAGAACATACAGTGTTACCAGGTGTGGTGCGTATACCTGCAGGCTCACAGGAGGGCTGAGCCTCTGCCAGTGAGAACCTGGGGTGAATCCTCTGGAATGTTCTCGGTTTCAGCGCCTCCACCTATATAGGATTCTATGGGAATGTAGAATGGCCCTAACATAGGAACCCACTCAGAAACCACATACACCAGTGTTATGGCTAACAGGTTTACTGAATGAATAAATGACAACTCTTACATAACACTTATAACACCACCATATTATGACATCCCCACACGGTGCCCACAGCCCAACCCCTTTGTCCCGTGGTCAGCGCTGCCACTACGTGTGTTGAGAATGTTAAGGTTTGTTGGTGCACTTATGGGGTACCTGCCAGTGCTCCTGCACTCGGGCCTGCAACCACTTCACAAAGGATCTGTCGCTCGGGGATCCCGTCTGATCCGATGATTCCTTGCCTGGGGTCCGCAAGGGGCGATCCCACCCTGAATATAGTCTTTGTCTCTAGGGCGCAGACTTGAACCGAAGTCTCCTTTCAGGAAGCGCAGCATCCGCTGTGTCCCTATCTATCACTGGCACTAACGTGACAGTCCCTAACCTAGGGCCTGTCCCTGTAGCACCACAAGCTGGGGAGTGAGGACCTACCTGGGACCTAAGGGGTTAATGGCCTATCCCGTCCCCCTAGCTCTTCCCGGTCCTGACTCTAACTACCTAGTACCTAGTACTTGCAGTAACGCACTGCCACCTACTTGGTACGTACAGCAAACGTGCTGCACAAACACTGTGTCTGCTTGTCAGACCTCACAGCACTGACAGCCGTGACTCTGACAAGACAGCACACACACACACTAAGGGCAGAGTCCCTAACTGGGACCGTCCCTTATCAATTACCCACTAGCCTGGTGGGGAGTTGGGGCCTACTTGGGATATGGGGGACCTTACGCGGTGCAGGAGCTTCACTCGCTCCCTGCACCCTTCCTTCCCCTTCTGCTCCCCAGCTCCAACTAACTAGCGTGGGCTCAGTGCGCGAAATGTATCCACTCTGCAGGGAGATCTTAAGCCCTATTGGCTCCCTGGCATCACGTGGGGCGCGCAGAGGCTCATGGGACTCGTAGTCCCTGCCTAGAGCCTTCCCTGGTAGGCTAGGGTTCGCGCGCTTTCCTTGCCCTATCCTCGCGCATGCGCAACTCCTCCTGGCTCCTGTAATGCTCCCTGCCTCGTCCCTACTCTGTCCCGCGCATGCGCGATCACTGCGCATGCGCGAGTGGCTGCAATGGCTGCCCCCGCTAGCCGGGTGCGCTGCCGAGACTCTCAGCGCTCCCTGCACTAGCCCCCACCCTCGCGTTGTGCCGGCGGGTCCGCCACTGCCTCCGGCGGCACCTGCAACCGCTCGGCACCTCGGGAGGGGGGTCTCCGGAGCATGGAGGGCACCAGGGCTACATAAAAAAACATTATAATTATTTTATGTCTGGTTACCTACTGTATATAAAGAATGTAATAAGGGAATAGTGCAAATGTGCATGTATACACACATACGCACTCACATATACATACAGTACATACTCATGAATAAGGTTTTTGTACATAAATAAATTAGAGCATAATTGGGGCATGTAGGGTAATTTTCATCTTTAATAAACACACAGATACCCAACAAGCTCAGAGAAACCCCAAACATTACCACATATATATATATATATATATATATATATATATATATATATGAAAAAGAAAAGGGAGTGAAGTAGCGCCAAATAAGAAGTGTTGAAATAGTGTAAAAATATTATTAATGATAATTTAAATGAATATTTCTAAATAGGCAAAATCACTACAAATTATAGATGTGTATACTACAATTTAAAATAAATATATATAACATATATTATGTGCTCCTATTTCGTGAAAAACAATTTAAGACAACACTCCAAAAACATGTGATAACATAAAATACAAGCAGAAAGAAAAATTGATATAAAAACCAGTCCTTGAGTGAAAATCCTTAAATAGGAAAAAATAGTCCTGGTATGAGGGGATCTCCGGCAGCTGTCAAATAGGATGAATCACATCCAGATGATACCTATTAGAAAAGAAAAAAGAGAGAGAGCGCACGCCCATAGCATAATACAGTACATTTATTGGGAAAGGGGAGCGGGGGGAGGTAGAATTGTGAGTGGATTTTCTACCCCTTCCCCCTCCCCTTTCCCAATAAATGTACTGTATTATGCTATGGGGCGTGCGCTCTCTCTCTTTTTTCTTTTCTAATATATATATGTCAAAAGGAGTGCCACTGGGTGTGGCTAAATGTGTACAACAAAAACAAACTAAGATGCCCAAAGCTACTTCCAATGTGACAAAAATACACAGTGCAATACCTATATATTCTCTTGAAAAGGGTCATTTAGTTCAACCCTTTGGCCAAAGCGTCTTAAGCCTGCAAGCCAACATCAAGGCATGACCGTCAGCTGGTCCTAACACTACCTGAGTTAAAATTCTTATTTACCTATTTTCATCTTGTCAAACATATCAATATATGTTGCTCCAATATTCCGTCAATTGGAGGAGTTAGAAACAGCTACAGTAGATGATATATTAATGGGATAAATAAAACCCGGTTTCTCTTTGCACCATTTTTTTTCCGTGACATTAAATCCACCAGATACATTTCTGTATCAGATTATCAAATTTTAAAAAAACCACAACTTATGATCACATTCACGTCTCAGACAGATCCACAAACCTGCCTTTCCCCAATATCTCTTAGCATACAATGCTTCCACTGCAGCCAGGGATTCTGGGTAATTACCTGCAAATGAGCCCCCACAGTGTATCCCTGGCTGCAGTGGAAGCATTGTATGCTGGGCGCATCTATCAAATAGTTAGTACAGCTCGACCCCCTTATAACGCTGTGCTCGGGCTCCAAAGAATCACATCGCGATATAAGCGGATCGCGTTAGAAATAATGTAAAATTGTATGCATTGCACAATAAAGTATTTAAGATACCAATAATCGTGTTGTAAGGTATTCATAAATACCCAAATTGGGACCCACGCTTGCATCTCGTTATAAGCGGACTCGCGTTGTAACAGGGTTGAGCTGTATTACTGTAGTTTTCTATTGAGCATTTGTGATATGACTTTAAATGAAAAATAAACTATTCATTCTAGAAGGTGGTTAAAATGTTTGTCATGTATTTCTTTCTTACCATTTTACCTCTAACTTTGGTGTTGGCTTTTAAACGGTGCACTACACCCTGTTTAAAACCATATAGACCAATAGACAATTGACCATGAATTCACCTCTTACAGGTTTTTTTTTAGAAAACGTTTCTAAACATATAAGCTTCCATTCATATGTCGCTGTACCTGCTGATGTCTTTTTTAGCTATTTCTGAAAATTTCCACTTTGGAAGCCACAATGATGTCCTTTCACTGTTAGTCACAAAAAGGCTAGGAAATACTGCATCCTATTCTTTTGTTGATCAGACCAAAAGGAACGTGTCTTTTATCTAAATGTTAAAATACAATGTATTTACAATGCACCCAATGGGACAGAATTAGTACACTTGCATTGTCTTATTGCGTGTGAATGTAGACAATCATATAGCATGCCGGCACCTTTAAAGGACCATGTTATGATTTTAGACAAGTACTGTATCTTAAAGCAGCCTGCCATAGCCATTGTTCTTTACCATACAAATGATAACTTCACTTTAATGAGAATTATATGACTGGGCAGGTTTGCGGGTATGGAATCCGAACTTCGCAAATTCCGTATTCCTTCTATCTGACCGGACCAAAATTCGAGGGGAGGTTCATCCTCGGATTCGTTTTTTTAATTTTCTTAATAATCTGGGTGAACTTTTGGGTTAACGTACGGAACACATGATCTGTTTATTTAGTGTGGTCTCCATCATTTTTGCATAATCCAAAACCAATCAAGTTATGGTAACACCAACATATTTTTAGAACCAAAACCCCCAGGAACGGACCTACTCTTAGTATGTCCCAAGAAGTGATCCAGAAGTGATGCAGACATTAAATAATGGATACTGTAAATCCAAGACGCTCTTGGTAAAGTTCAGGTTCAGATCTCCAATTTCTAAGGCCTTGGGCACACACAGCGCTACGCTTTCGTGCGCGCGCGTTTGTCACTGACCCCTGGTGGCCAATGGTAGTATTCATTGTTGAAACTACCATTGACTGTGAAGCACGTCGTCGTCGCTGCTGCTGCTGTAGCTGGAGTCTTTCCAAACTGTGATTCCAGGCTGCAGCAGCGCGACGTCTGTTTCAGCAGCCAATCAATGCATTGGCTGCTGAAAGTGAACAGACTCGGCAGCTCCCTGCACACACCTGCACACACACACATACATATACATACATATACATACACAATTACGCTCTCAATTCCCCAGTCAGAGCTCCCCGCTCCCCCCGCATTACATTATACATTTATCCGCTCCCCCGCTAATCGCCCAGCAGACGGAGGCGAGCACCCGCGCATGCAGCCACACTGCGCCACGTAGCGCTGTGTGTGCTCCTGGCCTAAGGCTGCGGCCACGCTTCCGCTGAGCGCGCTCATGCTTGACAGCAGTGACATCACCAACTGTGCAAGTGTGAGCGGGGTATGTGGCCGGGGGCGTGTCATTGGCTGGATCAGGGCTATGTCTGTGTGTGTGGCTGTGTGTGCGTTTGTGTGGCTGTGTGCTGTGTGCATTGACTGGTGCTGATTGGTTGATGAGGGTCATGTGACCCTTGAGCGCGCTTGAAAATCAATTTTCTCTGTCTCTCCAAGCGCCTTGCTTTGCTAACCTTACATGCACGAGCGCGCGCACACAGCGCCAGCGTGGCCATGCTAGTTTGATTACATTAAAGTGAGTGCGCGTGTCGCGGCAGCGTGGCCACAGCCCACTACTTTAGGTAGTCCCAAACAGAAGTATTTCTTTGGTACAGCAAGCTCTGTTCACATGCAAGGAAGATATTTTTAGTATATTGCCTCCCTGTTATAGGGAGGCTCCTCATTGTATGCTATTTACGACACTGGATCTTCACCTATTTCATCTGCTCTCCAGGGTTTTCTCTGTTACACAGGCTGCTAACAATCTGTTCAGCAACAGACTCATTTCTAGGGTTGCCAGCTAGCTTCTCCAAAAATACTGGACACAATGGTGAAAGGTGTGACATGCTCGAGACACACACACACCCCCTCTCTAACCTCTCCCTGCTCCATGCTGTTTCCTCTTCTCCTTGGCCCCACCCCCAGGCTCCTGACACCTCTTCTTGATTGGCTGCATTACCCAGCAGCAGCCAATCAGGATAGAGGAAGCTGCCCAGCCCCCTAGCAACAGCCCTGCCTTCTTCCTGCTCAGGGAAATCCTGCGGCCCCCTTAGCCTGTCAGGTCACTTTGTCCAGAGACGTAATACCAGACACATACATGATACATGTCCAGTATACATGTCCTCTCGTTTTTTACTGGATAGTGTCCAAATACAGGACAGTCGGGTTCAATACTGGACACCTGGCAACGCTACCTCCCCTATATATCTGCCACGTAAATCCTAGTCACCCGTGTGATACTACCCAGTCCTGGTTTTATATTTCCATTTGCTGGTCTGCTAGCAACATTGGTATTATGGAGTCAAATCTGTACAAAGATTGGCTCTGACACCCGAAACGTTTCTTGGCAGGTATGTTTCTAATATAAAATGGTTACTTACAGGATACATTAGATGGATTGGTGTTAAAGCTGCAGTTCAAGCAATATCCTACTTGTGTGTGTTTTTTTTTTTTTTAATCAGTTCTGTACTATGAGAAAATACTTGTAGCATATAAAAAATAACAATTTTAAAGAAATTTTTAATGTATTCTAATGTAACAGATATTTTTGTTCCTATAGCAACCATTTACAAAGTCACATCCCCTTCCCCTTCTGAAATAGCACCCCCTTTTTGAGCCCTGCCCTCTCTCTAGCAGTGAATTAATTTAATCTAGTGTCTGCCTGGTCACATGATCTTCCTCACAGCACTTTGACTGTCAATGCAGCAGAAGAGAACCCAAGATGCATTTAGTGAACCCCGAGCAAAATCTTTGCCGATCGATCACATGAGAACGGATCGATCGGCAATTTAGCTAATCACTTGTCAGTGTGGAGATTGTATTGATGAACATATTGAATGATTTATTTTTTATTTTTTATTAAACAACAGCTTGAACTGCAGCTTTAAATTGTTTAATTTCCTTTTTTTCTATCCTTTCTGTCTCAATAATGGGGGAAATCAGTGTGGGGAACACACATTCATTGTCAATATTGCTTCATGTATTGCACTTTTTTTCCCATTTTACAGCAGGCATATTTTGAAAAGGATATGCCGTCAATTTTTTTAAAAATAGCTACGTAATACAGTAGATGTTTAATACCTAGGCACTTTTCATACTGCATTCCCTACTGTACCAGTGACCCAGTTTTATATAAATTGGCTATGTGAATTATTTAAAGTGCTCTTAACATTTCCACGCTGAGACCCTACCATGTGACCCTCAACACATAAGTATGGCCACATCAATAATTTAACCCCTTGAGTGCAGCATGGCAGTGCTACTACATCATGGGTTCTGCTCTCTTTGGGGAGATTGCGTCGGAAACGATCTGCACTGAGGACGGATGGAGGAGGATTACTGCACCCCTCCTTCTCCGTCATCAGTGACAGAGCAATCACAGCAGTGATTGCAAGTGACAGAGAGGCCAGGGCACTCAAAGGGTTAATAGAAAACATCTTTTAAAGTTTAATTTGTAAAAATGGGTGAATATAATTTTAGGGTATCCCTAAAGAAGAAGCCTATGCTTCGAAACGCGTTGGATAAAGATTTTAATAAGTCCTAGGACTCTATCCCCACACTCTGTGTGATTTTTCCTGCATTGGACTGACTTCTCACAAAAAAACTGCATTCGGCAAATTGCAGTAAAGCTAAGATCGTGCTTTACGGCACCACCTCCCTTTGCGGCCGGTCGCAAACCCCGCGGGACACGTGACCTACTGCCGAAGTGAGCTGAGACACAGTGGCAGCTGGAAAACAGACCCGAGAAGGAGCAGCTATAACGGCAGCGATCGGGGAAGGAGACTGACCAAGACACAGCACCGCAGTGGAGGTTTCCAACTACAATCGAGACAGTGTGTCCTGGATGCTGTGAGAGAGAGTTCCCAAAGTCTGGAGGCGGCAGTGCGGCGTTGGTAAACTCATGTATTGCACATGAAATGCTTTATACCCACTAACCTGATGTACGCAGATTTTATACCCTAAAATTATATTCACCCATTTTTACAAACTTCACTATGTGCGTTTGCGCTTTTGTCTTTTTTGTGTTTCAGTTGCCTAGGGGTTTACCCCTGTTCATATAGCTGCAGGTCACCCATCGATTTAGAGGTTGTATTTTGTTATATAAATAATACACGGAGGTGAAGGGGTTAATCAATAGATTTAATAATTTGCGCACTTTATCTGTTTTTTGTTATATCTTTTAAAGTTTGACTGCAGTATGGTTTTAATAAGAAAGTAAAGTGTCTTGATAGCATCATGAGATATTAAGTATTTTATCATTCTGGCACTTCATGGGTTAACGTTGGTAAAAAAAATTGTCTTCAAAATACAAGAACTGTTTTATGGTCCACCCAACCTGTGTTGTATAGGACTCATGTTATCTCAAGTCAATATCTGTTTTGCCAGAGATGGTATGGCTTCCCTGACACTAGAATAAACAGGACACTTTTAAATACACCTTGAAAGGCATTCTCGGAGGTGTTCTACAGTGTCAGGTGGCATGACAAACCATACCTATCAAAAGATATAAATATGGAATTGCCTGACAGAAATTCATAAGAATAACAACTAGATATTCGTAAGCGTTGCGATTACACGAATCAAATGATGCCAAACACTTGATGATTAGGAGATACCAAGGACATCTGTTTCTCCTGCATAAATAGAAGTTATGTGGTCATGCACATACACAACCGTGAAGATGGTGTGTGTCTAAGTATGATAGAAACAAAGTTATGAAGCCTTTTATATATTCAGGCAAACTTTAAAGTCCAAAGAAAAAAGTTTTTTTTTCTTTCAAATCGTTAAAATGTCAGTGGCTGATTGATGACAGGGGTGGGCTTATATTGTTTTCAATGAGAGAGGAATACTCTATACTGTAAGTATTGCCCCGGAGTTACGAAATTGGAATTTAACAAAGGTATATTTTGTGATCAGACACATGAATTCTCATCTTTCTACTCCAGTGACCTCTCTGGGAAGAACCTATGACTTGTGACAATGTACTGTATAGGGATTTCTGCTTATGTTTATGTTATTTTAAAAAACAATCTGCATTTATGTACTGTATGTTCTTGTAATAATCTTTTTCTGTAATCCATGTGTAACACCCCTACCCGGCTGCAGAAGATAGGGTGTCCACACAATCAGTCTCTTTATTGCAATGCAAACAGGGTTTCTACCTGGTTCTTCGTAGTGTAGCTCGTTCAGTATTACACTTGGTCTCAGGGCTTCTCCAGTGGATCAAGGACGCCTAGGCTGTAGTGAGGAGTAGAATTAATAGAAAAGAGCACCAGGAACTTTTAAACAGGATGCTTGCTTTATTGTCAGCAGACACAGCATAAACAGGACAGGTTTTCAGCTTTTCTCTCTTGCAGCCCCCTCTACCTGCAGTTCCTCCCAGGACCCAACTTAACCCAGGATAAGCGTGGAGTGGGCTAAAAAAGGATAAAGGGAAGGAATCCCTGGATGAAGCCATCACTGACACACTGGCCCGGTTATCAAAAGCGCTAGTGGCCTATTGAATTGGTACCAGTAGATGTCAGATGTTACGGTACCAACTAGGTATAAGGAGAAGATTTGATATGTAATATAGTGAGATTTGGCTTGGAGAGGAAATCTTGAAGCTGGCAATAAGGGGAAAGTAATCTTCCAATCAACCGAGGGCTATATAGGTGACCTTGAACATAGAACAGCCAAGCTAGGGCGGGGGAAACATTGATGTCATCCTTAGAGAAGGAGAGAAGCATAGGGAATGGCTGGAAATTGGCAGATACATACTACAAATTAGGCCAGGGGATAAGGTTTAAGATGTTATAATTGCATAGAAACCAAAGATACAAGAAGCCGTATGAACATCCTCTAGGTGGGCTGAGAAGTAAGAATGAATAGTCTGGCGAGGCAATTGGAAATGTGTTTACAATCATCAGCAGGATGAATACTGATACATTCAAACATTCTCAGATAATGGGGCTGTGATCTTTACTTTAAAAGCAGAACAAAAAATACAGACTATAGAAATACTTCAGTATTTGTACGCAGGGAGGATCATAGCATAGTGCCAACAGCAAGCTTTGCTGTAGCACCAGAGCTGGGAGACCAGAACTGGAATGACTACTCCTCTACATGATAAACTTAACCTTCAGCCTTTGAATTGTCTGAATTCGTGCTGCTATGTTCTTATTTCAGGTAGCATTTAAAAAAAAAAAAAAAAAAGATATAGTGACTATTTAATTGCTAAAGGGTTTTTAAATAAGGGAAACATGTTTCAACAGTGTACAAGAGGGTCTTGCAAAGCTGACTTACAAAAATTAATTAAGGAAAAGCTCTGAGTGCCTCATTTACAAACCAGCATCAGCTTTGCAATGCTTAATTAACTCATTGAAGAGAATTGGCTTAACATTGTTGAATTAGCAGCACATATTGTAGTCAGAATGTATTGAATATTTTTTTTTTCTCCATGAAGATAAAGGAAAGTACAGGTGCTTTTATTGCAAAATTACATAACTGAATGGGTTTCCACTGAGTTTAACCAAAAAATGACATGCATATTATATCCATGGGTGTATTTAGAGAAGGCCATGCAGTCTATTAATCTTTTATATTGCTTACATCATTAACAGCTATCAACTATTTTACTTATACTTCCCTCCTGGGTACCACTTAAGACAATAAATATGATTGGTATTCATAAAATGATCCAACACATTGTGCATTGCTTTTTGTATGTTACAGGATGTTACAGGATAAGGTGTGGATTTCACTTATCTTGTACTTTTAGTTATTTTATTTTCCTGGATGCCTCAACTTTTGCATTCAGATCTCATATACTTAGCCAAAGCGTGATTATAATTGTAGAGATGTCATGTTTACCCTATTCATGATTCCCTGATTCATGATTATAATTGTAGAGATGTCATGTTTACCCTATTAATGATTCCCTAGAATGAGAATCATTAATTTGCCAAAAGTGCTAGAAATGAGAATACATTCTGAAATTCAACGTTGTTAAAGCTGCTACTGCTAAGAAACTGGAGACCAAAAATACATGCTCAAATTTCTCTGAGAATAACCACTGACTTTCAGAACCTAACCATAATACTTTTGGGTTCTTTCAATCACTATTGAAGAACCTACTGCTGTGGGGAAGATCTCTTCTTTTGAGCCAGTGTTTTTAAACCAGGGTTCCTAGGAACCCTTGGGTTCCCCGGGCATCCCTAAAGGGTTCCCTGCAATTTTCTGGTCATTTTAAAATTGTACCAAATACAGAAGAATTTATAATGCATCTGATGTCAGGCGCACTGTTAGAGAGGGTTGGGGTACCTCAGAATTTCACATAGGGTTCCTTAACCAAAAACAAGTTGGAAACCACTGTTTGAGCATTACTTTGAGTTCAAGCAAGAACTGGGACTATACAAAACGAACGTGGCCGAGCTGGAAAAAGTCTGTTGGGGGGCTTTACATTTATTTTTCTTTAAGTAGAAGCAGCTTTTGGATTTGGAAATGTCTGAAGATACAGATAAATATTATATAGTGCAGTATTTTTAGAGCTGATGCGCGTGAAAATTCAACTTCTTCCATCAAATCCTGCATGAACTCCTTTCCCTTCCCTCTCATGTTCCCTGACTGTCTAGGCTGCCTTTGCATATCAATAAAGAAAACCCTTCCATGTCTCTACTGTTTATGTTCACACCAGGCTACCTACTTATACCTCATCTTATTCCCCACTTCCTCTCAACATCCACTGCGACCAGATATCCCTCTCACACACACTGTATATTATATAGTGTTTCTGTATTTATGCCATACCTGAGGAAGGTCCCTGAGAGGTTCGAAAGCTTGTAACAATCAATTACCTGTTGGTCGAATAAAGGTATCATACCACCGACTCCCTCTCCCTCCTGTGTTACTACAGTACATGCATAAACTCCAGCATTGATGCCGAGTATGTGATGAAAACCATGTTAAAGCTGGAAAACCATTACATGGTAAAAATAAAAAAGACCATATCAAATATATATTGTAAAAAGGTTACATAGTATATTCTTTCGGTCTTACAGTAAAGTAAAGTGTATATTCTCTCCAGAAGGACGGAGAGACTGGAGACTTGGGCAGGTAAATGGCAGATGAGGTTTAATACAGATAAATGTAAGGTTATGCATTTGGGAAGCAAGAATAAATAGGCGACTTACAAATTAAATGGGGATAAATTGGGGAAATCCTTGATGGAGAAGGATTTAGGAGTGCTTGTAGACAGCAGGCTTAGCAATAGTGCCCAAAGTCATGCAGTAGCTGAAAGGCAAACAAGATCCGATCTTGCATTAAACTGGCAATGGATGGAAGGGAAGTAAACATAATTATGCCCCTTTACAAAGCATTATTAAGACCACACCTTGAATATGGAGTACAATTTTGGGCACCACTCCTTAGAAAAGACATTATGTAACTAGAGAGTGCAGAGAAGAGCCACCAAATTAATAAAGGGGATGGACATTCTAACTTATGAGGAGAGGCTAGCTAAATTAGATTAATTTACATTAGAAAAGAGGCGTCTAAGAGGGGATATGATAATTATATACTAATATATTCGGGGGCAGTACAAGGAGCTTTCAAATGAACTATTCATCCCAAGGGCAGTACAAAGGACTCGGGGCCATCCCTTATGGTTAGAGGATAGGAGATTTCACCAGCAACAAAAGAGAGGGTTCTTTACAGTAAGGGCAGTTCAAATGTGGAATTCATTAGCCATGGAGACTGTGATAGCAGATACAAGAGACTTTTTGGAAAAAAAAGTTGGACATGTTTTTAGAAAGGAAAGGTATACAGGGATATACAAAATAAGTAAACATGGGAAGGATGTTGATCCAGGGAGTAATCTGATTGCCAATTCTTGGAGTCGGGAAGGAATTTATTTTTTCCCTTATGAGATATCATTGGATGATATGTCACTGGGGTTTTTTTTGTTTGCCATCTTCTAGATCAATACATAAGTATAGATATAGGATAAAGTATCTGTTGTCTAAATTTAGCATAGGTTGAACTTGATGGACGCATGTCTTTTTTCAACCTCATCTACTATGTAACTATATTACAATTACATATCAATCATTGATCAACCGTATCTTTATGATACATTACCCTCTTTAACTCTTATTTATAACTTTCTTACAAATATCCTGGGGACTAGAAAAGAAAGAAAAAAAGGGCAAGAACCCGGTTGATAAGTAGAAATACAGACCTCAGAAAGGTAGAATATATACATTTGCTGGAATTTCCATGGGCAACACTGGATATTCCAACAGCTTAATGTAAATATCAGTTCTTTTGTTTTTTTGTGAACTCTACACTTTAAGGAAGCAAAAAAAAATATATATATATATATATATACATATATATATATATATATATATATATATATATATATATATATACCCTATTGCTTTTGTCAAGAAGCTGTTGTACTGTACACATCAGTCATCCGTGCTGTTTGTTTTGAGCATTCTCTGTAATTTAGAGTTCCATCGAGGTCAGAATTATTCCATTAGTGCTCACAACTCTCAAATTTCACTCATGTGAATCTCTGGACTTTTACAGTTGTAATGGGCGAAAAAGGAGCTGCTGTAATGGCAGAAATATAATAGTCAGCCTTGAATATGGCATTCTCTTAATAATTATGACATTTTATTTAAACATTTAGTTTGTTCTGCAGATCGGTAAAATAATGACTTTTTTGAGAATAGAGGTAAGGTGCAGATGCAGTTCATGGATATGGTTAAATTACAGGTGACTTCTTCATATGCTGAACTGGAAAGATAAGGTTGTGTCAAATTGTATTTCGAACAGGATTGGCTGATGGCTATACATAAAAAAATGATTTACATTATTTACATAGACAGAAGAAAGTATAACATAACAAGACGTGAATGTGTAGATCAGTATTCAAATTAAAAGTGTTAGGTCAGAATGACTAATAATCAAGAATTAGGAATTACCAATACATATTGTATGCACTTATATTATGTGTATATCATATTACGTACGTGTTTTTTTTGCTTTGTCGTCTCAGATCCATGCCCAGAGGGGAAAGTTGAGAATCACTGTAATACATCTAAGGACACCCCCAGAGCCCAGCATTAAACCTGTTCAAGCACTTGTAGGGTTCGATGAATCTGCTACTCTTACAGGGTGCTTTAATGAAGTGAAATGCTGCTTCGGATATAGCGTCATTTCCTGAAGCAGTGGTGTAGTTGGAATCAGTATAACCGAGTGCTCATTTGCATGTCATGACCCAGAATCCCTGGCTGCAGTGGAAGCATTGTATGCTAAGAGATAATGGGGAACGGCAGGTGGTGAACCTGTCTGAGACGTGAATGTGATCATAAGTGGTATTTTGAGTTGCTGAAACCAATAGAAAACATAGAACCAGGTGCATTACCTTTAACACACTTGCTCTTTTTTCCATGTAATGCTGGTTAAATGATTATCATTAATTCTTCCTCTTTATCATTGATAAACTATTTTTTTTTATAAATGCCATGCACGGCCTTCAATTCACTAATTAACTCTCTTAGATTTCCAGGCTCTCACTTTCATTCCCAGAGCAAAGATAAAAAATACCACTTATGAGCACATTCACATTTCTCAGACAGGTCCACAGCCTGCTTTTCCCCCTAGTAACTCAGCATACAGTACAATGCTTTCACTGCAGCCAGGGATTCTGGGTAGTGACATAAAAATGAGCACTCACAGTTCATCACTTTTTGCTTCTTATCCACTCTAACATGATCTCTATACGCTTATGCATGCTGTTTTGGTAGAGTCAAAAATTCACCAGGCGCTTCCACAGATGTCTAGGTAAAATAATATTAATACACAGTGTGAAATAGAAAAAATCTTTATACAGACGGTGGCACGATGCAGCTCGACCTTCACTGGATCTTCCTCGTTGATCCTTGGGGTGCAGTGTAGGGGAAAGAAGTCAGGGAGCGCAATTCACCGGTAGAGAAATATGAAAAACTGGTAGTATTGCTGGATGAGTTTCCTGCACCAACCTTAGTCAGGTTGTCACCCGTGGGTGTCTGGAGTCCTCGCTGACCTGCGATATCAATCCTTTTTGCTATGTCCCTTTTGTCCAGGGATCACCACTTTCACACAGCCCTCCATGTAGTGGTAGACAGTCCACAGACACAGAGGTGAAAAATAAAGCTTTGATAAAGGATTGATATCGCAGGTCAGCGGGGACTCCCAGACACCCACGGGTACCACCCGACTAAGGTTGGTGCAGGAAACTCATCCAGCAATACTAACAGTTTTTCATATTTCTCTACCGGTGAATTGCGCTAACTGACCTCTTTCACCTAGCATGCTGTTTTGCACTGCTTTTATAGCAAGTCGTTCCTAAATTAACATTCTCAGACTTCTACAAATGAAAAGCAAGTTTTATACACTGCCTATAAGTAGATATATAACTGGCAGATTAAATGCAAAATACATTTATAGCTGGGAGGTAAAAACCTGATACATGCCCCTCAGGTGACGAGGGAAGTAGATCTTGGTAGGGCAGCTTGTGTGACTTGTGAAAGCATTTCTATGCTTCATTGATTTCACATGCACAATGGTTCCAGTATTACTTTCACCATTTGTGATCGTGCTGCATTAGATGGTCACATTTTATAACCAGTTGTACTTAACAAAGAAAATACTGAGTAGCTCTTGCCTGTGGAGTATTATATGAATTTGAATGAAAGAACACAAAGCCTTGAAATACATAAATATATAAAAACGCGTTATATTCAGCACGTGCTGTCATTTGGTTCTGCTTGCTTTTGTTTTCTACTGTAACCTTGATGTTGAGGTAACATTTTAGCAAGCTATTTTTGAGGCCTATATACCCTAGCAGTGTACAGCAGAGCAAGATTCATGATTTGTTATAAAAGTGTATTGTTTATAATGATACTTTTAAAGTATATTTTGGGATACAATTTGGAAACATTTAAATGTTATACACCACATCAAATTTCTGTAACCTCATCACTGCCCGATGACATAACATGCTGGTCGTGCAGCCAATAGGTGTTTCCCACTATTAGGGGAACCAGAATAGTAGAGGAGGTCTTATAATGGATATGAAAAGTAGTATCAACACCATTTTTCTGTTTTCTTAGGATGCGCTTATAGTGACGGCGACGCAACGTCGCGGCAAAACAAATGTATTGTCGCCGTCACATGCGCTTATAGTATAAGCGATGCGACGGAGCAACGGCTTGGTCCCGATCGCTGGAAGTCAAGTCAATTTGATTTTTCCAGCGACCGCAGCGTGATGTCACTGTCGCGTCGCTGTCACCGGCACTATACGTGCAGCCTTATTCAGCTCAACGTCGTTTTTGGTCTTTCTATTGCATTGCAGTGTTTGCTACTTCTTAGGCCGAGCTTATAGTGCCGGCGACGGCAACGCGACCGGTGACGTCAGCCTTCAACGCTAGCGAAAGTTGTAATTCACTTTCCGGCGACCAGGTCTTTGATTGGTTCAGAGGCTGTCACATGTGGCGACAGCCTCTGAAATATCTAATTTGACCGACTTCAAAAATTCGCGCCACCAGCATCGCTCTCGTCGTGTCGCACTTACTATAAGCGCATGCAACGGCGGCAATACATTTGTTTTGCCGCAATGTCACCGTCGCCGGCACTATAAGCGCAGCCTTACACTGTTGATTACTATAAGGCCATTACAACGTATAACCTGAAATCCAACGAATTCATCCTGCTTTGTATCTTGTAAACTATTTGATATAAGTTATTCAATAACCTTTAATCCGTGTTCCCATTAATTTCCCAGCTTCCAAGGTCTCATATGTTAATTTGTCTTGCTCTTTCTACTTGTGTCCTCCCTCAATCCCCCGCATACACACCTGCAAACAGTGACTGTTTAATTGTATCTGTCAGGCAGCATCGGCCTTAGGTTTCTTTAGTATCTTTGGATCATCGCCTCCACTTAGAAGTTTACAATTTTAAACATTTGTTCTGGACTTTCTGTGTAATTTAAATAGACAACTCCTTACTGCTCATGGGCCTACTTGTATACCTGATATTAAGTCCTTTCACCTTGCAATTTCCCACTATTGTTCAATGTTTTATTCAGTTGTGATGGATGGTGTATAAAATTGTTAGAATGTTTTCAGCTTGCACGGGAAGGAATTGCCTTCATGCTAAGACGTATATGTTGACCTGTTGGATATGTAGAGGCCCGTGTTTTACAGCTACATGTACCTGTAACCCTCCCTGCCCAGCTTCCAGTAAGATTACAGTGTTATGTATGGCTACTCTGCATGGGTTACCTTGACTCAAGGGCTGAATTCAGGCGGCTGGGCAACGAGGTAGCAAGGTTGTAGAATAATGGGCGCCAGGAACTTTTGTAGTACAACTGTCATTTATTCGTGTCCCCAAGCACAGGAACCGCTCATACACATATTGACAACGTTGCAGTGTATTTTATATCAGACATACATGAATATGGTCCTCCCATTAGTGCCCACTCAACACTTGACTGACGGTACATTTACTTAGTTGCTTTACGTAGATGTGACAATTACTCTGGGCCCCTACGGGAATCTTTCTTACTTGACATAATACCTTTTGCCTGTTTGGGAACTGCCACTTCCATATAGACTGATGAGGAATATTAGCACCAATTCGCGTTTAGTGCTGATCCGCCGGCACCCGGAAGCCCTCTTTCCTGAGGCCCTAGCTGGCATGCCGTATTCCTTTTAATGAAGTATTCAGGAATCCATTCCTTCTTTTGGGAAGCCTAACTTAAGGAGTACGGTCCTTATCTACAACATAACAAACAGGGGGGCCTGGTCTATGCTATTACTTTATAAACATACTCCTCTACTCTCCCTGAGGCTCCTCTCCTCCTGACCTTTGGGAACCTAACCTTCTCGAACACTCTCCTCCCCATATAATGTATACTCTCCGTGATGTCATGATCCCATGACCACACAGGGTGGGGCCCGGTACATGCTAACCATACTAGTGTAAGGGGCTCACCTCCGGTTCCCCTGATCTTCCTTTGCTCCCTGCCTTACCCCTGTGGCAGTGGGGGAAGGGGATGGCGACTTCTCCCAGCGGGCACCGCCATCTTGGTTGTGGTGCGAGGTTCGCGCAATGCGCAGAGGTTGGCCAGGGTAGCGGTGGCCATTGTCAGTGTGCAGGAGCTCTGGGAGGTTGCGCAAGTGACTATTTAAGGACACTAGCGAGTGGCTAGAGGACCGAGCCTATACCAACATATTGCTATACATGGACACGGTGTGTGGGGAACTGCGGTGAGGGGACGTAGACGTACTCCTGATGAGTGAGGGAGCCGCTAAGGTTATACCGTTAGAGTATAAGTGTACATGTTATGTGTTATTGCCACCCTTCGTTATCATAGTAAAGGCATTGGTTGTTAAACATGCTGAGTGTATGTGTATTAATATATATTGTCCTGCGAGGAACCACTCCCTCTCTGGTGGGAGCCATCGCAGGTGGAGGCGTTGCACCGAGTACAGGGTTACTCATATTATACTTGCCCCAGGTTCCCCGTGGAGGAAGCTTAGCCCTCCTGTGAGCCTAACAGGTAAAGCACCACACCTGGTAACATAGGTTCCCATTACATCCGCCATATACTGTATGCGATTGGGTGGGGGAATACCCGTTACACTAGTAACCCTTTAGAGCAGGGGAGGGGGGTTACATACCTTTACTATAATGATGTAAACTGTACCAGAGCTATCAAATGGACAATCACATTACTTTCAATGATCTCTTTTTGTCTTCTATAAATATGTTAAATGCTTTTTATTATGTTAGAGTATCGCTCCCATTCTTCAATTATCAGTTTCTGAGGCAACAGTTTGGTGTCATTGTATATCTAGAAACTGATGTTAGAGTCCTAATTTTTACATGGTGAATGGTGTTTAATTGATCGGGGAAACAGCATATTACCAATATCATCTGCATGTTTATTAAAACAACGTTTCCCTGATGAGGTTTTTTTTTTGCAGTTTAGTGCAGGACATCTGTAACAATTGGCAGAAGATTTGCCAATCTATTCCAATAAGCATTAAAAGTGGTTCTAGCTGCCCCATTCAGTGAGGGGAACGCTGAATGTCACAGCCATATTCCCTTCATTCATTCCTTAAATAGCACAATGTGCAAAATGCAGGTAGAATTTAGTTACTAGCTGCCCCATTCAGTGAGGGGAACGCTGAATGTCACAGCCATATTCCCTTCATTCATTCCTTAAATAGCACAATGTGCAAAATGCAGGTAGAATTTAGTTACTAGCTGCCCCATTCAGTGAGGGGAACGCTGAATGTCACAGCCATATTCCCTTCATTCATTCCTTAAATAGCACAATGTGCAAAATGCAGGTAGAATTTAGTTAATATTCTGATGCACACATAGTCCAATTTTTAATTCCTAAAAGTTGTTGATATTTTTCTCTCTTCTGCTTTCATGGGGTCTCCATAGCAACCCCTGGTAGTTATTTTATCCCATCCTTGGGCTCAGAGCACATTATCTCAGGAGTGGAAAATGGCACAGAAAAATAAAGAAACACAGGGATCAAGAAAATGTGACAGATGTTTTCAGAGTACCAAAAATAATAACAGCATCTTTTCTTTGACCAGGGAACATTGCTGTTTTATTACCTTAAAAATCCATAGCTCATGCTCAACAAAGCCGTGGTTGTCTATCAAAGAGCACAGATTTAGGCCTAGATTTCTTACTTTCCAAAGAATTAAAGTACTGCCTTTTTTAATGTAATTGTTTTCCTTTTTGAGCTACAGCTGTGGCTTATGTTATTACCCATGTTGGCGTAACATTACATTAACATTACATACTGTATGCAGTCACTGAGGAATGTATGATGTGTCAACATTTGTATCCAAAATGTAGTGTGTGGCGCCCAGCAGCAAAGAACAGGTCATGTGGCAATGAAAGAATACATTTATTTAGGCTGCATTAAAAAAACGGTGGAGGGTACAACACTCCTACGCGTATCGGGCTGTGACGCACTTTATCAAGGAGTAAAACTCCTTGATAAAGTGCCTCAAAGCACGATACGCGTAGGAGTGTTGTACCCTCCACCGTTTTTTTAATGCAGCCTAAATAAATGTATTCTTTCATTGCCACATGACCTGTTCTTTGCTGCTGTGCGCCACACACTACATTTTGGATATCTTTGGACTTTGGACGCGGCTGCACTCCTGAGGACCCACAGGGGAACACCGTGAGTACCCTCATTTTTTATGGGCTATCCCAAGGAGAAGGAGAAGTTATGACATTCTCACTTGATATCTTTTACAGGGTACATGCAACCACACACACGGGTTCTTTGGATAAGGCTTATTTATTTGAGCCTTAAAACATACAGCACACCAAAAACAAATAGCTTCTCATCAGCAACCAAAAGAAAATAGCTTCTTCTTCAGCAGACAAAACAAAATAGCTACTTTTTAGCAGACAGAACAAAATAGCTTCTCTTTAGCAGACAAAACAAAAATAAGGCAGCTTCTCTTTTGTATGCAGGAGACAGACAGTTCATCACACATGTACTTTTCAACACAGACCTTACAGCAGTAATCTCTTCAGCATTTTCAGTCCTGTCTCTTCACCAGCTCTCCTGCATGTGTGTACAGCCTGGGGTTTTAACACCTTGATTATGCAGCTGGGGTCAGACTAATTAAGCAGCCCATCTCAACTTAACCTCGTCACTGCTGCACTGCAAGGCTAAACATAGGTTTTCCAGGCATATGGCTGGTGACGTTCATTCACCCTGTCACAATATCCCTATGGAATTATTGTGCCAATACATGTGAAATTGGAAATTGGGAACTGCACTTTAGTCATTTATATTCTCCTTGTGTGGTTACCTCTGTATGGATAAATGTATGGGACCAAGCATTTGAGCTCCTACAGAAACCTACATATACTACTGTGTCAACATTTGGTCTGATATCGTAGGGACCTTTTTCACTACTGCTACACATAATCTTTATACTCTCTTGAGTAAAATAAAATATATAGTTGAATGGTAAACCTTATTAGACTTTGAATCAGAAATAGATGTGTGAAGCTTTCATCCAAGTTTGTGAACCACGCAAATTATTAGGCTCAGTTAGAGGTCGGCACCAATTCGCCATGCGTCAATTCACTGTGCATTTCAATTTTGTTTAATTATGCTAACTACCATCCAGAGCCTGAAATAAGACACTAGCAGGAGAGGAGAGAAAGTGAAAGACTCTCTCTCCTTTCCTCTGCTGTACAGATGGGCGAACTTTTTGCCAAAGTTCGAGTTCGCCATGATATCGGATACAACCGAATCCCAAAAGAAAACACCGGCTTTTTCGAATGATTTTATCCGTGCAAACTTTTGTTGTGTGAGTTTTCATAATTGTGACCCTGACTGAGTGCAAAAAAACTTGTTGCTCTTTTTCTTAAAATTATTTTTATTTAGTTTGTGCAACTTTTTGTTCATGCTCGAACTTTCTAAATAAAATGAAACTGTTTGCAGAAACGAACAAAAAAACTACTTAAAAAATGAAGTAAGCGAAATGGAGGCTTTAGGCGGATTTCCATGGTTTCATGTGAATTTGCAAGAAATAAAACACACAAACAAGCTTTCTTAGGTTTGCGAAGATTGATGAAAGATCACATCAACATTTGTGGGTCGAAATTGTACTCTCCACTTAAGGCTGAGTCCATAGAAGGACAGGCCGCGCTGAGCCCCTGCATCCTCAATGAGGATGCCTTGAGAGGGGGCTCACGCGAGCCTCCGCAGGCGTGCTGAGGAGTTGGATTTTTCAGCCGGCAGCCAAGCTGTTTTTCAGCGCGCTGTCGGCTGAAAACATCCAATCAGCACGGAGCAGCGTCAACATCACGGCGCCGTGATGTCAGCGCCGTGACGTTGACGTCGGTGCGTCGCGGGCGATTGGCCCAGCGACGTCACAGCCCCGCCTCCCTCAGTCTTCCCCGCCTCCGATCGCGCCCGCTGGCTCGCCTGCATGGGCATGAAATCGCGCAGATTTCAGCAGGCGAGCCTCAGTGTCAGCGCTGCTCCGAACTCCTCACCCCTCTATGGCCTCAGCCTAAGAGCCCCATTCCAGGCTGTGGATGGGAGTTATCATCATTAAACTAATGCTTGTCAAATCCCTGCCAAATTGTGACTGAGCTAAGATCTATTGGTGAAACAAAAAAATTGATGGTGGAGAAATGTTTGATCTCCGAGAAACTTTTATTCTCCTTGAAATTTCTGTCAACTAGTTTGTCAGGAATCAATTTTGGTTAAAAAATTGGGAAAAGGTTCATAAATGCATGTTTGGAAAGTTTCACACATCTCTAATCAGGAAAATGTGCCAAAGATACTGAAAACAGCTTCTTTAAAGTAGCCGTTTTAAAACATACTACAAGTACTATTTTGATTAAGGCAGCATGGATAGCTGACTTCACTGCTCTGTGCTTCTGTTTTTCCCAATAGAAATGAATGATACAATTTGGAAGTTTTCTGAGCCCTATGCAAAACTTGAGCAATTGGTTAAAGCTGCAGTCCAAGCAATATCCAATATCCTTCATGTGTTTAAATTTTTTTTAAAAAAAAATCAGTTCTGTACTTTGATAAAATACTTGTAGTATTTTTTTAACAACTCTGGATGACATTTTTTAATGTATTATAATGTAACAAGCATTTTTTGTTTCTATAGCAACCATTTACAAAGTCACATCCACTTCCTTTTCTGAAACAGGCTCAGGCACACCCCTTTTGGAGCCGTGTCCTATCTCTAGCAGTGCACCAATTGTATCTAGTGACTGCCTGGTCACATGATCGTCCCCACTTTGCAGCTTTGGTCCTCTTTTGCTGCACTGACAGCCATTTAGTGAACCCCCGAGCCGAATCTTCACTAATTGATCGCAGGAGAAAGGATCGATCTGCAACTTAGCCAATTACTTATCATTGTGTGAATTGTATTCATACACATATTAAAGGGGGGAGGGGGAAAGGAGAGCAAAAAACGGCAGCTTGGACTGCTGCTTTAATTTATTATTTATAAAATGTTTTACCAGGAATTATAGGCTAAAACTGTAAAATTCCAGGCATTATTGAAATCCCTGCTCTCTGATTGGTTAACATTCCGGGTATTATTCATTCAGTAATGGCCGGAATTTTTGCAGCTTGCAATGTGTTTATTTCCAATGTGTTTTCCAGCCAATCAGCTTTTCCTTTTGTCGGAACAGCTCTGAGACAGGGCAGGGGATGGTCAGGAGGCAGGAACAACTCTCAGACAGGGCAGGAGATTGGCCAGATAGCAGCAACAGGCAGTGACTCCTCCCACTTCTTCCGTGAACACAGCTTCATTTTGAGTTGAGGAGCGAGAGTGTTTGTGTAGCTGCAAAGTAGTGGCTGTCTGCAGTTTGCTTGTAGCTACAGTCTCTCTCTCTCTCTCTCTCTCTCTCTCTCTCTCTCTCTCTCTCTCTCTCTCTCTCTCTCTCTCTCTCTCTCTCTCTCTCTCTCTCTCTCTCTCTCTCTCTCTCTCTCTCTCTTTCTGTGTGTGTGTGTGTGTGTGTGTGTGTATGTAGCTGCAGCTGTAGAGTTTGTGTGTGTAGCTGCAGTTTGTGTGTGTGTGTGTAGCTGCAGTGTGTGTGTGTACCTGCAGTGTGTGTAGCTGCAGTGTGTGTGTGTGTGTGTGTGTGTGTGTAGCTGCAGAGTGTGGCTGCAGTGTGTGGCTGCTGTGTGTGTGTAGCTGCAGTATAGGTGTGTGTGTATGTGTATGTAGCTGCAGTGTGTGTGTGTGGCTGCAGTGTATGTTGAGCTGCAGTGTGTGTGTGTGTGTGTGTGTGTGTGTGTGTGTGTGTGTGTACACACAGAGGGGGTGGCAGTGTGTGGATATAGATCGCTACAGTGTAAGTGTATATAGAGGTGCTTTCATGTATTTGCCATTTTATTTTAATAAAATAAATCTATATAACTATACAAAAGTGTCTATTATTTATGACAAAAGCCTACATTTAGCCTATAATAGTAATGATCCCCTCAGAACAGGGCATTACTGGCCAATAATGCCCTGTTCTTTGTGGATTATTACTTAAGTGATACATTGATAGTTACCTCTCGTTTTCAAGAATGGCATAGAGTTATGATGGCGAATACAGTGGTTACAAATACATAGTTACATTAAGTGAACAGGGTTATACATTATATACAAGACATTGCATGCACAGTAAGAGATAGTATATGTTATAGGCGTACTGTATGTAACAGTTACAGACCAGAGTAAAATGTGAGACAGCTTTAGTTTTGAAAGAACTTAGACTGGTGGAGGCTGTGAGAGTCTCCAGTAGATTGTTTCCGTTTTGGGGTGCACGGTAAGAGAAGGAGGAGCGGCCGGATACTTTGTTGAACCTTGGGACCATGAACAGTCTTTTGGAGTCAGATCTCAGATGATAAGTGCTGCATGTGGTAGGGGTGAGGAGCTTGTTCAGATAGAGGGTTAGCTTGCCCAGAAAGAACAGTATTTGAAGGCAAGACAGGAGAGATGAACTTTGCGCCTAGACTCATGTGATGGCCTATGTAGTTCTTTGAGCATTTCTCAATGATGTGTGTTGTAGTTGCATTGGAGAACAAAGCGGCATATAAAAATGTAGCGGTTATCAAGTTTGCTAAGGTAGGTTTGGGGTCCCATGCCATATACTATGTCCCCATAGTCTATAAAAGGCATTGTTAAATTAAACATTTGAACAGACCATAAACTTTAGGCCAGTGTTTCTGAAACCAGGGTGCTGCGATACACTGCCAAGCGTGGTGCAACCCCCATGGGAAACACTCTGCCTGCGGCTCAGCGGGCGCATTCAGTGCTGTCTGGAGACGGAGAGGAATAGATCTGCCCCTCCTCTTAGCTGGTAGAGGAGAGAAAAGGCAGATTGTTGCCTCCCCATCACCAGAGAGCGTGGGACGTTCCGGCTGAGCAGCTGACATGTTTAGGAGTGTGGGAGAGTGTGCTGCGTGTAAGCGAGGATTGCTGAGTGAGGTCTGATGAGCAGGAGTGCCCCGTGATGTAAAAAATCCTCCAGGGGTAATCCTCCTCAAAAATGTTAAGAACCCCTACTTCAGACCTTAGCTATCTACAGACTAGTTTGGTTTTTAGTACTATTTATTTATTTTAACATACTGTACTTTATGCTGTTACAGAAATGAGACGTTTGGTTTTGTACACCTGTTTCAAATACCCCTGTATTAAAGGAAAGAGAATGCATAAATGTAAAGTTAAATGTATGCAAACCATTTAACTTTTACTGTGCCAGGGGTTCGCTAGCGCCGGCATTATCACTTCCGGATATGGAGGGAGCTTCACCTTCTCTGTTTCGAATGGTCTGGCAACTCTGTTGGATCGGTCAGCCCGGCCTGCCCCTAAAAAAAATTAACACATACCCATGATGTACCAGCTACTGTACGTCATGGGATTTTTAGAATTGCAGTAATTGGCTGTACAGGGTCGCAGAAAATACCCTGATTCACTTGCACTGACAGGGACACAATATAAAGCTATTAGTAAACTGGGAAGGTAACTTCATTACATTTTGTGAAATGACCTTCCTTATGTGTTGAGAACCAGTCTTAAATGTATGCATCTGCTCTTTTAAAAGTCTGGACGCATGGCAGCTGGCATTCTGGCTATCTAATGTATGGTGTGTTTCATTAACCTAGCTATAGCTATATGGTTTAGCATTATGCAATATACGCTTGTATTGTTCCTCATATCTCTCACATGCCCTAACAAATACCCACCTCTAAACCAAAATTAGTTACATAAAATAAAACATCCCAACTGCATGAAGTATCTCCTCAATGTACTAATTCAGAGGAAGATGGTAAGAAACTTTCCATCTTATAATTTAGGGGAGAAAAGAGACCTGCCTCTGAGACACCCCAGGCTGTGGAAAGTTTCCCGAGTGAGGGCCATGTTCAACCTACATTGTGGACTTCCATGAGAGACCATCTCCCAGGCTCCCATTGTGCTTCACAAGGCTGAAATATGAGCTGTGGTGAGTCGCTGTCCACCTCAGAATGGAGATAGTCAGTTTTTATATCTTTATTTGCATTCATCTTTTATGTATTTGAATGTAGATCGAGTCTTATTGTTTCTTGTCTATCTTCCGAGGAAGCAAGAGAATGATTTTATTAGTTACATGAATACACTGGGCTACCCTATCACGAAATTCCTCACGCTGGCTGCAAAATATGGAAAGCAGAGTATAGAAGTTCACCTAACACTAGTTAAAAGGACCTTCTACTTAAAGAAAGGACTCGGACAAAATATTATTGGAGTCTTCAAAGATTAAAGCAGTTATCCCTCACTGTTTGTCTAATCGTTTTACGTTGAAATCCCTGGTTTAAAGAAATGACTTTCCTGTTGGCTATTACTGTAGTTATAAAGGGCAGTAACGGCATGTAACCCACAACGGCCCTTATTCGATAAGGTCCGAAGCAGTCGATCACACCTTGGTTTGGCGGAAAACTGTAATTGACTTGAATGGCAGTTTCCAGACAATCGCAGTGGGATCGGGCTCTTCGAACCTTATCAGTTCTGATGATACTCTGCAGAATTGTGCTCTTTTCACCACTTGCAGTATTTGGCAGTAGAAGTGGAAAGGGGTTGTTGTGATGCAGTTCCCCTCTGCAAGCAAAGGAACAAGCAAAGTTATTTTTTCGTTTAGACTTGGAAGTGCAGGAAGCTAGAAGAATGGAGAGACACACATTATTATATAATGCACAGTCAAGATTTGCAAGGTTACATTTTTTTTCTTCCCAAAATAATCGATGTCTATTTAAAATGCAATGGTCAAGAGAAGATTATTTATTCATTTAGTGCTTTTGAATCCCGGAAACATCTCTCTAAAATGCTGCAGTGTTTTCCCAATATGTTGTAATAAACTGGCCGTATTCCCACTATGACACACACAATTTTAATTCTTATCAATTCAATGCTATTAATGATCCTATTGTGATTCGTCTATATTTTATATTACTAAATACATTTTACCGGAGTTTTGATGATGTATAAATGTGTGTACCAATTCAGGAATTTAACATGCTGCAGTACAAAGCAACTTGAGCATCACATTTTTAACTGGCTAAACCTTCTTCTTAGAATAAAAAGACCCATAGTTCCCTATTGAGACGGACTATAAATCAAAACTATGTGATGCCTGTAAACATCCCATGAGCTCGTCATCAAAATGCACGCAATGAACATTTCAGAGTGTACTGTATGTTGTGCAAATGTTGGATATATTTGAAATCCATCTTCTTTAGGAAAATACAGTACCGGAAAATTGGAAGTGTGTATACAGTAGGGATGATTATTTTTCTGAAGCCAGGGCCACGTTTGGTGTGAATGACTCCCGATAGCATTAACACAGTTCCCTTTTAAATCACTCCAAGCCCTGTAATATTTCCTCCACTTTATTGGGAAAGGCAGCAGAACACAGATACTTGTGGATGGTATGTAGTGGTGATTATTAGCTAGAAACCGGTAAAAAGAGATGGCCTCACCATGGGGGATGAACAGAGAAGGGGTTCTGTACTCACTGTCTCCAGAGTGGAAAAGGAAATGAGGGGCAGTGTGGGTAAAGGAATAGTCTAGGGGCAGACTATGTCTGAACAAACAGGAGGGGGGGCAGACTAGCCCATACTGGTGAGGATCTCAGAAACTGCAGTAGCAGCTCACTGATTCCATGCCCGGAGGCAAGAAATGCAACATTGTTGCAAGTTACACAAGCACAGTATGTGTGTGCAAACTCCATGCAGCTGGGAATAAGATCTGACAGGCAGAAGCTGCAAAGGAGAGAGGGGGGTGAGTCAGAAATGTAGTTCTTGTTCCATGACAATTATGATGGTTAGATAATGCATTGCCCCTTTAACATTCTTCCTCCAACGAATAGAATGCTTCTTTCACCCATCACCATCATCTGCAGTGAACTCCATCTCATTTGGAAAGGAAAGATATCATATTTGATAACCAAGAAGTAGCCAGATACTGCCACAACGCACTGCGAGGGTGAGCTGGATATTAATCTGTGTACTGTAGGTCAGTGTTGCGAATTGGAAGACAGTTAAAAAGTCATTCACTTTTGCAACCCGTCTCTTTTCCCTTCTACAGTACCTTGGCTCATTGCTTCAGTACCAGGAGGAAGATACACCACTATAATATACCACAATCTTTACAGGAAAGCAACTTTCTGTGCATTCTGACTCTATACGTTTATATTCACGCATTCCCTACCAGTGGGTCAGTACTGCATTGCAGGTTACATAGTGTAGAAAAGAATTATACATGCTACAATAAAGAATCTATCATCTGAATCTTCCATGGGAAATATTTATTTATTAAATGTTTTACCGGGAAGTAATACACTGAGAGTTTTGAAGTGTGTCCTGGGCACAGCATTATGGCAATACATGGTTGCATTAAATGAATTGTGGTAATGCTGTACATTAAATTGACAGGCATTTACTGGACACTTAGAGATAATAAATGATTATGGGCATACTGTATGTTACAGTTACAGACAAGGTTAAAATTGTGTTAGAAGATGTACGATAGGCCTGCAATGTGTGTGTTAGAAGATGTAGGATAGGCCTGCAATGTGTATGTTAGAAGATGTAGGATGGGCCGTCAATGTGTTAGAAGAGGTAGGATAGGCCTGTAATGTGTTAGGCGAGGTAGGATAGGCCTGCAATGTGTTAGGCGAAGTAGGATAGGCCTGCAATGTGTTAGGCGAAGTAGGATAGGCCTGCAATGTGTTAGATGAGGTAGAATAGGCCTGCAGTGTGTGTGTTAGAAGAGGTAGGATAGGCCTGCAGTGTGTGTGTTAGACGAGGTAGGATAGGTCTGCAATGTGTGTGTTAAACGAGGTAGGATAGGCCTGCAATGTGTGTGTGTTAGAAGAGGTAGGATAGGTCTCCAATGTGTGTGTTAGAAGAGGTAGGATAGGCCTGCAATGTGTGTGTTAGAAGATGTAGGATAGGCCTGCAATGTGTGTGTTAGACGAGGTAGGATAGGCCTGCAATGTGTGTGTTAGACGAGGTAGGATAGGCCTGCAGTGTGTGTGTTAGAAGAGGTAGGATAGGCCTGCAATGTGTGTGTTAGAAGAGGTAGGATAGGCCTGCAGTGTGTGTGTTAGAAGAGGTAGGATAGGCCTGCAATGTGTGTGTTAGAAGAGGTAGGATAGGCCTGCAGTGTGTGTTAGAAGAGGTAGGATAGGCCTGCAATGTGTGTTAGAAGAGGTAGGATAGGCCTGCAGTGTGTGTGTTAGAAGAGGTAGGATAGGCCTGCAATGTGTGTGTTAGACGAGGTAGGATAGGCTTGCAGTGTGTGTGTTAGAAGAGGTAGGCTAGGCCTGCAGTGTGTGTGTTAGAAGAGGTAGGATAGGCCTGCAATGTGTTAGACAAGGTAGAATAGGCCTACAGTGTGTGTGTTAGAAGAGGTAGGATAGGCCTGCAATGTGTGTGTTAGACGAGGTAGGATAGGCCTGCAATGTGTTAGACAAGGTAGGATAGGCCTGCAGTGTGTGTGTTAGAAGAGGTAGGATAGGCCTGCAATGTGTGTGTTAGAAGAGGTAGGATAGGCCTGCAATGTGTGTGTTAAACGAGGTAAGATAGGCCTGCACTGTGTGTGTTAGACGAGGTAGGATAGGCCTGCAGTGTGTGTGTTAGAAGAGGTAGGATAGGCCTGCAGTGTGTGTGTTAGAAGAGGTAGGATAGGCCTGCAATGTGTGTGTTAAACGAGGTAGGATAGGCCTGCAGTGTGTGTGTTAGAAGAGGTAGGATAGGCCTGCTATGTGTTAGACAAGGTAGGATAGGCCTGCAGTGTGTGTGTTAGAAGAGGTAGGATAGGCCTGCAGTGTGTGTGTTAGAAGAGGTAGGATAGGCCTGCACTGTGTGTGTTAGACGAGGTAGGATAGGCCTGCAGTGTGTGTGTTAGAAGAGGTAGGATAGGCCTGCAGTGTGTGTGTTAGAAGAGGTAGGATAGGCCTGCAGTGTGTGTGTTAGAAGAGGTAGGATAGGCCTGCAGTGTGTGTGTTAGAAGAGGTAGGATAGGCCTGCAATGTGTGTGTTAGACGAGGTAGGATAGGCCTGCAGTGTGTGTTAGAAGAGGTAGGATAGGCCTGCAGTGTGTGTGTTAGAAGAGGTAGGATAGGCCTGCAATGTGTGTGTTACTGTAGAAGCAGCGAACGGCAGATACCCTTTGACTGCATACAGCTGACACTTAGGGTGTGCACCTTTGTGGCGATACAGATGTTAGCTGAAGGGGTTCTAAATTAATTCAGCTGGGCACTATAATTCCTTTGTCCAGAGTCATAAACACTGGAGGGAGTGGGGGTTGATGTGATAATATACATCTTGAAATAACGATAACGTTGCACAAGTAGTGCAGAGTTTTGGTAGCTACAATGTAATTTACACATCTGTATTAATTAGGGGGACTGGAAGTAGCAGAACTTAGGGTTAGATAAACCAGGGGTGTGCAATCGTTTGTGCTGCGCCCCCCTGCCTGCACTCCCCTCCCCCCCTTACTTTCCTAGAGTGTCAAATGACGACGCGGGGTCATGTGACGTCACATCACGTGACTCCGCGGCGTCATTTGCCACTGCGTTGCTATGGCGACGTGGGGTCAAATGACATCACGTGACCCCTCGGCGTCATTTGACCCCGCGTCGCCATAGCAACGCGGCGTCTGATTCCAGGTAAGAGATACTTAAAGAGGCCTCGCACGGTCCCCGGCATTTAATTTAAAAGCCTTGGGGAAGAGCGCAGGGACTCTGTAAGCGCCACGCCCCCCCAAAAAAATCTTGCGTACTCCTGAGATAAACTAATGTTTAAAGCAGAATTTCATGCTCAGATCTGAGTATTACTTTCTCTCCCAATTACAACTTTAAAAAGTTGCTTTTTATAAAGGTACAATTACAACCACCAACATTTGTTAATCTTAAGCTTAGTGTAGCCCCAACACACAGACAGTTGTTTTGTAATAATTGTACCCCTGCTGCCCTCATGGAATAAAGTAATAACCAAAGTACAGTACTTTCTAGAGAGTTATTCAATACTGGTGTTTGGACATGGTTTACAGTTTTATATGTACAGTGTAAAAAAATCATATAAGACCAATATAACTTGGTTTACCTAGTCCCATTATCAGTCACATCATCATCTTTCTGTCTTTTTTGAACTGTGGTGGGAACAATACTGAATCTCCAGCTTGGTGAGCTCATCCAATACACGATATCAATCTTCATAGCTTCTCTGTATGTCTCTCTAGTTCTATTGGGGTGCGACCTTGTCTATAAGAGCAAAAATGTAAAAAACAAATACCAATGCACATCAATCTATGTCCCTAGCTTTCTTACACTTAACGCGGATCAAATCCTGCAATACAAATATATTTAACAATGTCTTATCTCTTTAATTACATTTGACATTTTGCATAAGGTCTGTATCATTACCCTTTTGGATGTTTTTAATTCAAAATAAGGGATGTTTAGGCCATTTTGGCTAAAACATGATAAGTCTACCTCCTCCCCAAAACAATCCCCAAAGGGTAGGTTTTTTGGGCTAACAAATATTTACCTTAGTATGTAGCTCAACTTCCTGTGCTCCGTTCTTTCATATTTATGGAAATAACAATCAGACCTCCACATGTTAAAAACAAAGCACTTGCACTGTGTGAACAATACTAACAGAATATTAGCAGAAGCGGTTTTCACTCTTTTGTGTCTCTACAGCATATAGTGATGCTTCCAAATATATACTGTATGCTAGAATTAAGTTATGTATATGGTCTTTGTTGTTTAATATTGTGTAGCCGACCCCGTCAGAGGGGTACACCGGAAACTTTAAAATATAACAGGGTTGTTGGATAACAGTCTGGGTTTTGGTGACTGGAACCAGGTTTCATCTCCCCGGAGATTTTAGGCTATAGAGCTTCCATGAGCGAGATGGGTGCCAGAGACTTACCACAAAACTAAAGTTATTTCTTTTGAAATCTCAACAATCACAAACAATCTTAACAAATTATAATACAATTCTAACTAAACCGCATCAATGATTCTTTAATAGTGCAATCTCCACAAACAAATATAATAAACTTTACCCACCAATGGGTACTGGGTCCTCATGGTCAAACCCGATTAGGGTACTGACCTTGAACTCCTGCAAGCTCAGAACCCAAATCCACCACACATATTTGTGTCAAAGGAGTGCTATTGTGACTTTTGTCTTTTGTTATACAGTATACTGAGTTTGAGGGGCAGAAGTACTACTCAGGATATGACTTGTGCCAAATGCTTGGACTACTGTATCTTACATACTTTCTGAGATATAGGGCCTATCTACCGAGGACCTCTGACACTCTACATGTCTCCTGGTATTCAGTCTTGCCTGCGACTGTTATGTGGCACCATTTTAGCTGCTGGAGCTTGCTCCCTGGAGTTTTACCGTGGGTCTATTTCACTAGCCCAGATCTTCTTACTGCCTCCAGATTGCAAGTGTAACTAACTATAACCCCATGTGGACCACACAAGTGGTAACCCTGTGTTCTTGGTCAAATTAGCCGGTTTCCCACAAGCATTACAATAATGCAACATTATAGTAATAATTACAGTTATACATGATATCCATATTCACAAACTAGATAGTATAACAATCGTATAAACCTTGGCATGACACTATTTACAGAATGGATTTTAGACGACAGGGTGCTACATTTGAATGACTTAAATATAGTCCTTGTAATATTGGAGTATTTGAGTCATTTTGTTCTGTTCCACCAAAGCAAAGAAACAAAATGTACCGTACCAGTAACAATTTAGAAGTTAGTCAAAGTTTCTATTATATATGTATTTATATTTATTCATACCTATGTTGACACCGATCATTTTAGGCCATTATTGCAAATTAACCCTAAAGCATTTTCATTGTGTGATTATTCAGCTTCTTTTATCCTTGCTTTCGTCTTTCTCTCCCACACACCAATTTAAGCCTTAGAATGTCACAGCGTTGCATGCTAAATGTGGTACCATATGGTGTAATACTGTAGTTACTGTTGATCAGCATGTCAGGTTTTATTTTTTGTTGCTTTGATGGGTTCTGGGCTCTGAGATTAGAATGGTTGTATTTATCCCTCGATCTTCCAAACCTTCCTTGGACCTTTCAAAGTGAAAAAAGTTCTTGAAATTACCTATGGCCTGGGATAGAACAACATGGCAGACAGAATCAGACAAAGCTTTATTTGTAGTCTAGTTATGTCAGTGTGATCCAGGGGCAAAATTGGCACCAGTGGGCCCCAGTGCAAAAAAAGATCCCCTCTAACCCCAGGGCCCTACCTGTGAAGGTGGTGTGATGGCGGTGATGGAGGGAGCCTACCCAGGTGATGATTGCTGAAATTGGGCCCGACTTTTGTAGGGGTCTGACTTAGGTGTTTGGACCACCTGGGTGGGCGCCCTCTGCTGGTGCTTTGTAAGCCCCCGCACAACAGTTAGGGCCCGCGGAGAGGGTGTGCAGAGAGGGGGGCCTTTAGAAACACTGGAATGCAGTTCACGCTGCTGCAATAAAACGTTCCAGCACGTTGAGGATGGGCCCCTAAAGGGAGTGGGCCCTGGTGCAGCCGAACTGGCTGCACATATGGTAGTTCTGCCACTGGTGTCATTTCTTCAGAGGAAAAACAATAAATACATTTGGATGTGTCATTCTTCCATTAAGTGGGTGGTAAGTGTCCTGTGTTATTTATGGATTTTCCCTGCATATCTGCGTATCCAAGCATCTACTTGGATACAAAGCAGACATACAATTACCCAAATTAAAGCAATTATATTTAAAGTGAGAAAGTGGAGTGTAATGGATCTTAAAGTAAACATGCAAACCATTTCAGAAGTCTCTAAAATGGAGAATAGACTGCTCAGTTGCTAATCCTGGAGACAGGTATTATGGTAAGTGCTAAATCTATAACAATAAAAGAGCCTATGGGTATCATGCAGTAAGCGGCGGAAAGGCACTTCTCGCCCGTTTCCCGCCCAAAAAGCCTACCCCTATTCAGTAAGGGGCGAGAAAGTGGCGAGAATCAAAAAAAAACGCCAGTTTTGTTGGCGGTTTTTTTTTTTCCGCCAGTGGCGAGGCGAGAAGGCACTTTCCACCAAAAATAGACACATTTTCCGCCACGCTGTATTCTAGTAGTGGCGAGTAGCTTGGCAGCGCTATTCGCCACTCTAGAACGGCGTTTTTATGGCGAATCAGCCACGCAAGAAAAAGTTGGCAAGTTGATGGTGAGAGGCTGCGGATGAGCGGCGGGTCGGCACTTAGAAAAGATTCTGGCCTTTTTCCTGGCTGGGATTGATGCCGGGGGTCTCCTGAGCTGATACCATTAATACCAGCACTGGAGCCCCCCAGCATGCATCCGAGGCAGGAAAAATGAATTTAAAGGCCACTTCATTACCTTAGCGGCTAACCGTTCAGGCAATGAAGAGGTTATACAGCCATGCCAGGTTTATTGTGGGTAGCGAGGGTTGGTGAAGGGGGTATTTGGGCCTTGTTGTTTGTTTAGGGCTTGCGGGGGGGTTGCGGGTGCGCTTAACCCCTTCACGACCGTAGCAGTTAATACCGCTACGGTCATGAAGGGGTTAAACTCTCCCGCTACCCACCCGCAAGCCCTAAACAAACCACCGTTGGGGCTAATACCCCCTTCACCCACCCCCATTACCCACAATAAAAAGAAAACACACACAACAGCCCCACACTAACTAAAGAAATATATATATATATATAAAGAAATATATATATATATATATATATATATATAAAGAAATATATATATATATATACAGTGTTCGACAAATCACCCAAAAATCTACTCGCCCAACAAAAAAATCTACTCGCCACCTAGTCCCGCCCCCAACCCCGCCCCTAGTCCCGCCCCCAACCCCGCCCCTAGTCCCGCCCCCAACCCCGCTTTAAAATAAAATATATAATTAAAATACATTTAATAAATTCCTAGTCAGAACAACATTCGTTTTTGACAAATGTATTTAGTTGTGTGTGTGTGTGTGTGTAAGTGTCGATCTAGAAATAAAAGCCAGGTGTGGATGACTAGTTTCCTGAACCCCTTAACCAGTGTCTGGACGTCCCCGCTTCACAATATCTAAAGCAGCAATCCCACCTGGGATCTTACCTGATCCGCAGTCCCTCAATGTCCAGGTACCTCATTCCCGCAATGTTATACATTGGAGGGAATGTGTTCCCTACCTGTCTCCTGGGTTAGGGGGGGTTCCGATGTCTCCCGTGTGAAGCTTGAGTCAGATCTGGAAGAAAGCAGTATAGGTTATTTTGGTGTAGTATAGGACAGTTAAGATATATAGGGTAAATAAGATATCCAGATACAGAGAGGGGGAGAGAGAGGAAGAGAGAGAGGGGGAGAGAGAGGGAGAGAGAGAGGAAGAGAGAGAGGAAGAGAGAGAGGGGGAGAGAGAGGGAGAGAGAGGGAGAGAGAGAAAGAGAGGAAGAGAGAGAGAGAGAGAGAGAGAGAGAGGCGGGAAGAGAGAGAGAGAGGAAGAGAGAGGGAGAGAGGGAGAGAGAGAGGAAGAGAGAGGGAGGAAGAGAGGGGGAGAGAGGGAGAGAGAGGAAGAGAGGGAGAGAGAGGGAGAGAGAGGAAGAGAGGGAGAGAGAGGAAGAGAGGGAGAGAGAGGAAGAGAGAGGGAGAGAGAGGAAGAGAGAGAAAGAGAGAGAGGAGAGAGAGAAAGAGAAAAAAGAGACAGAGGAGGGAGAGAGAAAAAGAGACAGAGGAGGGAGAGAGAAAAAGAGACAGAGGAGGGAGAGAGAAAAAGAGACAGAGGAGGGAGAGAGAAAAAGAGACAGAGGAGGGAGAGAGAAAAAGAGACAGAGGAGGGAGAGAGAAAAAGAGACAGAGGAGGGAGAGAGAAAAAGAGACAGAGGAGGGAGAGAGAAAAAGAGAGAGGGAGAGAGAAAAAGAGAAAGGAGAGAGAAGGAGACAGAGGGGGGAGAGAAAGAGACCAGAGAGAGGGGAGACGGGGGAGACCAGAGAGAGGGGAGACCAGAGAGGGGGGAGACCAGAGAGGGGGGAGACCAGAGAGAGGGGAGACCAGAGAGAGGGGAGACGGGGGAGACCAGAGAGAGGGGAGACGGGGGAGACCAGAGAGAGGGGAGACGGGGGAGACCAGAGAGAGGGGGGAGACCAGAGAGAGGGGGGAGACCAGAGAGAGGGGGGAGACCAGAGAGAGGGGAGACGGGGGAGACTAGAGAGAGGGGAGACCAGAGAGAGGGGAGACCAGAGAGAGGGGAGACCAGAGAGGGGGAGACCAGAGAGAGGGGAGACGGGGGAGACCAGAGAGAGGGGAGACGGGGGGAGACCAGAGAGAGGGGAGATGGGGGGAGACCAGAGAGAGGGGGGCAGGGGTGACTGACCGGGGCAGGGGTGACTGACTGACCGGGGCAGGGGTGACTGACTGACCGGGGCAGGGGTGACTGACTGACCGGGGCAGGGGTGACTGACTGACCGGGTCAGGGGTGACTGACTGATTTGGGGGGGGGGGGGGAGGTACCTCTGGTGTCACACATACTCCCATACACACATACACATTCTCCTATATATATACATACACACACACACACACACACATACATACATACACACACTCCCACATACATACACACACTCCCACATAAATACACACTCCCACATACATACACACACTCCCACATACATACACACTCCCACATACATACACACACTCCCACATACATACACACACTCCCACACACATACACACACACACATATATACACACCTATATACACACACACAGGCCATGACCAGCACCACGACGCTCCCCCGCCCATCTCCTGCTCCGCTCCCACATGAGGGGGCTTCCCCCGCTCCCATCACCCGGCGCGCTCTCTGACGCGGAACCGGGGGGATGAGGGGGCATCCCCCGCTCCCATCACCCGGCGCGCTCTCTGACGCGGGACCGGGGGAAGCGGGGACATGAGGGGGCATCCCCTGCTCCCATCACCCGGCACGCTCTCTGACGCGGGACCGGGGGGAAGCGGGGACATGAGGGGGCATCCCCCGCTCCATCACCCGACGCGCTCTCTGACGCGGGACCGGGGGGAAGCGGGGACATGAGGGGGCATCCCCCGCTCCCATCACCCGACGCGCTCTCTGACGCGGGACCGGGGGGAAGCGGGGGGGGAAGCGGGGACATGAGGGGGCATCCCCCGCTCCCATCACCCGACGCGCTCTCTGACGCGGGACGGGGGGGAAGCGGGGGGGAAGCGGGGACATGAGGGGGCATCCCCCGCTCCCATCACCCGGCGCGCTCTCTGACGCGGGACCAGGGGGAAGCGGGGGGGGGGGGAAGCGGGGACATGAGGGGGCATCCCCCGCTCCCATCACCATAACTGCGGGCAGCAGGAGCACCGGGGAGGGGAGGGAGGTGGAGGAAGGCACAGATAATACTTACTGTGTCCTCCATCCTCCATGGGAAAAAAATGGCCGCTCGTTGGGGGCTGGCTCATATAGAGCCTGGCCGCGCGCCCACAAAGCCTGGGAGCGCGCGCCAATCATCTGTCAGGTAGGGGGAGTTTTTTTTTTTTTTTCAGCCAGCGCGAGCAGGGAAATTTCAGCGCGAGCAGGGAAAATTTAAAAAACAAAACACGTGTGCTGCTTGGGCCAATAGTTACTCGCCTGGGGGTTAAATCCACCCGCCCCGGGCGAGTTAATGTATAGGATTGTCGAATATATTTCTTTATAAAGAAATATATATATATATATAAAGAAATATATATATATATATTTCTTTATATATATATATATTTCTATATATATATATTACACACCCAACACCTATACCCCCCTAACATACAGTATAGTAATGGGCAGAATGACTATTATCCACAAATGGATAATAGTGCATGTGTCCATTTAAAATACATACAGAACAATAAATACATATAGCACTCACCCATGTCTGGCTGCCACGATGAAGGCCATCCTCATCTTCATCCTGCTAATGCCCCATCCGCTTCTGCAAAACAGACACAAGAATAAAAACATCCAATGTAATGTCCCCTAACCCCTTAATCACCATAGAGGTTATTAACCGCTACAGTCATTAAGGGGTTAACCCACCATCACCCACATACCCTCCCCCACTACCCCCACCCCCTGAGGCCTAACCACCCTCACCCACTACCCACAAGGGAGTCCTACCACATACCCTTGGGGCCAATACCCCCTCCCCCCACCACAACACATACAGTACAATAATGTGCCAAATAACTATTATCCAGATAGGGATAATACATTATTTGGCCATTATTTAACACATTAACTAGCATAGTAAAATAAAGAAAATTCTACTGACCTCATCAATAAGAAGGCCCCGTCGCCAGCATCATCCTTGTGGTCCGTTGCCAAAAGAATACATAGCCAATACATTGCAATGACATTGACATATCAATGAACCCCTTAATCACCTTATCGGGTACTAACCGCAAAGGTAATTAAGGGGTTAAGCCATCCTGGCCACATATCCACCCTTCACACATTCCTTTGTACAGATGCTTCATCATGAAAAAATAAAATAAAAATAAAAGAAACAAAATATATATATATATATATATATATATATATATATATATATATATATATATACACATACATATATATACACACATGATGAACCAATATACAAATAAATGTGTCAGGGTTAACAAAAACATGCTCCAATAAAAATACCACTTATCCATAACATCCTCAATGAAATACAATGCGATTTCCTAAACAAATCAAATGTAATCATCCAATCTAAAGCATCAAATGCCAATCCAAAGCCTCAAATGCCACTTAAAACATTGCATTTACATTGCATACATGCTGCATAAAATGTAAGCTACATGTAGACGCTGCAAATCAATGTTAACAATACAATATTTCAAATAAAATAGCATTACATCAAAAGAAGTATACAATGTAATCCAATAAAGTCACCATCAATCAATTAGCATACATGAATTACATCCCAAAACAATTAAAATAGCATCCATACCAATTACACAATTAACTATAGCAACCGTTAAAGAGAACAAGTTACCATCATACAAAATAGGACACCAAAAATTACAATATACACAAGCAAGCCTCAACATTACCTAAAGTACAGCATAGAAGCCCAAACATTACATCTATCTAATTATAAAATACATTGAACACACATCTATGCATAGCAGCATAGCCACAATCATTTAAAATAGTGCAAAGCAAGCTTTTAAAACACTATCATTTCTTACCCTGTATGTATATATCTCTCTAGACATACATACATACATACATACAGTGGCAAGAAATGATGTACAATAAAAAAAAACAACACATGTAAAAAGCAACAAAAAACACAGTTACATTAAATACATTTCTTTAGTTCACTTACTATTACTTGACCCACTCACCGACTCCCGTTGAACAGCTTACTCATGAACCAATCCACGAACAGGAACCCATAAAATAATAAACCAGGAAATAATAAACATTAAAATAATAAAACACGACAATCCAGGGGTCTTCTACTTCTAATCCATCTTCATCTGTATTCTTGTTTCTTCTATCTTCTTCCGGGGTCTTCTTCCCGTCTGCTGCCACGCCCTGGTCTTCTTTCTTCACCGGAGGTCCTTCCTCCTCGGCGTCTGGCTTCAAAATGAGACGACATAGGCTTTTAAAGGCCTATGACATCACATTTTCGTCATGGTTTCCACGGCCCTAATTGGGCCGTGAAAACCATGTGTTTTGGCCGATAAAAAAAAAATGATGACGTCACTTAAAGGCAATGAAAGCACAGACAATTAGAATGGCTTTGCTTCAATTGTTTTTAAGATGACGTCATTAAAAGAAACATGGCGGGCCTCACATGGTACGGCAGCCAATCAGAGCATGGGAAGTCTATCCCTACTCTGGTTCTAGTAACATGTGACAGGCTTTCAATGACGTCATATCCGTTATTCCCCAAGCCCCTGTCACATGGTCTACTAGAGCCAATCAGAGATGGGATGGAGTTCCCATGCTCTGATTGGCTGCCGTACTAGTAATGTATTAATAGTAATGTTGCCCATTACTGTATTGTATGTTGTGTATTGCTATGTTTATTGGGGGCAATTGTCCCCAATAAACATACTATTATGCGTTAACCCCTTCATTGCCTTAGCGGCTATTCGCTATGGTAATGAAGCAGCATTAATGTATTTTAATAATATTGTGCGGGAGCAGGGGGTCCCCTGAGCTGAACCGCATTGATTTGTGGCTCAGAGACCCCCTGCTTCCCGAGTTACAGGCCCCGGTTTGGGGCATCGGTTACAGTGTCGACGACATATTTATTGCGGGCACGTAGCGTATGGGACGCTATAAACATGGCGGCGACACTGCCCACCCGATCACACATACCGGGGCCTGTAACTCGGGAAGCAGGGGGTCCCTGGTCCACAAAGCAATGCGGTTCAGCTCAGGGGACCCCCTGCTCACTGTACAGTATTATTAAAAAATATATCATGCTGCTTCGTTACCATAGCAGATAGCCGCAAAGGTAAGGAATGAGTGTTTATTGATATGTGTGTTTTATTCATAGTGTAGATGTGCAGAGGGTCTCCTGAGCTGAACCGCTTACCAAGATACAGGCCCCTTTATGGGGTGCCGATATCCCTCTGCTATGTTTACATTCCGCGGTCACGTGATCGGGACCTTTAAATGCAGAGGGATACCGGCACCTCATAAGGGGGCCTGTATCTCGGGAAGCAGGGGGTCCCCGGACCTGAAACCAATGCGGTTCAGCTCCGGAGACCCCTGCACATGTACACTATGAATAAAAATGGTTTAAAAAATAATTTTTAATGTGCCGATGTTTGCGCAGAGAGCAGCGAATCTCTCTCTGCTGCAGACAGATCTAGGCAGGGGACGGCTTCTCGGCAGCTTCTCACCAGGCAGCCATCTCGCCACCGGTTACTAGCCATTTTATCAAATGGTGGTGGCGCATTCATTCGCCAGGGATTCGGCCCTTACAGCATACAGCGAGTTTAACACGCCAAAAACATGGCTAATTGCAAAACTGGCTAATGCAGTTTTTCGCTGCTTACTGCATAGACCCCTATGTGTCTGTCAGAGCCATAGCTCTAATACCATGAAACCTAGACCGCTGAAACTTTGCATGCATACTAAGCGAACCCAAAGGGATTGCTTCCTCCTATTTTTAAATACTCTGCCTCTGATTGGTTGGTTTCTTGGCTCAAAGCCGCTGGTTGGCTTTGCTTTGCAGGGAGGTATGTGATTGGTCGTCCCACTGAACCGGCGATCTTCCGGATATTCCTTTGGGGGGGGGGGGGAGTGTAGGCAGCGGAGGTGGGGGGTGTAAAAGAGGGAGGGGGGTGAGATGGAGGTATAAGAGGGGAGAGGTGGGGGTGTAAGAGAGGGAGGAAGAGTGAGAGGGGGAGTGAGAGACAAAGGGGAGAGGAAATACATGGTGGTAGGAAGATGTTAAGAGAGGGGAGTGGGGGTGTAAGAGAGCGTGTGTGAGAGGTGGGGGTGTAAGAGAGGAAGGTCACTGATGGATGGGGTGTGTGTCACTGAGGGGGAAGTCACTGAAGGTTTGTCAGTGAAGATAGATGTCACTATAATTTGGTGTGGGAGTCTCAGTATTTGGGGGTTGGGGTGCAGCCTCACTCATTGCAAAGTGGAATTATTGATCAGGTTAAAGAGGGCGCCATTATCGATTCACAGTTTCAAGTCTGCAATGGAAAAGCTGACTCCAGAGTACTGCAACTTATGCGGAGCCGGGTACTTTAGCTAATTGAAAATAAAATAATAAAATGCTCAGATAATTTCAGTTATGGTTGAGAGTTCTAGTAGTTGTATTGGCTCAAGAGAAGTGTAAATTCGACAAATGTACAGGTTTTGTAATAATAACATGTTCGATGAGACCTTTTTGTACTGGAAGCTCAGAGAACACGTCATTAAAGTTCTGGATGACTTCTAATAATTGTTTTAGCACCTCACCTACTTGCTTTGGCAAAGCTTTTGGCAACAAGAGATTCTGTCTCTGGCATTCTTGCTTCCCAAGCGGTGCACTCTCCCCCTCATTTTTGTGTGTACTTTGCCTGCTAAGACTGGAGTGTATTTTGGGTTTTAGTGTTTATTCCAAGACCTATATTATCCTCTGTTTTTGCAGTGGACCAGTTTCTAACAGGTCTCACATAAAGTGATGTCACCGGTCCCCATGGACAGTAACCAAACTGGGGTCAACTTGAGGAGGATGGAGAACAATTTTCTTTCAAAAAGTTTTTTTTCCCCTTCCCTCTTTAACAGGGGTTAGCTCCCGGAAGGAGTAGTATGGCCCTACCACCCTCTTTTTGACCATCTTAGTGCCTGACGTAATCGTAAAAATAGCAGTGGCGTTAAAATATAATAATGAGGTCTTAGATTAGCGCCATTGGCTAGGAGTAATTTTAACATCTTTCTCAATCATACGTCTGTGCGTAATAATTATGTCTGTGTAATGTTTGCACTTAATTGAACCCACACACACCCTTAAACATATTTCTATAAAAAGGTACTGACGTCAGTCTGCAACAACTGATCCTAGCTGAAGAAATGCTGCAGCCAGTAGTTTTATTATTGGAGGGATAGCTATCCTAATGTGTATTTTAGGCTCTAGATCAGCCTGAATAAGTTCCAAAATGTAAATGATGATGTTAAGTGCTAGAGGGTACATCTGAACATGCAAGTTCCAGAACAAAAGAATCCAGCGTCGGTGCCTCAGAAAAAGAAACAACATAATGTGAGCAGCAAGAATAAACTGTCTTCACTCAAGCAGCAATGTGCTTATTTTGAAGTGAAGGGGGGGAAGTGTTGTCATCGTAATGTGCAGTCAAAAGAAACTCCTATTAGGGAAAAGACACCCGTCCTATGATATTACCCAAGGGGGGGATCCGTTGGTGCAAACACAGCCGTGGAGCACAGGCAGGTATCGGTGGGCTGAGGACTGGTGTAACCTGGAGTATACTGCATATAAAATACTTGAAGCTATGAAGAAAGTTGTTACTCATGACCTTCCTGTAGCACTTCCACGAGTGCTTGGCGTCAGCGTGCACTTAGCTGTAGAGAGCAGATAACTGGAAGAGATCCCTAAGGGAAAAACATAGCGGTGCACAGCAAAACAAAATCAGATGGAGGCTGGATCAGGTATCAAAAGGTTTATTTGTCTACCATAGGCGATGCTATTAAAATCATCCTCAAGGAGCGGGAGAGACCACTCTATAACGCGTTTCACGCGATTGCGCTTCGTCTATGGTAGACCTATAAATCTTTTGATACCTGATCCAGCCTCCATCCGATTTAGTTTTTCTGTGCACCGCTATGTTTTTCCCTTGTGGGATCTCTTCCGGTTACCTACAGTACATCTGAATACTGTATGCCATGGCTCCAAAAAAATGTATGTTGCAAATGCTTTGTTCTTATAGTGTAGTGTAGATTAGCTTGGGCCCTATAGGCCTATAATTAAAAAGGGGTCTTAAGAATAGACAACTTAAAATTGGAAGCTAAAACAATACAGTTGCTATTTAATGAGTAGGCCCATGATAAGCTTATTTAAATAAATTAGGAGTAGACAAGCCTCTGCTCCTCTTGTCAAGTCGTTAATAACACCCACGCAAACTGTCTATTGCGCCTATTTTTGGCCAATTCTAAATTGAGGTCTTCTTTTCACAAGTCACAAACCGGTCATTTGCTCACATGCAATGAGTTTGTGCTATAACTCCTTGAGAAAGAGCCACTTAGGCGTGAAACGCGTGGGAGGTTTTCTATGGAGATTTCCGTCTTGTGTATGTCCCAATAAAGCATTTTTTTCACTTTAAATCATCTGGGTACTTTTCGATTAAAAAATTGCTGCCTTTGTTGCTGCTCCAGATTTTCTCTTCCTCCGTTGCTCTGTGCTATACCTCCACTGTCGATAGCCAACTATAAGTCAACCCGTAATGTCTTTTCTCCTCCAAGCATGACATACATGGTTGTGGTCTACCAGAGAGAAGGCTGTGTTCTCAGTTTGGCGACTGGCCTCTGCAACAAGGTAGTGCTCAACCACCTGGACTGCCAATGCAAGGACTCTTGCATGGTGGCATTTTACCCACCAGCTAATTAGACAGGGGAGTAACTGTACGTATTATCCCATGATGACCACAAGATTGTAGCCCAGTCTTCCTCTGGCCATTACTGTGCGGCAGCAAGTCTCATGCATTTGGATAAAGACCTTTGGGTCATAGGCTGATCAGTTTTTCTCTAGAGATGGGTGAATTATTCGCACAAGTTTGAATCTGCCCCGAGTATCGCATATATTCACAAGCTCCAATATTCGCAGACCCATCTAAGAATGGACACTTTTTTTTAAAAAAAGCTTGCGCAAAGTTTTAAAAATTTTCAAAAATAATTATTCACATTTTTGTAATCATTCGTTGAATCGACGGTAAAAATAAATGTTTCAGGCAAAATGAAAACTGTTTTCAATGCTTTCGCTCAGATTTTTATTGGAAATTTGTGCCGACAAATATTCACAGGTTTGCAAAGGTATATAAAAATGTGGAGAATTCTTTGCAAACTTGCACACATTCGCCAATCCATATTTTTTACTAGCAAATTAGCAGGAGAATTAGACAACTGTGGAAGGGTCTGAACAGTATGAATCTATTATTTGTGCCCTGAAACAGCTGGTTATGTTGCTGCTGCTCTTGATTGTGTTGCAGGGAAACAAACTACTGTATTTCAGGGGGAGTTTCATGTCCTTAGATTGCCCACAATCCTTCAGGGCAGGCTCTGTTCCACTTCTGACATGACTATACAGTGAGGTAATGAAAGGCTAAACACCAGGCTTGGATAAATCAAAAAGAGCTTTACTTCAGCATAATTGGTAAAGCAATAAATGCATATATCAGGGAGATAGGATAACAAAGGCACTTGCTCTTTGTTAAACCTCCCCAGGAGACATTATTATGACTGCTAACATCAGTGTTTACTCCAAGTTGCAAGACAACTTATTCTGTAACATGTGCTAAACGCAGGATCCATACTATCACAGGAAAAGACCATTAAGGTCAATGGGGCTTTTCCTGCGATAGTACCTCATCTGCCCTTATCACACTTAACAGAATAAGGGCCAGAGTAGAAAGCAGTAGTAAAGCAGTCAGGTTCATAGCAGGCAAGCAGGTAGTTTTGCAGTCATAGATTGTAACTCCTTTCTCTTGTAGTATTTTCTCTGGGGAAGCCCCTCCCCCCCGGAACTGCGGAGCCCTGGACATTTGTCCCAGCTCTCTACCCCTGTCGATGGCCCTGTCCAGGTACACTGCAAATCCAGAACTGGTTCAGACCGGAGGAGTCTACATATTGAAAAGGGGCAGGGTGTCTTTCCCTATCGCACATACCAAGTGCATTTAATCTGATGTTAATATAGTCCATTGAAAAAAAATTCAAGGCAAATAAAAGACTGGGAACACAAGAGTATAGTTGGAGCTGTAGGTGCTGTCAAAGCAGCAATAACTGCATAGCCCTTATAGATTTATGACGGAATAAATTATGGAAACTCAACAGAACTGAGTCAGTCTAGACTCATGCAATTGTCACATGTTGGAGACACAGCCTTAGTGAAGAGTCTAATTGAGTGACTGTATTAGAAATCATGCCAAGTGAAGGCAGGACATCTGCTGCCTATATTCCTCAAAGTTTGTAAGAACACTGGCTGTGAAAGTTTCTTCTGCAAACAGTACAGTAAAATGACTTGTCGTATGTGTAAAGGTTCTAGGGCCCCCACCCAATCTCAGATTGGCCCCTGTGGTCTAATCGGCCCCCATTCCCCCATTACATGTCTGTGTGATGTGGTGCACCTGCTGGTAACAGGACTCCTGAGTCTCCAGCTGGGTTGGTATTGGGGAAATCACCATGACAGGCGTCTGAGGTAGTGTTCTGAGTCCTACTCACATTCGGTACAGCGCCTCCCCCCATCAGGATCCCTACGGCAGCAGGGGGAAGTATCTGATGGGGAACTCCCTCTTGGTGCATCCTTCTGCTGAATAACTCCACACTCACACAGGAGGGATCTTTTGAACCAGGGCATATTTAATGTCATCTCCTCTGGCAGACTGCCCCTCATTGCGGCCACTCTCTTAATTGAGTTGCTCTCCACCTCTCCCCGTAGGGAGACACCACCTGTGCCAGGTCCCTGGACACAGTGTGTACTCAGCTTGTCACTTGACTTTCTGACAGACAGCCTTGAACTGCTGCACACTGATCACCTTGAACTCTCCTCTTTCTAACACCTAACTTTTGGCAGTCCTGTATCTTATATAGACTCCAGAAACAGACCCCCCTTTGTGTCACTAACAGTGGACACAAAGCATGGTGTCACTTCCTTTGTTACATATGACACTTCACCAGTGTTTGAGGGCAAACCTCCATGATTGTTACTGGCAACCCTGCCTACTTACCAGGATTACTGCCAGCATGAAAAAGATATGTACACCATTTTTACCCATGGCTACGATCTCCCCCTGGTGGAACCCAACGTCCCCGGCTGGGATCTAAATTTGCGGAACCTTCCTTCAGGTAGCACTGCAACACATAACAATATAACAATATATTAGCATAGAAATACATTATTACAACACACTTTGTTTATCAGAAACATAATCACATACAGCTACATCCTGACCTGCAAGACTGCACTGCTCCTAAGGAGAATCTAGTTAATAGTAGTGCCTAGGGTCTGGTTTCTGCACCTCCCTCCCATTGGCATCCTTTACTGTAACGTTGTATGATCTGGGCGGCCCATTCTCTGGCCTATACTCCAACTTATGCATGAAGATGTTGCGCCCAACACTCCATACCCTCATTAGATAAGATATCCTTTCTTCCGTCTTGAATGGAGCATGCCCCCCCGATTTGGACATGATATAATCCTCCACGGTCTCTCTTAACCACGTATCCCTGTTATCCTCAACCTCTTGCATGAGGGGCTCAGGCACATACGGATACTCCAATCCATGAGTCCTCTTATATCTAGCAACTATTGCTCTCTCAGCCCTGCTTATACGGATGAGTTTCTTGTTACCTGCCCTGCCTGGCAGCACCCACGATAATGGTTCCTCAGACGCAACCACATCATAAAGTATGGATGACCCTCGGGAGTAACTAAACCCTTCTGTATATCGTACCACCTTTTTCTTAGCTCTTCTAGGCGCTCCTTATCTGAGTATTCGCCCTCATCCCACCAGTGGTCTACTATGTCACTTCTTATTAATATGAACCGCGTACGGTCCAACCAGGCCTCATACCCATCAAACATGGGAGCCCACCATCTGGTCTCTTTCTCCACTACCTGTTCTCTCACTGTAACTGGCATGTCACCTTCCTCTAGTTCTCCCCCAGAAGACACTCCCGAAGTCCCTGTGGACCTAGAATTGGACCCAAGGCGTTTAGGCCTACATTTTATATTAGCATTACAATCCACAGCACTCGTTCTTGAAGACACATTAGCAGCGATCATTTCCCGCCCCAATCCCTCATCGGCGGTAAAACACTCCCCCCAGTCCAGATTTGACCCAGTCCGTTCCTCGGAAGTATCCCGGGACTCCCCAGACAACCCTTGGCTCGATAGGGACCCGGATGCGGATGTGACAGGGGCAGGGGTTTGGGCCATGAGTGGAAAGGAGTCAGGGGAGCGTCAATACCTGGAAAATATACAAACTACCATAGTGTATACTATTTGGCAATATAAATGTGGTAATGCTCCAAGGAGCAAAAGACTATTGGATAAGGAACATATCCATAAACAACAGAAGGGAGAAATAAATTCCCGAAGAGAGACAACAGAGCCAAAGGTTAAAAAACCATATGAATTTATCCGGAATGGTTAAAATCAAGGCTTACAAGATACCGGAGTAAAACGGGTGTTGTGAAAGGTAAAGATGATACACCGAGTCGCGACCTCGTGAACCTCCAGCGCGTCCGCCTTCTCCACCGGTACTCGTCCTGTGCTGCAAGCTGGATGCCGATACGTCACTTCCGGGTTTCACGGATGTGGTTGGCGTCACCGGAGCTGCAAGCTAGATGCCGATACGTCACTTCCGAATTACACGGGTACAGTTGGCGCCACCGGAACATCAGCTGGGTATCGTCTCCCTCAGGGTGTTATGTTGAGGGTTACGCTCTACGCGTTTCGCCGTGCAGGGTCGACGGCTTCGTCAGGAGTGACGTAATCCCATAGGAGGATACTTTATATACCCTTCCTAATTGTAATGACCTTTCTCCCTATTGGTCACAACATATGATGATCTAATTAATTGGGTAATTGATTTACACTCACCACCCTAACAGATCTCCACAGAATTTATACAAATATATTAAAATACAATTTAACCTTTAATACATAATATACTAAAAAATCCATATTAAAAATTATATAATGAATGGTAAACACATCCAATTCAATAGAAATAGCTATAAATTTACTAAAAAATTATAAAGTATTCCCCACACATTTCTTTAATTAAAAACGTTGATTGATGCATCTCCAAAGGAAAAACAAAGAAGAAGAAAAACATTATGAGTGTGATAGTAAACATAACATCACAAATCCTTATCCTCTTTAATATTCTATACAGCTTTTACTCAAAAACTTCAAAGGAAGGCACTCAGTTCAAAGTCCACATTAAGTCCTAAGGGAACAAGTGTTTTGAGGGTGAATATCCAGAAACTCTCTCTCTTTTTCAGAGAGGTGATTCTATTCCCTCCTCTCCAATGTGGTAACACTTGCTCCAAAACAGTAAATTTAAGACCTGATGTGTCTCCATTATGTTTTTGGATGAAATGATTAGACAGAAAATGTGTTGTGATACCTCTCCTTATGTTACCAATATGTTCAAGTATGCGTGTTTGTACTTTTCTTGAAGTTTGGCCCACATATTGTAGCCCACAAGGGCAAGACACAAGGTATACTGCATGATCAGTTTTACACGTTAGAAGCTGTTTGATACTAAACCGCTTTCCTGTTACAAATGATGTATAACCGAATTTATCATCAGTCCTGTGTTTACAGGCCGTGCACGTAGTACAACCAAAAAAGCCTTTAGTTTGTGTTAGCCACCTATTTGCAATTGGATTTATTTTTTGCAGTGCGCTAGGGGCTAACTTATCCTTCAAAACCTTGGCTCTTTTGAAAATTACAGTCGGTTTATCTGGGACAATTTCTCCCAGTACAGAGTCATTTTTAACAATATGCCAATGTTTATGAATGATCTTTGAGATTTTTTCTGATTGGCTGTTGTAATTTGTACAAAATGAAAACTCAAAGTTATTCTTGGATCTCAACTGTTTTTTGTTATCACATAACAGATTTTTCCTCTCTAAATTTTCTACTTTTACTAGTGCATTTCTTATCACTGTATCCCCATAGTTTTTTTCTTTAAACCTATTTTGTAAAAAGGCTGATTGGCTATAGAAATTGCTGTCATCAGTGCAATTTCTCCTAATTCTTCGTATTTGCCCATATGGCACATTTTCCAACCATTTTGGATGATGACAACTGTCCATAGATATATAGTTATTAATATCAACACCCTTAAAAAAGGTCTTGGTCTTAATAAGACCATCCTCAATGAAAATTTCTAAGTCTAGAAAGTTCACTTTTTCTTGACTATAGTCACATGTAAAATGTAAATTTAACAAATTGTCATTAAGGTCATGGGTGAATAGGATGAGGCTATCTTCATCCCCTTTCCAAACAAAAATGATATCATCTATATACCTGCGCCATAGGCACAAATTTTCACCCAGCTCTGCAACAGACCATATGTGGTCTTCCTCCCAAGCACCCATCAGGAGGTTTGCATAGCTGGGTGCAAATTTTGTGCCCATGGCGGTACCACATTTTTGTAGATAATATGTACCCTCGAACATGAAGTAGTTATGCTCTAGGATGAATTTGATGCCATCCAGAATAAAATTGGCCTGTTCATTTGGCATCTCTGAGTCTTTGGACAGTGCTCTGTCAACTGCTTCATGTCCGTCTCTATGGTTTATACAGGTATATAGTGACGTGATGTCACATGTCACTAGATACCATCCCTCTTCCCAAACTTGATTGTCTAAGATACGTAGAATATCAGTAGTATCTTTGAGGTAGGAGGGGAGTTCTTTCACATATTTTTGTAAGTAAACATCTATGTAGGCAGATAGATGGGACGTTAGAGAGTCTATGCCTGCAATAATAGGTCTTCCTCGGGGGTTACAAATATTTTTGTGTAACTTAGGAAGGTAATAAAATATAGGTCTAACTGGGTTATCTCTATATAAGAAATTGTATTCTTCCATATTTATTACTTCTTCCATTTTACCTTTATCTAACAGAATTTTAAGTTCTTTTAAAAAATCTGCTGTTGGATCTTTCTTTAAAGGTAAATAAGTGTGGCTGTCACCCAGAATCCTATTGGATTCTGCGATATAATCTTTTCTATCCAGGATAGCCACTCCGCCCCCTTTATCAGCTTGTTTTATGACCACAGAGGTATCTTCCTGCAAAGTTTTTAGAGCTTTTCTTTCAGAATTTGTTAGATTGTTGTCAAACCTTTTATCTGTTTCCACTAATCTTTCAAAATCTTTTTGCACCAAATTTGAAAATACCTCCAAATTGTTACCCTTTGCAAATTTGGGATAAAACATAGAGGGCAATTTAAGACCAGAATGGACTAAAATAGGTATCTTAGGGGGAATATTTATTGAGCAATTATCATTTGAATCCTTTTTCAGGTTGTCAGATGTTCTCTGCTCTACCTCCTTTGTTCTAAAAAACCTTTTAATAGTGAGTTTTCTAAGGAACCTTTGAGCGTCCACAAAAAGACCGAAATTGCTGGGACCCACAGTGGGAGCAAACTTAAGCCCCTTTGCAATCAGCGACTTTTCTGGTTCACTGAGTATTTTTGAACTTAGGTTGAAGATATTATTACCTATCTCTTGCTTTTTTTGAGATGTTTCTTTTTCCCTTCTTCTTCCCCTTTTTCTTCTACTCTTATTCTTTTCCTTTCTGATGAGGGATCCCTCCTTATCAGAGGAGCATATTTGTTTGCTCCCTGAAAAGAAGTGGACCCCCCCTCCCCTAAAAAATCCTCCTTAGAATCCTTCTTTGGGTCATTTTTAGTGAACAATCTTTCTTTTTGGACTTCTCTTTGTTCTTTTCTGTTATTAGTCACTATTTCTATTTCCGAATCGAAGTCTATACTAATAGTCCTTTTAGGAGTTTTCCTCACATTGATCTTTATATTTGATTTGTTAGGAGTAATACTTGATTTCTTTGGCGTTCTACTTTTTTTGTTTCTCCAATTCTCCTGATTTGGACTTTCTCTGTATTTATTTTGTGCCTCTTTTGTTGTTTTAAAAGATTTCTTATTATACTTATTATTATCCCATGATTTATCCCTCTTTGCAAATGGTTTTTTATTCTGGGGTTTTACATGGGTTTTTGTGGGGATTTTAGCTTCAATTATTAAAATTTCTTTTGTGCTCTCTCTCTCATCAGGATCAGATTTTCTCGGAGGTCCATCCTTATAATCTTCTTCATCCCTAAGAAATTTTTTAACTTTCCTAGTGATGGTTTCCCTTCTGATTTTATCCAATTTATTCTGCAGATTGGCATCTTTTTCTCTGAATAAACTCGTTTGGCTTAAATTCCCAATTCTTGTTTCAATTTCATTGATTTCAATGTCAATCTGCAGAACATGATTTTTCTGCTGTTCAATTATGAGATTGATGAGATCTCTAGAACATCCTTCCAGCAGAGTATACCATTTATCAATAAACACCTCATCCTCTAAATCCATGGACGGGTGCTTCTTGATTCTAAGGCCTCTTGGAACTCTACCATTTAGTATATATTGCTCTAAAAAAGTGTAATCCCAAAAATTTTTAATATCTTTGATAAAAAGTTTTTCTAATTTATCAAATTTATCAAATGAGTGTCTTTACTTTTATTTTGTTGCACGGTGAAGTTTATAATTTATATTATATTTGTTTATCACTGTTATTTGCACTGAAGTATAGTGTTAGAGCGCCATCTAATATATTGTGTATGTTAGTTTGGGCCATGAGGGCAGAACAAAAGGGGACTCGTGCTGCCGATGCGGCATTACAATCCGCAACTTCACAATACCTCGACCGGTACCAGTGGGTTGCAGTTCCTTCTCTCCTGTCTCCTGATTCTCAGGCTTCTGCAGGGCCTGCCAGCCCTTGCTCTTCGCTGCTCCAGCCGTTCGGGTACAGCACGGCCGTCGCGAGGGCGCGGCCATCTTCCAACTGGTTCCGCTATGTCCGCCGGAAGTGGTGTCATCTATCTCGCGGGACGAGGCGCCGCTATCTTGGCAGTAAAAACAAAAAACAAAACTGTGCGCTACTACCTAACTACCTATTAAGTTTAAATGTAGAAATGTACACAGTGCAGTGACTATACCATCAAATAAGTGATGAAAAATTAATAAAAAATTAAACCACAAATCCCACAGTGAGATAATTATGCATTAAATAATAAATGCCACATAACCGTGTTAGGAATAAGGGCGTCTGCAGCTGTAAACGCAGGGGTGGCTCAGCACCCCACACACACTAAGAGAATGGAAACAAAAGAAAACAGCGCACAACGCCAACGTAGACAACGCATTGGATGTAATATTCTATTGCCATATATCTGCCTATATTGGCCTTTGTCTATGTACTGGCCTGTCCTGTTTTTATTTCATCCTGTGTGCTGTTTTGGACACTTGTGAGAGACTTTGTAAGACTGTTCAAACTTCCCTATTGAATCCACCACTACTGTGGAGACAGTGACGTCACTACACAGCGTCCCGCGACGGAGCGGCATCGTGGCACGCTGAGGGCACCGCAGCAAGCTGCGTTTTAACCTCTGTGCAGAGGATACACCTGCCGAGGTACAGGAGCAGCTTCATATCGGCCAGGAAGCAGGAGCGATTTCACCGAGCCCCAGTACCAGCTGCTGAACCTGGCTGCATGAAGGGAAATCCCCCTGGGAGTGAAAGACTGACGTCCTGCCCCAGAATCAACCGAGCTGCATCAGCAGAGGGAAGCAAGCACCTGAATCTACAGCTAACAGCTAACAGCTGCCGAGTGGTAAACAGTGTGATACACACTACATGCCTTTTACCAATCTTTTTCATGTACGCAGATATATTACCCCCTTTTAATTTTATAATATATTGTTGAATTTACTTCACTATTTGGCGTTGTGCGCTGTTTTCTTTTGTTGCCGCTATCTTGGGTTGGGCTCCCCACCGGAACCTCTTCCTCCACAATGACATCCGCCGCCGGAAGTGATGGTTCTTCTCGATGCTCCGCTCGGGCCTTGGCTAGGCCTTCCTTCGCCGTTGCCACCATGGCAACGGCGAAGGAAGGCCTAGCCGTTGCCACCATGGGTGCCTGTGGAGGTAAGGAGGTGTCTCACCGCTCCGTCGGCTCATGATGGTGTCTTCTCCGCCTTCCACGTTGGGAGTCGCCACGGCCGTGGGACTCATCCGCTCCAGTCGCACCAGCGCAGGTGACCTCGGATTCTTAGGATTCGGCTCCGCCACTTAGCAGGTAAGTGCTGGCTCTTTTTCAGCACCACTGTAGTGGCCCGTCGGTAGGCGCATCACCACCGATGTCGGGCTTGCTTGCTCCTCATCCGATGAAGCAGACTCCGACACGGGTAGTGGTACTTACGCAGGGGGCCGACAGCGAGGTTCCGGGTTCTCGCTGCGGTTGCAGGCCCCAATCTCTTTCTGCTCCGTAGCAATCATCAGCAATGATCCCCATTCTTCGGGATCAGTTTTCTCTGTCTTGATCTTGGGCGAGGCTCCAGCCGTCAGCTTGGCTGTCTCTCCTCCCGCTTCCACGGTCTGCCCAGGCACGAAGGGCTGCACGGCCCACAGATAATATATGCCACATTGGGGGCATCTCGCCGTGGTACTGGCTTCTCCGCCTGGCAATCGGCACTGCATGCACAGGCATCGCAAGGTTTCGGTATCCCCCGCCTTTATTACCAGGAAGCCTCCTGGCAATGAGTAGGGGTGTGCTGAAATGTCCATCTCAGTCTTTATGGTATTGGTTACAGGGGACACTTTGCACAGTGGTCTTGCCTGTTCACCAGCTCCTCGCAACTGAAGGGCAGGAAATGCACTTCCAGCTCCTCCCTCAGCCCACTCGGTCCGTAATTGGCAGATGCAGGGACCCCTCCCCCTGGTGGATATTAACGGAGGGTCCCACAGGTTCACTTGATGACCCATGCTTGGCACTGAGCCTGTCACAGTCCAGGAGGGCGAGGCCAGTTTTCGCACCACTACCCCCACCAGGGTGGGGTTCTTTACTTGGCGCCAATCCCGGCCAACTTCTTGCTATCTTTGCATTTGCAGAATTCTCTTCACTCGGCCCACGCGGTCTCCCAGGGAAGCGGGAACCGCCATCTTGGTTTGCACGGCCATTCACTATAGCAACGGAGGTAGATACTTGTCTAGGGATCACCGTCTGGAAATCAGGTTCTCCATCCATTCCGCACATAAAAATGTCCTCCACACTGCCCTCCAGGGTAGCCCCCCGGGAACCTAGGCAGGACAAAAACGGCGCGGCCACAGCATTGGTGCCACTCCATAACATGCTTGCAAAAGTCCCTTCTGCAACTCGCTCCAATGTGGTATACACACCACGTGCGCTCTCTCCATCAGGCGCTGGCCGCCATCTTTGATTCTCCGCACCGCGCGGAACTTCACCTCTTGCGGTCGCCATCTTTACTTGTATATTTCTGCGATCACACATGGTGCTCCTCTCTGCTGGGCAGCCGCCATCGTCGATGCAATAAAGAATGCCAGTGCACCACCTACATGTATCTAATGTATGTTTGACTCATGTTACTACCTCAGGCTAGGCTCACTCTCTCTTTGAATGTGTCTACCTTCCTCCAGTATGTGCTCTGTGGCAAGTGTTCTGTTACTGGCTAGACTACTCTGGCTTGGCTTCTCCCATGCAGTACTTGGGCGTCAACCTCTCTTGGCTACCACTAGCGCAGATCCTCTCCAGAATTCCTGACCCGAGTTATCCAGGCTATCCCTTCAGGCATCCTACGACTAGCCGCCTCACGGTGACTAAGACAGCTATAGCCCTGTCTCCAGACCCACTCTACCCCTCTCAGGGTCCCTAGGGTGTACTTTGCGATGTCGCCACAACCTTCCTGACTACCCCTAAGGTCCCATCCCATACACAGCACTGACTGGCAGCATACACTCTCCCTGTTTCCTAGTGTGCGTAGCAAAAGCCTGTCCTGTTGATACAGCATCTCAGCAGCACCTCCAAAAATGTAACGGTTCTAGGGCCCCCACCCAATCTCAGATTGGCCCCTGTGGTCTAATCGGCCCCCATTTCCCCATTACATGTCTGTGGGATGTGGTGCACCTGCTGGTAACAGGACTCCTGAGTCTCCCGCTGGGTTGGTATTGGGGAAAACACCATCACAGACGTCTGAGGTAGTGTTCTGAGTCCTACTCACATTCGGCACAGCGCCTCCACCCCATCAGAATCCCTACGGCAGCATGGGGAAGTATCTGATGGGGAACTCCCTCTTGGTGCATCCATCTGCTGAATAACTCCACACTCACACAGGAGGGATCTTTTGAACCAGGGCATATTTAATGTCATCTCCTCTGGCAGACTGCCCCTCATCGCGGCCAACACTTAGCCGCTCATTCCATTGAGGTACTCCATGCAGAAGGTTCCCTCTCTCTTAATTGAGTTGCTCTTCACCTCTCCCAGTAGGGAGACCACTACCTGTGCCAGGTCCCTGGACACAGTGTGTATCTAGCTTGCACTCTGACAGGCAGCCTTGAACTGCTGCAGACTGATCACCTTGAACTCTCCTCTTTCTAACACCTAACTTTTGGCAGTCCTGTGTCTTATATAGACTCCAGAAACAGACCCCCCATTGTGTCACTAACAGTGGACACAAAGCATGGTGTCACTTCCTTTGTTACATATGACACTTCACCAGGGTTTGAGGCAAACCTCCATGATTGTTACTGGCAACCCTGCCTACTTACCAGGATTACTGCCAGCATGAGAAAGATAGGTACACCATTTTTACACATGGCTACATATGTTTGCACAAAGTCTCCTGAAAAAAAGAAAACATTTGTACCGATAAATTGAGAATTCTTGCTATATTCAATAAGAATTATCTATTATAGTAATCTGATTAACATGTGAATACTTTGTTCAGTTTTATAGTAACATTGTAGACAGTGGCGGTTTTCCCATGACGCCCGAGCCTAGGGATATAACATTTGGGTGCAGCAAATGTTCTGTTTTTTCTCTCTTTTTCACATATATTGAGGCCCCACTGATTGCTTGGGGAGAGCGGGGGGCCTCTGTACAGGTCACTTACCTTCTCCTTTGCGCCGCCCTCCTGCTTCTCCAGTATTGCGGCGTCACATGGTGATGTGTTGCCATGACAACGTGATGTCACATGGTGTCGCGTCGTCATGGAAACGCGTCATCACGTGACGTCACAGTGTCATTTGATGCCGCGACACTGCAGGAGGCGGCGGCTCGGCAGGCAAAAAAGTGAGTGCCTATGGGCAGCAAAATGTTAAATCCGCAACTGCTTGTAGAGCACACAGAATCTGAAAGACCAAATGGAATTGATACATGCTGAAAACTATTTTTGCATGGTTTGGACTAAGGAGTACTTCCTTATTGAGTATGATATATATTTTTTTAGCAATATTGCCACATGCCGCTCAAAAATTAGGCCCCTAAATATAGTAGATGGATTTTCTGTAACAGGAAAACAAAAGTTACAAAAAAAACCATGATTCTTTATTCACATCCAAACTTTATTTATTTCTGCTTCTACAGTATTTGTACCAGAGTGTGTGAAAGCAGCTAATCAGTTTCCTAAATAAATCGTGAATGTAATGGGTAGGAACACCTACCCAAGTAGCCCCACAACACTAAATTGGCCCAGCATCAATATAGCTTGGGTATGTTGCTGCATTCACTTTGAACTTGTGTACAGATTATAGCGAACGCTCGGCCTTACAGAACAATAGAATAAAACTAGTAAGATAGACATGCAGTCTAAGTCTTTTTGTACATGTAAGTAATTTTGGTTGTTTTTTTTATTTTTTAAATAAATTGTATATTTTTGTATGGTTTGCTTATCACTCAGGAGCACTACATTGAGGGGTGACTTTGTGGAAATCACACTGGATGTTTTGTCTAAAACTGACATTTTTGTGGGTTAACTGTGCTATCGCAGTTTAATAAATAACCCCCATAGAGTATAAGTAACTTTGTGTTAACTACAAAACAGTATATCATCAAGTTTAATTGTTTCAGCTTTAGTAGGTTATTTGCATAACCGCGATACAGGGATTGCATATTTATGAGTAGTATGAGCTGTTATTTGACATATGAAGTGTTGGCATACTTGCCAATATTCCAAACAAATCTCCAGAATGTCAGGCCTCGGGCATGGTCAGCGCTTATGCGCAGACCCGTGCTGAGGCGCGCTGCTGCTCGGCACTGAGCCCATGCAGCCGCTTTAGCAGGGGCTCGCGCACGCTTGCGGAAGCGTGTCACACCGAGGCTTCAGATTTTCCTGCTTGCCGGAGCGCAGGGCCGGTCACGTGAGTGGTTCGCCCAATGAGGGCGAACCAGCTCCGTGACGTCACTGGCCCGCCCCCGGCCCGCCCCCTGACGGCGCGCTGTCTAAGGCCGGGGAAAGCACCCGCTTTCCCTGAGCCTCAGCACTGTTAAAGGCACTATGTCCCAGGCCTTATGAGCACAAGCTTTGACTTGACCACTGCTTCTACACGAAGTTGGACACAATGCTGCCCACCACCTATTTATCCAACATGCCTAGTTGTAGACATGTACTGTACATACAACACATTCACACACAAAAATATATACACATTCACACACCTGTGCACACTGAATTGGGTTTCAGAGAACTCAGGTTTTTTAGGCTGCAGGACTTTGTTTATATCAGAGACATTTTTTGGTACACAATATCATTTTAGTTTTTTTTGCATTATATATATGAGTATATATAATATTTTTTGCACAATATTATGTATCACATTCATATATACAGGGTATGGTTTTAGTGCTAGCGATTTTTGTATGATTTTTCTTCCACATTTATTCATACATTCACTAAAACATTCACACCTGTGTGTACTGGCTCTAGAAATTTAGAGGAAATACTGTATAAAGATAATAATAGTGACATAAGAAAGAGAGATTAGGGAGTGATGAACTTAAACCATACTAATTGAGATTTATTGAATGAAAAATCCAATCGATAATTTTAAATGGGTGCAAACTATGAACTGAAAGTGAATCAGGAAAAAGAGAGGGATACAAAGTGATTATACCCCAAAGAAATTTCACTTAAATGCACATCACTAATTAAAATATAAACGTTTATTAATTTTTACTTAAAAAATATATTACCGAGTGTGTATATATAACTGTGTTTAAAAAGGAATTAAATCAAACAACATATGCACCAGAGTCCCCCTCATGTATAACCACTCCTACTCAGTACAGAGTGGTAGGGTTATGGGGGCTAAATGGTGCAATCAGCAGAGGTGGAATTTTAAGTGAATTTTCTTTGGGGTATAATCACTTTGTACCCCTCTCTTTTTCCTGATAGTGACATAGACATACATCCAGTCACACATTCAGTCACCCAGTCACTCACACATACCAAGACTACCAATGATCCAAATTAGATTTTGGGGTATCTGGACAGAAAATGCTATTTAAATGTAACAATGTGAGTCTTACTATTAAGGTAAATATTCTTACAGAAGACACACAAACACCGGAGTAATTCTTCAGCTGGATTTACTATATAGTACAGGGGTGAGCAAACTTTTTATGCCGAGCCCCCCTTTTTATCCATGAAATTTCTCGGGCCCCCCCTGCCTGATGTAATCAAAATCACATGAAAAAAAAACCCTTTATTAAACTGTATACAATGTAAATACAAATATGTCTAAGGCCGCGCGTATAGTGCCGGCGACGGAGACGTGTGACGTCACCCGTTGCTACTAGCGAAAGTTGTATTTCGCTTTGTGGCGGCGTGGGCGACCAGGCCATTGATTGGTTCAGGGGCTGTCACATGAGGCGACAGCCCCTGAAAAATCAAATATTGGCGGCTTCAAAAAATCGCGTCGCCCCGTCGCGCTTACTATAAGCGCACGCGGCGGCAGCGACAATGCATTTGTTTTCGGGCGACGTCGCGTCGCCGGCACTATAAGCGCAGTCTAAATACTTACACACTTCAACAGCTCGCTCTTGCAAAATTAGGCTACGTCCACGCTGCCGCTGAGAGCGGTGACATCACCAACTCTCCAAGCATGAGCGCAGGGTGTCCTGCATAATTTTGCAAGCGCGAGCGGGGAAGTGTTTCCACTTTTTTTTTTTTATTATTTCTGTACATTCTTAGTATGATTGATATAGTGGCAGCCGACCCTTTCACTTGAAGAGGATCGCAGCGAAGCAGGTTGCCAGCGGAGGAGAGCAGGAACACCGCGCTATTGTAGGGCAGATACCGGAAGGAGGGGCGTTTGACATCACAGCGCTCGCGCGTGCTCCTTCACCGTACCTCCGAATCACGTGGTCGCCACCTGCACTATCCTGTTCGGCCGCCCGCGCACATCTTCGGCTGCCAGCCCACGCACATCTTCTTGGCTGCCCGCGCACATCTTTTTCGCCTGCGCACCCAGGTTTTGCCGTACGCGCCCCGCCTAAATCTTGCGCCTAGGACGCCCCCCAGTTTTTGCACCGCTGCATTCAATCACAGACAACACACACACAGCACACACAATCACCACACACACACACTCAACCCCACACACACACGCAACCCCCCACACACACACACACAAAAACCCCCACACACACACAACCCCCACACACACACAACCCCACACACACACAACCACACACACCTGGTGGGTGGGGGGGAGGAGGGAGTAACTAAGTCTGCTCAGGTCCCCCCATGTGCTGCTGAAAACGGACAGGAGGAGGAGGGCTTGTCTGTGTGCAGGGAAGGCCCCGCAGCAAGGCCCCGCCCCCTCTGCAAGACACAGCAGGGAACTGGAAGCAGCCTCAGCACTGCGCTTCTGGCCGCCCGTGCACAGCTCTACTCGCCCCCAGGTTTCCCTGCACGCAGCCTGCGCCCCCCCTAAATTATCTTGTACGAGATATATTGAACAGCTTACAGGGACGTCACATTCATTTGATAGCATCGGATTGGATAGATCAGTACATCTGTGATGCATGCTAGTGTCTGATAGGAGGGTTGAATCTGCATCTTGTAATAGAAATAGTAACGTGTGCAGAGCTATGTGTGTGTCCGCAACGGATTGCCTATGGTAGAAGGTATGTGAAGTTCATGTGCAGGAAAAAGTGAACAACACATTTGATGCCGTGTAAAAATTAGGGACCGGGTGCAAAAACAAAGTAACACCCAAAAAGGAAAAAAATAACAGAGAAACAGAAAAACATGTTTTTCTACTCGTCATCTTTAAAGGGACAGTCACACAAATCTTTTCATTACCATTTAACTCTGAAGTCTTGATAATAAGAAGGAGAAATCGAATACCCAACAAAACAAAACAAAGCTGGCTTTACATTATCCTAAAGCATTAGCCTTCCGAGTTGAATTTTTTTTAAACAACTCCCTAAGTGCAAACTCACAAACGCTCTCTCACCTGGTTTGTTATGTATTTACCAGGGGAGTCAAAGTACCAATAGCACCACCCAGCAGCAGACAATCGGTGTATGAAATGCTGTGTGTCGTATCCACCTTACCCATCATAATACGTCTCACAAATATTTTGATTTCCCTTAGCACCAGAAATTGTACATGGCAAAATGAGTTGAACCCAGGGACTTCTAGTTACAAAAATTTTGTAGTTTTTCTCGGCGGCAAGACCCAGCAGTTAACAGAATAAAATCACAAGTGAGAAACGAGCACACATTTGCACACACAAGCATGGAAATGTAAAAAAGGGTCAATACATATTTGCATTGATACATGGTCACACCTCTACAGGCATATGCACAGTGATATGCATGTATCAGGTATGTATACACGCATAGGAGCAGGGTTCGCTCTGTATGTTCTATACAAGACATTGAGATTTATATACACACTTCCAATGCAATGTACTCACACGCACAGTGAGGTAAACATATATATTTTTACACAAATACACTCACACATACTGTATAGACATTAATAAATTGTATATGAGGAGCAGTACTTGTGTCTCCTCATTCCTCCGAGGTAATGAGGAGACATTGTGATGTTGGAGGATATTGTATGACAGAAATGATAGAATGGTGAGCTCCATTTGGATTCCTCTATGATATTTACAGTATCAATCTTTATTTCCCAGAGCCACTGGGGACCTTGTATATCCTTCATAATGTGGGTATGTGCAAATCATTTTGCCTGCCCTGTTATGGGACCTGGCACTAACTGGGAATACATTTAATAGGATAGTCCTCGAAAATAAGGAGAAGTAATTGGCAAAACCAGGACTGTTGGCAGGTAGAATAATAGTACAGGTATGTTTCAAGTTTTCCTTTTTTGTTTGTAAATTCACTCCTTTTTTGCATATGTACTGTCAGGTCTTGTCTGTCTAAAAAGTGTGTACCAAATTGTTTAAAACCTGATTTAAAAAAAAAAGTTTTTAGTAGATAGTTACCACTTCTCTGTCGGAGAGGCCTCCAACACATTGAAAAGCAATGAGTTGCAGGCCCTTCTACCAGCAGAGGTGTTTAATCCCTAGGGCGCACTTTTGATGTTCCCTGAACATCACATGGGATGACACTCTCAAGGCCCTTAGAACTTTCAAGGAACATCCTTTGATTGTTGCTCACTGTCTCAGGTGAGATCGTGTTTGCTGCCATATCAGAACAGGGAATGAGATCGGAATGGAAGTGCAGAGTGCTCCATTTCCGTTCATAGAGTATTAGCTGGGGCCCAGCCACGACCATGTCATTGATAGACCAAGGTTTCCAGCAGTGAGATGATTAAAGACGGACTATGTCACCACACTGCACAGCGTTAATACAAGGTGCTTGAGTAATTATTAGGGATGTTGATCTCTCTGTGGGCGTATCCCATGGGTCTGTCCTGGAACCTCTTCTTTTTTTCTCTTTACACACTCTCATTAGGTGACCTTATCACATCTCTTGGGTTTAAGCATCACCTCTATGCTGATGGCACACAAATTTACCTTTCAACCCCTACACCTGCTATACATACCAAAGTCTCTGAATATCTCTCCGCTATATCATCCTGGGTGGCCCTCCGCCGACTCAAACTTAACATGTCAAAGATGGAGATCCTCATACTTCCTCCCAAGCCTGGCCCTACTGCCCCCTTCTACATTACTGTGGAAAGGACTATCATACACCCAGTATCACAAGCACACTGCATATGTGTCACATTTGACTCCTCCCTCACATTTTCCTCTCACATTCAAAATGTGACTAAAACATGTCGTTTTTTCCTCCATAGCATTACAATCAAAAGTACTATCCTCTGTTGCTCTACTGCTAAAACTCTAATGCAGAAACACATTCTTTCCCGTCTCGACTACTGTAACCTTCTACTGTCCGGCCTTCCTGCATCTCACCTGTATCTACTACAATCTATCCTAAACGCTGCTGCCAGAATCACTTTACTCTCTCCTAAATCTGTCTCAGCATCTCCCCTGCTGAAATCCCTCTCCTGGCTTTCTATTAAATCCTGTATTACTTACAAAACTCTCCTCTCTTTTAAGGCTTTACACTCTTCTGCCCCTCCTTACATCTCAGCACTAATTTCTCGCTATACACCTGCCTGACTCTTTAATTCTGCTCAAGGATGTCTTCTGTCTACCTCTTTTGTATCTAAAGCCCTCTCCCGCCTAAAACCTCTCTCACTTGCTGCCTCACACCTCTGGAATTTTCTTCCCCTCCTTCAACATCCGACTGGCACTCTCTCTCTCCAACTTTAGGACCTTTCTTAAAACACACCTATTTAACAAAGCGAATGGGTAGCTGCGCTGGCTGATACTATACATCTCATGTGCCCGGACCTTGACCCCTGGCAGACGCACTTCCTACTGCCTCTGTAAGTTCTCCCAACTTACCACTTAGATTGTAAGCTCTTTGGGGCAGGGACTCCTTTTTCTATTTTATATCTGAAGCGCTTATTCTTATTATGTATTATAATATTATGTCAGGTGTATTGTAAAGCGCTATGTACCTGGATGGCACTATATAAATATAGATACATATATTTTGGCTGGTGTACGTCACATTTTTAATGACCTAAGCAGCTGTATTATTTAAAAAAAAAAAACTTTCACAACTTTTTAGCAACTGCCTGCTAAATGATAAAACATATCGGCTAAATGAAAGTGCCATCATATTAAATAGATTGGTGTTCATTGGGGCAATATATTTGTTTAGGTAAGTGTAATATAATTTTAATGAACTTTAAGTTAATAGTGACACCCCAGAACATATTCATGTACGCAAATTGATTTTGTTTTTCCTCTGTCTGTATTTGTGATAACTTGTATCTAATTTGTTAATTTTTGTCTTTAATGTTTTTTTAACTAGATTAAAATGTATTTCACAATAATTTGTTTGTCTCCTTGTCTGGTCTCCGTGGTGTGCAGTGTACTTTGGTGTATGATTTGGTTGAATACAGTTTTGACGACTTTTAAGTTTTTATTCTTTTTTGTTTCTTTGTGCATGTGCCATTAGGTTGCCTTGACATCATAACGACAAGCAATGGTAGGTATTCATCTTTTCTTTTTATTTAAAAAAAAATATTTAATTTGTTGACTGTTTTTAATAATGCAGATTATGTATTTTTTACTGTACCATGTTTGATTCAGTTACTATAAAAGGCAATAATAATGACTTAGCACTGATGAATTGGTGTATGTCTCTGTTAATATAAAATTATAACAACTGTCCTGAGCCAGAAGACAAAGGGGGGGCCCGGCGCTTCAAAACTGGAAGTCGGACCCAATTTCAGCTATTAGCTGCCTAGATAGGCCTCTACCTCTGCACAAGGTACGGGCTGGGCCCCCCACCCCTCATTCAACAATTGGGGTCCTCCCTGGTCAACAGTCTCAGTCCCCCATGTTCAATAGTTACGTAATGCTGACCCCCCCTGGTTCAACACTTAGGGGTCGGAATCCCCTCATATCCACAATTATGGCCCTTAGGCCCACCTCAGTCAACAACCCCCCTGACTGCCACTGAACAACTTGTCAGCAACTCCCCATTCCCCTCTCAACATCCCAGGGCCCAGACGGAGACTCTAGTTATGAGCTCCAGGAGAGCAGTCGGTGGCCTTCAGTGCTTCTCAAATCCAGTCCTTGAGATCCACCAGTCCAGGTTTTCCATTTATTTCTAATTAACACTTAACCAAATAGGGTGATATATCTGTCACTAAGAACTTATGTATGTGTTGCCTTGAAACCTTGGCCTGCTGGTTGCTTGTGGACTAATTTGAGAAGTGGGTAGATTTCCAAATTCACTTAAACTTCAATTGCTATTAATCACATTGTCATTGGCCTCACTGTGGATGATTTCTTAAATGCATGGGATTAATACTCTGATCATGGAAATTAATCTTAATATTAATCCAGTATAAAACAGACTGGATCTCATGTACATGCTTTGCAGGATAGTGTTTTTTTCAGTGCTGTTTAATGCAAAAAAAAAAAAAACCCTCTCAAAGACAAATATTAACCTTACTAAGAGATAACTACTGTATGCAAAATAATTAAACAAATCTCACGTAATATGGGTTATTGGATGCAACTACTGGATATTCTTTGGATGAAGGTTGATGAACCGTGCCTAAAAGTTGCTATGTATGAAACCCGCTGAAGTGCCAATACATATACATTTATTTAATTTTTAATCTGCAAGAAACGTTCTACTTAATCTGTTGGTGGGGAGATTCCTGCCAGATTAAGGTTGATTGAGATTATTGTTACAGATGAAAGGGAATAAATAGATGGCCCCACAAGAAAAAATGTAAGAATGTTTTTGTATTAATTGCATAGAGTGCCTCCTTGTCTCCTGCTTTTGTTCTCTGTAAAACCTCCTCATACTATCAATTGATGCAGGAAGGTAAATCCAAGTCAAATATAGATTTACAAATTGACGCTGAGAAATGCACATTCAAAGTGTCTCTCTTAGGCCCCTGTGCAATATGCTGTGAAGATTACAGGTTCTCTAGTATGCAAAGCCAATTTTACAGTGACACCATATTGAATTATGTCTTAGCATCAGTTGTATAGCGGAATCTGACTTGATACATACTGTATATTGTAATGTGTTCTAGGAGTCATACTTAAGGACCAGCATAACATTTCATTAAAATGATCTACTAATATGTACGGAATAATAAAAAAAAAATCATCTGTGAGAAGCTCAGTGAATGTGTCAAATGTAAAAATCCAGTTGGCAAATGTTGTGTATTTTTTCCCCCCCATATAAAAATGGTAATTCAGTGCAATGGATTATGTCAAAGAAACATTGTGTCTTCAAAACATGATTAAAAGTTTGCAATTACAGATGTTAGCACCTCTAGCCCGGCCTTTGTAGTTATTCATTAACATTTGCATAGTATACATGTTAACAAAAATCAAAGTGCAACACACACCAGGAACAAAGTCACAGAAGAAATATATATTGGGTTCATGCAGTATATCCTAATTGCTAAACCCTGCAGTAGCTGAACACAGGCACAGCATAAAAAACAGTGTAGGGATCGCACATCCAATGTGGATCACTCACAACACCAATTCAGCATGATGTTGCAAGGATGCTTTTATTTCTCTTCATTTGCCTGAGACAGTCATGTGACCCGAAAAGTTGTTAATTTCAATGCAGTTGTCGGGAGATGAATAAAAGTTTCCTTTTTGCAACATCAAGATTACTTGGTGTTGCGAGTAACCCACTTTCTGTGCTATGCCTACACTATTTTTAACATACTGTACAGATAGTATACAGTACTTAACCTTAAACACAAGGATTGAGATTGGGAAATAATTTCTGTATATTGTTTGAATGTAATCCTGCAACCGTGAAACATTGGGTAAATATTACCTGAATTTGGCATTTTGCAATAAGAAAACAACCCAAACATTGTGGATTTCATTTTTATTTGAAAGAACCCATGCAGCTAGTGATAGATATCTATCTTTAGATGCATTCAGGTTATTAGGTCATTCCACTTGCTCACTTTAATTAAGGACTATTGCCAAACATTTATTTAATTCCTTTCACAGCATTAACTTCGACTTTGGTTTGTCATTTGTATTCACATATGTTATAATAAATGTTGCTGTGTTGGATATCTTCTTTTCATCGTGCTTTTACAAAGTGAAATACAGGTTGTGGCCACTATCCATTGAATACTCGTGTTGGTTTTTATTTTTGGGCTTTATTACTGGTCATTACAATATTTTAACTGTATTCTGCACTGTTTTCCACAAGTTCTAGCTGCAAAGATGTCTTTAAAAATCTATATACATTCACAAAGAGGGGAGGGACCTGACAGATACCCTAGGGCTGTTATATACAGTGTGCGTGTGTGTGTGTTTATGTGTATATGTATGTGTATTTATGTGTATGTATATGTGTGTGTTTGTGTGTGTGTGTGTTTGTGTAATTTATTATTTATTAAAGAAAAAAAAACATTGTTAAAAATAAAAAAATTATTAGACTTGTGCAGACACACAAATACATACAATATACACACACACACACACACACACACACACACACACACACACACACACACACACACATACATACATTGAGCGCAGGCAGCGGCGCGAAAAGATGAATTTCCTCATCTTCGCTGCTGTCTGTCGGCTCCCCTCTCCCTGCCGTGCGCGTGCCAACTAAAATTCCGCGCACGGCACTATAGAACGTGCCTTAGGCTTTACAGGAGGGGTGGCCAACTCAAGTTCTCAAGGACCACCAACTGGTCAGGTTTTATGGATATCCCTGCTTCAGCACAGGTGGCTCGTTCACAGAGGAGGTTGTGTCGCTACTGCTTTCTTCTTCTCCCTCTACCACTTGCCCTCTCAACCCCATTCCTTCCCATTTCCTCAAATCTCTTGCTCATACTCTAATCCCTATGCTCACACACATTTTAAGCTCCTCCCTCTGCTCTGATAGCTTTCCCTCTTCCTTTAAACATACAACAGTTATACCATTACTCAAAACAGCAAGCTTGACCCTACCTGTCTCTAACTATCATACTGTTTTCCTCCTGCCTCTTGCATCTTAACTCCTTGAATGCATTATATTGTTTTGCTTGCTCCATGTTCTCACCACCTATTCTCTCCTAGATCCTCTACAATCTGACTTCCACACTGCTCACTCCACTGAAACAGCCATCACTAAAATAACTAATGACCTCCATGCTGCCAAACACAAAGATCATTATACTCTGCTCAACCTCTTTAATACTGTGGACCACTCTCTTCTCCTTCAAATTCTCCATGCTCTTGGTATCCGTGACAGAGCTCTATCCTGGATTTTTTCTTACCTCACCTTTAACCGTGCCCCTCTCTTCTCTGATTGGCCGAGCAACGTTTCTCCATAGGTTGGAAGTGAAGGGAGAAACTACAAATGCCAGTCCACTCCAGAGTTCCAGGCTGTCGGATGTTGCTCGTGGGTAGTATCCGTGAGCGGAGACTGCCTGGAAATATGAGCCAGAAGTGATCATAGGAGTTTGTAGCCGCAAACTCTACAAGAGAAGGAGGCCTAGTAAGCTAGGAGACCCCAGTTAACCCCGTAAGTGCTGAATCTGGGTATTATGTGATTTAACTGTGTTTTATGTTTGTGATGTTCCCTGTATGCTTTTGCCAGAATAAAACCCTGTTTATTTAACCCCTTACTCTGATTGTGCTGTGATCCCTGTGTAAGTCATCTGGGTTTCCGTGACAGATGCCCTTTTCTGGTGGCTAGCAGTGGGATGCACACAAACTCAACACTGTAATTCTTGCGGACAATTCAGCGCCGAGTTGATCTAATTTAAGATCACAGAGCATTGGGGTTACAGGAGCACCGGGCTACAAATCCAGTTAACATGCACAATTTCCCCAGTAGTTAGTTTTAGTTGACTGAAAAAAAAGCCAATGGCAGCCAAATACAGCTGCTGGACCAGGAAGAAGGTAGCTAACCGCTGCAAGGATTATGGCCTGCACGTAGGAAGATTCCGCATGGCTAACGTAATCCAAAACGTTGTAGAGCATGAGGAGAAAAGCCTAGTTGAATCGGAAGCGGACGAAGTACACTGGCGACACACTTTATTCGAGCTCGGCTAGTCCCACGAATTCGGGTATACCCGGGTGTATTGAGGTTTGTGACTGTTTTCTGCCCGAGTGCATTGGGTTATTTTCCAGGCAGGGATTGAAGCATTTTATTCCCGCTGGCTGCAATACTGCACAGTATATATATATATATATATATATATTATATATATATATACTGCATTACAATTCATGAATTTATGCCATCTGGTAGACACGCGAAGCATTGCAGCCTATTAAATCCTAATCATTATCATTTAACAGATCAGCCGCCCGTCAGCCAGGCATGAACCCAGGCTGGGAAGGCAAACGCAACGGGGCTTGTCAGAGGTGAGGAGCGGCGCATTCCAGGTATCTGCCAGGTACATACTGGGTATTTGCTCGAATAAAGTGTGTCGGTGCAGTAGATGACCCAGGTACGTTTTCAAGGGCCACAACTTTCTCCTCCAGCATGGAGAGGATGCAGAGCGAGCCAGCTGCAGAACTCCCCATGGAGGTCAGGCTCCAGACCGTAATGGCTTCCCTTGAATATGATGATATTCATATGATGACCAGCGATTCATGGTCCTGCAGCACCCCACTGTACCCATGACTGGTCCCAGTTCAGCAGTCAGAACTTGCAGGCCAACAACACTGCAAGGCTGACCTACAACACCTTTGCCAATTTCATGAGGCCTCAGGGGACATTGATGGATTTCTGCAGGAATTTGAAAAGTGGTACCACCGCCTCCCGGAGGAGGAATGTGTGCAAATTCTTCGCTCCCCAGTTAACTGGGAAAGCGGAGAAGGACTACAGTGAATTGGAGATGGAGGAGGTTGGCAACAACCAAATAGTCAAGTAGGTTTTTCTAGAGCATTACGAGCTGACGCCAGAGACCTACCAGACCCAATCTTAGTGTTAAATCTGGGTGCACAGGACACCAATGAAGAATTTGCATCCTGTCTCGTCCATAGCTCCAAACGATGGGTGGACCAGTTGGTCAAAGAAAAATTCCTTCTGAAATGTCTGCCAGAAGTTCGGGAGTTGGTAGTGGGAAGGAAGCCGAATACTGTGAAGAAAGCCAGAGGATGAGTTCCTGGCGGCAAGTCCATGTTTTGACCGGTATGCCCCGGCACTGTATCCCAACCCACGGAACACATAATTACCATAAGCAGCAGAGGGCGAGGCTACAGAAATGGGAATGTAACTGCCCCCGCTCAAGTGCACCCAAACTGCACCCTGACAGACAGGATTTGTGCCTGAGTGAAATTGCGACCTGTGCAGCAGGTCAGGCCTTATCAGGGCCAATTGGCACAACTCAGCATGCGAAGCATTCCCCAACCCGCAACAATGATCAGAAGCCTCAAGACCAATTGCCTGCGTCAGAATGGCACCAACCATGGAACAGTAACAGGCGATTCAGGGGATTTATCTTGCAACCTGCAACCCAGAAGCAGCAGCTTTACCAACCCCAATCGATGCAGAGGAACTCAGAGTTGACGCTATATGGCTCGATCCTAACAATGAGCGTCAAGATGCATTTGTGTCCACTGACCATCGGCACCAAGATGGTGTCTAGTTTACTAGACACCAGGGCCACCGTAACTCTAGTCCGACCTGATATGACAGGCCAAGGGACACGAGATGTGGTGGTGCGACCAAGGCTGATACGACCCAGCGATATTATGCTGGGTAATAACCTGAATCGTCTGGAAGGTGACCAGGTCGCAGAAGTTACCTGCAGTCAGAGCCAGACTCTTGCCAGTCAAGAAGCTCCAACTATTCAGGAAGCTAAACCCAAAGCCACCACTCCCAGGACCTTGGAGCCAATGCTTATGGAGGTCACAATGGAGACCATGGTGATAAGCAGGGGAGAACATGATGTCACTGACCACCCTAACTGTGTGACAAAGGATGAGCAGGGCTGTGCGTTACTGGAAGCCTTTCAGATGGTCCTGGACTTGGAGGGCATGAGGCAGCTCACTATCGATAATGCCTATGAGTCTGAATCCGAGCGGTTACTGTGGCAGCACCGTCTCTTGTACAGGGTCACAACCCCTGTGGCTCCCAACCTAAGATGGACTGGTACTAGGCAGCTAGTCGAACCCACGGCATTCCGGGCCCAGCTTCTACGGTTGGCCCACACAATCCTGCTAGCTGAACAGCAGGAGTTGACCCGCATGAAAGCCCGCCATAGACACAATTTCTTCTTACCGAGGGTGGCATGGCTGGCGACTATGTTGTCGTGCCCGTGACACCCACCAGCAAGTAGACAGGCACGACAATCAGGCAAAAGCATCCCCAAGACCACTACCAGTGATTGGGTGACCCTTCCCGTCAGTAGCTGTGGCTATAATTCCAAATCGGATAGGCAAGATGTATATCCTCACAGAGGTGAAAATTAGTATAGAGGGGGAAATAGAGGAGATTCTGGCCTTAGGGGTTATTTTCCACCTGCCAAAGTCCCCGGGAAGTGCCAGTAATCTTGGCCTCCAAGAAAGATGGTACCACAAGGTTCTGTGTGGACTACTCAGAAACCAAACTGGATCATTACTCAAAAATAATAATAATCAAGGACTTACGTTTCTCATTTGGTCTCACCAAGTTTCTTCTTTCATGTATCAAAAAAGCAGCAATACAGAAAAAATCAGCACACACAGGAAAAGGAAATGTTAGCAGACACACACTATTATATGTGCACAATAGAGCAACATTTCAAGGCCCCCTGGCCCCTTCGTCAGACTGGGTGCTGATCCAGTTTTTTTTTGTATTGTTCAATGCATTTTGCAGTGTGGATGCAGAATCATAGCACCTCTAGCCAAATTGTGTTAGATAGGGCGGGTGCTAGTTCATTCTATTTTTTTTCTGTGTTGACTACTGGCAACTCAATGCCCAAACGGTAACAGATGTCTATCCGAGTTGAATTGTTAAGGTAGAGAAACACAAATTGCTTGTCATACAGAACATATATGGTATAAGTTTACCGAACGCCAGTAAATTCCTGAGATTGGATATAAAAAAGTTTGTAGGGTTCGCCTGTAAAGCAGAGTAAGAATTGGTATCATATAGCTGGCAAAGGCCCTTTTGTTTGTAGTACTTTATACTGATATGACTCTCAAATCCCTTTCCCAAGTAGAGTTTGAAATGATTAATGTCATTATCATGTATTCTGCTTTGGGGCTTTTGCGGCTTAAGAGAATCAGTCTATACTTCCTGCCATTAAATCTTAGTTGCCACACTCTTGACCACTTCTCTTATCGACCATTTTAATAATGTCTCATCCCCAAACGCCCCGCACCCTAACTTCTCCACTTTGCTCATAACCACCTTCACTTTCCCATCATCCATCTCCAGTTTGGCGATTTCTGGCTTAGGGGGAGACGCGACAAGGAGGCGTGTCCGTGACGTCAACCTCATTGGCTGAACGCGCACGTGACCCGGCCATCACCCGACAAAATCAAATGATTTTGTCTGCTCGGCGACCATGCGCTCTATAGCCTGCCTCATTAAGGTACGGCCTTTTGTTCGAGCACACGCATGGTCGCACCAAGCATGGACGCAGCCTAATGCTCACATGAAACGCTCCCTTGAAATCCTGGTATGGAGAGGTCTAAGCACTAAAGTGAAAAATTCCCAGGATGGGAGGGCTCACAAAGTTTGTATTTCATATCTTTCTTCTTCTACATTTTTAAGATATATGTGTAATTTGTTCAATGTTTTTTTTTAATCCTTGCTAGCTTTGACAAGAAGAAACTACCCTCTCAACAACATGGTAGGATGTCGTTATTGTTTCTAGGTTTTCTGTTTCATTTTCAGTTTTTTCTGTTCTTTATCAGTCAGAACAGGAGTGCTCAACTCCCGTCCTCAAGCGACCACCCCACCCCCAAACAGGTCAGGTTTTCCAGATATCCCAGCTTCAGCACAGGTAGCCTAATCAGTCTTCGACTGAGCCTCTGATTGAGACATCTGTGCTGAAGCTGGGATATCCTGAAAACCTGACCTGGTGGGGAACGGGGATGAAGATTGGAGTTGAGCATTCCTGAGTCCGAATACAGAATATCTTGAAATTGACTTTACCATACTTATGGCAGTGCACACAGTAGGTGAAAAGAGCATTGCTTGAATTGTCATTTCCAATGCCAAGATTACATCAGGGGATTAGCAAAAATGCCACAACTAAATCATACATACCAATAACACCCCTGGTGGCCGAGGAATGACAACACAAACCTTTATTAAATGTAAAAGGCATCCTGTTGTATAGCAGTACATCAGAGGCCCTATAAGTACTAAATGGCTTAAATCACACACCCCAAAAATCTGTGCTAGTTTTAAAAAAAAAGACAAGCAATTGTCTAGCACAGCGGTGCGCAAACTGTGGGGCGCGACCCCCAGGGGGGGCGCGACACTGCCGACGGGGGGCGGGGGGTTTACAGAGGCCCCGCGCGCTTCCCGAAGGCACTTAAATTAAGTGCCGGGGGAGCTGCAGGGCCTCTGTAAACCTAACTTACCGTGGCTCCGGCGGCTTCCTCCCTGCGTCGCCATGGCAACGCGGCGTCAAAATGACGCTGCGAGGTCATGTGACGTCACGTTGCTATGGCAACGTGACGCCATTACGCCGGAGCGCGGGTAAGTTGGGGTTGGGGGGGCGCGGGAGTGAGGGGACAGCCGGCAGGGGGGCGCAGGGAAAAATGTTTGCGCCCCCCTGGTCTAGCACATTGCTGGTTGCATGAAATGTAATAATAATTAAAAAAAAACTCAATGGCTGTCACCTATGGGATTTATTTTCTCTAACTTCAGTAACTTTTTCTAATATATTTACGGTTCCCTACTTACTGCAAAGCATTTGTATTACTTTGCTGTATACCTGTAGTACACACCTTCTCTACAGGGAGACATCATGCTTTACATCATGGAAATATCAGGGAGCCTCTGCAATATCGCCCTCTACTTTCCTTCCTATAGGTTTTACAGACTGTGGTATCAGTCTTTTCTCAAATCATTTTGATTATTGTCACGTACGGTTCACCTGTAAGCACATGATCTGCATATGGGACAAGGGTTAATACACAACTGTTTAGCGGAGCCACTTTTCATCTTCTACAAAAGGTCACTCAAATGAGTAATATCTCCCCTCACACCGTCCTAATATACTATCTGTCACAGTCAGCACACTTGTGAGCACGTGACTTCAATATGCAACTAGGGTTAATACGCACGGCTACTCTAGCCAACCCATAATTCTCCTGTGCAAGGTACTTTCAATTAGTTCATATTTACCCCTTGCTCGGTTGCAATCATATCTATCTGCTGCCACCACCCAAGAAATATCAGATATGAAATTTGCAGAGTTTAAGATCCCTGTTTATTATAGAAAAACTATGCACTTCACACACAAAAATCTGTTGTAGCAAAATGTGTCCGTAAATGTACTTCACTATATACAGTACAAAGCATGCAAACAGTTCATGCAGAGCCCAAAGCATGACTTATTACAGTTTATTGTTTTAATATACCGGTGTATATAAAAATACAGTGCTTAGGTTACAGAAAAAGAGAAGTCTGACTGAATATAGAAACAAACTCATAACTTAATTTCCCGAATACTGAATGTAACAATACTAATTTACTTGTTCCTACATTTGAGCAACAAATGGATGTGTCCCTTGCCACCTCCTGAACCTCAAGTGTTTGTTTTATTTCATCTGTCTCCTTGAAACGATAACAAATATTTACATGTCATTCTTCAGAATAGATGTCATCCCATTATATCCTATTTTTAATATAACCCTCCAGCTGTGGTGACCTGTTGTCTCCTCTCTCTGTGATGCACAGGGGATATTTCAAGAATCTATGGATTTTTTTGAGGCTTACAGCCCAGTATCTGGCTATCATCTACAGTCTTCTAAACTGTACATATTTCACTTTTAGTTGGCCATCAGTGATAGGCCCTCCCCCCTGCCAATTAAGCCCTCTTTGTAGATCAGTACAGACACAGGTAGGTGTAAGAATTCTGCTCGATCCGTGCCGGGTTTTCAATGCCGGTGGCATTCAAACTGGAACTTCCAGATAACTTAAGGATACCTCCAGTATTCCACGTCTCTCTCCTCAAACCGTTCATCCAGAACGCTTTCTCTCCTATTCTCCCTCCTCCTAGACCATTTCTGGTGGATGGCCAGGAGGAATTTGAAGTACACCAGATACTGTATTCCAATAGATCCCTAGAGAGGGGGGTACTGTAAGGATTCTGCTCGATCCTTGCCGAGTTTTCACTATGGTCCAGGTTTTCTGTCTCTCCTGCCCTTTCTGCTCACTGTGGCCATTTTGGTTACTGGTAGTCTGCTTTATAAGGCTGCAGTTCCTGGTGGGAGTTGCTGAGCAATGTTCTGTTTGCTGCAGCTCGTTTGATCTTCGCTGTCACGCATTACTCTTTCCTATTTGAAATCCCTGTTACTGACCCCGGACCATTACCCCGACCTCGCTGCCTTCCACCTGCCCTGACCTTTGCCTGTCATCTGGACTCTGCATCTCTGCCGCCAGCCCTGACCCCTACCTGCTTACTGACTACTAATACTCTTACAGGACTCTGTCCCCAGGCTCTGGTCTGTTATTCTGCATTCCTACCTCAGCCCTGCAGGTCCGCTTCCTGATTCGAGATGAGCACCGTCACAGTAGGGTCTTGACCTGTCATAAAACAATTATTGTACTTTTAACCATTTCTAACCAGAGTAGTATCCATTTTTAACTGTAAGGAATTGGGAAACACGACCCTTGCAGGAGCTGGGTTCTTTTTTGTAAAGAAAAAGGCTGGGTCACTGCGCCCGTGCATAGACTATAGAGGTCTTAATAAGATTACTTTAAAAAATCGTTATCCCTTGCCGCTCATCTCAGAACTCTTCGACCGCCTGCAGGGTGCCACCATCTTTTCCAAACTCGACCTTCGTGGGGCCTACAATCTTATACGCATACAAGAAGGAGATGAGTGGAAGACGGCCTTTATTACACGCGACAGCCATTACGAGTATCTGGTGATGCCTTTTGGACTATGTAATGCACCAGCAGTGTTCCAGGACTTTGTCAACGAGATTTTCCGTGATGTCTTAAATCTTTTTGTTATTGTATATCTGAATGACATTCTCATTTTTCCAAGGTCAATAGACGAACACATCCAGCACACCAAGCTTGTTCTCTCTCGCTTACGCAAGAATCAACTACGCTAAGATGGAAAAATGCATGTTCCACCAGACCTCCACTTCATTTCTAGGTTATATCATTTCTGATGAGGGATTTGCCATGGACCCAGAGAAACTCAAAGCTGTTCTAGATTGGCCCCAGCCCACTTCTCTTAAGGCGATTCAGCGATTCCTTGGCTTCGCTAATTATTATCGTAAATTCATTCGTAACTTTTCTGCCACTGTGGCTCCTATCACTGCCCTTACCAAGAAAGGGGCAGACCCCTCATCTTGGCCTCCCGAAGCTAGTCAGGCCTTCAAGGGTCTCAAGAGAGCGTTTGTTTCCGCCCCCATTCTACGCCATCCAGATCCCACCCTTCCTTTCACTTTGGAAGTAGATGCCTCGGCTATTGGAGCAGGAGCCATTCTTTCACAAAGGTCTTCTTCTCAAAATAACATGCATCCGTGTGGTCTTCTCAAAGAAATTCTCCTCTGCGGAGCAAAATGATGATGTCGGTAACGGAGAATTACTAGCCATTAAGATGGCACTTCAGGAATGGATGCGTCCGAGGATTGAAGGGAGCATCTATCCGGAACAAACCAAAATTTAAAAGAGAAAATTCTAGTGCAATACAGCCATGACAGTGTTAGGTTAAAGGATAGATCTTGGCTCTTACGGAGAACCTACTTACAAGAAGTAGGCTATAAACCAGCAGTGACAGAAGACCATCTGACAGCTCTCCAACAGGTGAGTGGATCGTGGTATGTCTTAGGGAGAAAAAACAGAGAGGACTCCTAGTGCAGACCAATATACAATTTATAAAAAAACTAATAAAAACAGAAGCAAATGTACTCACATGGTGTACATTCAATAAAGGCACATCAAATAATGCGGTGAGCTGTAGGGTGACGCCGTAGAGGATAGAAGGTATCACATCTGTTCCGTGCTTTCCCCGTTGGATCCTCGCTTTGGATGGCATTCCATGTCACATCCGCTGGTGTCCCAGATACTTCCGGATACTCGTAGAGAGGGGCGGGTGTGCAGCGACGGGTCCTCACGGCTCAAGAAACGACAGCTCTCACTAACAGGCTTGGCTATACGCGTTTCGCTGATCCCAGTCAGCTTCGTCAGGAGCGTTAGACGGATCCTCGGATCGTCCTTGGTCACACCTGTCTATGGACTTTATTGTCGACTTCCCAGTTTCGAATGGTATGAGCACCATATTGGTCATTGTAGATAGATTCTACAAACAAGCCCACTTTATACCCCTCAATGGTCTTCCCAATTCTGCCACCTTGGCAGACATATACGTCAAGGAGGTCTTCCGTACCCATTTGTTTCAGACCGTGGTTCACAGTTTATTTCAAAGTTTTGGGGTGCTTTCGCACAAAGGTTAGATATATCTCTTCTCCTCTGGGTATCACCCTCAAACGAATGGTCAGACAGAGAGAACGAATCAATCTCTCAAACAGTTTTTAAGATGTTTCATCTCTGATTCTCAAGACAATTGGACGGATCTATTACCTTGGGCAGGGTTCGCTCATAATTCCCTCCGGAACGAGTCCACCCAGGAGTCGCCCTTCTTTATAAACTATGGTTTTCATCCTGCCTGTCTTCCTATCTCTGCATCCTCATCCGGAGTCCCAGCAGCAGATTCCAGAGTAAATTTTCTTCAAAATTCTTGCAGGAAAATTGTCATGGGAGACTCCTGTGGCGGGTAGGATCTCGGTGGCTGGAACAGCAGGAAGCGAAGTTGGGGTCACAAGCAGGGGTCCGAGGCAGGCGGCAGGTAGCGAAGTCAGGTAACAAGCAGGGTTCCGAGGCAGGCGGCAGGTAGCGAAGTCAGGTAACAAGCAAAGGTCGGCAACGAGGAGACTGGAACAGGACAGGCGGGACAGGACAGGTCCGGGAGCAGGGACTGAGAACGGGGAGCAGGGACTGAGACCGGGGAGCAGGGACTGAGACCGGGGAGCAAGGAACAAACAGGGACAAGCCAGATACTAGCAAGGGCCTTTACTGTGAACAGACTATAATACAGGTATAGGTACATAAACAGATCAGGATCAAAGACAGGCATGTGCATAGGAGTCTGACTAGAAGCAAAGGCAAAAGCAACAAACAGGAAGCAGAGCTATAAAGGACAGAGACAGGAGCAACAAGAAGACAGACAGGCAGACAGAGGAACCCAGAGGAAACAGAAGACAGCAGCACACCCAGTGGACAAAGAAGAACTATGGCTAGGCAGGAGGTCTAGGGGACCCTGACATTTCTCCCCCCTCTCAAGAGCGTTCTCCGGACGATCCTCCTGGTTCTTCAGGGAAACCTTGATGGTAGGCCAACTTAATGTGTACGTCAAGTGCTGATGGGAAATCTGTGAGAGATGCATTTATCCTCATCACAAGAGCGTTGGCATCAGCATCAAGAACATTAGGCATAGCAAGGAACTTCACCCGGGATCCGTCTAACGTCATAGCAGGGGCATCGGGAACAGGTACATCAGGCTCTTCACATGCGGCAGAGGGGACATATTCACTTTCCGTGGTCTCTTTTTGTGACCAATATATCTCTTTTAGTTTTGGAATCTGGAACTTCCCAATGGATACGTTCAACTCCATTGCAGAGGCATAGACATCAGGAATGTGGGCATCAAGGACGGGTGCAGACTTTTCACATGGGTAAGTGGGAACATAGAATTCACGCTCCATGGTCTCCTCTTGTGACTGCCGTTTCGTGGTATCACCTAAATTCTCATTAAGACCAGCTATTTGATTTTTCAGCTCTTGAAGCTGTCCTTCTGCACTTCTTTTCCCACTCAATGCAGTTGTCAGTTCGGCTTCTTTGGAGTTGAGTCGCGACTCCATATCTCCCAGCTGACTCAGAGTAAAGCTTAAATATGTTTCATCTTCTTCATTTCTGATCTGCAGCTGCCGGCACTCCTCCCGGGCATTGTCCAGCTCCAGCTGCAGCCGGATCTTATCACGGGCAGTGTGGTCCAAGAATTTGCAGGCATCGGCCATTTTGACCTCATAGCGCTGTGTCAGGCCAGCCACTTGACAGACGGACACCTTCTCTCTCTCCTCCTTTTTGGCAAGCTGTGTCTTGAGCTCAGCGATCTGCGCCTGCAGCGCTGTGAGTTGCTGAGATGTGTGTTCAGCTGCTAGCTTTAGCTCTTCCTCCAGCGAGGCTCTGGTTATGCTCAGTGTGGCTTTCAGCTCCTCATGCTGTTCTTTGGGGACACACTGGGTACTCAAATAATCTTGCAGCATCTTTATTTTGTAGGCAGTCTGGAAACTTTCTTCCTGCAGGACTCGCTGCTTTTCTTCAGCATTCATCCATTTTTCCTTGGTGTCCTGCAGATGTGTACGCAGTTCTCGCAGCTGACTCTGCAGCATATTTTCTGCTTGTGTGCGCCGCTCCAGGGAGACACGTTCTTCTTGCAGCACTCTCTCTGCATTCTGCAGTGCTGTCTGCACATCTAACTTTTCCTGGGCCAACTGTTTCTTCTCCTCTCCTAATTTATGGAGTTTCTTATCTCCTTCACTGACTTGGACATAGAGATTCTTGCACTCTTGGGTTACAGTTTCAAAACTGATATTTAACCCTTCGAAGATTTCTCTCAATGAACATAGTTCTGTGTTGAAGTGGCAACTATTCTCCTTAGAGGCTTCCAGCTCTGTAGCAAGCCTGTGAACCTCTTTCTGAGATGCTTCCAGTGCTGCGTCAACTTGAGCCATGAAAGTCTGGTACTGGGCAGAATCAGCGTAGGCTTTCTCCAGCTTACTTGACAAGATCAACCTGTCATTCTCCAACTGATATTTTTCTTTTTCCCAGTCACCCTCTGCTTTTTCCAGCGCTAATTGCATCCTTGACTTTTCTTCTATCAATAGTCTGTTCTCCTCTTCTGATTCATGGAGTCTTTTTTGAAGTAACAAATGTCCTCCTGGGAGACTTTAAGCTCTGTATTTAGCCTGTCAATTTCCTTCACAGAACTTTCCAGGAATTCGTTACTTTTAGAAGCGAGGCGCCGATTCTCAGCAGCATCAGCATATGCCTTCTCCAGCTCACCTGACATGACATCCAGGTCACTCTCCAACTGGTGCTTTTCTTTTACCTGGAGAACACACTTAGCAATTGCTGAGGATAGACAGCTCTGTAGTGCAGAATTAGCTTCTTGCCCCTTATCTAAACGTCCATAAAGACAATCAATCGCTTTCTGTGCAGCTTAAAGCGTCTGAGTAGGGGCATCTACTCCCTTCTTTTTCTTCTTCTTCCTTGCTTTGAGAAGTTCTGAAGAATCAGTGGTACTGTGTTCACATTTACTGCTCAAGACTGTTTGAGTGGGAGCCATAATTTCAGACATGGGGAAACTACACTTCCCAAGAAACCAGTAAAGAGGAAATGTGTTTTTAAAACAGAAGCATTAGAATGAACAACAGGAATATTAGACACAGAGAGACACAAGATAGGAGAGCTGACCTTTTGAGACTTTAGCATCAGTCACAGAGATTTATAAATGCAAGGAAAAAACATAGACAGAGAAACCTGTAGTTATATCTGAAACTTTAGAAATCAGGCGTAGGGATATCATACAGACAGAGAGAACCTGCAGTTACATCTGAATCTTTAGACATCAGGCATAGGGATATCATATAGACAAAGAAAACCTGCAGTTGAATCTGAAACTTTAGAAATCAGGCATAGAAATATCATAGACAGCAGGAAACTACTACAGAGAAAACTTGTAGTTAGATCTGAAACTTTTGACATCAGACATAGGAATATCAGACAGAGAACCTTGCAGTTAAATCTGAAACTTCTGATATCAGGCGTAGGGATATCACAGGTTACAGAGAAACACACTTTAGGGGAACTTGCAGGTAAACCTGAAACCTTAGAACCAATCATATGAAGAACTACAGATTGCAAGAAAAAATCACAGTATGCAGTAACAAAATAATGGAAGCACTCTTGTCTTTTGAAATGGAAACCCTGTGAACAGCAGTGGTCCAACCAGGGATGCAGAGACAAGCCTTGTTCAGGGAATGAAAAGTCAGAGTCTAAAAAGGTGGCAATAGGTACTGCAAGGGTTAACCCAGGCACTGCACAAAAGAAAAATCTCAAAGAAAGGTGCACTAGTCTCTGCAGCAACAGTTCTAGTCTCAGCAAAAATGTTTTTTCGTTATGAACGCAATACTTCTTGCAGAACACTTAGCAGCAAAAAAAAAACCTTTCAAGATCCCAACTTGGATTTCCAAAAAAGAAACGGAAGTACTTATCTTCAACCATGCGGATGTGGTCTGCTGCAGCAGGCAGGAAAGGGTGCAGGCAGAAGAAGAATCTGTTCCAGCGAGATCCAGAAGTGGCCTTTGCTTTCTGTCACGGGAGACTCCTGTGGCGGGTAGGATCTCGGTGGCGGAACAGCAGGACGCGAAGTAGGGGTCACAAGCAGGGGTCCGAGGCAGGCGGCAGGTAGCGAAGTCAGGTAACAAGCAGGGGTCCGAGGCAGGCGGCAGGTAGTGAAGTCAGGTAACAAGCAGAGGTCGGCAACGAGGAGACTGGAACAGGACAGGCGGGGCAGGACAGGTCCGGGAGCAGGGACTGAGAACCGGGAGCAGGGACTGAGACCGGGGAGCAGGGACTGAGACCGAAGAGCAAGGAACAAACAGGGACAAGCCAGATACTAGCAAGGGCCTTTAATGTGAACAGACTATAATACAGGTACAGGTACATAAACAGATCAGGATCAAAGACAGGCATGTGCATAGGAGTCTGACTAGAAGCAAAGGCAAAAGCAACAGACAGGAAGCAGAGCTATAAAGGACAGAGACAGGAGCAACAAGAAGACAGACAGGCAGACAGAGGAACCCAGAGGAAACAGAAGACAGCAGCACACCCAGTGGACAAAGAAGAACTATGGATAGGCAGGAGGTCTAGGAGACCCTGACAAAAACACAGAAGACTCTACAAAAATCTGTTCGTAGGCAGAAAAGATAGGCGGATCGGAATCGGCAAAAGGCACCCAAGTATCGGCTAGGAGACAAAGTATGGTTATCCTCAAGAAATATAAGATTGAAGACTCCCTCTCTAAAATTTGCTCCAAGATTCCTAGGACATTTTGCAATCACCGAACAGGTGAATCCTGTGGCCTACCACCTTCAACTACCTCCATCAATGAGAATCCCGGCAGTCTGCCATGTATCTCTATTCAAGCCATACATACGAAACCCTCGATTTCCTGACCATTATCACAGACCACCTCCGGTCATGGTCCAAGGCCAACAGGAATTCGAGATACAGTCTATTATCGACTCCAGAGTCTCTAGAGGGAAGGTTCATTTATTGGTCCACTGGAGAGGTTTTAGACTAGAGGAACACACTCTTGGGTTCCACGACAGCAAATTTACACTCCAACCCTACTCGAGAGATTCCACCAGAAATTCCCACTCAAACTTTGGAAAGATCGTCCGGAGTCCGATTCTCAAGTGGGGGGGGGGGGGTACTGTAAGGAATCGGGGAACACGACCCTTGCAGCATGTTCCCTCCTTACCTGGCAATAGTACCGCAGCTGCCGCTGCATCCGCTCACCTCTCCGCCCATGCGCGCACCTCCACTGCAGTTACAGAGCGCGCGCACTCGATCCTTTTCTGCTGCTGCCATGGAGCTTGGTCCTGCCTCCTCTGATCACCAGCTGTGTGTCAAGTACTAATTTTCCCCTTGTCTCCTGTGTCCTATACCAGCCTCCGCTGGGGCAGCGCCTCCGCTCCGCCCCGCTCCTATTGGTTTCCTGTTACTACTTAGTTCCTGTTCCTGCACTCAGTCAGTGCTCAGCATAACCTCTCGTAGCCTAGTGCTACCCTGTGTCTTGTGCTTTGCTTCCTGTCTTGTCTTTACAGCGGATACCTTGTGGATGACCTGGCCTGTCTGCGGACCCCCTCTGGAATTCGGACATTGGTATACCCTCAACCTCGTGTACCTCTCTAACCCTGAATTCGGCTCCACGGATACTGACCACACTGCTCTCTCTAACCCTGAACACGGCTACACGGACACTCGCTACACCTCTCTCTCTAACCCCAGGCCTTGGCTTACGGCCTTTGACAATTCTACCATCTCTAACTACGGACCCGGCAAGTACACTAACCTTCTCTCTACAGCCCAGTCCCGGCAACGCTAAACTACCACCCTCCGGGCACTCCTTCGCTGCTATGGGTGTGTGGTATTCTGCCTTCCCACCTCAGTACCGTGGTCTTGTCAGGTTTGTGGGCAGCACGAGTGTTACACTAACTCCTGAAGTACCAGATGTAACACTTACGCTCACCACGAACAAGGCGGTACCCCGGTACTGAGGTGGGAAAGTATGAAACTGCGCACCCACAGCAGCAGAGGCACGCCTGGAGGGTGGATAGTCAAGATAGCCGGGTCTGAATTGGAGACAGTGGGTAAGTCGTAATACTTACCAAGGTCGTAGGTAGGTGCCAGGTGGGTAGTCAAAGTGCGGAGTGCTGTGGTCTAGGGTCGGAGCCAGAAGAGTAGTCAGGTGTTCGTTAGCCGTGGTCAGGGATGGAGAGTAACGGAAGGTCAGAGGCAGGCCGGGTTCAGTAATCCAGAGAATGGTCCAAAGACTAGCCGGGTCGGTACACAGGGAGACACGCAGCAAACAAGATAAGCAGGACACAGGAACAAGGCAGGCACAGGGAAGTGGGAACACAAGGACAGGAACAAGGCAGGCACAGGGAAGTGGGAACACAAGGACAGGAACAAAGCAGGCACAGGGAAGTGGGAACACAAGGACAGGAACAAGGCAGGCACAGGGAAGTGGGAACACAAGGACAGGAACAAGGCAGGCACAGGGAAGTGGGAACACAAGGACAGGAACAAGGCAGGCACAAGGAAGTGGGAACACAAGGACAGGAACAAGGCAGGCACATGGAAGTGGGAACACAAGGACAGGAACAAGGCAGGCACAGGGAAGTGGGAACACAAGGACAGGAACAAGGCAGGCACAGGGAAGTGGGAACACAAAGTCACCTATGACTATGCTCAGCCAAAGTGTGAATGCACGAGCTGAGCATATATAGCAGGAGGTAACCAATGGGACAGAGGGGAGGAGCAGAGGTGTGTGCACAACGGAGGCAGGGATAGGCTGTGAACGGTGCAGGAGACAGGTGAGGGTGATCAGAGTTGACGCGCAACTGGTGCACGCGCGTCACTTGTGCGTCCCGTGCGGGGCAGCCGCGCATCACAAGCGGAGGGGCGGAGCCACGCTCCATGGAATTCCTGAAAGCCCTCTGTGGGCGGGCGTGCTCTGTAAGGTGCGCGGGAGGTGGCACAGCAGGGTGCAAAGAGGATGCACGCCGCGGGGGATGTGCCCTGACAGTCCTTGCAGCAAGAGGCTGTGCAGTGGAAGGTAAGGAGGGATCGCGCCGCGGGGGACGCGTTCCCGATTGCTTACACCAGATTGATTAAACTACTTAATATTCCCTGCCATTTTTATCACACATACCATGCACCATTTTTAATTGCCTTAGAAAAGGCAAAAAAGAACAGTTAAACGCAAATATAATTTTCTATCTTGCCATTGGCAAATTGGTATTTATTATTACTTGTTTTGGAACATTTATAGATCAGTAACATTTACGTCGGCGTACGCGGCACTGTGCAGTACATTCATAGAATAGCCGATTTTACATTTTGGGCTACAAAAGTGGGAAAAGATGCTTTATCAAAAAGGAAAAATACAGGCCAGGAAAGATCTCCATGGTTACATGTGTCTTCCACATCTTTTCATTTGCCGTCCTCTAGTATTCAACTTTGTAAAATCCCCATTTTCCCAGCTATTTTAAGACTCCCCTGTGTGTATGCACAATGATTTACCACCTTTACATACACCATTGTTCAATAAAGATGGGCACATGTTTCACCAAAATTAGAATTTGCAACAAAGAAAAAAAGCATTTACATTTGAGTTTTTTGCGAATTTACTAGTTTTAAAAACAAAACAAAAAAAACCTACGTTTTAATTTGAATACTGGAAAATGCAAAGGTTAGCAAATTCTCAGAGAGCTTATAGGTGAACGCTCGCAAGTGCACAAGATACAAAAAATAAATAAAAAAAAGATACATTTGGGCCACATTCACAAAACGTGGAAAAAATACACAAATCGGATTGCAAGAAACGTCCCATCTCTATTGTTTACCCCTCCTTGCTCTCCCAGGGTAAGCCAACCTACCTTCGCCGATGGAAAAAGACCCCAATAGTAAGGAGACATTCACACATTTCAGACATTGACTGGCGTAATGAGATTATCAATGCTTCAAAAGTAAATAGGGGTTAAGGTTTGTTAAAAGACCCAAATTATTGAGGAAACAACAAAGAATGGGGATTACTGGACCAAGTGATAAAAAAAACAAAAAAAAAACAATGTAGATGTACTAAAAAATAATCAAGGAAACGTTTGAAAAATAGTGACAGCCTCATTCATAAAAACAGTATAATATGGAATTATGAGAGGGTGGGACAGTGGTGTGCTGTCCACGCAGACACCAGGCAGACGACCAAGCCACCCTTTATTGCAGCACAAACAGATGTACAGAACACAAACACTACAAACAAAATAATGCGGCTGGTGCTACCTTGCATGTTGAGCCTTCCTCACATTAGTGACTTGCAGCCCTATCAATATCTCGCTTCAGTCCAGCAGAGTTTCCCTACGCATTATCTCTCCAGGCTTAAGCACCAGTGTTGTTCCTGTCAGCCTTTTATCAGGCAGAGAGGCTGATTATCTCTTGCTGCAGTGCACCTGAGTGTGCCGTGCTAGCAACCCAGAATCACACTCATTCATTTCCCCACAGGGATCCACAAAGATGTTTAATTTTTAAAAAGGCAACTAAGGAAGATTCTACAAGGAATACATTAGGATGAAGTTCTTGTGTGAAAAATCGAGAAGATAAATGGGCAGTCTTGAAATCATTACTGGATAAACCTGTACAGCTTTAAGTATATACCTGTGATACTAAATTTAAAATAAATTAATCCAATCTGGCTACCATCTCAGAAATCTAAGGGATGTAACAATAGCTGAAATCAGAATAGCGGGGGGAAAAGGATCGCAATGAGTAAAATCAATCCTAAGTATAAGTATAGTATTAGAAGTATCAAAAGTATTAGAAAAGAGAACATAGGACCTTTTCAGAGTGATGTGGTTTGGGCGAATTAATGGTGATAAGGAGAAGACAGAGATATTACATTATTTGCTTCTGTTTATACCAAAGAAGAATCACTTACAAAAATATTACAGTGACATGAAATCCCAACCTTAACATTTGGCCAACACAGGAAGTAGTGCAAAGATTCCTTGAAAAAATGAAGGTAAGCCCTGATGCCATACACCCAATGGTTCAGTGGTTCTTCAGAAGCTTAGCTCAGTCATAGCCAGACAATTATATTTAATAAGCCACAAGGTCAGTACGAAAAGCAGATGTAGTGTCTTTTTCAAGAGGGAACAACCAGGTATTTACAAACCTGTAATCTTTACATCAATGGCATGAAAGCTGCTTAAAGGTTTATTATGAGATAATGGGATAATACAATTATTAGTAACAGTCAGCATGCATTCATGTGGGAGCACTCAATCCAAACTAATTGTATGAGTTTATTTGTGTTTGTAAGTAGGGTTATGAATCCTAGAGAATGCCTAGTCTGGACTACTGTACATTATCGTCTTCGGAAAGACTAGAGGAGCACGAAGAATGTCTCATTAAGGTACTTGCCCGGCTAGGCAAAGAAGGGGTGAAGCTGTCGCTGGACAAATGCCGTTTCTGCCACACAGTTACTTATGTGGGCCACATCGTGTCTGCTGACGGAATACTGCACCGACACACTTTATTCGAGCAAATACCCAGTATGTACCTGGCAGATACCTGGAATGCGCCGCTCCTCACCTCTGACAAGCCCCGTTGCGTTTGCCTTCCCAGCCTGGGTTCATGCCTGGCTGACGGGCGGCTGATCTGTTAAATGATAATGATTAGGATTTAATAGGCTGCAATGCTTCGCGTGTCTACCAGATGGCATAAATTCATGAATTGTAATGCAGTATATATATATATACTGTGCAGTATTGCAGCCAGCGGGAATAAAATGCTTCAATCCCTGCCTGGAAAATAACCCAATGCACTCGGGCAGAAAACAGTCACAAACCTCAATACACCCGGGTATACCCGAATTCGTGGGACTAGCCGAGCTCGAATAAAGTGTGTCGCCAGTGTAGCTACTGATCCCACTAAAGTTGAAGCTGTAGTGAACTGGCCCCGGCCCAACAATGTGATGGAGTTGCAGCCTTTCCTTGGATTCTGTGGATACTACCGCCGCTCTGTCGAAGGCTATTCTCGCAGAGCCAAAGCTCTTAATAACCTTTTGAAGGTTTATCCAGAAGAACCCAAGCAGAGAGCCGCTAACCCGCGGACGCCATTTGGGGACAGATAGACATCAGAGTGTGGGCAGGCGTTCATCGGGCACAAGAAAAGCCTCAAAGATGCACCGTGTTGGCTTATGCCGATCGTGAGAAGCCGTACATTTTGCATCTTGATGCCATCTTCAATGGACTAGGAGTGGTACTGCACCAAAAGTACCCCGCTGGCCTCCGTCCCGTGCCCTATGTAAGCAGAAGCCTGACACCCTATGAACAGAACTATCCAGTCCACAAACTGGAATTCCTCACACTCAAATGGGCAGTCGTCGACAAGCTTCAAGATTACTTATATGGAGTGTCTTTTGACGTTAGGACAGATAATCCGCAGACCTACATTCTGACAACCACCAATCTGGATGGCACCGGACACAGGTGGTTAGTGGCCCTGTCGAACAACCAGTTCACACTCGAGTACAAGCCAGGGCCTTTGATCATCGGAGCCGATGCCTTGTCCCGCCGATCAGGGCTGAATATCATGCCGGATGATGGCCCGTGGGAATGTGCTCAACTACCGCCATAATAGAAGACAAGATGGCCTTCTCCGAGCTAAGAGTAGCCATCAGTCCAAGGCGCTGCCTACTGCCACCCGGACAGCATGGCCGTTGCCCAAATTACTATCATGAGATGGAAGGAACTGATAGGGCACCAGATGCATAACCCGGTGTCTAGAGCTATCCGCCAAGCCGTCGTAATGAGGGAATGGGACAAGTTCCACATAGAACGTGGTCTCCTTTACCAAATTGTCCCCTATCACAACCACCCCAACAGAAGACAGTTTGTTCTGCCCAGAAGCTTGCAGTACCCTGTTCTTCGGTCCTTGCACGACGATCACGGACACCTGGGTGTGGACAAGACTTTCAGACTAGTGAGAGACCGCTTCTTCTGGCCTAAGTTGCGAGAGTCCGTAGAGCGCCATTGCCAAAAGTGTCTGTGGTGTTTTCAGTGCAAAACACTGCCTACGCGAGCAGCTCCAATGGGCCATTTAAAAAGTTCTGGTCCCATGGACCTACTCTGCATGGACTTTCTATATATAGAAGCAGACTCAAAGGGCATCGGGAATGTCCTAGTAGTGACCGATCACTACACCCGGTACGCTCAAGCGTTTCTGACGAAAGATCAGAAAGCTCTTACAGTCGCCAAAGTACTGTGGGAGAAGTATTTAATCCACTATGGGTTGCTGAATCGGATGCACTCTGATCAAGGGAGAGATTTTGAGAGCAATCTGATTAAATAACTCCTCAACTTGCTCATGATACAGAAATCTCGAACCACTCCATACCATCCAGAGGGAGACGCTCTGCCGGAGAGGTTCAACTGAACATTACTCGACATGCTCGGCACCCTAAACGGCTCCCAGAAAGCAGAGTGGAGCAGACATGTGGAGACACTAGGGCACCCATACAACTGCACCAGACACAAATCCACGGGATTCATGCTGTACTTTATGATGTTTGGACGAGAGGCGCGACTACCTGTGGACATCCATATGAGGGTATCTACCGACAGGATACCCAAAATGACGCATTATAAGTATGTGCAGCGGCTGCAAGATAGCTTGCACCGAGCCTACCAGTTGGCTGAGAAGGCCTCAGCCCAGCTAAATGCCAAAACAAGCAAAGGTATGACCACAAGGTCCGATATCGGGAACTTCGTTCTGGATGACGCTGTTCTCCTACACAATGTAAGGCTTCTCAGCAAACACAAGCTGGCTGATTGTTGGCGTGACATGGTCTACGAGGTGGAATCTCAAATGCCAAGCCTCCCGGTCTATTGCATACGAGCCTCAGATGGTCGGGTAAAGGTCTGGCACAGAAACCACTTACTGCCCATACCGCAAGTTTAAGAAAGTGACCCTGAATCAGAGACACTACTAATGGCCCATGAGCCAGAAGGGTCTACAGAGACTCCAGCTGCAGAAACTGAGGAGACTCCAGATCCTATGGAAAAAACCTCCGCTGGTTCAGACAAAGATTGGTGAGCACCTCCTGAAGGAGGAACGGGTAATGGGCCCACATCTCAGGTACCCCCACCAGTGGCTTCAACAAGCCGGCCACTGGATCCGCAAAGCTTCTTTCCTGTAAGAGACAATGTTCACCAAAATAGTGATTTTGTTCACTCAAGTTCACCTGTTATGAGAGGATCTGGGCCTCAAGCCCATGATAGCATCTCCCAAGAAGAAGAGACTGCTGACGAGACTCGCAGGAGTCAACGAGTGAGGCCCCCTCATGCTAGAGTGGCTTATGATCAGTTAGGGGCACCCCACTATGAGTCTCAGCAGCCATCTAAAGACAAACTGGCTTCCGTTATATATTTACAGAGTTGTATAACATAATTTAGAGTGCATTTGTTAAGTTGTATCTTATCTATGCATTTTTATTATATAATGTTGTTTGTGCATATGTTGTTCCCAAGCAGAGTAATTGGGGTTTTCACCAGGGGGAGGATGTCCCCTCTGGTCCCCGGGTTCTCAGCGCTTTCCCCTCCCCTCCTCTTTCCTCCAAGAGCTGCGGGGACAGTAGGAGGTTGGTGCTGGAGACCCGTTGGGGACACTGCCGCAGAGTGCTGCCATGCTGGGATTGGCGCCGGCACCAGAGAAACGTTGCGCATGCGCAGAGCATCAGAAGGCATTGTAGGCCATTACAGGGATGGTACCCATGCTCAGGGAGCAGCGCTAGCGGCAGCCATTAGAGTATAGCTACGTGGGGGAACTACAAACCCCAGAAGCCTCTGGAGCAAAGAACATGTGGCACGCAACAGCCAATAGGGCTTCGAGATTCCCCTGCACTAGGTGGTTACATTTGGCGCGCTAGGAGAAGCACGCCAGTCGGAAGCAAGATAGCAAGGGGATAGGTATGGTCCAGGTAGAAGTGCTCTGCTGGACTAGGCCATAATATTCCCCTTCAGGTCCCAGCTTGGCCCCGACCATTACTAGCTTGTGGTGCTATAGGGATGGCCCCCAGATAGGGACACTCCCCTTAGCCTGTTAGTGCTAGTGTCCTTGTACCAGTGACGGATGCACGCGGTGTGCGCGGCCTGTATCTGGGACCCAACCAGGCCCCAACCCAGAGACTATCTTAAAGTGAGATGCTCCGGCTGGAGGCCACCCCACGCGGAGGCGGATCTTTGGTGGAACAGATGGATCGGTTGCCTGTTATTACCCAGCGGCAACCAGGTGCTGGAGCGCCCGGGGAGGTATCTCTACAAGTGCACCAATACATTTGTGGCAGCGCTGCTACACACTTGGGTTGGGAGTGGCTATTAAAGCCCGACACAGGGACACTGCTGCCCCTGCACCCAAGTACTGTGGGGATATTCCGCGGGTCGGTATACGCTATACTGTATGTGTTATTGTTATGTTTATAATCATTGTTCAGTAAATACTGTTGCATATAATCTGTGTGTCATTACTGGGCATATTGTCTTGGGAGAGCCCATGCTACTGCGTGAGGATCCCTCTCAGGTGGAGGCGCTGTTAGTAGATACTGATACACACACCCCAGGCTCCCAGTGGCGGAGGATCAGGCCTTCTGTTTGCCACGCAGGCATTAGAAGCACACGTGGTCACTCAACACACAGGGGAAAGGGAGCTACACTTTTATCGGTGCCGTGACCAAAACTCAGGAAAAATGTGGCGTTTGGGGAGGTGACAACCCCAACGGTGCTGCAGGAGGGGTCTATTTATTTCAATGGAACCCCCTGGCAGCTTCAATTCTCCAGGGTCAATCAGAGTGTTCATACAGGTGCGCCGACGAGTATTCTAAAACTTGCTTTAAACTTGCCTTGAAAATCTGGGGCTATCACCAACATGACTCAGATACATGCTGGGTACATGTTGCAACATTTAAGTGACATTTCTGCAGAGACTAATGGCCCATTGGATTAACACAGCAGGGGTCTCTGGCAGTCCCATTCAGTTTGAATGGGACTGCTATGAACCCCCGAGGTTAATCCAATGGGCCATTAGTCTGTCTGCAGAAATGTCACTGGAATGTTGCAGCATGTACCCAGCATGTATCTGGGTCTTGTTTGTGATTGCCCCAGATCTGTTTTAGAATACTTGTTGGCACTACAGTTGGACTGCATGCGTTTACGGCGCCAAAAAACGTAAGGATTCTGTACATATAAAATGAGTACCTCACCCATTTTGAATTTAACAACATTTGAACTCAATTGACTTATGTTTTTGTCTTTCAACTATGTTATCCTCGTACTGTGCTGGTTAGCCAGTCAGATAAATGATATACAGATGTAGCAGGCGTTGTTACCCTCCTTACCGTGAGTTAAATCAAAGAATATCGCGTTAAATAACAAGTTTTATCTCCTTTACCATTGTTTTCAATATCACTGCTGTTTAATAACGCGACGACATGAACACAACATATTGCATTAACCGGGGCAATAACGTCTGCTACATCTGTATGTTTTCTAATGTGATATTCTTCCAGCGAATCCATTCTGCCTTTTATCATGTAAACTGCTGGACTTAAAATATTCAAGAATTATTTCCTTCTACTGCTTTTTTTTAACTCCTATGGAGTAGCAGGCGGAGAGGCTGCATGAGCCACTGGCAATAGCTCCCAGAGGAGTTCAGCTTCGCTTCTTCAGCTGTTGCTAGTAACTGAAAGAAAAGGTGAGAGCAACAGCTGAAGGAGCTGTGCAGAAATATCTCTGGTTTAATCCCCTATCCCTTCATTAGCTGGTCTGTGGCATGTAAATTCAAATTGAAATGAAGATGAGGCTGAGTTTGTTGCAAGGCTGCAAATATGTGATCATGTTAAAGGGGTTGAAGTTGAGGTCGAGAGTGAGATTGAGGGTATGGCAGATACATTAGGAAGCATTGAGATTAAATTGTGGTGCAAGAATGAGGTGATGTGGGTTACATAGTAGAACATATGGATTAATACTGGGGAAATGGGGGCAAGAGTTGGGGGATGGTAGATTAGATTTTGACAATAGGAACGTAATGGGAAATGGGAGGTAAATTGAGGAATGGCATGATGAATTGAGGGGGATTTACAAAAATATAAGGTCAATGTTAAGTAAATGGGCGGTGAAACCAAAGGAATGTAGGTATCTGGGCAAATTAGGAGGATGCAGGATGAGATTTTCTTTTTTTTTAAATATGAGGACAATATGTAGGGAATCAATACATGAGGGTTAGATTTACGGTATAAGGCAAAAGTGGGGGGGGGGACTGGAGGTTGAGATTTGGGAAAATAAAGCAATGGGGTCAAAATTTATCGGATTTTATCATATAATGCAAATCAGTGCAAGATTGGACGTGGGATTGGAAATTGATGTGATAGCGGTTGTACTGTATATGACTGCTGTGCAATATTTCTGATTATAAGAACTATTCAGTAGGAAACAGAATATCCAACTCCAGTTTTGGGCCTGGTGTCATTAGGCAATAGGATTGTCTGGGGATCACTCTAAAAAAAAACTCATCTTGAGCTACAGTATCATTTTTAGGATGCCCCGGTGTTTTTGTTAGAAAAACATACTGTACAGTTACTCATACTTGCTCATTAACGCTTTACACTGTGGCATGTTAACATTCTCACTCAATGTGCCTTACATCCAAAAAGTAATAGTAAATGGTGTGAATAAGAAGTCATAAAGAAGCCACGCTGTGCTTTATTTTACACTCATATAGCCTCTAATGTAGTGGAGTTTTTTTTTGTTAATTTTACATTTACAGTAGCTAGTGATACAGTATTCCATAGAGTTAAACATAATCTTATTATTAAAACCTCTTGATTGTTGTACCACCAACCAACTATTCCAATGGCCCTTAATTACTACCTGCAGCCACAGCTGTGCACTGCTTTCTTATCCGCCCTCTTTTTCAGCACAAGGAACATGTCTTCACAGCATATTGAATAGGGGCCTGTCGGTCTGTTATTGCACTTGAGAAAGTGCTTCTGGGTAGATGCATAAATACTTAGATTAATGCAGTGATTTAGGTGTGAGGAAACTCATAGTACTAGTGTCTATTTTTCAATTTACAAGACTAAAGATTTGCTTCATTTTGCTTTTACAAACCAACAGAATAGTTTTAAAGATGCTACATTTCTATTGAATATAAAAAAAAAAATAGGTCCCAGAAAATAAAAATACTGTGTTTCAACCAATAATGCTCCCTTTACTTTTTATTTGATATAATATGGTGCATACAAGATGAAGATGGAGGGTTAGTTTGAACATTATTCCGCACAACAAACAGAAGGAATGCTGTATAGAAACAGCTTTTGTGGGGCAGCATGGCCAAGGGATGCATATAAATTACTGTAGTGTCAGATATTTTTTTTTATTTAGTCTGGTTTGATCCAGCTATGATTCCCTCAGGTTTGTTTCCATCATTGCAATGCTTCAATCAGCTATACACTACTGTATAATAACAGTATAGAACTGTATATGTATGTACTATATCAATAACAGTATAGAACTGTATATGTATGTACTATATCAATAACAGTATAGAACTGAATATGTATGTACTATATCAATAACAGTATTGAACTGTATATGTATGTACTATTTCAATAACAGTATAGAACTGTATATGTATGTACTATATCAATAACAGTATTGAACTGTTTAGTTTTAGTGTTCTGCTAGATACTGTACATGTGAGTTCATTTTCACATTTTACAGTGAATATTACAGTTTTAAGGATTCATTTATGTACAAAATTGACCAAATATGTAAGTAGGTGAAATGTTTTTTTTTTTTATTTTGCAAAAATTAAGGTGCCAAATATCTGGCAAACTGAATTTGTCATCCTATCATTTAGAATTGTACGAATGTGTGGAGAGAGTGATGTATATACTGTATGTACACAGTATATGCTTAATTATACATGCTTAATTTATACATTCAGTTCAAGGCAACAGTTTAAGATTTGCCATCTGAAACCCATCTGTAACTCAGTCCACAAATATGCTTACATAGCTTCAAAAAAAAAAACCACACACAAGAAAGAAAACCATTGACTAAATGCTAAAGATTTTGTCACATGGCAAAGTGTTATGCTTTTTATGTTTCCAGTTTAATTGAAACATAACAATTTAAGGAGAAACAAAACAAGCGGTTCAACAAAAAGTAGGATTACATTGAGGCGCTACGGGCCCATATGAGCTACGGTGTAGGCTCTACCACACAACATCGTCCAACACGGGAAGCCACCTTGTGGCCCATTAAGGGAAACCGTATTTATGGGGTGTTCAGCTGTCCAGTAAAACAACATTTATTAGTAAAGGGGGAAACTTGACCATTCAAATGTTACATGGCATTTTAAAATAAGGTAGGCTTTTTAATACAATTCTAGCCACCCAGAGCCCCATCTCTTAAAGCTATAGCAGAATAATAGTCCTCAACGCAGAGGGGTCAACTTTCAGCTGCACAGATAGAAACAGAAACCCCCATTACATGTTTCACAGGAGGAAACTCAAATGTGAATTTCTTTGCTTTGGTACATTTAGTGCTGTTCTATGCTACAATTTTGACCCAGTTTTTGGATCCTGTAGACCAGGGGTGCTCAACCCCAATCCGCAAGGGCCAACAGGTCGGTCTTTAACTAAGCCACCTGTGCTGAGGCAGGGGTATCCTTAAAACCTGACCTGTTGTTGGCCCTTGAGAACTGGAGTTGGCCACACCTGCTGTAGACTTTGGTAGTCCTGATGAATTTACAGTATGCCTGGGCTTCAAGTATTGGTAGAAACTCAAAGTGATGTGAGCCCAGCAGTGTATGGTGTTAGGGACGCTTCCTGTGTTTTCATCATTTTAATATACCGTAGTAAAACATTCATATTGTTAGATTTTTTTTTATTTTTTAAAGAAGCAAAATTACCTTTACACTGACATTTCTATTACTTCTGCAATGATTTAATTTCTTCCTCAACATAGATCACTCAGCTGCTGGTTGAGCCAAATGTAATCTGCTTTTAGTGGGATGTCTCACTGTTAATCTTGCAGATCATTATTTTTTTTTCAGAGCATGGCCTTCCTGTAAGTCAGATAATTTATTTTCAGCTTGTCCATGATCTAATAATTCAATAATATGCTCAGAAGAACAAGACACACATGCATAACTTAGCTCTCCTTTCTATAAGCACCCTGGTTGTTATTTCCATAATTATTCATTGTTACTGTTTTATATTTCTATCTACAGTAGTTCCCACCTGTGCTCATTAAGCTGTTCACAGGCTGCATTATCTTATGTTATTTAGGGGAAAGAAATATAATCCATGTTTCTTTTTTTGTTTGGATTGTCGGTTTCCTCAAATAATCCAGTGACTGTTTCATGGTGCCATGAATTCTCAGGAAGTACCCTTCCTTCATGTAAGACTAGACCAGGGGCAGCCAACTCTAGTCCTCAACAGCCCCCAACAGGTCAGGTTTTCAGGATATCCCTGCTTCAGCACAGGTTGCTCAATCAGTGACTCAATTTATTCTGGACCCAGGCTCATATGTAGCTTGTGAGTAAGTCCATGTATCTTAACTCGTCCCCTTTTAAAGCACACAAAGTCCTTCTATTTTCTTCAACTTTATTGAGTGGAGTTAACAGAAGTGTAAAAGTTCTATATGTGGATTGTGCTAGCAGATTTCTCTTGTCAGGAGAATAACCTTATGAGAGGAAGGTGTTCTGCTATGGGGAGTGCTTCTCTGAGGGGAAGGTAAAAAGGATTTCCTTTTCTGAGGGAGCAGTGGAAGAAGTGTCTACTCACTTTGGCTGCTTGTTGGAAAGGAGAGAGCACACTTTCCTGTCAGACAGGAACACACTAAGGGGCATAACAATGTGCAGATAAAGGCAGGGGAGAGGGCTAAACCAATCTCAATCTCTGTGAGTATTGGTAGGTTGCCAGGGCAACTGACTAGAGGCTGTGTGAAGGGGATTACTTGTAACATCTATGTTGCAATATACACAGCTCTGGCTGCTTCAGGGCAGGGAAAACCATGTAACTTTAGATGGGGAGGGCTGGGAGCATGAAAAATACAGAGAAATAAACAATCCTGTTCCAGGACACAATTGAAGTCTGAATGTCGAAAACTGAGCCACCAGTGCTGAAGCAGGGATATCCGGAAAGCCTGACCTGTTGGTAGCTCTTGAGGACTGGAGTTGGCTATGACCATGAAGAAGTTTAATTGTTGGAGAAAAAGTGTGCCTAACCAGGAAAGGGGGTGAAAAATATCACAGCACTCACAGGAAGAAGTTAAAAATAGTTGGGCATAGTCAGACTGTGTCCACAGTAATCAACCAAGAGAGGGTGTGTGCTTCATCCAGGGGGTGGGGTCCACTCACCGCCTTAGCCAGAAGTAGACTATAGAGAGAATACAATATCTGAAATATCGAGAAGGTGCTTCCAATCCTCTTGCCAATGAGCTTCCAGTAGCTGGAAGCCCACCTGCAAGTGACCATGTGTTTTTTTTAATGCAATTAATGACATATTTGGTAACAATTGTGACATTTTCCACCCTTCATCCCCTGCAAAATGACAGATAAAAATGTGTGATTGGGAAAACGAAACATTTGCATATGGTATCTCTACTAAGGGGTCCTGTAAAAGCAGCAATTCATCACAACTTAAGCAGTGATAAAGAACACTTGTGAGAACATTATCATTTTATTTATTTATAACATTGTTTTACCAGGAAGTATTACTGTACATTGAGAGGTACCTCTCGTTTTCAAGTATGTCCTGGGCACAGCATTATGGTGACAATACATGGTTACATTAAATGAGCAGAGGTTATAAATTATATGTAAAGACATTTCATGGACAGTTAGATATAATATATTTTGTGAGCGTACTGTATGTAACCGTTACAAATCAGATTTAAATGTGACACAGCTGAAGCCTTGAAAGAACTTATCTTAGATAGGTCCCCAAACCTACCTTCTGTACCCCATAATCACACAGCATACAATGCTTCCACTGCAGCCAGGAATTTTGAGTAATCACATACAAATGGGCATTCATAATGCATAATTGTTTAATTCTTATCCATTTTAACATGACTCCCTTTAAGAGATTCCTGCTATTTCATGACCTCGGAGCCTGCGAGGAAGCTCCCCCTCTGATCCCGCCCCCGTCCCCCCTAACACACATAAATAAACACACAACAAAGGTCTGGAGGTTCAAGGGGCCACGGCTTTATTTACACAAATAATAATAAACCTTGGTGAGTGCTACCCCTGCCATCGTGCTCTCCCCCCGGGTAAAGGCCATTGGCACCCCAACCATGGCCCGCAAGACCCACCAAGCCGGGCGCCCGTTGGCCCGGCTGTTAAGCGATACTGGGCTCAGGGAATCACGCACAAATGAGCCCTGCCCACTCGCTACCCACCCGAAGGCTTTAGGGGTTATCTGCACCATAGAACCCCCGCTGGCAGGGTTACCGTGCACTCACGCCCCCCAACAGCCGCCGTGACGAAGGCAACACCTGCCTTTAAAATGCCCACCTCAGGTATGTAAAACATCAAAGTCTTTCTTTTATCCACATTCTGAAAGGGGGAAAAAATACAACATACACAATATAATTAAACTCTGTCATGTTTATCACACAAAGGGCCGGGTGGGCGGGACTTCCTTCCTGTTACCGGACTGCCTTCCCGCTCCCTGCCTAGTTTAAATCCCCTAAGCCCCCCCAACCCCCGTGGCATGGGGGGAAGAAAAGGGGGAAGGGGAGGGGGCGTGCAGGCGGAAAGGAGGGGATACAATATCCGGCCGGCCGGGATGGGGAGGCAATGCGCATCCTAGCGCTACAGGTGAGGGGACCCTGCAAGGGGGGGAGGGGGTGGTAGTGGGAAGAGGAGGGAGCCTGGCCCCAGCGGTCATGTGACCCGTCGCTGAAGGGCTCCAAGCTGCTCTCTGTCTAAAGCAAGGTCTGGGTAAAAGAAGTGAATAGCCAACAAACTCACAGCCAGCTGTTTGGGTCTCAGTGTAAGGGTGCATGCTATCCTTGAAGGCTTTTCTGAGATATGAATGTGCTCCTAAGGATTCTTTATCATTATTTTATTGTACAGTAGAGAGTTTTCCTCACTCTTTTTCATTAATCATTACTTGTTTGTTTACCTGGGGTGCAGTAATGACCAGCTTCCCAATGCAAGGTGAGCAACTGGGGATTCTGGGTAATGACATTTGCTTGCCCTTACCCAGAATCCCTGGTGGCAGGGTCATTTTTGAAGCTAAATGACAGACTCAGTGTGCGTATTTCAATTCCCAGATAATTGAATAATTAAATAGTAAGTCACATTTATAGAAAACTCTAAAAATTACAAGTTTGTAATGCTTCAAGAAAACAATTGGTTTTATATTAGTTTATTGAAAAATAAGTTCCTTCCCGCTGCATGCGTGCGCGCATATATATATATATATATATATATATATATATATACATACACACGCACACACAAAACAAAGAACCGCTTGTTCAAATATTAGCCTTATAGGATCTTAGGTATATTCAGAAATGTATTAAATCCCCATATGGCATAAGGGGATAAAACACAAAAAGGAAGAGAAACAAGGAAAGAAAATCACAATATATCACTATAAAAAAATTACAGATTACCACAAAAGACCAATATATTCTAGCAGCGTGTGCTGCAATTTGAATATAGGAACAATAAAATGTCCATCGCTTTTTTTTGTAGAAAATATCCGTATCTTAGTACACAATGGGTTAAAGACTCCACGATTCCATATGTCAGTGGGTAGACTGAATATCCTCAGAGGACATACAAAGTCACCCGATATTATTGTGTAACAGGACCTGCACAGGACAGTGTCAAATGTGATCCAAGTCCCAGAGTAATATACAGTAGTATTCCCCACTGCCACAGTGCCACTAGTGAGTTCACATGAATATGTAAAAGATACAGTCCTTACCCACTTCCTGAACCAATGGGTGAAGATGCAGCTGTTAAGACGTTAAATCCCACAGACTAGGCATTACAGCTGCCTTTTTCATCAGTAAAGTGAATAAAACATGGATCATATTCCCCAAAGCGGACCCACAATCCCCATTGAAATTAATGGAAACTTTTGGAGAGAAAAAAAAACCAGTCCAGTCGGCTGCTTCGGCAGATACAGTATAGAATAATATAGTATGTTTTCAAATGCTCTTTTTGTAACCATTTTTCATTTTTTTATATCCTTTTTTTTTTAAATTCATAAACTTGCAAAAAGTGGAATTGTTGTATCACATTGTCTCAATCGAAATGGTAACGTTTGTAAAACAGGGCATGCTTCATTAGTTCTTATGGGACCTAATCATTAAACTGTGTTTTCCGCCAAATTTGCCTCTCAGTGTATTCTTATCGCATTTCCAAATCATACTAAAACGCCTTTTTTTTTTTTAACACAACTTGGTTCTGTCTGTGCAATTCAGTGCGGTATGTAAATATTCACAATATTCACAGGCTATTCATTAAGCTGCAAGTTTGCACTTCGCCCCGGAAATTCGAGAGAAGTGAGAGGGATAATGTATGTAAATAAATGAAAAGTGAACACAGTAAAGATACATTTTTGACATTATTTTTCCTACGGTATGTATCTCTCTGAGGTGTGTTTTCCTCTTACCACGTGGAGTATAGGTTAATTTAATTAGAGGTATATACTGTAAGTACATGTCCCATCTACTAAATCAGTCTCTCACTCTCGCTCCCCCATTCCGCCTACATAAATGAGGCAAGGTTTCTGACCCGTTCTGGGCAGCATTGCTGCAAATCGGGCAAAGAGTGCATGCAAATGAGATGTCCAACCGCGCAATTGCTGTGTCTCGATAATTCGTAATCGACGCAGCGAAAATACCAGATTTTATTGCGGCAAATTGCATGCTGTTTTCGGGCGATTGGAAATATTGGACTTTAATGAATAGGCCCCTATGCACGTACGTTTATAATCCATTCGCTATACAATGTGTGGCAGGTGCAGGGACAATGTCATTACTGCAGACTGCACTTTCATGTATTTTCTGTTCCAGGAGCAGATTGATTGGGCACCTGTAACAAATAATAAAGAAAAGCGTTTGTTTCAGAGCGTTCTTTTGCCAGTGCTGCTATAAAATATATTACAACAGTCTGATTAAAAAAGAAACACCGATTGGTAAACATCACATAAATCTCATAATAATACAGAGTGAGCCAAACATCCCTCACAACATATATTCACATAAGCATGGGTAACAAAGTCCAAATTCGTGTAGCCTGGCTATAACCTTGTATTGTACCAACACGTGTGTGCCAATTAATGTTGTAATAAACTGGCAATCGTAATGTATACATCTCTGGTCTGCGTCCCGAATCTATAGTTGTGCAAGTATATATAGCATATATAGAGTGTCTGTGCCTCCAAATATAGATTAGCAATACAATTAATACAAATACAGCAAGAGTTAAATAAAGTGCTAAATATTGTTATAAGGTGCAAATGCAGTAAGCAAGGTGAGGGTTATATCTTAACATAAAATGTCCCAATGAACAGCACAATAGAGGTTTGTATAATCTCTGAATACAAAGAGATGTACTAATAGAACCATCCTCATCACATTATCTAAGACAGGGGTGGGCAAACTGGTGGGGGGGAGGGGTGGCGTGAGATGTTCTGGGGGGGGGGGGGGGGTTACAGAGGTCCCTCACTCTCCCCCAAAGCATTTAAATGAAATGCTGGGTGACCGCGTGAGGCCTCTGTAACTCACTTACCTTGGCTTCCAGCGATGCATTGTCATGGTAACCCGGTGTCATATTACGCGGTGGGGGTCACGTGACATTGCCATGACAACGTGATGTCACGTGACCCCGCGGCTTCATTTGACGCCGGAGCAGGGATGGGGGGAGGCAGGGGGGCGCAGGGGGAAAAGATTGCGTACCCCAGCTATATTATATAGAGACCCTATCACACACCATATTGGGCTTTTTCAGGGTAGTGAACATCGGCTACACACCCTCCCAATAAAACTAAATACCAGAAGTCAATAAAAGGAAACAAAGCATATTGTTAACCCCTTGGCTGCCATACGAAGAAGGTATTCCATTTTACAAGCAAGCATTTCTTAAAAGGAGGAAAAAAGATGCTGCTCAATAATGCCTGCAGGATATAACATATTTAAAGAATAAATCAACCTTGTCTCCCATTGTAACAACACGGAAGTTACATCTGCATGGTGTATGCCTAATCTGAATGGCCTTTAGTGCATATGTTAGGGGGACTATCTCTTTTGCATATCTTTAGCACTGATAGGACAAGAGCAGATTCACAAATAAACCCCCTCCTTTTGATTTACAGATGTAGCAGACATTATTACCCTCACAAGGGTTAAATGCACAAAATAACACATTAAAGGACGTGCGTTATCTCCTTGCCCATTGTTATCAATAGGTCTGCTGTTAAATGACGTGCCATCGTTAACACAATGCATTGTGTTCACCGGTGCAATAACGTCTGTTACATGTGTATTCTATTTGGGAGGAGGGCCACCTTACCCATCCTAAGGGTTTATCACACAGATACAGCATTGATTTTGGGACATTGAGCATGTTTCTGAACATACAGTACAGCATTTGTGTATCTGATTATACACCAGACTTTTTCCTAATGTACAATAATACCTCATTATTTTGGGAAAACGATCTTAACAGTACCCACAGTAAATGTATTCATGTATCCATCCCGGCGTTTCTTTTGCCTCACCGTGTGAATATTTTTCACTCTCACGACCATATTGTAAGTGAAGGAAATCCATTGCTTGTATCTGTAAATACAATCACACATTTTATTAACATTGTTGCCAATAACGATTATGACGATAATGTGTAGTCTTTAGTGATACCTTTTGTATGAGAATCCAGCGAGAGATAAAACATTTATATGACCCTTTTCAATTACAAACACTTTTAAGTCAAGTCAATTACAAATGTTTAATGCATCAAGAAAACGATTAAGCATATATTTCTTTTATGTCCTTTTAATATGGAACAAGTTCAGCTTGGTGTCTTCATTGATTGTATCATAAAAAATAGGTCACATCCCATGGTCTATTTTGCATTCAGTTCTCCTGGTCTTTTTCATCATTACTGTGCCAAGCTCCCTTTATGTGCATATATTATTGACATTTTATCAACATAGTAATGACTTGTATGTGCAAATGAGCTTTTCCTGATGTTTTCATGTTGGCATCTGGATTAAAAATGTGTTGCTCCTTATATATTGTACCCTGCTGTATTTTATCTCCATTTCCTATCTCTCGATACTCATTATTCAGCCAAACCTTGGGAATAGGCATCCGAAGTCATAAACAATATTGATGGTTGTGCTGTATCTTCAATGCAACCCAGTGAATGAATCAGACAGCGAAAGGACAGTGTTCTGTAGTCACTTAGCATGAATCACTATGGCACAGAAACAAGCTATTGTGTATAACCAAATAATCAATGATAAGGAAACATCTCCAATGGAATGTATAAGCTTCAATCTCTGGCACATATTTCTTTATACCATGTATTATTTTTGTTTTGTTGATGTCATACTTTAAATAGGCTTTTTACAATATGTGGGACTTCAAAACAAAGATGCTGAATATTTTTGTTTTTTGTTTACTTGCATATTCCTCAAAAACCCTTCTAAGGCCTCGGGCATGCGCTGACCCGTGCTGAGGCGCGCTGCTGCTTGGCAGTGAGCCCCTGCAGCCGCAATGAGAGCGGCTTTAGCAGGGGCTCGCGCACGCTTCTGCAAGCGTGCGGAAGCGCAAGTCTTAAGAAAATTTTACATTTTCACGCTCATGGGAGCGCAGGGCCGGTCACGTGAACGGTTCACCCAATGAGGGCGAACCAGCTCCGTGACGTCACTGGCCCGCCCCCGGACACGCCCCCGGACGGCGCGCTAACCAAGGCCATGGAAAGTACCCGCTTTCCCTCAGCCTCAGCGCTCCTCCGCACGGGCTGAGTCACCATGGACTCAGCCTAAGGGAACACCTTAGACTGGTGACAAGAACAGAAGAAGACTTTCCTCTTCGTTCCTCTTCTGTTTAGATTGGGCTCTGCAATCTCGCCCAGATTGAGTAAAAACCCTATGAAGTAACTACTACATATCACGGGGCCCCAGGTAGGCCAGACCTCATGACATGGTACAGTAGCTCCCAGTCTCTCTCTCCCCTAGTCTCTCTCTTTCCCTCTCCACTCCCCTCTCCCCAGCAAACAAGTAAAAGCCCATTGAAGGAACTACTTCATTACGGGGCCCCAGACGGACCAGACCTTGTGACATGGTACAGTAGCTACCAGTCTCTTCCCCCCAGTCTCCCAGCCTCCCTCCCTCTCCCCTAGTCGCTCCCTCCCTCTCCCCTAGTCTCTCTCTCCTTCCCAGTCTCTGTCTCCCTCCCTTCCTCTCTCCCAGTCGCTCTCTCTTTCTCCTCCTCCCTTTCCCCCAGCAAACGAGCAAAAAGCCAATGAAGTCACTATTACATTACGGGGCCCCTGCCAGGCCAGACCTCTCGATGTGGCAGCTATATCATGAGGCATCCACAAAGTTAAAGGAGCATTCATTGAACTGAGAGAGTGGAACTTTATCCCGGTGCCTCTCCTCCAGTTTTTCCCCATGTGGGCCATGTTGGCATTGGGGAGGGTCAAACATAAGCGGAAAGGAGGAGCATCACATTCTGAGTCATAGTTTCACTTTTTACTGGTGTTGGAAAACTCCTGCAGGTCTGCAGTAGCCTTAACTCTTTTTGTGCCAGTGGGACGTGCACTGCATTGCAATCCCCTGCTGGCAACAACGGGGTTAAACGTCTCTGATTTACTATCAGTGTCCAATCTGAAAATGACAACAACAACAAAAACTTGATGTACAAACTTTCTACATCTATCGCAGCTGTAAACAAGGAGTCAAAATAAACATGTCCGTGTCTGTTGTGTAAAGGTCACCCAGTTAGGACAGGTATAGCCATTCTCCAGGTACCACACATTCACCTATCAAAAAAAAAATCTAAAACTAGACTGAGCAAGGGAGAGTTCAGCTTACATTAGTTGTGAAGATGCAACAATTAGCTGTAACTGAGACGATGGGAGCAATTATATATACGCCAAAGTCGCCATTGAAGTCTAGGGGAATTTTCGGCCGAAAACAACCCGAAATGCAGTTTTGGCATATATAGAATTACCTCCAATGGTGTTTATTCATTAAACTGAAAGTGCATATCCCATTGGAGCCAATGGGCGTTTCAGTGCCGTAGTGACCTGACAGGCACTATCACAGTGTAATAAAAAACCACCAGGAAGCACCTCATTATTCTAGTTTTTAACTTTTTCTGAAATACAGCTTTCAGTGGTAAACGTTTTCATTTTATCCATGCGCCTACATTTTATTTTGTTTCGTGGTTCCTATCTTCTTAGAATATCTCAAATCCTTTCACAAACCAAATCAAGCAAACAAATCAGTCCCCTTCAAAATGCAACATTACCTTTCAAACTAACCAGTCGTCGACAGCTAATACTTTATTTGCTGATTTTGGACACATCTCCTTTGAATTCATTTCGCACAAGGTTCTCTGCGTACAGATAAAGATGTAGCCGGGCATTTCACAATGTGATCAGGACAATAAAGGCAACCGAAAAAAAAAGCTATTGGGAAAAAAAAGATGTATTTATGCGTCTGCTGCTTTTATAGCTGATTGTCAGTCTTTGTTTAACATTGTAAACTGTAAATGACATCCCAGCAGAGAATAGCCATGCAGATGTGAGAAAGCTCCTTCCTGCAGAGCATGATAATTTAAATCTATAAAGAGCCATCAAACTGCGCGTTGTTTCTAATTAGTGGGAACCGGTTCCTTTTAGCCCCGGTGTAGTTAACTGTCCCTCTTTTTCTTCATTATGTTACCAGCTGTCATATATCATGTTAGTTGTTTTGAAGGGGGAAAAAAACAACCGTGTGTGCACATTTCTATCAAACCGTTATATTTAATGCAGGCGGTTCTCAACTCCAGTACTCAATACCCACCCAACTGGTCAGGTTGGAAGGATATCCCAGCTTCAGCACAAGTGGCTCTGTCAAAGACTACGCCTCTGATTGAGCCGCCTGTGCTGAAGCAGGGATATCCTTAAAACCTGACCTGTTGGGGGGGGGGGGGGGGGGGGGGTTGAGAACGCCAGATTTAATGGATTCTGTAGAAGGAAAATATAACGTTTTGAAAACCAGTTTCTTTCTACAGCAAGGCCCCGCTTTTCGGCGGGGTCGGGCATGCGCAGAATAGGGTTTTTTATTTTCGCTTTGCGCCGGGTCCATAGAACGGAACCCGCCGCATGACTATGTATGTATATGTATATCTTTGATGCTGGTGTAAGAGAAAATGTAACACATGAAAACATGCCGGGTCTCTGGCCATCGCCATTGCACTTATATTTCCTTTACCAGGAGAAATCCCTGTTAGATCGCTAAAAAAACAACATTGTACAATCAGCGTAACAATGAACTTACTTAAAGAAATGCACTGCTGCCTAAAACAACATTGTACAATCAGCGTAACAATGAACTTACTTAAAGAAATGCACTGCTGCCTAAAACAACATTCTAGCTGTTATGGTTTCTTCGAAAATGAAGAAATATTTTGTTCCATTGGGATCTCTGAAAGACTTGATTAATTAATGAAAAAATCTCTGATGTTAACTGCTTCTCAGCATTGACTGCCCTGGAAAGATAAACTGGTCACTGCAGAATGGCCGCGTTACTGTACAAAGCACATTGACATTGGAATGTGTGTGCATTGTGCTGGCCGCTCACTATCACGCTGCTGGATGCCATGTGCTTAGTCCAGGAACTTGCCAAAAAATAACCCCCTAACTTTTAAATCTTCCCCTGTTCAGCTTCCCTGAGCGTGGACAAGTCCAGTCCTCAAGGACCACCAACAGGTCAGGTTTTCAGGATATCTCTGCTTCAGCACAGGTCGCTCAATCGGTGGCTTAGCACTGTGCTGAAGCAAGATACCCTGAAAACCTTGCCTGTTGGTGATCCTTGAGGACCAGACTTGGCAATCCCTGTGCATGCACATCGGTCACAGGCGCTGCAGTGAGGATGTCATATTTTTAGGTTTAGATTTTAAAAGCTTATAGATATAATTAGCTCTGCAACTGCATTAATGTAACATACGGATGTAATCATTATAATGTTACGTTTATTTGTGCCACAGCTACATTTCAGAGGAAGTGGTGTCAGATCATTACCAATGCAGATAATAGCATCTTCACACAACAGCTGAGTTCTTTATCCTTGACCGAACATATCTGAGCTTGTGGATACTATATATATATATATATATATATATATATATATATATATATATATATATATATATATATATATATATATATATATATATATATATATATTTATTGTATATATAATTTGCTATCCTCTAGACATTTACAGTACCTTGGACAAACAAATGTAAGATAGGAATTAAATACCTTTTAATAGCTAGCTTGTGGTTAAAAAGAGTGCAAGCTTTCAGGACCACACAGGACACTTCTTCAGGCGGTCGGGAAAAGCTACAGCACCTTTTGTAGATTGTAAGCTCCACGGGGCAGGGGCCTGCTAAATGTCTCTTATTATTATTATTTTGTGGGCCTCAGAGCTTGCACTTTTTATAACTACAAGTTAGCTATTGAATGTTTAATGTCTACCTTACTTTGTTGATTTATTCTATGGGCTAACATGGTACCATAGTCTCTTTGTGTCATTACTGTATGTTATTACCCTTGTGTAGATTCTGTTGTAAAGGATTTCAAAAATAATTCATGGCAAACTTTTGCATTTGGAATGCACTATTCTAGGGCTTGGAACTGATGTAATTATAAATGTACAGTATTTGTAAATACCAAAGTATATAATAAGATATACTTATATATAAGATATACTGTATATACAGTATATATATATATATATATATATATATATATATATATATATATATATATATAGACATATATATATATATATATATATATATATATATATATATATATATATATATATATATATATATATATATATATATATATATATATATATATATATACACACACACACACACACACACACACACACACATAAATAAATACATATAAACATATAATGACCAACAGGATCTATGGCCTTCTCACAATTTTGGGATCTTTGAATTATTATTATTGTACAAAGAATTAACCACTAGTACAGTGGGTCCCAACCTTTTTGGGGTTAATAAACCCTATAATTATATTGTGTCATTCTACGGAACCCCAGCCCTCTCTAATAGCGTGTCGGAGATCTGATGCATTGTAAATCTTCTGTATTTGGTACAATTTTCAAATAACCTGAAAATTGCAGGAACCCTTTATTGATGTACGGGAACCCAAGGGTTCCTAAGTACTCCGGTTGAAAAACACTGCACTAGTATCATATACACATATAGCCATGCATAATAATGGTATATTGCTTTCCCCTCTGTTGGCAGTAAGCCCTGGTAAGAACAGGTATGCCAGCAGTAGTTATGGAGGTTTTCCCTCATCCAATGGTGAGGTGCCCTATGTATGGAGGGGAGTGGCTGTATGCTCTGAGTCCCTGGATAGTGACATCAGGGATGCGCCTGCCTCCTGAAATATATAAGGCACAACACAGTTAGTTAGTAGTGAGAGAAGAGTTCGACTAGTAAGTTGGAGGAATTACAGTGTTCTCTACAGTGGAACAAGTGTATGGCCTGCATAAGGGATTGTGGGAAAAATTTGTGACCCTAGTGAATTAACTAGAGGTCCAGGTTGACCAATCAGCCTGCAAGCCACTCTGTGTCCAGGGACCTGGCGCAGAGAGGGTCTCCCTAGGAGAAGAGGGAACCCCACTTCAATTCAGGAGGCCGTACCTGGCGAAGGGACAGCACGGAGAGATGTGTGGCTAAAGCCGGCAGCTGCATGTGGCAGTCTGCCACATCACCGTCCACAATAAAGATGCCCTGTTTCAAGATACCCCCACTGTGTGAGTGTGAAATTACTCGCAAGTGGATGGCACCACCAAGAAGGAGTTCCTCACCAGGACCATCTCCCTGCGGAAGCATAGACCCTGATGAGGTGGAGGCGCTGCACATGATGTAAGTTGAAGTCGCACCCACTACCTCAGCTACCTGCCTGTTGACAATCCCCTACTAACATCAAGCGGGAGACTCAGAAGTTCTGTTGCCTACAGGTGCACCACCACACACACACACGTAATGGGAGTTGGTTATTACTAGTACCCGGGCCAATGTGAGATTGGGGGGGGATAAAACCGTTACACACATAAACAATATAAGGCTGAATAACAAATAAACACTCCATTAAGTTCTTAGTGACCAGCTCACCGGAGCTTTCACACAGAGGAAGATAATAATTATTGTAGCCATATTGGTCCCTTAATTTGTGTGAAAAAAAGTAGAGCAAAAACAGGTAGGATGATAACTTTTAGTGGACCAATTTTGTTTACAGTACACAACCAGCCAGCTTTACTGCTCCCGTTGTTTTTTCCGCCCTTTGATGGTCTTCCTCGTCGTTCCCCTATATGTTTTCGGCAGGTCCTGGTTGTAGGTCTGGGATGGTTGTCCTCCCTAAGTTCCTACAAGCTCCAGGACTGAGTTTCTTGGGAAAAAAATTGAAATAAATAAGTATTTAAACTTTACAGGAAAGGAAAGAGATACTGCATTTCTGTAGCTTATATATGGTTCATTCATTAGCAACAGGTTCATGTAGATTATATCCAGGTTGTCTGAGGTGTTTCCTATGTCAGAACTACCATAGTTTACACCTTTTTCCATTTAGAGGATGCAGGCTGTGCAGTAATTATGACCCAATACACTGTACCTTCCCTCTATAACTTGTTTTTTACTTTACCCTTTTATTTGGAAGCAAAACATTACAGGGCATATTTACTAAGGCCCTAAGGGCCCTAAGATGTCTTCTAGCACCTGAAGGTGTGGTATGGAATAGCATTGCTTAGAAAACATGGGCTTCCGTGTATTCTGCATGCATTGCACACCTCGAGTAATTGCAATTGCAATGTAGATGGCGTCATGAAAACTATTTTACTGGTTGTTATAATCCAATATTGCTTTTTAGTCTGTTCTAGAGATTTCTTCTTGTTTTAACTTCTTCCTCTTTTTCTTCCAGCTGATATCATTTCTACAGTTGAGTTCAACCACACTGGAGAACTGCTGGCAACTGGCGATAAGGGGGGTCGTGTTGTTATATTCCAAAGGGAACCTGAGGTAGGTCTTCCAAGTAGGCATCCTGAGATAGGTGTTCCAAGTAGCCATCCTGAGGTAGGTCTTCCAAATAGCCATTGTGTTATGGATTTTAATGTGGGAACTACCCATTTAGTTGGGGCAGTGAACACTGAGACAAGTTACCCTAGTTCATGGATAATTTGGGGGTTTATGTATTACAGCAAAAGCAGGGCAATCTGGGACAATAAAATGTTCCAGATGTATAAGAATCCCAATTGTATTTTTTTTCTTTGCTAAATATAGTGCAGATTTGTTTGCCCATGAATTGCACTACTTTTGCCTTGATACATGGGGGGAGGGGGAGATGTTATTCATTAAACTATTAATTAAACTATGATAATGCCGGTCAGGACACTATGGCAGAGAAACTCACATTGAAGTCAATGGAGTTTTTAATTGGATAGTGCCGTGATGGGCCCTATCGCAGTTTCATGAATAACCCCCATAGACCTCTTCATCTTTATCTCACCCCGTCCAAGTCTTCCTATATTTATTGAAGTGAGGTTGCCTTGTGCTTGGCCTTCAAAGTGCTTGAAAATCATAAACTAGATTAAATGCATGTAGTCCTTCCAAGGTCAGTGGAACAGGATTAGGTGTCCTGTTGAAGACAAATATTTAGAGGTGTAATATTATGGTGTGTTTCATGTAAGCTTTGACATGAATGTTTGACCTTCCAACTGAAGTGGGTCCTTGTATTAACTCAAATCACTAAACTTTATTGAAAATTATTTTTGTGAATTAAAATAATATTACCCACCCATTGTAAAAACGAAACGAAGTTCCGAATTAAAAAAAAAAAGCGTCTTATTACCACAATTTTAAGATGAGTACATCAAGATTGTGATAATACAGGTAGATGCTGACAAATGCCAGTCTTTCCTCTGCCAGAGTAACAAAAAAAGATGTTTAGACGTTGTAATGTCAGAGAGCTGAGTTAATGTGGCTTAATCCTCAGTTTACCTAAAAGGTGTGTGCTAAATGACACTGGTGTGTAAAGAGTTATAGTAGATTTTTTTTATACGAATTGTACATGATCAGCAAATGCTTGTAAAGTATTACACTGAAAGTTCCGTCCACAGTGATAAATCAAATATATGTACAGTATATGAGTTTTATGTTTTTTTTTCTCTTTGTTTCCCACCCCAAAGTGTAAGAATGAACCTTGCAATCAGGGTGAATACAATGTTTACAGCACGTTCCAGAGCCACGAGCCTGAATTTGATTATCTGAAGAGCTTGGAAATAGAGGAAAAAATTAACAAGATTAAATGGCTCCCCCAGCAGAACGCAGCCCACTCCCTTCTGTCGACAAATGGTAGGATAACAGATCATCTGCTTTGCTGTACCGGTAAAAAAAAACTTGTTTTCTAGCTTCACATGCATTAAGTACATGTTTCTGCCTCTACACAGAGAAATGACTTGGAACCCAATTAATTATTTCGATTCTGTAACACAGTTGAATATCTTTCAGACACCAGCATTGAATGGCAGGAGAAATCATATACTGTATACAGCTTTCATTTGTTCAGAATAGGGCAAGGGTTTTTTGCACACATAAGGGGTGTGCAAGACGGGGTTAAATGCAAGGGGCAGCACTTCTGACCAGAAACATATTTTTTGATGGGGTGGATACTAGAGGTCATAGGAAATTACAAGATGGTTTAGAGCAGTGTTTTTCAACCGGGGTCCTTTCGGGCATCCCTGAAGGATTCCCTACAATTGTCAGGTAATTTGCAAATTGTACCAAATACAGAAGAATTTACAATGGAACTTATATCAGACACGCTATTAGAGAGTGTTGGGGTTTCCTTACAATGCATCTGATCTCAGACGCGCCATTAGAGAGGGTTGGGGTTTCCTTACAATGCATCTGATCTCAGACACGCCATTAGAGAGTGTTGGGGTTCCTTACACTGCATCTGATCTCAGACACGCTATTAGAGAGGGTTGGGGTTCCTTACAATGCATCTGATCTCAGACGCGCTATTAGAGAGGGTTGGGGTTCATTTCAATGCATCTGCTCTCAGACGCGCTATTAGAGAGGGTTGGGGTTTCTTACAATGCATCTGATCTTAGACACGTTATTAGAGAGGGTTGGAGCCCTGCAGAATTTCACAATATAATTATGGGGTTCCTTAACACTCCAAAAACTTAAAAACCACTGGTTTATGGTGTTCATTATTTGTGTGCAGCCCTCTTTCCCCTACAATCTGGGAAATGTTCTTGCTACCAGTGCATTCTGTGGCTGCTGTGGTCATACCTGTGAGGCAAACAGAAGGCCAAAGATCTCCGCGGTGGTGTGGGGAGGATATCATGACAGGTTCGCGGTGATTTCCTCAGTGGTCAGCGCCTCCAGTCCAGGAGGATCCTGAGGTTTTCAGGATGCACCTCATGGACAAATCTTCTTCCTTTTAACATTACCATGCTTCAAAGACTACAATAGGTGTATATCTGACTGAGGTGTATTCATCTTCATAGTACATGCACTGAATTGTACATCATTGTACCCTATCCCATCTGGGATTAGGCCTCAGCCACTTCTCTATGCAGGGTATACATATTCTGGCCTCTTCCTGTGGAACATCCTTCTAGTGTCTGCACACTCTGGCATCCCTTCCAGTAGCACTCCTTAGACCAAGTCCCCAGTCTTCACTGTGGCACGCGCGAGGGCGGCGCGTGCACAGCGCTACACCGCGATCTGCGGTCTGGGGGGAGAGGGAAGAATTGCGACGGGAGGGGGCGTGGCTGTGGGTTTGCAGGGGCGTGGCCATGACGTCCCGCGGCTGGTTCGCCCTTATTGGCTGAACCGCCGGCGGGGGGCGTGGCCACGCCCCCGTCGCAGATGTCAAGGTCAAATTCTCCTGCCTCCCTGAAAACCTGTCGCGCATCACTGGGGAAAGGTGAGCGACAAGTAGGGACTGGGACCGGCCGGACTGGGGGGGCAGGGCTTGATAGCACAGCGCACGCCGAGCCGTGCGCTGTGGCGGTGACTGGGACCGCAGCCTTACTTGTGTCTGCACACTCACTCCTCTACACTATATAGAAGAGCAGCCCCCTCCTTCCCTGGGGAGCGGTTTGTAAGCCAGCCTATTCTTGTCATAGGCCCCCCTTAGTTCAGTGAGAGGCCACTATAACTTTATTGTTCATACCTGCTGAACAATGTAACACCACACACTGAACATTAGAATGAATTCCCTTTTAGGAATCATGCCCACACTGCCCACAACCTATGGGGACTAAGGCTACGCTTATAGTGCCGGTGCCGCCGTGCCGGTGATGTCAGGCTGCGGTCGCTGGAAAAATAAAATTGAGATGACTTTCAGCGATCGCGAGCAAGCCGTCACTCCGTCGCGCTAACTATAAGCGCACGCGATGGCGGCAATGCATTTGTTTTGAAATCGCTGTTGCCGGCACTATAAGCGCAGCACAGGATAGATATTTGAGATACTATATGAGAATTTCTGGGGGGTTTACACGTTCAGGTTTACTGGCTATGCACTTCTTTAACCTGTTAAAGACCTTGTTTAACCTGGCTGTGCTGAAGAAGCTGAGTACAGGCATACCCCGGTTTAAGTACACTCACTTTAAGTACACTCGCGAGTAAGTACATCTCGCTCAATATGCAAACGGCAGCTCACGCATGCGCCTGTCAGCACGTCCTGAACAGCAATACCGTCTCCTACCTGTACCGAAGCTGTGCGCAAGCGGGGAGACTATAGAGCCTGTTACAAATGCGTTATTTACATCAGTTATGCACGTATATGACGATTGCAGTACAATACACGCATCGATAAGTGGGAAAAAGGCAGTGCTTCACTTTAAGTACATTTTCGCTTTACATACATGCTCCGGTCCCATTGCGTACGTTAATGCGGGGTATGCCTGTAATACAGCAGGCATATATGTTAATAGGGGTCCATATTAAAAAGGACAAGAAGTAAAGAGTGACACACTGTGAGTGCTCATTTGCATGTTATTACCCAGAATTCCTGGCTGCAGTGGAAGCATTGTATGCTAAACGATACTAGGGAAAGACAGGGTTGCAGAGCTGTCTGCGACATGTGAATGTTCTCACAAGTAATATTTGTATTTGCTGTACACTGTACTGTGGAGAATTTTTGTCACTTTTTTACCCATCATAATTTGTTTTGTGTGCATTACTTGTGATATAATGCCACAGCTTTTGCTGTTTCTGCTTCAGGTAGGATTTAATTATGCTTTTGTCTACTATCTTGTGCCGCAGAGCATATAGTGGCTGTACTACTGTACAGTACGTTAAAAATCAGCAACTATAATCCTTAGTCAGGCCTTGCTATCTATAACACTGATTTTTAAAGAAACATTTTGGGGTCTATGAACCAACATATGGTTTCCAAAAATGTGTATTTGATCAGAGATAAAAAGTAAAACAAAGCTTCATAAAATGTGCATTGTATGTATGAAGTTCCTTATGTGAATTCATACATACTGTATGGCCCCAGTTTGTTTTAAAAAATTTAAATTGACACAACCCTCGTAATTCAGTAATTTATTGTTATTTCAATTAAAACAGAATTATGTGTATTACTTATATTATAAAATATTAGTGTAATATTATTTATAATAGCCCTACTGTAAAAGTTATAGATTTTGTTAACCTACTGTACATAATGAAACATCCATGCTGCATCAAATACATTTTATTTTGGTACATAGCAAATTAATTCGGCGCTAACACTATCAGCCTTTTAAGCGTTTACAGCAGAGGATTTTGACGCATTTTCTTTTGATTTTGTGGTGCACAGAAATATTATTTTGTAGTACATACCATTTACATCTATACACAGAGTGCACTTCCTGTTTGTGAGGCTGAACTAATGAAAGCAATGTTTTTGACGCAGCTGGCACAGAAGGAGACATTTGAGCTCAGTTCATAGGCGTATGCGTAAGTGCAATTGAGTTTGACATGCGCCAATTTTGCACTAAAAAAGCAGTTTGCGATGCTTAGTGCAGAGGCCACTTTATGCATTATGAACTGTTTTTTCATGTTTGCAAATGGGGAACTTTAACAAAAATATTAAAACAGAAGCTGATATAAAATGTTTAAGTTAAAAGAATGGATGTACATGGTCATAATTGTCTTTTCCCAGATAAAACAATCAAGTTATGGAAAATTAGTGAGCGTGATAAAAGACCAGAAGGATACAACTTAAAAGATGAAGAAGGCAAACTAAAAGATCTTTCCACAGTGACATCATTACAGGTAAGCTGTTACTTTCTGTGCTTCCCTGCGCTGTTCTATTTAATACTGTACCTTAACCCCACGAGTATACATATTGCGTTCACTTGACAACACGAGCGGCTTTTGTAATGTCTTTTTAAAAGCGATCAGTTTTCTAGGGGAGATCATGTTTAGTGCTCAAGAGCGAATGTTGAGTGCTTGGGAGCAAATGCCTCAAAGTGACTTTAGGACCAAGTGATCAGTAACCCAGGTGAGCAGGTTCCAGAAGGGTCATGGTACTCACGGCCTGAAGAGGTGAAAAGTGCAATTTTTCCAAAAGGAGGTGTGAGAAACACAGGAAAACAAAAAACTAATAAAGATTCAGCATCACATGTTTATTTAGTCAAATGTCTTCCTAGAAGTCATATATAAATTGGATCAAAATCTAATCTCCCTCCTTTACGCACAATCCGCTCTACCCAAACATGCCTTCTCTCTACCCTTCCTATCTCAATTGCTCTGTCCTGTCTGAAAGCATTTCCTATTGCAGTACTCTACCTACAGAACATTACTGTACCAATCTCGATTCACCAGGCTCCCTCTGCCCATATATTTACAACGCAGAGGGGATAAAACTATTCTTGTAGCAGTGGTGTTCAATCTGTGTTCTCTCCAACTGTGGGGTTTTGCAAGATTTTGCCAGGATTTCCACAAATACATATTTTTGTATATTTGTACAATATATTTTTTACTATGTATATATTTCAGGCAAACGGTAACAACAGTGTGCTCATTTGCATGTCATTTCCCAGAATCCCTTGCTGCAGTGGAAGCACTGTATGCTAGATGATAATGGTGAAAGGCAGGGTTGCAGACCTGTCTAAGACATGTGAATGTGCTCACAAGTGATCTTTTTATTTGCTATATATTTATGTATTTTTCTATATTTTTAAAGTTTAAAAATAATTGTAAAAGTTTATTAAATGTTGATTGTTTGTTTTTGATAAATACTACTGTACCTACGTTACTACAACGGTAGTAATATTAGGCATATAGGATGGGTATGCTGAGGTTCTTAGAAGTCCCCTAATATTTTTAAAGAAATTTGCAGTTCTTTAAAAAAAAACACAATTGCTGAGGAGCAGTATTAAGCAACATGCTATACTTCAAAACAGCATGTGAGGCCCTTGAGCCATCAAAAGGGCTGCACATTACATATATATATATATATATATATATATATATATATATATATATATATATATATATATATATATATATAAAACAGTGCTTCCCCCTCCCGGTGGGAGATTTGGCCATTACTGGTCGTGTGGTGAATGATACCTACTGGTAACAGGAGGGCTGAGTCATCCGCCGATGGTATTGGGGCACAGGAACAGGCTTCTGGGGTTCATACCCCACATATCTCCTTAGCAGTGCAGCGCCTCCATCTGCCGTAGGCTCCAGGAACTGGAGGTGATCTCCCACGGTAGAACTTATTACCTCTACCCCCAGTAAGGCCACGCACCAGACAGGAGGTATATGTACAGTAAACAGGAACGGCTGTATTACTCTTCTGTACAGCACAGTTACACAGCAGGCTTCTGCCCGATGCAGTACTCTCAGCTCTCACTGAAGGATGATCCCTGGACTGTCACTACAGGCCAAGGGCACCCACAGCCATCCTAGCTCTTCCCCACCTCTCTAGCAGATGCAGAGGTATGGTCCACATCCACTCTCCCCCAGAGGGAAGAGGACTGGAGAAGGCCCAATCTCAGCCTTTCCACTGTGTGACCTGAATCTCTCAGTGGAAGAAGGTACACTAACCAATTTGGGGCGGTACTGCCCTTAAGTACAGCCAGGAGGAGGGCGCCAGGTCTGGCTCATGCTTGGTCATGCCCAGGCCTGATGTCACCACCACCCGCTGTCACTCAAGTGCAGCTCCTCAGAGGGGGAAAACCCCATATCAACTACTGGCAACTTGATTGTACCAGGGTTTACTTCCAGCCCAAGGGCAGAAAAGTAGCCATCAGGTGACCTGGCTACATATATAACCCACTCCCCCCCCCCCTTGGGATTACTAGGGCCTTATGGGCAGTAAAGCCCCTTCTCTATCACATGGTGCCGGGTTGATTTAGCAGAAGTTAAGCCCCGCTCCCTTCTGCCTGGAGACAGTGACATCATGCTAGGCTATAAATACAGAGGGGAAGCTTCTGGAAGGTAGATCCCATGAGGAGCTGAAGAAGAGGGATCTCATTCAGAATAGTTATGTAAGCCCCTATGCATAAGATAGGTTCCCCATCCCTTTTATTGTTTTCAGTTAGGGAAAGTACCCTGTTTACCTAGAGTCCCATCAAGATGGTTTGGCATTACTCCCAAGCTATCCTGAGAGACAGAGGGAGCTTCCCAAGCAGCAGCCCCGCGCCACCGGTGGACCCCTACACGTTCTCATCCTGAAGGCCACGAGATGGCAGGCTGCCCTAAAATATGGAGGCTGATCAAGGGAATAGTACTGGGCCCATCAGGGGCCGCATGGATTTGGAGCAGTACTAGTGCTTTAGAACACAAGGAATCTGTAAACTGATTAGTGAATGTAAAGCCACAGCGCCTCCCTAGTGGGCCGAGATGGAGGCAACTAGGGAAGTCGTGCAAACAGCATAGACCAAAGACACTTTATTGGAAGTAAAAGATGATCTTTGTATAGTGAATGTGATACTGTGCCTACAAGATAATAAAACAGCAGTTTGAATGAATAAAGTTCCTAGCGCCTATCATTGTGTACCACTTACAAAATTCTCTTCCGCACTTTTAAGGCTATACACTCCTCTGCCCCTCCTTACATCTCAGCACTAATTTCTCGCTGTGCACCTGCCCGACCTTTGCGTTCTGCTCAAGGATGTTTTCTGTCTACCCCTTTTGTATCTAAAGCCCTCCCCTGCCTAAAACCTCACTCACTGCCCCACACCTCTGGAATGTCCTTCCCCTCAATATCTGACGGGCTCCGTCTCTCTCCAACTTTAGGACCTTTTTAAAACGCACCTCTTTAATGAAGCATATGGGTAGCTCCGCTGGCTGATACTATACACCTCATATTCACCGACCTTAGCCCCTTGCAGACACACTTACCATAACACCCTCCTACTGTCTCTCTAAGTTCTGCCCACTTACAACTTAGATTGTAAGCTCTTCGGAGCAGGGACTCCTTTTCCTATTTTATGTCTTAAGCGCTTATTCCCATTATGTATTATAATATTATGTCACGTGTATTGTAAAGCACTATTGACCTAGGTGGCACTATATAAAGATACAGTAGTATGCATAAATACAATATAGAAAATTAATATTTTCTGTACAGAGGCTAACAAGTCTTAGAAACAACACTGAGTCGCAGCAAAGGCGTCCACCTAGGAGACTCTCCCCAATATGCTGCACCTTCACTGCTCTTGTCCACTAAGCCAGGGTGGACAGGGTTAACATCATGAGGAAAAGACAGACACAACAAAGACCTGGAGATCGTCAGCCCCTCCCCCCTGCATCTCTGCTGTGGGGATCTGTTTGATACTCAGCTGTGTTCAGTTCACCTCAGACATTAGAAAACAACACCCAAGTCGCAGCAAAGGCAGCAGCCAAAGGGTGTGATTTGCTGCCGTTTGCTGATGTTACAGCTGCTTTGGTATTAGTCGTGGGTAAAATATTTCCGATTTACAGTATATTGAAGCATTTCCATCTTCAGACTTTACCTGCTCTCACAGCTGTATCTCCGCACAATCCCAATACAATCTTCCTCAATTAACGAGCAGCTATCCCAAACACACCAACCTTCTCATCCCCCTGTATCCCATGTTTCCATTTACACTTCCGTATAGAGTGTAAGCTCCTTGGGACAGGGCCCTCCTTACCTACTGTAACAATGTATGTTAATGTTTGATATTGTATTGTTTTCGTCCTCCAAACCTATTGTATTGCGCTATGGAATATGTTGGTGGGTTAAACATAAATAATAATAATAATAATAATAATAATAATAATAATATATGTGCATACAAGTTTTTTTTTGTTTTGTTTTTTTTTAATGGAAGAGAAAAGGTTACGTTTTATTTTTCCACTCTACAAATCTGGTGGTACCGAGTGCAGTGAAGGAGGAATCTTTTTTTCTCTTTGTATTTGTGATATAAAAAATTTTTTTGCATTGAATTTAAAATTTAAAAAAAAAAACTGAATTTTACAATTATGATAACAATTTTGGTGTAAAATAATATTGAAATTAAATACCTCTCTTCAGTTTCTATCCAATTTTATTGGAACTTTAAAAAAATGTGACAATTGATCAAATGATGGGGTACCCCAGAAATTGGATCCCCTCGAAAGGGGTGCCCTGTATTAAAAAAGGTTGAGAAACACTGATCTAAGTAAAAATGTAAAATGTAATTGTCGTCAAATTGAACAGAGAATCGTGTTAAAGCGGCACCTCCCCACCCCCTCAGTACCCCGCCTTTCGTTTTACCAGGATGGAATGCAGGGGCACCCCGCAGCTGAAACACATTAATAATCTCCATAAGCCGCTTCCCGAGCAGTAGTTCCTGGTTTTTAAATCCCCGGTTTCACACGGGTCAATAGGAAGCCACAACGGGTGACTGGAGGGGTTAGATATACAGCAAAACGGGACGGCAACATGTTACTCTTACCTGTAAGTATCTCCGAACTGAACATTTTAGCGTTCCAGCTCCAAGGTCCCATCCTGATACAGAAAAGGGGATAAGAAGAGGGTACAAGGTTAAAAGAAAAACAAACAGGGGGGGACAGCTTCTTTAAGCGTATGGATGTATAAAATTCAGGTTTGGAGCCTGTCATTACAAATATATGCCAATGGAATGATGCTCAATGCTACGGATTTGTATCAACATTAAGAGCGTTTTTAGTTGGTTTGTCACAGATCTTTTTAGAGTTTGAATAGAGTTTGGTGGAGATTCCCACCAAGAGCAGATTTTTTTTGTATATTGTAAACATCTTCTCTTTAAGTATCTAAGTATCCATCTAATTTAAGAAGCAAATCATTTTTTTTTTTCAATCTTATTTTAACTGAGGGTTCCCCGTAGCTCATCAGTGGTTTTCCTGGAGACAGGAGTGGTGGAGCCTCGGGAGGGCCAGCAGTCCATCCTGCAAACTGGGAAACCAATTTGGCCACAGGGATCAGGACTCGCCATGGTGGCCATTAGAAGAACTGATGTTGCAGCTTTTTATTGGTGACCATAGCAGCCATGTTTGTAGTCCGCTGCCATATTTATGTTTTGTGTGTGTCAAAATGGTATAGAAAAACCTATAAATATGTCCTAACTAAACATCTCCGGTAAGGTAAGATAAAAAAATGAAATAAACAAACGGCTAGGATTGCTGCCTTAAATATACTTCTGAATGTGACTGGGCCCTACAGTTCATGGTCCTATAATGTGCTGTGGCTCATAACCTGTTTAAAGCCAAAAATGTTGCCTCTGTAGGGGAAATATTTGACTGCATTTCTTTTTCTTTCTTTCACAGGTGCCTGTTTTAAAGCCCATGGATTTAATGGTTGAGGTTAGCCCCAGGCGGATATTTTCTAATGGTCACACGTATCATGTCAACTCCATTTCTGTCAACAGTGACTGTGAGACATACATGTCAGCGGATGATCTCAGGGTTAACCTCTGGCACCTGGCAATCACAGACAGGAGCTTTAGTATCCTTTATTCAGATTATCTATCTCTTTTAAAACTATGCTTTGGCAAAACAGAAAAAGGTAAGTGCTGAGCAATACTTACTGCAGTTTGTATGAAGAGTTCATAAATGCTAAACAATGTCAATGGATTTTTACGAAGTCTAAAGTTTTGTTTTAGGTTAAAAATGGCTGGGCAGTCAAGGTATTTTTTTTTTTACTTTAATGGTGCAATAGAAATGTTATGTATCCCTTTGCTACCAGAGGGAACTGTCTGCAACACCGTAAATAAATCTGATGCTCAGGGAATTTAGCTGGTTCTCAACATTGGGGAGCAATTGTTCCAACCAAAAACCTCTCCAAATGATGATCTATTGGGGTTGATTCACTCAATGTACAAGAATTCAGTGACAACCAGTGCATTTTCTCTCTTGCCTAATTCTCAAAGTGTAAGGGTACTTAATTACTCCCTCTCAGCCATTCACTTGAACGCGGTTGTTACGATCAGGGAACACTAATGCACAAGACTGCAAAAATGCACTGACACTGTGTAGTCAGGCAACATATGTAGTTGGCACACAAAGTACGTTTTCCAAACTCAATAAAAGTATTGAAAATGAATAACATACTGTTACAGTACACACCTGCGTGATGTAGAAGAATCAGTGGCCATCAGGCAGGCTACATCTCTTTGCTGATAGGCTGCACTAGAAGTTGGGTTAGATCTGGAGTTGTCTCTTGCAATTTCTACTGGCCAAGGACGAGGTTACACACTACAGATTGTTTCTGTGCAGAGAAATGTGTGAAAATAGGATTTCAGTCATTGCAATGCATATTCCAGCTACTGAGTAACAATTTTGGAGTGTAGAAATATAAACGTGGTGGTATTTGTGTTAGGTTTCTTTCATGTGCGATCAACCAACAAAACAGTCACGGTGTGCATACAAATGTACGTGGTGGCCACACATGATAGGGTCTGTGGTGGCCACACATGATAGGGTCTGTGGTGGCCACACATGATAGGGTCTGTGGTGGCCACACATGATAGGGTCTGTGGTGGCCACACATGATAGGGTCTGTGGTGGCCACACATGATAGGGTCTGTGGTGGCCACACATGACAGGGTCTGTGGTGGCCACACATGATAGGGTCTGTGGTGGCCACACATGATAGGGTCTGTGGTGGCCACACATGATAGGGTCTGTGGTGGCCACACATGATAGGGTCTGTGGTGGCCACACATGATAGGGTCTGTGGTGGCCACACATGATAGGGTCTGTGGTGGCCACACATGATAGAGTCTGTGGTGGCCACACATGATAGGGTCTGTGGTGGCCACACATGATTGGGTCTGTGGTGGCCACACATGATAGGGTCTGCGGTGGCCACACATGATTGGGTCTGTGGTGGCCACACATGATAGGGTCTGCGGTGGCCACACATGATAGGGTCTGTGGTGGCCACACATGATAGGGTCTGTGGTGTAAACCTGCTTCACTGCTACAAACAAATTGCATCTGTTTTCCAAACTCAATAAAAGTATTGAAAATGAATAACATACTGTTACAGTACACACCTGCGTGATGTAGAAGAATCAGTGGCCATCAGGCAGGCTACATCTCTTTGCTGATAGGCTGCACTAGAAGTTGGGTTAGATCTGGAGTTGTCTCTTGCAATTTCTACTGGCCAAGGACGAGGTTACACACTACAGATTGTTTCTGTGCAGAGAAATGTGTGAAAATAGGATTTCAGTCATTGCAATGCATATTCCAGCTACTGAGTAACAATTTTGGAGTGTAGAAATATAAACGTGGTGGTATTTGTGTTAGGTTTCTTTCATGTGCGATCAACCAACAAAACAGTCACGGTGTGCATACAAATGTACGTGGTGGCCACACATGATAGGGTCTGTGGTGGCCACACATGATAGGGTCTGTGGTGGCCACACATGATAGGGTCTGTGGTGGCCACACATGATAGGGTCTGTGGTGGCCACACATGATAGGGTCTGTGGTGGCCACACATGATAGGGTCTGTGGTGGCCACACATGACAGGGTCTGTGGTGGCCACACATGATAGGGTCTGTGGTGGCCACACATGATAGGGTCTGTGGTGGCCACACATGATAGGGTCTGCGGTGGCCACACATGATTGGGTCTGTGGTGGCCACACATGATAGGGTCTGCGGTGGCCACACATGATAGGGTCTGTGGTGGCCACACATGATAGGGTCTGTGGTGTAAACCTGCTTCACTGCTACAAACAAATTGCATCTGTTGTGAAAATGTCATTGCTTTGAATTTTGACATTTCTCATTAATACACCCAGTGCCATTTTTCTCAGGTTTTATGTCGGGGAATCTTTTATAATAATATATTATAGAATATATATTATAAAATATAAAGGACAAACAGGAGTCATCTTGAAAGTAATTCAAGCACAGAAATGAGATATCACTGACTTTAGCACAAGAACTGGAAACTGTTCCTTAAGGATTCTTTTCAGACATTCTCCTTGTTTTATTTTAGACTAGCTGGTATACCCGGCGTTGCCCGGGCGTGGAAGGGCAGGGGGTATGGAGTGGAAGGGTGGGGGGGGCTTGGAAGGGCGGGGGGGAGGGGCGTGGAAGGGCGGAGGGGGGGAGGGGCGTGGAAGGGCGGGGAGGGCAAAGGGCAGGGGGGCAAAGGGCAGGGAGGGGCAGGGGGCAAAGGGTAGGGAGGGGCAGGGGGCAAAGGGCAGGGAGGGGCAGGGGGGCAAAGAGCAGGGAGGGGCGGGGGGGCAAAGGGCAGGGAGGGGCGGGGGGGCAAAGGGCAGGGAGGGGCGGGGGGGGAAAAGGGCAGGGAGGGGGGGGGGCTAAAGGGCAGGAAGGGGTGGGGGGGACAGAGGGCAGGGAGGGGTGGGGGGGACAGAGAGCAGGGAGGGGTGGGGGGGACAAAGGGCAGGGAGGGGTGGGGGGGACAAAGGGCAGGGAGGGGCGGGGGGGGGCAAAGGGCAGGGAGGGGCAGGTGGGGGGTGCAAAGGGCAGGGAGGGGCGGGAGGGCAGGGGGGCAAAGGGCAGGGGGAGGGAGGGCAGGGGGCAAAGGGCAGGGGGAGGGAGGGCAGGGGGAGGGAGGGCAGGGGGCAAAGGTCAGGGGGAGGGAGGGCAGGGGGCAAGGGCAGGGGGAGGGAGGGCAGGGGGCAAAGGACAGGGGGCAAAGGGCAGGGGGAGGGAGGGCAGGGGGCAAGGGCAGGGGGAGGGAGGGCAGGGGGCAAGAGCAGAGGGAGGGAGGGCACGGGGCAAGGGGAGGGGGGCAAAGGGCATTGGGAGGGCAGGGGGCAAGGGCAGGGGGGGCAGGGGGCAAAGGGCATTGGGAGGGAGGGCAGGGGCAAAGGGCATTGGGAGGGAGGGCAGGGGGCAAAGGGCATTGGGAGGGATGGCAGGGGGCAAAGGGCAGGGGGCAAAGGGCAGGGGGAGGGAGGGGAGGGAGGGCAGGGGGGGCAAAGGGCAGTGGGGGGGGCAAAGGGCAGGGGGGGCAAAGGGCAGGGGGGGCAAAGGGCAGGGGGGGAAAAGGGCAGGAGGCAGGGAGGATGGGGGGGCAAAGGGCAGGGTGAGTCAGGGACACGTTAAATAACCCATTCCCCTGCGTGTACTCACCTTGCACACGGCCGCGCTCCTCTTCCTCTGGGTCCCGGCCGCCCTCCTCCTCCACCTCGGGCTCCTCCGCGGCGAGGCTGAGACGCTCCGGTGAGGAGGTGCTGGGCCTCTCGCGGGGAGAGGCGGAGACAGCCAGAGGAGAGGCGGAGACAGCTGGAGGTGCACCCGCGGGGACTGATAGCGGCCTGTGTGAGGGGAGAGCCGCGTGCTCTGTGTGTGTGGGGGGGGGGAGGGGGTGAGGGAGAGCGCCGGGTGAGGGGAGAGCCGCGTGCTCTGTGTGTGTGTGGGGGGGGAGGGGGTGAGGGAGAGCGCGGGTGAGGGAGTGGCCTATGGGTGCTGAGAGCCGTGGGGAGGTGAGGGGAGCTGACTGTAGCGGCGCCGGGGGGGAGGGGAAGGGGGGGGAGGAAATAGTGCGGGAAACCGGGAGACCCGGGGAGAGGAGGAGGTGCGCGGGGTCACGATGAGCGCTGTGTGTGTGTGTGTGTTTTGGCCCGTCACTCTGCCTCAGGCCAATGAAAGGTGTGCGGGGGCGGGCGGCCCAAGGGACCAATGAGATTGCCGCTAGGGACACAGGCCATGCAGACAAACATACAGTGCTTTCACAAATATATAGTAGATGATGTTCTGTCCTGAGCAAAGTACAGTACAAAACAGAGGCTGATTCCGGGCATGTTAATAAAAAGGGTAGCTTTCTGCAGTATTAAAGAAGCAGTACAAGTGGAACTTTAAAAAAAAAATATTTTTTTTTTTTTGTTTTAATATATTTAGCCCTTGATTACCTTTACTGAAAACAAATGTCCTAAACTGCTGATTGGTGCTCCTGTGATCAATCAACAATGATCCTGCTTCCCAGGGTTCACTAAATGGCTGCCTTCCAGTTTCAATCAATCCCTCAGTCAGTGTAACTCAGCAGTTACAATGTATCCTTATATTACTACGTTAACATTATCTATTGTTAGAGTTTGCAGCTCAAACTGCTGGGAATATTGGCAACAAATTATCACAAAACATACAGGACACCTGCAAGCTCATATTAAACCCCCAAATTAACCACAACATATGTATAAGCATACTGTATAAGTGTCACAGAGGAGTGCTACTGAGCATGGCAATATATATTTAAAACCAGAGACAGAACATGAAACACAGGCAGAGCTCAGTGCACATCCAGTGAAACTTATACACGGTACAGTGCCTAAATATATATGTATAGATATCTATTAAACAAAAATGGTCTTTTAGTTTAACATTTTGGCCAAAGTGTTGTAAGCCCCTGAGCCACTACACGGCAGACCACATCTCAAGGGTCCCTAACACTAATATAAATTCTTAATAACCTGTGTATTACCAGGAAGAATGATTTATAATAAATCTATCAAAATTAGTTGCATAGTTCTAAGTCTGATTGAAGCTTTTATTAACCTGTACATTACCAGGAAAAGCACTCTGTATTAGATTTGTCACAATCATACTGCAAGCAAGCAAGTTCCCCGGAGAGTGGGAGATGCTATGGAGTGAGCTTTTAACCATTTAAATGTGGGAGGGGGTGAGCTTCAACAAGATAGGAAGTGCCACCTTCCAATCAGCTAAGACCAGCTGAACAAGAATTGTAAAACATACAGGACACCTGCAAGCTCATATTAAACCCCCAAATTAACCACAAAATTGTGCAGTATGCTTGTGACAAATCTAATACAGAGTGCTTTTCCTGGTAATGTACAGGTTAATAAAAGCTTCAATCAGACTTAGAACTATGCAACTAATTTTGACAGATTTATTATAAATCATTCTTCCTGGTAATACAGAGGTTATTTAGAATTTATATTAGTGTTAGGGACCCTTGAGATGTGGTCTGCCGTGTAGTGGCTCTGTGGCTTACAACACTTTGGCCAAAATTTTAAATTAAAAGACCATTTTATTTAATAGATATCTATACATATATATTTAGGCACTGTACCGTGTATAAGTTTCACTGGATGTGCACTGAGCTCTGTCTGTGTTTCATGTTCTGTCTCTGGTTTTAAACAAATTATCACAAACTGGAAAGTGCTGCAAATATCTTTCACTGCTGGGGAGGTGGGCTAAAGCCGACTATAGAAATCATACAGTGTTCAGTATATTAAAACTCATTCGAAATGGCATTGATAGTTAAATGGAAAAAAAATTATAATATAGAAAGTATTATCTAATACTACAGAACTGATTTATTTTTTTAAAAAGCACACATGTAGGATATTGCATGGATTGCTTCTTTGATACAGTTCACTCCTAACTTAATTAAGATTGAATATGCTCAACAGAAGTGGAGATGACTTAATCTTTGTGTACAGAAGTCTTCAGATGTCTACATTCAATTATTTTTTATGTCAAGAAGAGCTGAGTGTTTTGTTCATGTAGCACAGATTTTTTTTTCTCCATCACTCATGAGGTTAGTGTAGCCTTTATTTCTATGATAGCATCACTTCCAATTAAACAGTATCTCTAACACGAGGCATATTTTGGTTGTAATAGTCATTTCTTTTCATGATCAGTACAGTCAGGATCAGGGTATCCTACTTTAATAAACAATGCTTCTTTGTAGTGCCCCTACGGGCTTAGATTATTTAGGAGAGCCACAAAAGCTCTTATTTTAAGCAGCTGAAATGGTCTATCCCATTTTAGCCTTTTCATAAATGCTTTCCTCACTAAAGCCTCTAAAATTGCATATTGTTTTATACGAACATTTATGTGTTCATTACATTATTAAGTCATTGTTAGGTAACTAATGAGTTAAACACACATTTCACAATTGTTTTACATGGGTCGAATTAGATTTGGAAAATCATACTCTAAAATTGGCAACTTCACTGTCTTTTGGGGATGTATTTCTTTGAAGAAGGCAAATACAGTATTAACATTGTCGCATTGTATTGTTATAGAGGTAGAGAAGCACTATCAGAATTAAATCACAGCTTATGCTTGTGTAAAATGTCCACATTTAAGAATGAGAGGGATTGCAAGTGGAATTATTTCCAAGCAAGGCAACATTAAAATAAACCGTGGAGCCTTTTCCCAGCAGTTGCCAGGCGACAGTCAAATATAGGGATATTAGTTGCCAGTGAGCTGAAACCGGGACTTTAGTCTATTCAACTGAGAACACAGTGAGTTGAAATAGCACATGTATCAAGTGTAGCAAAAAATGGTGCACATTGCGTTTATTTGCACTCGGAGTAATTATGTATTAAAGTGTTCTGCTCCATTTTGTGTCCCAATATGCACCCCCTGTGCCAAGAAGAGAGGTGGGCGAATTATTTTTGCAAATTTGGATCTGCAGCGGATCAGCCGGGTTCTTTGGTCCGCGGCTTAATGTCAAAAAAAAAGTTACCCCTAAGTGATATATGAATATGGAAGCAATGTTTCATAACATCCTTGTTTAGTATCACTAATACTATACAGTGAATGCACAAAATGATATGTATACTGAAAACATGAAAGGACTGTTTTCATGTGGTGGGGAAGCCTTTTACATTTCAGTGGCTGAATAGAGAATTTGGACTAATTATGCTGTACCAGTATTACATCCCAGTGGAAATCAGTGAGGCAGAGTGCAGGTTTACAGTGTGCTGGCTTGTACAGTAATTGCCATGGTCTCCCTATCGCTGCTTGTGCATTTCACTGATAGACTTGAGAGGCACTGAAGCATTTTAAGCATGTATTATTTAATTTGATGACTAGTAAGTGCTAATTCCTCTGAGTTTTAGATAAAAAAAAAAAAAATAATAGCCCCCTGGATATATTTTTAAACAACATAATATTGCAACCTTCACTGCACATTGTACTTAATACTTTGGCATTTGTTTTTGTTATATCCTTATTTATATATACTGGCTTCATGAAATTACTAGAATTTTACTGAATATATTTTAAAGTATAAAAGGGGTCAAAACAGTCTACACTATTTTAGGGGAATATTTACTAAACGGAATAAAGATTTGCTTCATTGACCATTGATGAGTACTAACATCTATTGCTGTTAACGCTTATTAACATGTTATAGCATGCATTCTTAATCTGGCCCTTTTAAACTATACACCCTACTAAAGCCAAAGTAAAAGCTTGGCTCATACTGATTCACCAGTTGCCCTTTAGACTAGTGGCTCTCTGTAATCAAACCCCTAGGACAGGGGTGGGTAAGGTTTTCAGGATATCCCTGCTTCAGCACAGGTGGCTCAATCAGCCACTGAAGCAGGGATATCTTAAAAACCTGACCTGTTGGTGGCCCTTGAGGACTGTTGCCCTAGGAGAACACCCCTATTTTTGTTGCTCCGACAATCATGGCACTGACCACACTTTCGTTAAGCTTTTACTTCTTATTCGCAAATCCTTAATTCCAGCCTGACTAGAATTTTCCCATTTAAAGTTGCAAACCAAGCAATATCCTACATGTGTTTTTTTTTTGTTTTGTTTTTTTATGTCAGTTCTGTACTATGAGAAAATACTTGTAGCATTTTTTTAAACAACTGTGAATGCCATTTTTATGTATAATTATGTAACAAGCATTTTTTGTTTCTATAGCAACCATTTACAAAGTCACATCCCACTCCTCTTTTGAAATACAGTAGGCTCTGGTACACCCCTTTTTGAGCCCTGCCCTCTTTCTAGCAGTGCACTAATTGTATCTTGTGACTGCTTGGTCACATGATCTTCCCCGCAGAACTTTGCATCTTTGGTCCTCTTCTGTTGCACTGACAGCCATTTAGTGAACCCCCAAGCCGAATCTTCGCTGATCGATCACAGGAGAAAGGATCGATCAGCAACTTAGCTAATTACTTATCATTGTGGGCATAGTACGTATCTTCCAAACACTGCAACTCAACAATGTATCCAGATGTAGTTACTGACCCACACACACTAGAATCAATTAGCCCATATGGTTGATATATGCAGCAAACTTACAAGCACACTGTGTAAGGGGGAGACAAAGGCCCATTCCTCAGGTGCATAGAATACAAAAAACATATACCCCCAATATAAATGCCGCATTAAATATCCTTTCGTGCCAAACACTTTGTGTATTGATGACATACAACATCTACATACATTAAATGATGTTTTAGAAAAATCTGGTTGATTCTGATGTGTATGGTGAGTGCACGTGAATAAATCCAGGAGCTACCAGTGTGCAGTCTTCTGGGTCTCTGTAGTAGTGTTCCCTGCACCATCAATAGATATATATATATATATATATATATATATATATATATATATATATATATATATATATATATATATATATATATATACAGTGTTCGACAAACCTATACATTTGCTCGCCCCGGGCGAGTGGATTTAACCCCCGGCGAGTAAATATTGGCCCAAGCAGCACACGTTTGGTACTAGGTGGCGAGTAGATTTTTTTGTGTGGCGAGTAGATTTTTTGGTGATTTGTCAACCACTGTTTATATATATATATATATATATATATATATATATATATATATATATATATATGTATATATATATATATATATATATATATATAAGATATTGACTACGGAGTACATCATTCACAACAAATTACACGGTGAAAACACTGCACCTCCAATCCAGTCATATGAAACGAATTTGGAATCTATGCACCCCTAAAATAGTGTAGACCCATTTTAAACTTTAAAATATTTTCAGTAAAATTCTAGTAATTTCATGAAGCCAGTATATATAAATAAGGATATAACAAAACAAAAAAATGCCAAAGTATTAAGTACAATGTGCAGTGAAGGTTGCAATATTATGTTGTTTAAAAATATATCCATGGGGCTATTATTTTATTTTTTTATCTAAAACTCAGAGGAATTAGCACTTACTACTCATTAACTTAAATAATACATGCTTAAAATGCTTCAGTGCCTCTCAAGTCTATCAGTGAAATGCACTAGCAGCGATAGGGAGTGCATTCCCTAAAATGAGTAACACTAATGTTATTCAATGTTATCCTATAACACTGGTCAGTGTAATGGGACAGGGGTGCATTGTAAAGGAATGTAATTTGTAAACACCCTGTGTAGGCATTCGAAACATAGGCTAAAATAGTGGAATAAAGATACATGCGCAAGAGGGTATTTATTTTAAAACAATTCACATATCACTGAATGGGTTAATGCTATTTAGAAAGCTCAGGGATGCACCATCACCATAGAATCAGACACATGCTAATACTAAGCTGTTCCAGTGGTTGTCACAATGAAAATGGTTTCTAAAGGTTTTGATTTCACATTTCATCTAAGGAGGCCTCACTTTAACCTCACCATGTAATTTAGAGATGTTTAGGCCCTCTGCACATATCCCTATGTAACGGTATTTCCCTGAGCCCTTCTGATCCTGACCTCATATGTGAGAAACTGTCCCCGTTACATGTCTGTGTAGTGTGGTGCACCTGCTGGTTCACAGGACTCCTGAGTCTCCCGCTTGTTGGTAATGGGGATTTCTCCATGACAGGCATCTGAGGTAGTATGCTGAGTTCTACTCACAGTTGGTACAGCGCCTCCATCTCTTCCAGATCCCCATGATAGCAGGGAGGAGTGTTTGAAAGAGAACTTCTGGGTGCATATTCTTGCTGAATAACTCCACAGACAAGAAGGGTCTCTTGAACAAGGGCATCTTTAATTGCAGATTAAATGGCAGACTGCCCATCATAGCGGCCGACACTTAGCCGCACATCTTGTAGCTGCACTTCATTAGAAAGGTTCCTCCTAACTCTTTAATCAGCCTTGTCTTTTTCCACCTCTCCCCTAAGGGAGACTACCAGCTGTGCCAGAGCCCTGGACACAGTGTGTGATCAGCTTGTCACTTGCACTTAAGCTGCACGGCTTGCAGCTCTTGCACCAGACACTTGCAGTGTCTGACTCCTTATCTGAACTTGAACCACTAACTTTTGGCAGTGCTGTGCATTATATATGCTCCAGAAAACCTCTGTGTCACTAACAGTGGACACAGATCATGCTGTCACTTCCTTTGCTACATGTTACACATCACAAAGGTTTGAGGGCAAACCTCCATGATGACTACTGGCAAATCTGCCCACTTAACAGGAATTACTGCTCAGCATGAGAGAGCTATGTACACCAGTTTTACACATGGCTACACTTATCATAACAGAATGTGGATGGAACATATCAAGATCATCTCAGATTGGTATAATTTCTTTGCAGTCATCCTACCTAATATTTATAGACTACTGCCATATGGTTTGCGCACCTAATTGGGAAATCTTCATGGTAACTTCCATTGTTAATTGCCAGGATACATCACTGACCTTGTAGCAGAATGCTGAATATCTCCTGAATTCCAGACTCTGTTGATGGCTGTAACAGTTTGCAGTTACCCATTATTTTTAACGACTAACCTACTGCACTACTAACACCCCTTGTAATGAAACATATAAACAGAAGCTAAGAAATAATGGATAATGTATCATTCTTGAAACTTCTGAGCTTTCGGCTATAAAAAATAAGCATGTTTCCGATTCACAATAATGGATGTGTTGACTTCCGGTTATTAAATTCAAATGTTTTACTATACATTATTTTCCAGTGATAATTCCCTGAAACTGGAAGCAGTGCTTTAGTGGTGTAAACTAATTGCAATAGGTTTTCAGTATTGGGAGGCATATCAAAGGAATAAAGACTACAATAGGGATGGGCGGAACTGTCAAAATCCGTTTCCCAGAATTTCGCAGGCTCGTCATTCACAATCCGTTCTGCGGTGTAAAATTTAATTGAAAAATTGTTCCAGTTTCAAAACAGCCTTTGGATACAATCCGGACAGATTTTTAAGAATCCGATTCGTGGATTCCGCATTCCGTTGCTGAATTGTTAAAAATCCACTCGAGTTAATCCGCGAAGAGGGAGAAAGAGAGAGATCCCCCCTCCTATGGATTTTCGAAAAAGGCCTATCGCCCTTTTTTGAGACGGATCTGTTAAAATCCGTGGACCAAAGGAACCGGCTGATCCGTGGCAGATCCAAATTAGCAAACAAATTCACCCATCTCTAGTCTCCAAATGAGAAAAGCCCATGATATAATTGGTATTTAATACTTTTGTAGCCCTGTTTCCTAGTAAATACAGTACGCTACCAATGCTGTGTAACCTGTTGGCTCGCAGGGCCTGAGCCTCCGCCACACAGAGCCTGGGGCACACGTAGGAATATTGATGACCTCTTACTTGGTGCAGCGCCTCCACCTGCGATGGCTCCCTCCAGAGGGGGAGTGGTTCCTCGCAGGACAATTATATATCACTCCACACACAGCATGTAAAACAACCAAGGACTTTACTAGCGCAACCGTAAATATGCATATGATCAACAGGTGTCCTTCCCTAGAGGAGACACTAACTACTGCGTCTCGCAGGACGCTACCCCCTTCACCGGGTGATCCCATCCCATGTCCAATACCCACATTCAGTGTTCCCCCACCCTTAAGTGAGATATGTGTGTGTGACTGCGCAGCCACTATGTCCTGATATAGATATGTGGTATAGTTGGTGCACTTGATGATGTTACGTGCCCGGGCCTGTCAAGGAACTTCACAAAGGATCAGACGACGGTTGAATACTGGGACTACCTTCCGGGGCGATGACTGCTGCTGCGGCAGCGGAGGTCTGAGCCCAAACCTCTGGCCAGATAATGCAACTGTCTCTGTAATTATGATTCTCCGATGCACAGTAAAGGGGAACTGTAACCTAACTGGGGACGGTCCTTACATCCGCTCCACTCTACGGGGACTCAGGGCCTAACTGGGCCGGGGTATATGGCCTAGTGTAGGGGCTGTTGGCCTCCCTACACATTGAGCTCCTTCTCCTTCCTCCTCCCGCTCGGCTCTGACAAGCGTGCTCCCCTGCTCAACCTCTAACCTTCCACCCGATATCCTGGCCGCCCTATAGGCTCCCTGGCGTCACCTGGTTTCGCTATGCCTGCTGGGACTCGTAGTCCCGTGCGCTCCACCCTATAGGAGCCGCTCCCCTTTTGCGCGCTTGGCAACCTCTGGTCGCGCATGCGCGACCTCTGCTCCATCGCCCCCCTCCACGGCCCGCTGCGCTTGCGTGAGCACCCAACATGGCGGCGCCCTGATCGCTCGGATACTGCGGAGCCTCCGGTATGTCGGAGCGCTCCCTGCACTCGCTGCAACCTTCCCTGCGCATACAGCTATAGGGGTGAGTCTGGGGAGCCTGGCTACACTTTTGATATGTATTAATAAAAAAATCAACTTCCTTATAGCCCTATTCTTTCAATATGCATCTTCTTGAAATTATATTCTGTACCCGCTGCTAAAGTATTTCACAAGGATGCAAAGAAACCAATAATATACAGTACACAATTTAATGAATTGTTTTCTTCAGAAATAGTCTCAAACAGATGAAAGGAAGACTTTGTATGGAAAACAAATACAGAAACCCTGCACTTTCCCCAAATTGGTTTTCAATTTATTAGTGAACTTTGAAATTGTGATCCTATGATTTTTAACAAATGTGTCATTTAGTTGCATCTTTTGATAAAAAAATTTGAGTGCACAAATTCCATAGTGAAAAGTAATATTGTATGTATGTATTTATGTATATATATATAGCAAATGTAAATATACTGTATGCTCATTTGCATGTCTTGGGCAGGTCTGCAACCCCGCCTTTCACCATTATCACCCAGCACACAGCACTTCCACTGCAGCAAGGGATTCTGGGAAATGACATGCAAATGAGCACACAGTGCCACTTTTTGCTTCAAAAAACATTTTATACATGGTTCCCTATAGGCTTAAGCTTGCTGCATGGTCACAGCTTTGAGCACAGCCAGGGTTAAGATGCATAGCCAGAAAACCCACCCACAGGTTTTTTTTTTTTTTTTCTTCGTAGCCCGGGTGGTGAAAAAGTGATTCCACTTCAAAAACCGTGCTCGTGGTCAAGTGAGACCAGGTGCGCTCCACATGTGACAGTCTTCTCCGGAGAGTAGGCTAGTCCGGTTCCATGACGTCTTCCTCCGAAGAGTCCGACGTCCTTCTCGTTCCCTCCTAGTGCAGCAGGCGCCGCAGGAGGGTCCAAGTCTTTAGGGTTTTCAGCGTACGCCTACTAACCCACCGTAGTCTTTTCCCGAAGGAGGGGTGACCACCGACCAGCACTTAGTCTTCTCGCTCTCCGAAGAAAGAAGGGTGACTATAACCCGACACCAACAAACAAAAAAAGTTCATAGTGCAAGTGCTCCTGTGCGCTGTGTGATGCAGTGTAGGAAGTGCTCTGACAGACGACACAAAAAAATGTGCACGAGTGCACGCCCGGCCCTTTGCAAGGCCAGGCGGGTGAAAAAAAATAGTTGGCTTGTCCCCTCAGCGGAAGGCAATAAGGGGGGCCAAGTGATGGAAAAATAGGGGACGGTGCAAAATCATCAGTGCAGACCAAGTGCTCGTAAGTGGAGGCCGCCGCCCAAACAGCCATCCACAGTGCAGCAAGTGATACTCCCCAGGGGTTCCAAGCCTGGGGTGCAAGATTAAAAATGCCCGGGCTACTTTGCATCCGCCTCCTCAGCCCATGACCAGAGGACCAAGTGATGCAAATAGGGCCATCCTTCACAGGACAGACCCTACACTTGATCTTAGCCAAAAGGCCGAGAAGCGATGACAGCTGTTTCGACCTTAATGGGTCTCATCAGTGTGGGGTTGGTTAACTAGCTATGCAATGAAGCGAAAGGATGGGGTTTACCATACTGAGTTAAGTTATGGTGAGTAATGTCATTTCCCAGAATCCCTTGCTGCAGTGGAAGTGCTGTGTGCTGTGTGATAATGGTGAAAGGCGGGGTTGCAGACCTGCCTAAGACATGCAAATGAGCATACAGTATATTTACATTTGCTACATGCTTTGCTGTGGAGGGTTTTTGTCACTTGTTTTACTCACCATAACTTAACTCAGTATATATATATATACTGAGTTAAGTTATGGTGAGTAAAATATATATATATATATATATGCAAATGTATATATATATATATATATATATATATATATATATATATATATATATATAAACCAAAACAAGGGCTCCAGCACACACTGATTAATAGAGAAAACGAAAGAGTCACGAAATAAGCCAAACATTTAATTGCAGCCACCTTTGAATCTGAGAGAGAGAGGACAGAAGCCTGATAATCCCACTTAAAGGATGGTTTGAGTTTGTATACACTCTTGCATATACTGTGGACTTTTGACCAGGGCTTGATTCTGAGCTAATTCTTATTTGGCTACTTTGTGTCTTGTAGGGGGGGATAGGGTTAAGGGAAGTCCCTTGTGGTTCCGTTGGACCCAAGGGAACAGGCCTGAGGAAAGGGTTGTTACCCTGAAACGTTGCCCCTCTTACCCTCCCCCATTGTCTTATTCTATGTTTATTTGTTTGCAGTTTTTCCTTTAGTGTTTTTCCCCCCACTCCCTTTACCTGTGTCTCTCCCCCCTACTCTTGTGCTTTTTAAGATCCATATATTCTGCATTTATAGCCGAGTAGCATTTCCATATTTGTGTGATACCTATTGTTCTATTATTAGCGCTATTACATTTTTGATTTATTCCGTGACTCTTCGTTTTCTCTATTAATCAGTGTGTGCTGGAGACCTTGTTTTGGTTTATATGATCTTCAGTGGGGTTGTTTGGGCCCACTTTGTTCCGTTTGCACCCTGTACTTCATGATTTTTTTATTCATTATTTAGAGTGCTGTCTATTATTGTTTCTATATATATATATATATATATATATATATATATATATATATATATATATATATATATATATATATATACATACATACATATACACATATATACAGCTGCACCCCGTTATAACGCTGTGCTCGGGGTCTACCCGATGCGACCATGTTATAACAGGGATCGCGGGGAAAAAATGTCCGCCGCGATCCACGGTGTGTTCTGCGTCTGCCTCCTACACTCTGTAATCCCTCCTGTTCGCGTGCGCGCGCGTGCTTGTGTGTCTTTTGCGGAAAAAGCAAAATAAAAATGCTATACGTCAGGAAAAGGCATTAACTGATTCATTGCAAATAGCCCAAGATGGTCATCCTTCCCTGTGGCAGCAAGATCATCCTTCCCCGGGAGCATGAGCTTTTTAATAGGCCTCCACCACCTTACCCGGGCAATATTCAGGCCCCACTTGTCCCTAAAGGAGGCCCACGATTTCCTGCTTTCTCCAAAGAGCAGCATGCACCATATCCTAGAAATGGACAGTTTAACAGACCACATTTTACAGGAGACCTTTCCAGTGTGGGACTCCTCCTAGTCAAAGGTATGCCTAATGCTATAAATAATATAGGTAAATGAATTTGTACACACGGTTGCAGTGCCAAACTAGAACAAAAACAATGGGGAGGGAGGAGGAGGTTTCGTGACTCTTCCTTTTTGTGCCAGAGATAAAATGAAGACTTGAGATGGCAGGTGTAGAATATATGGTACCTGTCCTTTTTTGTGTATACTTTAGATGTCTTTGAGCAATGATAATTTTATTGTAACCTTGTTTGTATACATAGATTATTTTGTAGGTACTGTATTGATCCCATTAAGTTTATCATGATGTATTTTTTTGATAAATGGGCTCAAGAGTTTTAAGACGAATTTGAGGTTTTAATATACAGTAAGTTTGAGATGATTAAATTTCATGCACAACCTACATATACATATCATTTTTAATATTGGACCAGCTATCACTGTTTGTAATACAATAGTGTGTGTGTGTGTGTGTGTGTCCGGATATTCCTCTCGGCAAATCCTGGAAGTTTGGAGAAAAAAAAACCGCCAGCCACGTTCACACTGCGTTATATTCGGATCCGCATTGTAGCGGATTGCGCTATAATGGGGATGAGAGATATATATGTTACCGTGTCTTGGTTTTGGCTACTAATCTGCCTAACATGTAAGCCCTGGTATCAGTGCAGGCAGTGTAAACCCAATCCGGGAGTTTCCCCTGCAGTTAACAGTTTCCTTGGAAGATATGGGGGTGGTCTAAGGCCTGTGTACCACCCAATCAGGGGCTCAGACCTTGGATCCTCCTCCAGTGTACTAAGGGAGCTGTAAAGCCAAATTTAGTTAGTGCTGGGAGGGTGAAGTCAGGGCTCTGACTACCTTCTATCCCCTCCCTTAGGGGAGAGGGCCTACTACCTCCTACTCCACCAGGGAGTAGGGGAAGAGATAGGATAGACTCTCAGGCCCTTGCCTGGTGTTGATTCCAGGGACCATCCGGAGGAAGGGACAGCCGGAATCAGTTTTATGCTGTATCCTGTGAGTTTGGACAATGAAGCCGTTCCTGTTTTATAAAATATACTTCTGCCTGAGACTGCAATCAGGGGGAGTATCATAGGGTTCCCCTGCAGGGATTGTCTCCAGCACTCCTGGAGACTGAAAGAGACGGAGGCACCACACCATTGAAAGAGAACCATCTATCACTCCAAAAGCCTGTCTTCCCCAACACCATTGGCGGAACCTCAGAGCTTCTGTGAACCAGCAGGTACCCAGAGTAAGCCAACTCAAAGATTGCCAACATGCTTCGCCACACTTAACCTCTGCAGGTAAACCAGCAACCTACTGATGCAGCGGCCGTTATTCGAACACTTCACGCGTCATGTACATCGGAATCCCGATTTGAAACCGCGGGATGAATCCCAGCCTTCCCGCACTAAGATGCGAGCGCGGCGAGTGCAGAAAAATGAATTTTAGTGTTCTGGCTATTAAAAACATGAAATTGACACAGTAGCACAGTAGCACAGTAGCTCAGTGACACAGTAGCACAGTAGCTCAGTACTGTACACATTACAATTCATCCATTTTATTGCAAACGAAGAAACAGAATCCATGAAATTCAAACAAAACATCCGCGATAGCGCATGTGCCTGGGGCGATTGGCCGCGTTCATGCTGCGTGGGAAACAGCAGAGAACTCAAAATCGGCGCCGTGATGTGTTCGAATAGCAGCCGCTGCATCAGTATACTAAATCATAAGTGTACTCAGGGAAAAGGGGGGGGGGAGGGGGAAACAATCCCTCGCTACCACTCAGTAAAATAAGGTGGTTTATAGGTGCTACAATCAGGGGTGAGGGTTAATCATGGACACAAAGGAGAAAAAGAACCCCTATGTGAGAGCACTCTAGAAGGTCTAGATAGGCTAGGAGACCCCTCCGTATGATAGGTAACCCACCATATGGAGGTGTCTCCTAGCCTATCTAGACCTTCTAGAGTGCTCTCACATAGGGGTTCTTTCTCTCCTTTCTGTCCTATTATAAATCATAGCAAGATACAGTTTTTCCTATACTAATGTTACTGACTACAGCGGTAACAAAAATAAATGAACAATAGATTATACCTTCTGCAAACAATTTAAATTGTTGCTGAATTGAATACTGTATGTGCATTTTAGGTTAGCAGAAAAGAGCATTCTCATTGTTAAAAGCCGCAATCCTGATTTCCTTTTCTACATTTTTTTTTTATAGTTATAGATTTGAATCAGGGGGGACTCCGGAGCTGAACTGCGTTAATTTCAGCTCCGGTGAGATCCTGCTTCTAGAGCTACGTAATTCTGTAGGGGGTGCCGGTAGCAGCTCAGGCTGGGCTATGTGGGGCTATCGAAATGGTGAGTTTTTTAAAGCTCCTGCATCACATGGGCCAATAGGAAGGCGTGACATCATCCCATGCAGCTTCCTATTGGCCCACGTGACTGGGAGCTTTAAATCTGCAGAGCTGCTACAGAGGAACAGGTATGTATCTTGGGCAGTAGGGGGTCCCTGGAGCTGAAATTAACGTGGTTCAGCTCCGGGGACCCCTGCTTCCCACCTAGGGGAGAAACATTTTTTGGGGGGAGCATTTGCTCCTTTAATGTCACAAGAATGACTTGTGTTGTGATATATTAGTAATAGAGTTAATTAGATACTGGAGTCTTTAGGCCGTTTTCAGTATGCTATGAAGCCATATTCAGCTGGACAGGTTTTTAGTCCAATTAATTTAAATGAGCCTGAATTCTTCCCCGGCACTAGAGCCATACTGTACATGTTCACAGCATATTGAATATGCTGCTTTGTTGGAAGTGTCGGGTAAAGGGAAAATCAGATGTGAAGGGGGTGGTAGGCATAGATGTGGCTTTCTGTATTAAGGGAGCCTATGGCTGCGTCCATAGTGGAACGCGCTAGCTTCTGCGCTCTCAGGCGGCCCTGCATCGCGCTTGCAAAACAAACTTCCGCTCTCCCTCGAGCGCATGTGCACCATGCACTACTACATTACCGTCCTAGTGTTTGTTTCGGCATGAGCTACGTAGCTTGCGCCGAAGCCTGCACTATGGATGAAGCCTAAATACCTGAGGTTTAAGGACATACAGTAATTGTTGAGTCAGTAAGCTTTGTAAAAAATCATATTACTCATCAAAAGGTGTCATTTCAGAGGTTCTTTATCAATTAGTACAGATTGTGTTTATTGAAAAGCTAAATGCAAGTGCAATAAGAAATTAATATATTATACGCAGTAGAAAAAAAAAAAAAAAAAAGCTATAGGGTGGTTTAGTTACTAATGTATGCAAACCCTACATTAAAAAAAAGGATATCGTATGAATGATCCAATCAGCCACACCATGTGAAACGTCTTGAAATTAACATAATGACAATACTAATTTCATGAAGTTTGAACTCCATTATGTTGCTGCAAGCAGCTATGATGATGGGATCCAGCCTGCAGTAGTAGCGTTGCATCAGTGCCTCTTCTAGTCCATTTCATTTCTGAGCACGCTGTATTTAGAAGCTTACATTATTATCTTAATTTAGAAACTGACATTACAACTTGGAGGAAAAATGTGTCCGTCTCCTGTTTGAGGATGTTCTTGCTTCTGTAACTGGTCATGTTTTGGGCTTTCTGATGGGCTGTGGAACCTCTCTTCATCCCATCATGTACTAATTACATTTTGAGTATACTGTATGTTGACCCTTTGGGGGCTGTTGATTAAACTGTAATAGTGGTGATCAAGGACTAATGGAATCTCCATTGAATTTAACAGGTTTTTCCCATGTGATAGTTCCCGATTGGCACTATTGCAGTTCATAAATAATCCCCATTAAATTTAACATGTAAATCGTTAAGGATGTAATTTGACTTAAAGATGCTGTCCCACTTAGGTCACAAGGATCATAGGCTGAATGTGATAGGCTTTTGTCTTTTTTCAACCAAATGTATAGTAGTAATATGTAACATTTTGTAAACAATGTCATTGGTTTCCTTGTGTAACGCCTCTTACTCCTAAACCCCAGACTTATACCTGGTGCTGAGGTGAGGGCCTTAGTCATTTATGGCTCACTCAATATGCCAAATAGAAGAATGATAAATTGCTGCACACTATTATAATCAGAAAAAAGGGGATACAACTACCGGTGCTCCTGGTTCAGGATTCTCTGTATCAATCCAGGGTATAACGAAGGGAAGAAAATCAGGGCTACACAGATTTGCTCAATAAACTAATTTATTAGAAATATGCCATTTCTGCTTTTGAGAAAGGCCTGTGTGGCCGAAGCGTTAAGTCTATTGGCAATAAATTAGTTTATTGAGCAAATCCGTGGAGCCCTGATTGTCTTCCCTTCGTTATACTCAATATGCCACCCATGGCTTACGATCAGACGGCGGGGAATAAGTACACAATGTATGTGTGTGGTGCAATTGCTTTTATATGTATATGCTATCCAATCTCCTTAACCTTGTGATTCTCAGCAAAGGATCACTACACACAGCATACATATAAATAACACTTAACAATAACACTGTGCAGGTTTGTATCAGTGTCAGGGGAGAATGGGATACCCAATCTTGGGTATATTGACCTTGTGATGGTAACATTGTGTATTAATGTGTTGCAGGCCTGTGCAAAGGTGCTTCAATACCACGGCAGTTGTTGAGGGTCCGAGCTGCTTCGGTGCAGGGATTTGCTGGACCTCTCAACACAATGTGCTGCTCTCACTTAGGCCCGGGCCATGGTGCCTTCGCCCGCGCGGAGGCTGTGGGAAAGTGGGTGCTTTCCCTGGCCATGGTCGATGGGCCGTGGGGGGCGTTCTTAGGGGTGTCACGGAGCTGGTTCGCCCTGATTGGGCGAACCGCTCAAGTGACCCGCGTTTCGCGCCAAGAAATCAGTTTCAACTGATGCCTTGCGCAACGCGCGCCCCCTCCTGCCTCCGCCCGCGTGCAGCCGCATGGTCTATGGGCGCAATCAATGCCTTAAGGCAATCTGATTGCGCCCCATGTGGACACCTACGCGCGGTCTCCCACACCATGGACTCGGCCGTAGGCAACTCTCAGCTCACTATCAACGGGACTCGAATGTCCTCCGTGTCACACTCAATTGAGCCTGAAGGCATCCAGGCTCGTGCAGATCTTACTCACACGTCATGCCTGCCCCTCTAGGCTCCATTCCCTCTTAGTCCTATCAGGAAAGTCATGCTAAACAGTGGTGTGAAATAAGAAATGATCTTACAAGGTAGATGACCATACAAGTTACAGGCGGCAGATCCCTGTATAACTGTAGCAACTTTTCTGATCCAGTCCCTGAAATTGGGCTTTAGATGAAGTGGAGAGTAACAGAAGAGAGGGAAATAATGCTGGATATAATGCTACAGTATGTTAAATAACTCATGCCTAATTGTGGCCTTACAATGACCAGTAACAATGCGGGTCTGAGGAGGGTCCCTGAACCCACGAGTACTCTCTCGGCTGTGGATGTCTGCTATTCACCTCTTTGGACTTGTGCTAAGTACTTTTTGCTCCCCTTTTTGGCCTTGTTATTTGTCACCTGCCGCTCTGTTACCCCTCTGTGTGTGCTTTATCAGCCTGCATTGTTATTCTGCGTCATTATGCATGCATTTTCACACACTTTCATTCTTTAGGGGTTTACATTTTGTGAGCATTTGACCGGCCGGTCCATGTGTCTAGAGGCATTACCTTGCCTCTACACTTTAGTATTTATGGGCTTAGTCTTTGCCATATTCATTTAGATGTGTGACATTAGCATTTATTTCTTGTCTCCACACGTGAGGGTTCAGTTACTGTTACTTCTCTCCAGATTTTTGGCATTTGCATTCACAGCTTATTTTAGCTATGTGTCTACTTATCTCTTGAGAACAAAAAGAAAAAACAGCGCAAAACCTCATAGTGTAGTATTAAAATAATGATATATATTGTTGAACAGCAGGTGAGTATCTCACGTACATCAATTCAATGATTAGAAAGCATGGCATGTTATGGACATGTTACCAGACTGCTACCGCAACAGCACACGACAATCCGATCGATCGAGCGAGTGGATCCTTCTCTCTCACACGAGTTCGTCTCAGCCGGTGTAGGAAGTCGCGGTCTGCAGGTAAGGTGTTGGCTTCAATCTCAGAGGGGGTTGAGATCACAAGCTCAGTAGTATATGAGCGACTGTCCCAGTCTTCCGGAATCCAAAGGAGATGAGTAAAGTCCCAAGGAGGTCCAGGCAGGAACAGCGTGCGATGGAGACTAGCTAGTTCCTGCCTGGACCTCCTTGGGACTTTACTCATCTCCTTTGGATTCCGGAAGACTGGGACAGTAGCTCATATACTACTGAGCTTGTGATCTCCACCCCCTCTGAGATTGAAGCCAACACCTTACCTGCAGACCGCGACTTCCTACACCGGCTGAGACGAACTTGTGTGAGAGAGAAGGATCTACTCCCTCGATCGATCGGATTGTCGTGTGCTGTTGCGGTAGCAGTCTGGTAACATGTCCATAACATGCCATGCTTTCTAATCATTGAATTGATGTACGTGAGATACTCACCTGCTGTTCAACAATATATATCATTATTTTAATACTACACTATGAGGTATTGCGCTGTTTTTTCTTTTTGTTTTCATTTAGCACGTGTGGTTTGTGGAGCCAGTCCACGGAATACAGCAGCATACCTCCATCTTATACCTAGTAACAGGTTCTAATTATTTTTGGTTAAACTCAGCACTCCTAATATTGTTTAATTTAATCACATTGTGATATTCACTTTATTGGTATATTTAATACTTATCACTATTGTCACGGTCCTGAGCGCACTTCTTCTCTTTTTTTGTCTTATCTCTTGAGAGTTCATAATCATATCAGCTTTGTGGACACCATTGTTCCTTTTTATTGATTCATGTTTGTATGTGATGAATAAACTTTTGATATTTTTTGTATGCTAGAGTGCCAATTTTGGGGATTCTTTTTTCTGTTTTGGTTTATATATATATATATATATATATATATATATATATATATATATATATATATATATATATACGGGAAGCAGAGATTGCTAGAGATATTTTCTCATATATATATATATACGACTATTAAGGTAATGGTGGGTAAAAAAAGTGACTAAAACCCTCCACAGTAAAGCATAAAGCAACTGTAAATAATGTAATGTGAGCATGAGATAAAAGGTGGCACTGTGTGCTCATTTGCATGTCATTTCCCAGAATCCCTTGCTGCAGTGGAAGTGCTGTTTGCTGGGTGTTAATGGTGAAAGACAGGGTTGCAGACCTGTCTAAGACATGCAAATGTATTTACAGTTGCTATATATATATATATATATATATCCCCATTAACTTTAACATGTAAATCATTAAGGATGTAATTTGACTTAAAGGTCAAAGTTTATATATGACCTTTATATGGGAGAAAATATATGTAGCAATCTCTGCTTCCCGTAGAAGAGTGGGAGAGAGTTGGTAACACAAGAAACCTGTTTTTTTGCTTTTTTAATTGATGATTCACAAATCACACACACAAGGGAAAGCTACAGTCTATATCAAGATACAGTATTTGTATTTCAATAGATGTAGATAAATAAAGAAATCAGGGCTTCTGGGTAATTTCAAATATCATCTTATGGGTAAAATTCCATCATAAATGCTGGGCACTGAACGCAAATTTCTTCATCAAAGACAAACGGCAACAACCCCCAGGTCTCTTGTGGGATCAGTCTCTTATCTCTTATAGAACATAAATATACTTTTGTCAGACTATCTCCTCAGACCATGGGTTCTGCATATCCATACTTCTGTGTTTCAGTGGTGTAGTTCAGCATCTACAGTCGGTGTTTTCCTCATGTTTGCTTTGAAGATAATCACACAAAGGTTTCCCGACAGGATAGTGCTTCAGTCATACTTGAAGGGACCAAGTTCAGTAAAAGGTACCAATTTATTTCAACAACACTTCAAACGCAGCGACTACGCGTTTCTCACCCTTCGGTTCTTTCTCAAGGAGAAACGTGTAGGAGGTCTCTGTGTTTGACGTGATGTTGTTTGAAATAAATTGTAACCTTCTACTGAAGGTTTTACTGAAGTGCTATCCTGTCGGTAAACCTTTGTGTGATTATCGTCGGGAAACAACTATTTGTGTATTTCGGTAGATGGTACTGTAGGAATACTGAAGCCCCATTGAGAATATAGGAAAAAATTAATTTAGTATATTTACCCCTTTTGTCATATTATACCAGTCCAAGTTATCCATACTATGTACCCCAAATTTGACTTTTATCCTGAATTCAAGTGACATTTTGTAGGTTTTAATTATTTGAGATGTGACTATACTATGGAGTGAGTAGTACATTTGTAGGAGCTTCTAATCCAGCACCAGCACAATATACTAACACCGTCTTTATGAAGTTTCACGTAAAACGGTAGCTTTTTCTTAACAAACCACCAATTCAGACATTGTGGACATCAAGCCGGCAAACATGGAGGACCTAACAGAAGTGATTACTGCAGCGGAGTTTCATCCCCACCATTGCAATCTGTTTGTCTACAGCAGCAGCAAGGGATCATTGCGACTTTGTGATATGAGAGCCTCCGCACTCTGTGACAAGCACTGTAAACGTAAGTCTGAAGTTCTACAGACCTGTGCTATGTACCTGTTCTGTTACTGTAGTTGTGCTCTCTTTGCGACTGGACTGAGAGAAATACTTAAGGGCATTCACTGAATGCTTTATCCATCCAACATTGGGGAGAATGCAGTTAATCTGGTAGAAGAATATTGTAGTCTGTTTTACTGCCTGAGTTGTGCATTAGTTTCCTTTTCCTGTAATCTGTATGTACATGTATTAAGTCTCATATTGATTTCGCTTCCATGACCTTAACAAAATGAGACAATGCTATTGTATTATTTACTAGGCTGTCTAGGTATGTCTAGTATGAATGTACTGTATATTCTTATTTTTATTGCGCCTATGTAGAGCATTACAATTTTTACAACATTATGATACAAGTACAGTACACAGAATATAATAATTTGGACGGGATAAATGTATCTAAACATAAACATACCATTGGGAGAAGAGCTTAGTCAGCATGCAGGAAGACTGACAAACAGTAGGAGTACATTGGAGTGCATTGGTTAGAGTGTGTATAAGAACATTGAGAGAGAGGGAGTTCCACAGTTAGAGTGCAGCATGTGAGAAAGGTGGTTGTAGGCATGAGAGCTGTAGTGACATAAGGGGTAGAGAAGATACAGGCCTGAGCAGAGCGTAGAGAGTGAGTAGGGGTGTAGAGATCGATTAAAGCTCAGCTATAAGGAGAGGTAAATTAGTAGAGATGTCACCTGGAGAAAAAAAAGAAGAATGATGTAGTGAATGTTATGTTTAATAATGTGCCAACAGGGTTTTCAGGAGAGAAGTAGAGACTTATCGAGAGGAGCAGAAGGTAATCCTTGCAGCAGCATTTTAAATACAGTAGATTGAAGGGTAGAGAGCTGCGAGGTAGGGTGGCCAGTAAAGAGAAGGTTGAAGTTGTAAGGACCTGCATGCAGGGACGGCGTCATTCTATACAGGCCCTCGATAAACAGCTATACTGACTACAGCCCTTGACTTCCCACGGCCTATAAAATGTCACCTGTCCTCAAGTGCTTCACAACAAGCTCGCTATCTTGGAGGCAGGGTCTCTGTTTCACTGCTGCTCGGAAGCTCCCAGACTTGCTGCTGGCTCTTGCAAAGACCTGATATTGATAACAGCTTGTCCTATTACTCTGCTGCTTGTTCCCTGTTCTGACCTTTGGTTTGATCGACTACCCTTCTGTTTACCGCCTGCCCTGACCTTGGATCATGTGCTTACCCCATCTGCCTGCTCCTTCCTGAACTCTCTGCCTACATCGCACCGCGGATCCGGACTTCTGGTTCCAGCTACCCACAAGCATCCCTATTTGATCCAGAATTACAGACTCTCCCCGTGGATTCTCCTTCGAACCATGACAGAAGTAGTCCAGATGGGAGAAACTGAGGACTACTTGAGATACTTGAGCAAAAGCTTATTTAATTTGTTCTTTCTTACATTAGTGGGTAATAGACGATAACATATGAAAAGGAAAAAAAGAATGGTGCAATTAGCGCTGAAAGCTAAACAATAAATGTGGGGTATAAACAATCCTTATACTAATAAGGTAGGCTGCCAAGAATGACTGATCCAGAACACAGTCAGTTGAACCACAATGTGTCCAGTGTCCAGTGACAGTCTAAATGAAGTCCAAATGGAAGGGAGTACAAAGAACTGCTTCAATTCTTAAACTTAAACTTAAACTTCCAAGGATGTAGGTGTATCCACGGCCAGATGTCACGTGATATGTGGAATACAAACAGAAAAACAAATCATAGTGCAAACTGCTACGCGAAAAACATAACACAACCACTGACAAACAACAAGTTACAATAGACAGACAAAAGCAAGGCTGAAAAGTAAAAGAGCTAATTTAATACAACATAAATATAAGATACAGATATGAACAAATGGCAGGCAACTGGTCCGGTGGTGTAAAACCGGAATCCTACTCACAAGAGGTGGAAAGTAATTGCGCAGTGAAAGTAGTCAATTGGAGATGACAGCCTCTCCTCCGGTGGCGTCGGGCTGATCCGGAAACCACTCCGACGCTGTCGCACCCTCCTGGGTCAATGTCCACTGCTAGGGGTGTGCCTTGGGGGAGAAACACTCCTTAGTGCTGCTTCAACGCAATACACGTTGTTTGTAATAACAATAACACAAACATAAGAAGGGAGAATGGCTCAGTGAGTAAAGACATTGACGGGCACTGAGTTTGAAGCAGGGGAACCTGGTGTCAGCTCCTTGTCACCTTGGGCAAGTCACTTTATCTCCCTGTGCCTCAGGCACAAAAAAACATAGGTTGTAAGCTCCACGGGACAGGGACTGTGTCTGCAAAATGTCTCTGTAAAGGGCTACGTAAAACTAGCTGCGCTATACAAGAACCAACCAATTAATTAAGTGCAAAACACATTGTGCAGTACTATAAGTGGTTCCTATAAACAGAGGTTCACTCATTGGTTGACACTGGTTGTGGCGTTCTTCACAACAGGTCGGCTGGGTAGAGCCTCACTCGCAAACGTCACAATGACAGTTACCAATGCAAGCTCCACATGGTTCTCTGAGCAGGTGCAGCACTAGCTCGGCAAACTGTGTGAAGCGCACTGCTCCATTAGGGACTGGAATTGTGATGCTTGCGAGTGATGTCCTCATGGTGTTGACCAGACAACTTGTTAGGATGCTGAGAAGAATATCAGGACTAGTGGCAACCAACAAGGGGACCTCAGTTTATAGGATACATGCTTATTTTTTATTTTGGATTGTGTTTTATTTGATTAAACCATGGGACTTAATGCACTTGGTGCTTTGTGCATCTCCTGTTTTGTTTATCTTAGAATGAAAAGTTGAGCTATGTCCTAAGAAACAGCACACACCTATGTGGAATTTTTAGAAGCACTGTGTGTGATGGCTTTTTAAAGCAGCACTACATCTTTTTGTTGTTGTTCTAGGATTGAAACAGGGGGTCTCCAGAGCTGAATTGTGTTAATTGTGCTCCAGGAACCCCCTGCTTCCAGAGATACTTACCACCGTAGGGGTTGCCCGGATATCTCTGCAGCCAGGGAACTTGTGTGCGTACCGAAATGGCGGCTTAAATGTCCCTCCTGTCGCTGGCCAATAGAAAGCAGTGATGTCATGCCTTGCAGCTTCCTATTGGCCCGTGCCGGGGGTGCACAAACATTTTTTTCACACCCCCTGCCTGCTCGCCCCCCCCTTACCTGTCCAGCATTGGCGACGTCATTTGACTCCGCGCTGTCATGGCGACGCAGCGCCAGAAGCCGCCGGAAAGTAGGTAAGAGACCTACAGAGGCCTCGTACGCTCCCCTGGCATTTTATTTAAATATTGTGAGGAAGAGCACGGGCCCTCTGTAAATGCTGTGCCCCTCCTCCCCCCTGAAAAATGTGCGCCTGTATGCAGTTTTTTTTGTTCTTGTTCGTGTCTATGTCTGTTAGGTAATATTCACAATTTTTTGGGTATATGTCACGGTAGACCAGACCTAATTCACACCGAATATACTGGACACTGATTGAACAGGACAAAATGATAAAATAAACTGAAGGTTTATTCCCTTTCGGGCAAACACAACACTGTAACACAAATGGCACTTAAAAATAACACTTACGGTAAAATAATAGGGTGAAGTATCCAAGAATAATACTGGCTAGCAATTCTCCCTTGCTGGATTAGAGTCACGAACCACCAACTACGAAAGCGAACACTCTACAACACTGGGGTTGGGGCAACCTGCCTCTTTATAGGGTTTGAACTCCCATTACAAACAGGCAAGGAACTCTGGGAGGAAGCAGGAGTGCCCCGCCTGGCAACACCAAGTCTAAGGCTGAATGGCTGGGCCTTGTCTAACCCATAGGAGGGGTGGATGGGAGATACTTAATGTTATCTGGCCCATCCCCACTCCTTATGGCTCTGCAGCTTGATAGTCCTGAATATCTCCTGACACCTTGGCAACAAAGCCACTGGGTGCCCTTTGAAGTCAGGGACTCCCAAAGCTCCCAGCTCATCCTCAATGCACCTTTATCTGCAGGCACCTCACCTGATTAAATCAGAGGCCCCTCCATACAAATGTAACTCACATTCAAATCCCATTACAAGTCTGCTATCTGAGAAATTAGTACATACAGTCACATAATCCCCTGAACACTTTGCAGGGCAGACTCCCAAATTACATCACAGTTCTTACCCATAGATCACAAAACACTTTACCTCATTTGCTTGCTTAACTAGACTTGGGAATTAAATTCACAGGGAATAAAAGTGCTTTGGAATACACATACATAGTACATTATACATTAACCCTTTCTCTTCCCACACAAATTAGGGGTAACTAGCCGAGTATAACCCCTTTATTACAGGACAGATTACCCCTGATCGTCACAGTATAACTTTTCACTTCAAAATATTTTTGTCGCAACATTACAGACTTAATGAACTCCTCGCCTGTTTTCCTTCTGTTGTGAATGGTTAATGAGGTATGTAGTACTGGCGCCAGGTAACCCTATGCTTACATGAAAACACAATGATGTCAGTGGGAGTGACTATGCAATGATGCTAGTGCACAGGTGTTTAATCCCTTTTAGGTATACAGTATCAGCGATGTTAGTAATGCACATTAGTATCTTGACCAAGGTCTATGTAATAGACCAAAATGCTGATACTATTTAATAGATTTTCTAATTTTGTACCAGCCTTGTGGAGTACTGCTGCTCTTTCTCTCTCTCTCTCTCTCTCTCTCTCTCTTCCCTTGTTGGAGATTTGGGCTGCATACTAAATATTGCTGCCACATTTTTGACCATTCCTCTAGTCTTACAAAATAAGTAATTGTTTTGTTTGTTTACCACTTTTGGAGTGTCAACTCTTGTGTAGATATTTGTGTCGTCTACAAAACGGCATTATTTCCCTTCGAGACATCTCTAATGTCACTGACAAAGATTTTAACAAGCATTGGTCCAAGTACATAGGTGATCGCTGGTCACCTTCCTCTCCTCTGAGGCTCCATTTACCACCACTCTCTTTTCCTATCCCTCAACCAATATCTTATCCTTTACAGTACTTTAAAACCCACTCATACTGTATTTATTGCAAGCAATATTCTATGTGGAACAGTGTCAAAGGTTTTACGAACATCCCAGAGAGATACATCTACTGCTCAACCCTAATTCAATTGGGTTCAGAATGTAACTGTATGTAAGGAAAATATGCCTCTTGTAAGCATAAGTGAGTGGTAAGAAATCTAGAAAGATCATTGGGTATAAAGTGCTAAAATAATGAGTTTGGTACTTCATGCATTTACATTTATAAGATAAAAGTAATAGAATTAAAAAAAAAATGTGATCTGACGTCCCCAAAAGGAAACAAGAATTCTATAACTGTTCAGCAAGCGTGAAGATCTCCAAATGACTATGGATTTTCCTCCATGTCGTACAAAGGATAATCTGACATATATAAAAACCCCGTAACAAAATGTCCCTGATGACTTGCTAATTAACATTGACCTTTTAAAATGCATGATGCACAATGTACTTTGCCAACAATTACTTGACTGTTGTTTTTGCATATCATTTTTACTTAAGATACATCTGTCTGTTGATTCTCCAGGCTGTTTTCCAAAGAAAGTTAAATGACTGAATGCTGTATGTGCATATAAAGAGGTTTATGATATACGTTTTAATTATTTATTTATAAAAATGTTTTACCAGGAAGCACAGTAATACATGAGAGTTACCTATCGTTCTCAAGTATGTCCTGGGCACAGAGTTATGATAATACATGGTTACATTAAATGAACAGTGGTAATACATTCAATTTACAGACATTTGCACAGACAATTAGAGATAATATATGATTATGGGCCTATGTATCAGTTACAGACTAGGTTAAAATTGGGTTAGAAGAGCCTAGGGATAGGGATAGGCCTGCAATGTGTTTGTAAGGATTCGCGCTGTGGGTATACCCGCGTCCAGCGCATCCTTACCTTCTTCTCAGGCCATACGGGCTCCCTGGCGGCTTTCCCCGCTCCTGACTGCTTTCCCTGCACCTCCTGCCCACGCGCGTCAGCCCTATGGGCACGCGCGCACCCAAGCCGCCATTGGCTGGCGCCAGGTGCCTGACTCTGCCTCTGCTGGCGCGGCACGCGCTCCTTGCGTGTCGCCGCTCGGGTCCCGTCAGCTCTGCCTCCCCACTTCTCCCTCCTTACCTAACCCGTCCCCTGTCCGTCTCTCTGCTCCTCCCTTTCTTCTCTCTGCTCCTGGATCCTCCGGTGCACCTTCCCCATGCTCCGCCTCCTCGGACGTCACGGGCATGCCCGGCATGCCCCTTCCCCATCTGCCTTGCCTCACAGGTCCTCCTTCCCTTTCTGTCCCTTCCCTTGTCCGTCCCTCCGTTCCTCCCCTTACTCTGACCACTCCCTTTGCCTCTAGCAACTCTCCTCTATCTGGGTCTGATCTTGCTCTCTCCTCTGTTCCTCCCCTCACTCCCATTGGTTTCAAACTTCCTCACTCTCCTTTCCTATTAGGTTACTCTTCGGGCCGCTCCTCCATCACTCCCCTTTCTCTGATTGGTCCCAGCCCCCTATATAATCCCTCTTCTCCATTTCCTCTTTGCTCTGCATAGCTTCTGTACCGTGGTGCTGTCTGCTGTTGCCTGGCCTCTCTTGTCTTTTCAGTGCTTGCTCCTGTCCCTGAAACCCTTGCTGACCTCCCTGTATTTGACCCTTGCTTTGGACTTTACTACGCTGCTCTCTGGAACCCTCTGGACCTTGCTTTGGACTTCTACCCTGCAGACCTCTACAACCCTTGGACACGGCACACGGACTAACTACTACGCTGCTTTCTCCACTCCACGACCCAGGCTTACGAACAATAGATTACGCTGCCCTCTCCAATCCACGTCCCTTGGCATACGAACTAATCCTTCTACGCCGGAGTTGTCAAGTACAGTATCATTTAGATTCTTGTTACCCGGACCACCTACGCTACTACCACTCTCCGGCCGTGCTCCCATTTGCTGCTAGGTGTGTGGTTTTACCCTTTCCACCTCAGTCCCGGGGTCTCGTCTGGCTTGTGGGCAGGCTGAGCGTTACAGTGTTGCGTTAGACTTTACCCAAACCAGTAACCGAGCATATATAGTGTTGGTATGCATGACTCTATACACATGGAACCAGTGTCTCTATCCCTCATCTTTACCTTTAGTGTGTTCCTACATTGTACACCACAGTGTGAGCTACTACCTTATACTGTAGCTATTACCTGGTCACCTGTGACCACATGGCCATCACTACCTAGACCAGAGGGAGCGCAATTTTTTTTCCCTGCGCCCCCCTGCCGGCTGTCCCCCTCTCTGCGCCCCCATTTACCTCGGCGTCTGGGCTTCATGTTGCCATGGCAACGTGGTCACATGACCTTGTGGCGTCTGTTGACGCCACGTTGTCATGGCGACTCGTCTCCAGAAGCCGTCTGGGCCAAGGTACGGGCAGTTTACAGAGGCCTTCGTCGCTTCCCCAGTACTTAACTTAAGTGCCTTCGGGAATCGCGCGGGACCTCTGTAAACCCCACGCCCCCCGCAGTCATACAGAACAGGTTAGTGATATGCGCTTCAACATTTGCGTCCAGTCTTGATTCAATAGTATAAGTCCTTTATAAAGATGCAAAGGATAGGTAACTGGGGCTAGTGAGGTATATAAGCAATGACCATAGCACTTTAGTGACTACATAATCAAAGTAGGGTGTCTCTGTCCCTGAAGGTTAAAGGCTGAGATTGAAAAAAACAGGCCTAAAACCTCATTGGGAGATTCCTAGATAAACATAAAGTAATAGTATACTCACATATAATTGCCCCAGTCCTGTGTATCTTGGTAGGTGTGCAACCAGGAGAATGAGTAGAAATCCAAAGGAAAAAGCACTCCAATGCACAGCCAGAAATAGAGTGGGTCCCAAGCAAAAATACTAATAAAATATAATCTTTAATGGTCCATGTTTAAAAAAACGGAGGTAAGTACCCTCCTACGCGTTTTGTACCTGCTGGTACTTTATCAAGGAGTGATATGTTCACCCTATGCCAGCCTTTAAATACTCTGCAAGCTATCCCAATTTGCGCCAAAAATGACACTCTGATGGACACACGCAGTCAGTCTGCGCACCCCCCCAGTTTGCGCACCCCTGTCCTAGGCTACTCTATGTACACGCTTCACATTTTTAATGCAGTATTTTATTCATTTCTTGCACCCTTCTGTTTATCTCTATATGAGAGGAGTAGTGCTTCAGGTTTGATTCTATATCATCCTGCAGTTATAGGATAAGGGGTATAAGTGGGAGTTGTTAGACCAGTACAGGGACACACTACCAGGTCAACTTCTTCTACTAACCAGGAGTTTATCTCCAGTAGACCCCACTGTATATCATATCACAGGGGCAGCAATTAATTAACTACAATATGGTTTTAATGTTGTTTGTTTATAGCACGTTTGTAATCAATGTGAATTAGATCCTCCATTACCAATCCTATCTACATTATCTGTTATATCATTACTCACTAAAGGGTTTTAATTTATAATTATTCATATTACACTAGCGTGAGTGCATTCTAACTGAATTTCTTCCCGTTTCATTGTTTATGTTTGACACCATACACTGTTCTTTCTTTTGTTATTTTTCTATATCATATTGTGCACTTATATCTGAGGACCAGCGCCCAGGAGGACTGTTGTTTACTACGTTTGTTTGAAGGATGTGGACAATCCGTGAGTTCTCCAGGCTGCAGGACTTTCACATTGAGGTTGTTTAATACACCTCGAGTCGTCACCTTTTGATTCTGCATTTCTATGTATGTAAAGTTAATTACTGTAATTAATCTCATTAATCTCATTACTACTGTGGGGCTAAGCGCAGGAATTTGTGTAATATCCTGTTTCTTCTCTGGAGATTTACTTCCATACTGCTTTTTTCCTTGCAGCCTTCTGGACCTCTGTGGTTCTGTTGTTCCCTAGCCTCATACTTAACATTAACCCCTTTTGTGCAGGAATGCAACACACCAGGTCATATTCAGTCTCTGTTATGGGGGTTCCACAGTCCAAAGTCCAGCAGCGACAGTTAAGCTTATGCTAACGAGATATACAATGGCTGCATATTTGGCATATAATTAGTTCTTTGGATATGCATTAACGTCAGCGAAAATAACATCCATCACTGTTAGCAGAGCTTTGTGGAGCCAGCCTCATAGTTTTATTGGTACAACTCATTCATTTAAGACGGCTTGTTTCTAAAAACTTATTTTATCTTAAAAGACATAGGAAAACTGTAGTTAAATAAATATAACAGTATAAACAGAGGGGCCAGAATCAGATCACATCGATTTCCCATTTCCAGATAAGGAGGATATAATACAGACGATTTTAGATACTCATAAACATGTGTAAACAACTGATGAAATTATCATTAAACAGTCAACCCATCCCAATGAATTTGTATAGATTAAAAAAAAACTCAGATCTCAGATACGCTACCACGCAGTTATCAGCAAAGGGGGAAATAGAGCGTAATATCGGAGTGTTTATTATATGCTGGCCCCAGCTGAGGGTGAATATGTATTGGGTACATAAAATACCTTATCTATGCATCTACAGTCTGCTATCCCATAAGATGCACACTGTGCAGTACCAGAAGGTGTCTTCACAGAGATATTTTATTTAAATCTGTGTTTCTTAATCCTTTTATTAGATACCAGCCACACCGAGTTTTACAAAGCGCTAATGCACATGCACACGGGTGAATACACTTGGCACATAAAACTCTGATTTAAATCATGCCATGTGTGCTGCCAGACACCTCTTGCAGTTTGTCTTCTTGTCATCCCTGACAGCTTGGAGAAATACAGATCTAGGAGACTTCATTATTCCCCCCAAAATAACTCAGCACGCCCAGGCATGGTTCAGAATACCATAGTTTCAATTGTATTTAATGGTAATGTTGGTGCAGGATACTGCAGTATTCCTAATGTACCACAAAAGAGAGAACAACAAAGCCTGCACCATCTTTATCTACATCACTTAGATTGTAAGCTCTCTGGGGCAGGGTTTATTATTCCTTTCGTCTACTTTTATGTTTGATGGATTTATTGTAATATACAGTATTTCCCCCTACTGTTTTGTAATGTCTATTTTGTAAAGCACTGCGCTACATAAATAAACATACGTAATATAAATGAAAATATACATTAATATATACTGTACATACATACATCACGAAGGAAACTAAACTAAATTGTAAATATTGGGCCATATTTACTAAGCAATGCCATTAGATTCGATTACTCCAGCACCGGAAATAATTTGACCAGTGCATTCAAGTGGATGAGCCATAATGTGTCCTGCAGAGCTACAAGGTGTCTTTTGAAATAGCGCTGCTTAGTAGATATAGGTGAATATGCATACTAACCAACATTTGAAAACCCTGCACAATGATATCTATTAGGAAATCATCTACCTATCTCTTTCTTACTTATTCAAACCTTTACATAAATAGGGAGCGTTGACCTGCATGTGATTTGCACCGTTTTTCAGAATGCTGAAAAATGATAATTGATTACATTTCTTTCTAAAATAACAGCATTATGTATATGTTCCAATGATGTGGGCCTTATTTGGACAAACTGATAACATGTGACATTACGATAGAACCCTCAGTTGCTGCCATGACACAAGCACTCCACCTGTAAACCAACTTTTAAAAGTCAGCATGATATCGAATTAGATCCTCAGTATGGTTTCCTCAAGGACTCTGGTGTATGATGCGAGTGGATTTATTGTATGAACTTTTTTTCCTTTCAAATTCTGTCCGCACTTTCAGTACTGTGCTGGTGAAGTCCAGTGATAGGCAGAAGGAAAAAACGAATGGCGCACAGCCAGGGAGCCAGGTGTAGAGTAAAACTGCTTCTTTATTTGCGCCATTCGTTTTTTCCTTCTGCCTATCACTGGACTTCGGATCCCTCATGGCTGGCACGCCTTTCCATCACCCCTGGAGATGACGTGAGTGGGTTCTTCATGGTGTTTAGACTCTTATGGTTAAGTTTAACAGCTGTTATTGAGGACTTACAAGTCTATATATTCACCACCCACTCCCACTGGTATCTCCAGGGTTAAATGTTTATCACTCACTGAACTGAACAGAGTCGTCCTGGGTTTGAGCACCCTATATTTTCTTTATTAACTGTGCTGGTGAAGACCTGCTTGTTCCATGTACAAGAGATATGTAAGCCGCAACATAGGATAAAGTATCTGTCGTCTACATTTAGCATGAGTTGAACTCGATGGACGTATGTCTTTTTTCAACCTCATCTACTATGTAACATCATCTGCTTTTCTATTGTCCACCGGAGCAGTCAAATTGTCTCCTGGTCTCCCCCGGGCTCACCACTCAAGAACCAGTGGCTCAACTGATATCAGGGGTTTAGCTGGGATTGCTGCTTTAATGTAACTTATATACAGTAGATCATCATCGTCCTACATAGGTAATAGATTGGAGTTCTGTCATATGGGCACCCATGGAAGTATCAAGGTAAAGAAGGGAATCCGGACAAAGCAAATTGGGATGCCCCAAAGTGGTGGGGACTGGGGGATAATATGCAACAAAATGGGTGCTACAGGTAGAAAACCTAGTCGGGGAAACAGCATAGAAAGCAATGGGGGGCCAAGCACACACAAGCAAAAAAGGCACAAAAAAAAGAGTTACTTCTAAAAGATAATTTATTGACTGTGATAGTCAAACGCATTCAACGTTTCGGTGCTAAGTACCTTCATCAGGGATGGACACCGAAACAAAGGATACGTTCCCATTTTTTGCTGGTGTGCTCGGTCCCCCTTTGCTTTCTCACCCATGGAAGTAGACACCATATTTCAAAGTCACAGAAGACTTAATTTGATATATTTATCTTTAGTAAGGAATTAGTTCCACAATTTTCAAATAATTCTTGGGCAGGTATAGAACGTTTTGGTTAACCAGTGACAAGTGGCACCAGTGTCTTGTACCCCTCCTTAAAATAATCTCTTGGGTCAAAATGCCATTAATAATTACAGTAGAAGTTTGATTAGAGTTTAATTTTTATATATAGGTTGTCAAAAAAATCCCTCAGCTACACCAAAGCTCCTTAACTTGGTAAATACTTTAGCTTTTGTGTGATACGGCTGCAAATTCAGTCACTTATATGCAATGTAATGTCTAGGGACATAAAGACCTTAAATATGTTGTTTTTTTACGGGATTTTCATGCTCTGTGATTATCGCAATACACTACCCTAAGGAGAAAAATAATCACACCGGCAGCTTGGGGAAAATGTGAATTATACTCTACATGTTTTTGCATCTGTTTTTCTGTCTCGTTCACATTATAATTAGCAGCATAGAATTCCTGCCATTTGCGACACACAGATTTAACAGATGAGGAAAGGAGGTGTGAAAGATGATAAAATGGTAATTGCCATGTGCACATCAGACATCGACTAAAGCTTCTGACATGAAAATTGCAGAAATTACAGAGTTAACACAAATTAAGGAGGCTTGTCAGAAAGTACTTTAAGGCACTCCATGTAATGTCTGTCATGATGTAACGCAGAAGTCTTCCATAAAAAATATGGGGGGTGGGGGGAGTTGGGTGGCAGGAATCCAGACAATCTAAAAGTTACTTTCTGTGTGTAAAATATAAACTAATTTGTTGTACTCGCACCAGCTAGGCAGTATTTTCTCATTGGCAATGAAAAAAGAAAATGGCATGCAAATTAAATGCAGCCTGGATGAGGATACTGGGAGTTATTTGCTTTTCTCCCCCTTTTTATACATAGTGGACAAAACGCGTTAGGGCTGTTTGTTACCTGAACCGTTGTTCACTACTTATTAGTATCCCTATACCCACCGGCTATTCAAGTTCTATTTGCTATTTGTTTTACTTTTTTAATCACAGGGGAGCTGCAGCAACGTGGACATCTTAGCTGATAGCACTCATCTCTCTAGCGCAGAGGGGAGAGGCTCTATACGTAGCTTCAGAGACCTGCTGGTATGGGGTTCCTTAAATCACAGCTGATCGCTGCCAGGGAACCCCCGTCACATCATTGTTGAGTGTGACATCCTCATTTCAGCGTTTTGTTACCTCCAGTCACAGCTGCTTGTGGTGTGGATGCCCCGGTCAGATCCTTTAAATTGTCTGCACGGAGAAGAGAGGCTATTACAGCTTTGGAGACCTGCATTGGGTGGATTTCCCAAATTACACCCGATTAGTGTTTGGGGATACTTCCTTTATCTGTGATACACTCACACTTTCAGTGTTTTCTCTTGCTAGATCTGGCACTTCTCTACAATATTTTCAATATCACCACGAGAGTGACTGAGTGTTCATCCATCTCATGAAATCCTCCCACAGTTCAGTGGTAACAGTATTACATTCTTGACTTTTTTTCTAAGAACTTGATATTTGAATGTTTTATCCTGATTCTGACTTTTTAATCACCCTTTTTAATTAAATTCATCTGTACCTCGGAGCATGCGCTTCTTCTCCCATTTTCTACTTTCTAACCAACTGAAGCTGCTCAGTCTCCACTTTTTGTTATTCAAAGTTGATGTTATCGTTTTGTTATTGACTAATTAGACACACTTTTTTAACACTTCTTTAATAAGATTGTTTGCAGCATTTGAACTATATATGGTAACATTTGTATGAATGTTTTATATTCACCATCAGATATTTTGTATTATGAAACTTTTTTTATATTAAGGTTAGTGACACCTAATAGTTAATTTTAGTCCAGCACTAATTCACTTGACGCACACAACAGGTGAGCACTGTTGCACTCATTTGTTCTATTTTCCATATATATATATATATATATATATATATATATATATATATATATATATATATATTGTTGGCGGACGCTCACAGAGGTACACAATGGAGACTTTTATAAGGTGAAATTATAACGAGGCTTTATTTTGCCTTTTCCTTAACATCAGGAAACCATCCAAACAAGGGGGAAACAAAGCTTCTATTCACTTGGGAGTGGTTCTAGTGAAATACTATGCAATTCACAACTCCCTTAGTTAAGCATGTCTCCCAGCCGCAAACACATAGCATGAAATGAACAGATATAAAAAGTCTTGTTAATAAAAGTCTTATCTGTTAGCTGGCTGCTCTAGGGGAAGCTTCTCTGCTCTCCTGTAACCGCACCCGTGTGTGCACAGAAAATGTCAGCATCCAGGTTTAGAAGTCTTATTTGTCAGCTCCAGAGATCTGTGTTCTCTTGGTCAGTCTCTCCTGGGAGCCTCAAGGACCTCTGCTCTGTCTCCAAAGTTCAGCTCACACGTGAAAACTTCCGTTTGCTTTACACCATTTACTTGCTAGGTGCAATCCCTCCGCTTCAGCAACAGAATTTGGTTTTCTGCTTGAGTTCAGTAATTTTCAGTCTCATCTTTGGGTATTATGACATTCACACTTCACACTTTGGGTGTCTGTTTTGCTGCCAAGATATATAGGCAGACTTTTTTTTACTTGCAGAAAAAAAAACATTCTTTGCAGTGGAATATTTCTTTCACTCCCGGCAGGGTGACTCAACACTCAGCAATTGGCTTTGGAATACCTTTTACACAGTTCAGCAATCCCCTTTTCCCCTGTAGGGCAATTTTACACTCAGCATTTGTTTGCTAAAAAATCCCTTGGTTCAGCACAGTCTTACATCAATTTTCACACTTTTCTGCATATACTCCATTCACAGCTGGTAGTCCTATGCGTTGTGGCAACCTTTATTTTGCGAAATCAGTACCGCTCGTGGGTCACCATCTGTATTCACTGCTTCAGCGAAACTTTTGAAAACAACAAACACCTATCCCTTTTTAAGGGCTGTTTCACTTCTTGAACCCTGACAATGGCTGGAAGGCAAAACCCTTATTTCAATGACCATATTACACTTTGTGATAGGCAAATAAGGTTTAGCTGCTTCAGCAGTCTCTCTCCTCTTGGGATTGGGGAAAAGAGTCCATCTGTGGTTTTGTAGGTTTCAGTGCAGTGGTGTGTATCACTTTAACTCTGGTCTCTGCTGCATGAGTTTTTTTTTTTTTTTAAGTTGCTCAGACTGTTTGTAGGCAAAAAGCATAAAAAAAAATTCACAGAAAAAATCTCCGGTCCTTTCTAACTTCAAAGACGACCTCACGTCCCACTTCGGACACATATGTAGGCGGACGCTCACAGAGGTACACAATGGAGACTTTTATAAGGTGAAATTATAACGAGGCTTTATTGTGCCTTTTCCTTAACATCAGGAAACCATCCAAACAAGGGGGAAACAAAGCTTCTATTCACTTGGGAGTGGTTCTAGTGAAATACTATGCAATTCACAACTCCCTTAGTTAAGCATGTCTCCCAGCCCCAAACACATAGCATGAAATGAACAGATATAAAAAGTCTTGTTAATAAAAGTCTTATCTGTTAGCTGGCTGCTGTAGGGGAAGCTTCTCTGCTCTCCTGGAACCGTACCCGTGTGTGCACAGAAAATGTCAGCATCCAGGTTTAGAAGTCTTATTTGTCAGCTCCAGAGATCTGTGTTCTCTTGGTCAGTCTCTCCTGGGAGACTCAAGAACCTCTGCTCTGTCTCCAAAGTTCAGCTCACACGTGAGCTAAGGAGTCTCCCTTCCTGTCTCAAAAGGACAGGCTTTTGTAAGCAATCTAATCAGGCAGGTGGTGTTTGTTAATTGACTACCAGCAGTTAACCACCACACTGCTGGATTAGAGGCACATTACCTGAACAGGGATAACTCCCCTGTTACATAGATATATATATATATATATGTAGAGGTATCAGTACCGTGTTAGCCAAGATTAATAATCAAAAATGAATAGACGATACCGTTCTGTGGCTAACGAAATGGTTTTATTTGTGCGAGCTTTCGAGATACAGTGATCTCTTCTTCCGGCGATGTTACAATGAATAAAGCATGCAAGTGTTTTATTTAAAAACAGTGCATCTTGGAATGTTATCGGTGACTGAAACCTAACACCCCCCCTGTTTAGTATGCGATTTATGACTTGAGGTGTTAAATAGTCCCTGAATGTTAGTGATGTAAGAGTGTGTGTATGTGTGTATGTATGTAAATATAAATTTATAAAGCGCCCACAGTGTTTACAGTGCTTTACAAAAGGTGTGTGTAGAGTGGGAGTGTATATCAATGGTGTGGGTAGGTGTGGAAATGTAAGAGGGTGTTACATTACTAAAAGTGTGTGTAGATACTATGTGGTCCCTATTGGTATATAGGGATGGAATTACATAGAGTAATGTGTAAGAGACAGCTGTGTGTGCTATATATATATATAAACACTTGGAACTCTGATCTCTACCCCCCTTCCCACCCTCCCTCTCTCTCTCCATGCGTAAGTCTAACTTCACATGTCACTAAGCCTATGCTGATGAGATAACTAATGGCTGCAGTTTTTGCACATATTTAGCTATGTGGATTGGCGTTAACCTTAGGGAACATAACGTCTGTTACTGATTTTGATAAGATTTTATGTGCCCTGAGTTAATAGAGCTTTGTGTATCTGGGCCTTATAGTTTACCACTTATACGTTGATACTTTTGCATGTAGAGCCACGATGGCGACTGCACCCCTGAGATTAAGAGACGGTTGGCACTTGGAAGAAATGGGATGATCAGTATGAACAACATCTGGAAGAGTAAAGACATCAGCTTGGCAACTAAATGCAGATTGATCAGTGTGATCGTTTTCCCAATAGCAACATATGGCTGCAAAACCTGGACTCTGGGAAAGGCAGACAGGCGAAAGATCGATGCATTTGAATTGTGGTGCTGGAGACGTCTGCTACGCATTCTGTGGACAGCCAGAATAACGAACCAAGCAGTCCTGGATGGAGCAAACCGATAATCTCGTTGGAGGCCAAAATAACAAAGCAAAAGCTCTCCTACTTTGGTCACATCATGCAAAGCAAGTCACTTGAGAAGGACTTCATGCTTGGAATGATCGGTGGCAAAAGAGGAAGAGGCCGCCCAAGAACTCGCTGGCTAGATACCATCAAGAAAGATACTGGACTGACCATAGCAGAATTGGAAGAAGCCGTGAGAGATCGGAAGACACTGAGCACACTGATCCATAGAGAGGCCGAGAGTCGTACTCGACTGAACGGATAGAGAGAGAGAACCAATAATTGTGAGAAATAGTTCACAAATAATGAATGTGGAAAATATTATAGGAACACCAACAGAAAGAGTAAAACATTGAGAAGAAAAGGAACAATTATTAAGAAAGGATACAAATCAGTGAGAATGATACCAGAATAAAGCAGAAATACAGTGCCCTTTTGACTATTCACATTAGACAGTCTAGTATGCTGCTACTCACAGTGCTTATCACATCTCTTGAGATCAGGAGGTTATATTAATAATATTCTTCAAAGGGCAGTCAGTATTTCCAATATTAGGAAAGCTAATATTACTGTAGAATTAAAGCTAGTACTGTAGGTAGTGAAGAAAGCAACATCACGTGACTGATGTTTTTTTTAAAGACAATTAAGATACCTGAAAGGAAGTGCCATTGGTGTGAATATTAGCTTGCTTTGTTTGACCTTGAAATGAAACAAATTATCAGAATAAAAGTCTTCTGGACACCATGAGTTTTATCTACTAGCTATTTGTGCTTACATAAATATTTGCGGACGTTTGCTATCCAGCCTGAAATGCGACATCACATTTTGATGAAGGTTAATCCATGTTCAAAATCTTATGATATGTCCTTTATTTGTATCTTTATTCACAGTTTATGAGGAACCAGAAGACCCTAGCAACAGATCATTTTTTTCAGAAATCATCTCTTCAGTTTCTGATGTCAAATTTAGCCACAGTGGACGTTATATGCTCACAAGGGATTACCTCACGGTCAGAGTTTGGGATCTGAACATGGAAACCAGGCCTATTGAAACATACCAGGTAATATAATACTCTTGCCAATATTACCATTTCCTTCAAACACTGAAGAACAGTGAGAAACCATAGAACAGGGGTGCGCAAACATGGGGTGTGCGCCCCCGGCGAAATTTTCTTGGGGGGGCAGTTACAGAGGCCCACGCTTCCCTGACGGCATTTAAATTAAATGCTGGGGATTGCACGAGGCCTCTGGAACTTTACTTACCATAACTTTCCAGCGCCGCATCGCCATAGCAACCCGAAATTATGCTGCGGGTCACGTAAGGTCACATGATCCCGTGGTGTAATTTGACGCCGGAGCCGAGGGTGGAGGGGGGGGCGCAGGCAGGGGGGCGCAGGGAGAAGAGTATGCGCACCCCTGCCATAGAACATGTCATGTGAAGTTGCATTTTAGCTACTTGCATATTACAACATTACAGTATATATATTTTTTTCATTTGAGGAATCAGATTTTTTATCGGTTTCACAAATCTACAGCAAGGTTATTGTGGGCTTAAAGTTGACAAACTATCCACCTTACACATTACACTCACATGGATATTTACACACCTCACACATAGGGCTGCCGACAGATTTTCTGGGGCCAAGGAGTAGAGTTTCGACTTGGCCCCCTCCCTACTTTCACACCTTGCAAGTCACCTCCTCTTTTCCCCCCTTTTCCATTTATTTCTCTCACTCTTCCTCACTCTCTCTAACTCACCACAACTCTTTCACTCCCCCCATCTCCCTCTTCCATCGCCTCTCTCATCTCACACTCCCCCACCCTCCGCTATTACTTAATTACCCCACTCACACTCAATACCACTTCCTCAATACCCCGGTCCTCACACTCAATCACTCTCTCCTCACACTCATTCCTCCCCCAGCCACACACACACACACACACACACACACACACACACACACACACACACACACACACACACACACACACACACACACACACACACACACACACACAATCCCCACACAAAAGACAATACCCCCCTCATCACACAAAATACAATTCTCCCTTTCCCACACAAAATAAATACAATACCCTCCCCACAAAAAATAAATACAATACTACCCTCCCCACACAAAATAAATACAATACTCCCTTCCCCACACAAAATAAATACAATAATCCCCTCCCCCACAAAATAAATACAATACTCCCCTCCCCCACAAAATAAATACAATACTCCCTTCCCAACACAAAATAAATACAATACTCCCCTCCCCCACAAAATAAATACAATACTCCCCCCCCACACAAAATAAATACAAAACCCTCTCCCTTGCCACACAAAATAAATACAAAACCCTCTCCCTTGCCACACAAAATAAATACAAAACCCTGTCCCCCGCCACACAAAATAAATACAATACCCCCTCCCACACAAAATACATACAATACCCCTCTTCCCCACACAAAATACAATACCCTCTTCCCCACAGAAAATACAATACCCCTCCTCCCACACAAAACTTGAATACCTCCCCTCAAAAAATACAATTCTCCCCCTCCACACACCCAATACAATAATACTACGCACAACATGAAAAACAACCCCCCCTCCCCCTCTCTGCATACACAAACTTAATGAAAACAAGAAAACGAGCGCAAAAAATACTGTGAATATAACTAGGATACTTATAGTCCCAATTCAAAGATGTAGGCAGAAACTGGTGGGTGCAGCAGAGGGTGATAAGTGGGTTCTTCAACCACTAGGGATGGCGTGGAGTAGGAGGATCCAATGCGCACTCACATCCAGATGATATAGAAATAAAAGCGAAAACACAATAGTGTAATTCTGTATATATTCGGTATAAATAAAGATGGTAATGCACTCACATTAAGTAAGATAAAGCAGGCATCTCGGTTAATCAGTTTAACCAAACTGTAGCAGAGAAAAGTCAGGAGTCAGGGTACTTCTTATATGGTCTCTGATGGCAGGATATTCCCAATTTGTCACAGGCTCACAGGCAGCAGGATATTATGCAGATATAGAGAAATAAACACACATAGTGTAATACTGTATATATAGATATAAATTCTATAACCATATAGTGTATCAACTCACATTGTGTGTATAGGGAATACGCCTTTAGGTTGTTAAAGTAACCAATTCTTATATGGTCTCTGACGGCAGGATATTCCCAATTTCTCCCAGGCTCACAGGCAGCAGGATATTATGCGGATATTGTGTGTATAAGTAATACACCTTTAGGTTGTTAAAGTAACCAACTTTGGATGTCGTCTGGAATCACAGGGGAAATCCCAAGCAAAAAAGAGGAAAAGGATGCGGGAAAAGGTAGAACAAACTTTATACAGATAAAAAAGCACTTACAGAGCTGAATACAAAAAAAGAACCCAAGGTAGTCCAAAACCTGTAACCCCACTCTCAGTAAAACCTAGTGTTGGCCATGCACCCGGGAATACCACACTGAGGGGGTACAGCGCTTCAGACAACTCCTCAAAGTCTATAGATTGTCAGAAGCTGGCTCTAAAAGGTTGCCTCAACGCGTTTCGTCCGAAAAGACTTCTTCAGGGGTCTTTGTGGGGTCCTGCTATCCTTTTCCTGCTTTATACATTCAAATTTGCGCCTTTTTTGCGGTTTTTTTTTTGGTTCCTCTATTCCTATTGGTCAGGCGCTGCGTGTCAGTGCTGGTGCTGCGTTCCACACATAGGACAGCAGGAAGGTAAAAAAACACACTGGGGCAGCGCTCCCCCAAGTGTGTAATGGCATAAACAGAAATATAACCAATGACTGACAATGAGCATCTGAACATAGATTATAACACAGGGGCAATGCTACCCCCCATGTGTGCAGGCTAGTACACTGACATGCTGGGCGGCAATGACATCCACACTGCCAGTATACTGTTGTGCTGAGCCACAATAACAACCATATTGGGGGTATAATACTAAGATACAAATGTACATAACCCACTCATATGTGATGTGATAGAAAAAACATAGATTAATGTGTAATAATAATGATTAAATACATAGAGGCAGTGCACAGGGGCAGCACTCTCCATTTGTGTACATACAATAAATGGGCATATAATCACTATCTATGAAGTATTGTAATTAATTATATATAATTATCCTTAGGGATATAATAGCTTGAAAAATATACTTATATATATGCAATAAACATAGAATAAAGTGCTATAAGCACCATTTTAGCGATGCTATAATTAATCTAGAATATAAATAGCCCCAAGGATATAATATAGTACACTGAAAACTTTCTAGAAATAGACAATTAAACAACTGTAAAAACACAAGATAAATAATATAAAATATAATATTAAAATGCATTAAAATATAAATATATAGTAAAGATACATATGCATATAAATAACCTAATCTATATTAAAAAAGCATTAAAATCAAAATCAGCATTCAATCCCTTTGGTTGCAAAGTTTTTAGTTCAAAAATCCCAAAATGATTCTCGTTGCGATAGCTGTTGTGTCCTATTCCCACCTCTCCAATGTATTGGTACTTGTTCTATCCCAATATATTTTAAGCCCTCAGAGTTGGAGTGGTGGTATTTTTTAAAATGTAGGGGAACACTATGATTTTCTATCCCTAGATTTATATTTCTTAAGTGTTCAAGAATCCATGGACGGAGGGGGCGTGTAGTTCTCCCTATACATTGTAATCCACACGGACATGTTAACATGTATGTTACACGTGTACTTCTACAATTTATAAATGATTTAATTTTAAAAGATTCTCCTGTGTTAGTAGAACTAATAAAACTGACACTTTGTATTATTTATCTTGTGTTTTTACAGTTGTTTAATTGTCTATTTCTAGAAAGTTTTCAGTGTACTACAGTGGCGGCCGCCTTTAACTTCCTGCGGCCGTTTCCCCGCGATTTTCGAAATCGCGGGCAGATGCGGCATGTTTTCCGCCGGTTTGGGCGCCGCGGGCGCTTTCAATGTTAAGCGCCATTCGCGCTGTCTGGTGGATGCGGCTGACGCGCAGGAAACTCCGTGAGAAACGGAAAACATCCCCGAATTTTTTCGGGGATGTAGGAGGTTAAAAGGGGCCGCGGCTGTATATTATATCCTTGGGGCTATTTATATTCTAGATGTCAGTCATTGGTTATATTTCGGTTTATGCCATTACACACTTGGGGTAGCGCTGCCCCAGTGTGTTTATTTACCTTCCTGCTTTCCTATGTGTGGAACGCAGCACCAGCACTGACACGCAGCGCTCGACCAATACGAATAGAGGATCCAAAAAAAAAAAACGCAAAAAAGGCACGAATTTGAATGTATATAGCAGGACCCCACAAAGACCCCGGAAGAAGTCTTTTCGGACGAAACGCGTTGAGGCAACCTTTTAGAGCCAGCTGCTGACAATCTATAGACTTTGAGGAGTTGTCTGAAGCGCTGGACCCCTCAGTGTGGTATTCCCGGGTGCATGGCCAGCACTAGGTTTTACTGAGAGTGGGGTTACAGGTTTTGGACTACCATGGGTTCTTTTTTTGTATTCAGCTCTGTAAGTGCTTTTTTATCTGTATAAAGTTTGTTCTACCTTTTCCTGTATCCTTTTCCTCTTTTTTGCTTGGGATTTCACGTGTGATTCCAGAAGACATCCAAAGTTGGTTACTTTAACAACCTAAAGGCGTATTACGTATACTCACAATATCCGCATAATATCCTGCTGCCTGTGAGCCTGGGAGAAATTGGGAATATCCTGCCGTCAGAGACCATATAAGAATTGGTTACTTTAACAACCTAAAGGCGTATTACCTATACACACAATGTGAGTTGATACACTATATGGTTATAGAATTTATATCTATATATACAGTATTACACTATGTGTGTTTATTTCTCTATATCCGCATAATATCGTGCTGCCTGTGAGCCTGGGAGAAATTGGGAATATCCTGCCGTCAGGGACCATATAAGAAGTACCCTGACTCCTGACGTTTCCCTACTACAGTTTGGTTAAACTGATTAACCGAGATGCCTGCTTTATCTTACTAAATGTGAGAGCATTACCATCTCTATCTATACCGAATATATACAGAATTACACTATTGTGTTTTCTCTTTTATTTTTATATCATCTGGATGTGAGTGCGCATTGGATCCTCCTACTATACACAAACTTACCTGGCTGCTGGTCTCAGACCTCTGGTGCCCCGGCTCTCCCAAGCTCCTGCGGCCCTCTCTCCCAGGCCAAGTCTTCTCCCGGGTGTGCCTCTCCCCCCGTGCTCGGCCCCTCTCTAGCCTTGATGTGTGCCGGAGCTGGGACTGCCCGGAAGTCCAGCCCAACGTTCAGCACGCAACAGTGAAAGAGAGAGGCACAGCACAGGGGAGAGACACGCAGGAGCTAGGGAGAGCTGGGGCCCGGCGGCAACCAGAGGCCCAGTTTGCTAGTCCTATCTATCAAAAGCCCTATTTCAGTGACTGTCTCGAAGTAACGTCAACAATTAAATAATATCATGTCATTGGAAGATGAAATAACGAGACATTAACCCTATGCTAATGAGCTGAATTCTGGCTGTTCTTTTTGCATATGATTACTTTATTGTATAAGTCATTAAATTGGAGAAAATAACGATTGTTAATCCTTCAGATAATGTCTGCTAATTTAATAGAGCTTGGTGAATGAGCATTTTTATTCCATATTTGGACGGGGTCTTCCCTTTTGCTGACGCTATATCTTGTATTTTGGGCACAACAGTATGATCAGTTAACCTGTGTCTCTGGTACCTGATAAAAAAGATTTAATTGCTGCACTGTTGCAGTGGCCTTTAATGCATATGTTATTGATTAAACTGCAATAGTGCCCGTTGGAGCACTGTCTCACGGAAACTCCAATGTAAGTTAATATTTCCCCCTTCCAAAGTCACCCCAACATCCAAACACTCCCTCACTGTCAATAACAACATAATTTTAGCAACACCCCACGCCTGGTGTCTTGGGATTACCTTTGACTCCACCCTTTTCGTCATTCCTCACCTATCCCACTTCAAGTCCTCCTGCCTCCGAAATGTCAGCAGAATACGTCCATTTATAATTCAGGACGCATCCAAAATCTTAATTCACTCAATCACCATATGCCGCCTCGACTACTGCTAGTTGGCATTCCCCTCATCTGATGTCCCCACTCCAATCCATCCAAAATGCTGCTGCCAGATTAGTCTACCCCTTTCAACCCTCTTCATCTGCTGTCCCACTATGCAAATTCCTACACTTGCTACGCATATCTTCTAGAATTAAATTTAAAATCCTATATCTGACATACAGAGCTCTCAACAATGTTGCCCCCCCTTCCATCTCAGCCCTAGTCTCCCCTAAATGCCTCCTCCATTCTGCCTTTCACCTATGCCACTCCTCATTCCTTATAACCTCCTCTCACTCCCACCTACAAGATTTCTTTTGTGCTCCACCCTCTCTCTGGAATTGTCTACCGAGCATCATAAGGCTCCTTCCCAGATTTTAGGCTCTTAAAAGCTCCTAGAAAACTCAGCTCTTTAAAAAAAAAAAAAACACTCACACCCCAATATCCAAACAGGACCAGCTGTGCGACTAGACCAAACTCCATCCTATAGTATACTCAGTCTCACAATGAGCCGCCAATGAAACCTTATATTTCAAAAGTGTCTCTTATTCCCTGTAGATTGTAAACTCCCATGTGCAAGACCCTCAGAATCAGTTTGTTTTCTTTGTACGTTATTCTACTGTATTTAATGTAACTACTGCTCCCCCATTGGAGCACACTGCAGAATATGTTATCGCTTTATAAATAAACATTAATAGTAATAATAATAATGGGAGTTTCTGTGCAATATTGCCCTATTCAGCACTATCGCAGTTTAATGAATATTCCCCCTAGAACACACGTTAAGGTCGCCTAACCCGGAGCAGAGGGACTAATTAGAAAGCTGTTTTTCTTCAAGCTGAGAGAGGAAATTGCGTTAGAATAGCTGTTGTGATTGAAGCTATTTGTGGGTTGCAATGTAGAAGCAGACTTGATTTAATGAAAGGGAAAACTGAATAGCAAGATATTTTCTGTACAGAGTTTCTTTAGCAGATGCCTGAAATACTCTTTGAGGATAATTCCCAGCCTCTAGATTGTATGTATGAGTAATTATATGTCTTGCATAGATATGAGTTTCGAGCAGATCATTATGGCAATTGGTACCAAATAAAGCTCCTGGATATCTTTGCTGTGCCACTGGACATGATGTTATTCTAAGAAATTGCAATGTTAACGTATGTCTAGAATATCACAGTATCTCTCCGAATTTGTCAGCACTTAGTGTTTGTTGAGCTAATGACTGTCGCTTCAGCTCAATGTAGATAGAGAGTAGAGGCATGCATTGTTCAAGATATCCATCAATGGTCTAGGGCTGATTCGAAGATGGCAAGAGGAGATCCTGATACCCACTAAAACATATGTCACTAGATGTATCACTCTGGCGCACTCAGATCAAATCATCCCAGAGTCAAATAGACATTTGCCGTACATGTAATATACCAGAATAGAGCGCTGTATTCTGCTATAATAAATCTACTAATGGCTCGTTTTAGCTTCTCACTCTCCACATTTTGTACCTCTATCACAGGCCAAGTACAGACATAGCCAACGTTACTGCAATACGGGGTGTGCTGCAGCGGGACATACACAACTCACCGGCGGGAGAAGCATCCACGAGCCACGTACTGGAAGGGGGCGAAGTTGTCGTGCTATTTCACCCGTGGGAACGCACCACGGGTTGCAGTAATGTTGGCTACTTCTGTTTGTATGTATGTTTTCATTTACTAGTGCCAACAATGTACTTGGCACTTATAATACAATAAGTGCAAACGAATAGAAAATAGGAACAGAAATCCCTGCCACAGGGGGCCTAAAATCTGAGGCCACAATGGCACAAAACCATGTAGGATTTTGTCAGGCACCACTGAAAGCCACGGGGAGAGCCAGATTCAGAACCAGAGATCTTGGTCAGTAGAATAGTCCGGATGCGAGTCAGAATCTGAACCAGGTTTAAGGATCCGCTGAGAACGGACGCAGGAACAGACACAGCACTGCAGCACAGGAGATAGGAGCAACACAGCCTTCCACTGAGTCAGCAAGCAATGTGTTAAGCATGTGTTAAGCAATGTGTTAAGTTTCGTGTTTGGATCTGGTGCCTTTTATAGGCAGATGGGATAGCTTGGGAATAATGTCAATGCTCGCCCACATCCAGGGGCGTGCCTCTTGAAGCCGTCACCCTGCCTCCATGTGCGCACACCCCCTGAAGCACAAGCAACAGAAGCCGCGCTGCAGAGCCCGCACGTGAGTCCTTACATTACCGGGCATGGAATCTTTGAATAAAACGAGAACCATAGACTTGAGTTGCCGATTCCCATGATGGCTCCTCTGGACCATATCCCCTCCAGTCCATCAAATAGAATAGAGGTCTGCCACCATGTTTTGAGTCACAGGTGGCATTTAACTCAAATTCTTGATGTCCCTTGATATTATCGGAGGCTGGGGGTCTCAAGACTCTGTTTGGATATGGATTAGCATGAGAGGGTTTTAGCAGAGATGTATGGAATACTGGATGTATTCTCCATGAAGCTTGTATTTGAATGTCGTAGGATTAATCTTTTTAATGTTGGAGAAGGGTCGGTTGAACTCTGGAGCGAATTTCCATGGGGTGTTTCTTAAAGGTTTAGTTCATAGCTTGTCACCCACTTCTTACTTAGGAGCAGGCATCTGACAATTTGCACATTTCTTGTACTTGGTCTGTGCTTGGCACAATTGTACCAATAATCCCTGGTGAACCTGCTGCAATGTAGCCGAGAAGGAAGTAATAGCTGGAACAGGAGACCACTCATTTTCCAAAGGAAGCATTTTAAGATGATAGGCATATGTGGCAAAAAAACTGACTATAATCTGTGGATGAATGCGTAAAATTATTATAAGCAAATTCGTCAGTAATTTAAAAAGTAGTGTGCATTAGAGAAACAGCAGACATACTGCTCCAGGGTCTGATTTGAACGCTTGGTCTGCCCATTGGACAGAGAAGCGGTAGCCAGAAAACGAGGCTCGTTGAATCCGCAGTAGCTGACACATCTCGGGCCAAAACAGGTACAGTATATAAACTGAGAATCCCCTATCTGTAATAATCTTACTGGGAAGACGATGCAACCTATATACCTCTTTCAAGAAGATCTGGCCCAACCTTTGAGCTGTAGGTAATCGAAAAAGTGGCACAAATTAGCCAATTTCAAAAATGAATCTATGATAGTCAAAATTACAGTAGACCCCTAAATGGAATAAAATCCATTGAAATCCATTGAAATACTGGTGCATGGTATAGCATCTGGTTTAGTTCAATGCTAGAGCTGCTGACCTGAATAGCAAAGGTTGTGGGTTCTGATGCTGTTGGGTCTGACCCTGAGACTGGTCAGTATTGGTCTTATGTAAATATTTTAGGAGGTGTGCCTCATTGAAATATACTTTCCATCGCTATTAGCATATCTCCCAGGGTACCTTTTACACCACAGGCATCGTCCCGTAATTTATTTGGAGGAAGGTTTGAAGGGAAATACAACTGTAGTTACTACTAAATTGGAAGGCCCCCTCATCAAAGCCCTATCTCAGGCTCTTGAGGGAGCAAGCACCGCCTTCAGATCATTCCGCTTCAAAAGCAAGTGCAATCCGGGCGAATTACATGTTAAACCGTGCGGATGGTCACATTTTATAGGTGCGGTTTAAATTATGCAATTTGTAATACAGAATACTGATTTTTGACTCGTTTTAATCCGTAATTTATGACCCTGTCAAACCTTGTGGTTTTACAAGGAAAACGCGCAGCTAGAATGTCCCTCATAGAGTCTATTTTTATACCATAAGCATTTCTTGGCCGGTTACATTGTACCTTCCGAGAAAAGATGTCACTTTCTGTAGCCTGTCTGACTTGGTGAAGAAACTTGTCGCATATTTGAATTGCTGCTTGTACACGGCCTGTAGGTAAAACCAACTCAGAAGGTGCATGTGAAAACACGGGCAGCTTTTTAAATGAGAGAACATGCGCATTACCATTGCTTTTTCCTGGTTTAGGTTATGTTAAAATAGAAACAGGAAAGGCCCGGCGGCTAAACGCTTGTTGGTGCAGCGGACTGTTTGCCAATTCGTTTTTATTATCTGTCCATACTTCAACCTCATACAGTATTCGGAACCCTCCAATAAGTGTCTCTATTCTAGGAATGCAGCCCGATAACTAGCAGTTCTTTCTCAATTGTAGCATTATTAATTTTCGGCGCTGGACATTTGTCGAGACAGAACGGCGACTGCATGGACGAATCCGAGGCATCTGCCTCAACAATTAAGGGTTGCTGAGGTTCGAGATGCATCAATACAGGTGCAGTGGTAAATTTTCTCTTGAAGTCCAGAAAGGCGGTCTCGGCTTGATTCCCCAAGAAAAGGAAATATGTTGCCGAAGAAGATGAGTGAGCGGAAGCACCATTAGTGAATTAAACAGCTATAAAAATTGGCATATGGCATGGATCTTTTGTTCATCCATAGCTATTCCGGAGGCCTTGATCACATACCCAAGAAATTTGATTTGTTACTGGTCGAACAGACATTTTTCGAGCTTGACGTACAATTAATATCGTTGCAGATGGTCCAATACTTCCTTGACATGGCATCGTGTTGCTGAAAGTCTCTAGAGAAGATGAGTATGTCATCTAAATATACCACAAGAAACTAGTCTTATATGGCCCGAAAGATATAATTCACGAAATTCTGAAGATTAACAAGAGCATTACACAGACCAAAGGGAATGAATCCATATTCAAAGTGGACAAATTGTGTTCAGAAATCCGTCTTCCATTCGTCTCTTACTTTCTAAGTGTCAATAACTTATGAATTATAGGGTATCTGTTCTTTATCAGTAGAAAATCCTTGGATAGGAGCGGAGCACAGCAAGAGAAGGCGAGGGACCAGCAAGGTGTGGGTTAAAAAATTATTAAAGAACATGATATCGGGGGACAAAACAAACACTCTGACGCGTTTCAGGCAAAACGCCCTTTATTAATTTTTTAACCCACACCTTGCTGGTCCCTCACCTTCTCTTGCTGTGCTCCGCTCCTATCCGAGGATTTTCTACTGCTACGACTACATAGTGTGACGCACGCACCGCAAGGAGGCAGCTATCTGTGAGTATTGTTTCTCCCCTCATTTATTATGGGGAGTTGTTGACCAGAAACAGTGTTATAGTGATAGATCTATGTTCTGTGGAGTACTGCATGAGACTGTTTTACGCTTAAGCCTATATTTGTCTCCACCATGTGGACAGTTATGAATCAATGAATAGTCACTGTTACAAAAAACACTGGGTCCAATATCTACATTAGCTTTAATTTTGCCTCCTTCTCCACTATGATATATGTGACTTGATGTATGGATTATAAATATGTCCTAACCTTAGCGAGCACTGTTACTGGGATTCACGTCCTCACTACCTATCTGTTCTTTATTGTGACTTTGTTCAGTGTACGGTAATCGACAGTTTGCACTGTCTCAAGTGCCCTCTTTTTTAGGGATAGACAATTTCGTAAATAGAATGTAGAGGAAAAGATGAGAGTTCTCAATGTCCAGTTGACAATGGGATTATATAATATCAACCGTGGCAACCAGCGGATAACAGGAAAATTAGGAGCAGAGATGACATCCAAAGAGACATATTCTTTGTGATTGGGAGGAGATAGCAGTGGAATTGTCTTCATTGTTGTAGTTCCCGATTTTAATGGTTATCCATCAATAGACTTTACCAGTTCTGCATGTATTTTGTTTATTATAGGAATTTGGCGAACCTGTATGTAACGTCCATCGATAACATTTCCTTATGTGCCAGAATTGATCAGGTCGACCACGTGACATGCAGACTGACCTGGGCGATGCAACATAATGGATAGGGTCAATAGCTGGAAGGTAGTAAATCCATTACGGGAAGCTTGACCGGTGTTAGACAAACTTAGGGAAGTACAAATACGACTCGACGGAACTTCCCCTTTCACCATCAAGCAGCTTAGTTTCCAGATTTTACTGCCTGGCTGGGATGGGGTGGTACAATTTCAAAGGAAGTGTCCAGACTTACCACAATTTAAAACATAACATTTCAGGGACCCCTTATGGATCTGTTCTGCATTGGTTTTGGTGAAGTACTAGTAGTGGGGAGTCAAGTCTAGTAACATCAGTGTGTACAGCTGAGTGAAGTGGTTTGGGGCGACATCTTTCAGATCTGTTGTTCCTCCAATCTAAGTTCGATCTGGCGCATGAGATCTATCATCGCGAAGCAAGTCTCTGAGAGAGCCTCATAAGCCAGTTCATCCTTCAGATTTTCTCTTAATCCTCGTAAAAAAAATCATGAATTGTAGAGTTCAGTTGGTTTCGTCCAATCAAATTCTTAAACCTGATATATGTTAATAAATCATGCCTTGCCAAAATTCGAGAAGAGAATATTCTGCAGTCTGGTTGGATGCTCTGAGGTCAAAAGATTTCTTGAACTCGGCCTTACAGTCTGTATAAACCTCCAAGAGTGGATTGTTCTAGGTGAGGAGTGCATCACCGCAGGGCATCACCTGTCAGGTTGCTGAGAATAAAACCAATCTTGGCCTTATCTGAATGAAAAGTGGCAGGACGGAAGTGAAAATGAATCTCGCATTGGTTACAGTGGCGACCAACTTTATTCGAAGTTGGCTAGTTCCGCGAATTTCGGAATATCCCGGTGATGTGCGGTTTTGTATCGTTTTCTCCCGGGGTATATAGCGTTATATCGCACCCGTGATTTAAGCATTTTATTCCCACTGGCTGCAATACTGCAATGCCGTGTAAAAACGCATGGGGGCGTTTGCGAGCTGTTGTCTTTGAAGCCGAGAAATTCATGAATTGTAATGCAGTATATACTGTATATATACAGTATATACTGTATAACAACAACCCCTATAACCCCTAACATACACATACAGTACTGTATATGCACATCAATGATACTATAGGCTGTCCCATGGCGAGATATGTTTGCAGCAGAGAGAGAACCGCTGCTCTCTCTGCGCAAACATCAGCACATTAAAAATTATTTAATATACATTTTTATTCATAGTGTACATGTGCAGGGGGTCTCCGGAGCTGAACCGCATTGGTTTCAGGTCCGGGGACCCCCTGCTTCCTGAGATACAGCCCCCTTTATGAGGTGCCGGTATCCCTCTGCATTTAAAGGTCCCGATCACGTGACCGCGGCATGTAAACAAAGCAGAGGGATACCGGCACCCCCTAAAGGGGCCTGTATCTCGGGAAGCAGGGGGTCCCCGGACTTAAAACAAAAACGTTTCTGCTCCGGAGACCCTCTGCACATGTACAGTATAAATAAAACACATATATAAATAAACACTCGTTCCTTACCTTAACGGCTATGTGCTATGGTAACGAAGCAGCATGACTGTATTTTTAATAATATTGTACAGTGAGCAGGGGGTTCCCTGAGCCAGAAATTAATGTTCAGGGGACCCCCTGCTCCTGCACAATATTATTAAAATACAGAAATGCTGCTTCATTACCATAGCTGATAGCCGCTAAGGCAATGAAGGGGTTAACCCACCGTGCCCGCTTTATTGGGGGTAGCGGGGGTGGGTGAAGGGGGTATTTGGCCCTTGGTGTGAGTTTAGGACTTGCGGGGGGGTTGCGGGTGCACTTAACCCCTTCACGACCGTAGAAGTTAATACCGCTACGGTCATGAAGGAGTTAACCCCTACCGCTACCCCTACCGCTATGTAAACCAAGCAGAGGGATACCGGCACCCCCTAAAGGGGCCTGTATCTCGGGGAGCAGGGGGTCCCCAGACCTAAAACCACAGCGGTTTAGCTCCGGAGACCCCCTGCACATCTACACTATGAATAAAAATGTATTTTAAATGTATTTATTTCTATTAATTTATTTATTTATTTATTTAGATTTATTTATTAATTGTGCTGCTGCTGTGTGTGAATTTTTTTTATTGTGGGTAGTGGGGGTGGGTGAAGGGGGTATTAGCCCCAACGGTGGTTGTTTAGGGCTTGCGGGGGGGTAGCGGGTGCACTTAACCCCTTCACGACCGTAGCGGTACTAACTGCTACGATCGTGAAGGGGTTAAGTGCACCCGCAAACCCCCCCCGCAAGTCCTAAACTCACACCAAGGGCCAAACACCCCCTTCACCCACCCCCGCTACCCACAATAAAAAAAATTCACGCACAGCAGCCCCACAATTAATAAATAAATCTAAATAAATAAATAAATACATGAATATAAATAAATATATGTATATATATACAGTATATATACTGTATATATATATATATATATATACAGTATATATATAATAACAATCCCTATACATATATATATATATATATATATATATATATATAATATATATATATATATATACACAGTATATACACACACATGATGAACCAATATACAAATAAATGTAGTAGAATGGTTATCAAAATCATACCGTACTACAAATAACACTTCTCCATACAGACACACTACATTACAATGAATTTCCTTTAATAATCCTAACTGATCTTACAATCTAAATCATCAAATGACAAAGAAAGACCTCACATTCCAATCCATACATTGCATTTACATTGTATTTATGATGCATAAAATCTATGCACCATATACATTCTGCAAATGAATGTGAACAATATCATTGCAAGCAAAATACAGATAACTCCAAACAAGTCAACTATTTTAACCAATCAAGTAAACAGAAATCAATATATAAGTACCAACCAGAAAACACAATTTAAAACCAAAGCTAACCCTTAAAATACCAAGGATTACATCTATCTAATTGTAAAAAACATTATACATTATACACACATTGAAGCATTGCAATAAACAACATACTGTACAGTACAGTACATCCCCATGTATCTCCCTGCCTTGAGTGTAATTGTTTAAAGCCCCCTCCCCCCTAATGTTTCTGTTAAATCTCTCTGCCTTGAGTGTAAAATGTTTAAAGCCCCCTCCGCCCTAATGTTTCTGTTAAATCTCCCTGCCTGTATTGCTGTGAGTGCAGTGTATGTAAATGTGGGGAGGGGGGGGGACCCGATGTGCATACTGTGAGGTCTAACCACCCTCACCCCTACCCACATACCGTTACCTCCCCCCCATCCTGGCCATGGCCCCTCCGCTTCTGCAAAACAGACACAAAAATTAAAACATCCAAAGTAATGTCCCTTAACCCCTTAATCACCATAGCGGTTATTAACCGCTACAGTCATTAAGGGGTTAACCCACCCTCACCCACCACTCGGGATGCCTACATACCCTCCCACACTAACCCCCCCCCGTGAGGCCTAACCACCCTCACCCAGTACCCAAAAGGGAGGCCTACCCACATACCGTTGGGGAAACACCACCCCCCCCCCACCCCCAGTACCCACAATAAAAACAACAGTGACCCACAATAAACATCATTCTATTTATTAAATACATTATCCACCCCCTGTGCCCCCCCATAAATACATGATTTATTATTTTACAAACAGGGTTCATAACGCAGCCCCACGCGCGTCCCCGGTGGGCTGGCGGGGCACCTGGACAGACCTACAGGGTACCAGCAGCCCTTTTTAAACAGGTTCTGGAGGCCTGCTGGTGGATCCCGGCAGCACCATGGCCCCCAGGTGGTCTCCTTGGGTCACCATGGGCCACAATTGGGTCCCCACGGTAGGCCCAAGGATGTCGGGGAGCCCCGGGTCAGACCCACAGGTGTCTGTGGGGCCTCGGGTGGTTCCCACGGGGGTCTGGGGAACTCACGGGTGCTCACTACGGGTCCGCGGTGCCCCCACAGAAGTGGGACCACACATCATCATCCCCGCACCTACGGGTCGGCGGTGCCCCCACAGAAGTGGGACCACACAGCTTCATCCCCGCAGACTACGGGTCGGCGGTGCCCCACAGAAGTGGGACCACACAGCTTCATCCCCGCATGTGTCACCCGTGGAAGCACCAGCCTGGTACCCGTGAGATTCCCGAGGAAACCACAGGTGGTCTCCAGAGGTCTCACGCGGAACCACGGAACAAACCCTGAATGTAAAAAAAATAAACCTGGCCTATACATTCAATACATACACCCCCCCCCCCCAACACCTACAGTACAATAATGTGCAAAATAACTATTATCCAGATATGGATAATAGATTAATTGCCCATTATTAAAAACATTAACTAGCATATTCAAATAAATAAAGTACTACTGACCTCATCAATACGAAGTGTCCGTCGCCAGCAACATCCTTGTCTTGTCCACAAAATACATTGCCAAAACAAAGCCAATACATTGCAATTACATTCAGATATCAATTAACCCCTTAAACACCTTATCGGATAATAACCGCAAAGGTAATTAAGGGGTTAAGCCACACTGGCCCGATACCCACCCTTCACCCATGAATTTGTACAGTGGCTTCATCATGCAACTATATATACAGTATATATATATATATATATATATAGAATGAACCTGCATCGCCACAGCATCACACGCGGAACAAGAGACAGTCCTGTTGGCGAACATTTCTCTGACTCTGGCCATAAGATGAACGATCTGAGGGTTGCCATACTCAAAGGTAATCTTAAAACCCCGAAAGAGAGACGGTTGCATGAATACAAATTTATGCAACTGTTCGGGACACTTAGCAGTGGCCTAAACAGAGATCGAAATTTTATGAGTCATTACTGACACTAGCGAACTCTCTTCCCATGAGCGCTAAAGGCCATGTCTGTACATACTGTGCTATATGTATGCACACACAGCTGTCTCTCACACATACTAATACTCCTTATTTTTCCATCCCTATACACCAATAGGGACCACATAGTATCCACACACACTTTTAGTTGTGCTACAAACTCTCACATTTCCACACCCACCCACACCATTTATATCCCTCTCACTCCACACACACCTTGTGTAGAGCACTGTTTATACTGTGGGCTCTCCATTCATTTTTATTCACACTGATACACATACACACTCTTTCTTCACTTGCCTTCAGTTACTCTTTGACACCTCTAGCCATAAAACACATCCACACCGAGGGAAGGAACAGCACAGATAACATTCCAAGAGACACTGTTTTTAAGTAATCCTTGCTTCATTCATTGTAACATCGCCGGAAGAAGAGATCAGTGTATCTCGAAAGCTCGCACAAATAAAAGCATTTCGTTAGCCACAGAACGGTATCATCTATTTATTTTTTGATTATTGAAGCTCGGCTAACACGGTACTGATACCTCTACATGTATGTATATATATATATATATATATATATATATATATATATATATATATATATATATATACAGTATATACACACACATGATGAACCAATATACAAATAAATGTAGAAGGGTTATCAAAACCATACTGTCGTACAAATAACACTTCTCCATACAGACACACTACATTACAATGAATTTCCTTTAATAATCCTAACTGATCTTACAATCTAAATCATCAAATGACAAAGAAAAACCTCACCTTCCAATCCATACATTGCATTTACATTGTATAAATGATGCATAAAATCTATGCACCATATACATTCTGCAAATGAATGTTTACAATATCATTGCAAGCTAAATACAAACACTTCCAAACAAGTCAACTATTTTAACCAATCAAGTAAACAGAAATCAATTTGCAATCATTATTTACATCCCTAAACAATTGACAGTCCATCCCGAACAATGAAACAATTAACTAATTCACGCCTCGAGCAGAACAATTCAGCATGTGAAAAAATATACAAACTTTAAAACCAAGGCTAGCCCTGACCTCCCTCAAACACACAATACAATATCAACAATTACATCTATCTAATTTTAAAATACTTTAAACTCACAATAAAGCATAGCTGCATAGTCAAATTAATTTAAAACACATCAAATCAAGCTTTTAAAACAACATAATTTGTTACCCTGTATGTATATATCTCTCTAGACATATATACATACATACATACATACAGTGGCAAGAAATGATATACCACAAAAAAAAAAAATACACATGTTAAAAAAGCTTTTAAAAAAATTAACAAGTTAAATAAAATACATTTCTTTAGTTCACTTACCATTACTTGCCCCCACCGACTCCCGTTGCGCAGCTTACTCACGAACCAATCCAAGAACAGGAACCCATAAAATAAAAAACCATAAAATAATAAACATTAAACTAAAAATCCAAATCAATCCACGGGTCTTCTACTTGTAATCCATCTTTATCTTCATCTGTATTCTTTCTTCTATCTTCTTCCGGGCGGGGTCTTCTTTCCATCTGCGGCCACGCCCTGGTCTTCTTTCTTTTCTTCCCCGGAGGTCCTTCCTCCGCGGCGTCTGGCTTCAAAATGAGACGACATAGGCTTTTAAAGGCCTATGACGTCACATTTTTCGTCATGGTTCCCACGGTCCTGATTGGGCCGTGAAAACCATGTGTTTTGGCCGATAAAAATAAAAATGATGACGTCACTTAAAGGCAATGAAAGCACAGCCAATCAGAATGGCTTTGCTTCAATTGCCTTTAAGATGACGTCATGAAAAGACACATGGCCGCCCTCACATGGTATGGTAGCCAATCAGAGCGTGGGAACTCCATCCCTACTCTGATTGGCTCTAGTATACCATGTGACAGAGGCTTGGGGGGAAAAAGGATGTGACGTCATTGAAAGCTTGTCACATGATACTAGAGCCAATCAGAGCGTGGGAACTCCATCCCTACTCTGATTGGCTGTAGTACGTCACATCCTTTTTCAATGACGTCACCCCCACTACCCACAATAAAAAAAATTCACACACAGCAGCAGCACAATTAATAAATAAATCTAAATAAATAAATACATGAATAGAAATAAATACATTTAAAATACATTTTTATTCATTGTGTAGTTGTGCAGGGGGTCTCCGGAGCTGAACCGCTTTGGTTTTAGGTCTGGGGACCCCCTGCTTCCCGAGATACAGGCCCCTTTAGGGGGTGCCAGTATCCCTCTGCTTGGTTTACAGGCCGCGGTCACGTGATCGGGACCTTTAAATGCTGAGGGATACCGGCACCTCATAAAGGGGGCTGTATCTCGGGGAGCAGGGGGTCCCCGGACCTGAAACCAATGCGGTTCAGCTCCGGAGACCCCCTGCACATCTACACTATGAATAAAAATGTATTTTAAATGTATTTATTTATATTCATTTATTTATTTAGATTTATTTATTTATTTTTTGGGCGGCTGCTGTGTGTGTTTTTTTTATTGTGGGTAGCGGGAGTGGGTGAAGGGGGTATTAGCCCCAACGATGGTTGTTTAGGGCTTGCGGGGGGGTAGCGGGAGGGGTTAACCCCTTCATGACCGTAGCGGTATTAACTGCTACGGCCGTGAAGGGGTTAAGTGCACCCGCAACCCCCCCGCAAGTCCTAAACTCACACCAAAGGCCAAATACCCCCTTCACCGACCCCCGCTACCCACAATAAAGCGGGCACGGTGGGTTAACCCCTTCATTGCCTTAGCGGCTATCAGCTATGGTAATGAAGCAGCATTTCTGTATTTTAATAATATTGTGCAGGAGCAGGGGGTCCCCTGAGCATTAATTTCTGGCTCAGGGAACCCCCTGCTCACTGTACAATATTATTAAAATACAGAAATGCTGCTTCGTTACCATAGCACATAGCCGCTAAGGTAAGGAACGAGTGTTTATTTATATATGTGTTTTATTTATACTGTACATGTGCAGAGGGTCTCCGGAGCAGAAACATTTTTGTTTTAAGTCCGGGGACCCCCTGCTCCCCGAGATACAAGCCCCTTTAGGGGGTGCCGGTATCCCTCTGCTTTGTTTACATGTCGCGGTCACGTGATCGGGACCTTTAAATGCTGAGGGATACCGGCACCTCATAAAGGGGGCTGTATCTCGGGGAGCAGGGGGTCCCCGGACCTGAAACCAATGCGGTTCAGCTCCGGAGACCCCCTGCACATCTACACTATGAATAAAAATGTATTTTAAATGTCCAAAGTAATGTCCCTTAACCCCTTAATCACCATAGCGGTTATTAACCGCTACAGTCATTAAGGGGTTAACCCACCCTCACCCACCACTCGGGATGCCTACATACCCTCCCACACTAACCCCCCCCCCCCCGTGAGGCCTAACCACCCTCACCCAGTACCCACAAGGGAGGCCTACCCACATACCGTTGGGGAAACACCACCCCCCCCCCCACCCCCAGTACCCACAATAAAAACAACAGTGACCCACAATAAACATCATTCTATTTATTAAATACATTACCCACCCCCTGTGCCCCCCCATAAATACATGATTTATTATTTTACAAACAGGGTTCATAACGCAGCCCCACGCGAGTCCCCAGGTTCTGGAGGCCTGCTGGTGGATCCCGGCAGCACCATGGCCCCCAGGTGGTCTCCTTGGGTCACCATGGGCCACAATTGGGTCCCCACGGTAGGCCCAAGGATGTCGGGGAGCCCCGGGTCAGACCCACAGGTGTCTGTGGGGCCTCGGGTGGTTCCCACGGGGGTCTGGGGAACTCACGGGTGCTCACTACGGGTCCGCGGTGCCCCCACAGAAGTGGGACCACACATCATCATCCCCGCACCTACGGGTCGGCGGTGCCCCCACAGAAGTGGGACCACACAGCTTCATCCCCGCAGACTACGGGTCGGCGGTGCCCCACAGAAGTGGGACCACACAGCTTCATCCCCGCATGTGTCACCCGTGGAAGCACCAGCCTGGTACCCGTGAGATTCCCGAGGAAACCACAGGTGGTCTCCAGAGGTCTCACGCGGAACCACGGAACAAACCCTGAATGTATAAAAAATAAACCTGGCCTATACATTCAATACATACACCCCCCCCCCTCCCCAACACCTACAGTACAATAATGTGCAAAATAACTATTATCCAGATATGGATAATAGATTAATTGCCCATTATTAAAAACATTAACTAGCATATTCAAATAAATAAAGTACTACTGACCTCATCAATACGAAGTGTCGGTCGCCAGCAACATCCTTGTCTTGTCCACAAAATACATTGCCAAAACAAAGCCAATACATTGCAATTACATTCAGATATCAATTAACCCCTTAAACACCTTGGGGCCTATGCAGAGAGGAACGGCATAATAAATTGCCATTGTTGTAAAAGTTCAACATTGTGGCGTATTTATTGAGCCTGATTCAGAAAGGACAAATCGTCAATCAAGTCTCAAAGTGTATGATTGGCGAGTGTTAATCGCGCCATTTCAGACTGAGCTACTTACATCTGGCTATATTTTCAGTCACTGCGGGTGAAAGTCGCGCTCGTGAGTCTCGCAAGACTTCAATTCAAGTGGCCGGGAAATTTCTAAAGTAAACACCACATTCCTGGCACAGTGTCTTAGTGACGGCTTCTGCATAGTTACATACCAGAGAAACAGCGCGCGTCTCTCTGTTAAAGTGGTAGAAGCACTGTGAAGCTGCAGATACTGAAAAAAAAACCTTCTCTTTACACTTTTACAATTTTTATTAGCTACAGTCATAGACATTCAGTGACAGACAGTGTACATACTGATAGACAGACACACAGCAATACATACTGATACTCAGACAGATACACAATAATACACAGTGATAGACAGACACACAGGAATATACACTGATACTCAGACAGACACACAATACTGTATACACACACATTTACAGACACTGATGCACAAAGGCACAGTTGAGACATAGGCATACTGATATATACTGATCTGTACATGCATACTCACACAGATACACATAGCCACACACATGCTTATATATTGTTATATACTGTATACTGCTTATACTGTAATGCTCAGAGTTTTTGCTGACATGGCAATGTTATGTGTATAGAGGCATATTCACCCTATTGCTTTGTCAATGCCCTGTGTGCATCAGAGATTTGGGAGCCACATATAGTGACAGCAGTTGGCATGGATCTGGACAGATTTGTGACAGCGTGATGCCCTCCCCCCAAGCCCAGCAGCTGATCGCAATGTGAAGCCCTGCACTCGGCAGCACTACTGACCCCCACCTCCCCCCAAGCCCAGCAGCTGATCGCAATGTGAAGCCCTGCACTCGGCAGCAATACTGACCCCCCCCTCCCCCCAAGCCCAGCAGCTGATCGCGATCTGAAGCCCCGCACTCGGCAGCAGTACACATACACACACACACATGCATACATGCATACACACACATGCACACATACACACACACGCATGCATGCACATACACATACACACACACACACACGGCACACAATGCACACACACACACACACACACACACACAGGAGACAGGGACCGGAGCAGAAGGGGGGCAGGGACCGGAGCAGAAGGGGGGCAGGGACCAGGGCAGAAGGGAGACAGCGATCGGGGCATCACACACACACCCCACCTTCTGTCTGGCAATGACGGCTCTGTAGGGAACCGGCTGCAGACCCATTGGATGGGAGCGGTCACGTGACCGCTCCTCCGCTTCCCCTTACTAACTGACAGCACTTTCCAGTGAACTGGACGGCTACTGCCGTTTTTTCCTGGCGCGCACAATTGGCGACTTCAGCGCTGAGAATTCAAGCACACATGCCGAATACCACACTTTGCCCTTTCCTGCATATGCCGAACCTAGAAACATGGCGAAATTTAAAAAAAACACGCTTCTCGCCAACACATTGGCGGGATGCTGCCGCCTAGCAAATCTCCTGGCGAAAATTTCAAATTTCGCCACTCAAGGAAGCCTCTGTGCATACGGGAAGCAAATTCTGCCGGCTCTGCATAGGCCCCCTTATCGGATAATAACCGCAAAGGTAATTAAGGGGTTAAGCCACACTGGCCCGATACCCACCCTTCACCCATGAATTTGTACAGTGGCTTCATCATGCAACTATATATACAGTATATATATATATATATATAGAATGAACCTGCATCGCCACAGCATCACACGCGGAACAAGAGACAGTCCTGTTGGCGAACATTTCTCTGACTCTGGCCATAAGATGAACGATCTGAGGGTTGCCATACTCAAAGGTAATCTTAAAACCCCGAAAGAGAGACGGTTGCATGAATACAAATTTATGCAACTGTTCGGGACACTTAGCAGTGGCCTAAACAGAGATCGAAATTTTATGAGTCATTACTGACACTAGCGAACTCTTCCCATGAGCGCTAAAGGCCATGTCTGTACATACTGTGCTATATGTATGCACACACAGCTGTCTCTCACACATACTAATACTCCTTATTTTTCCATCCCTATACACCAATAGGGACCACATAGTATCCACACACACTTTTAGTTGTGCTACAAACTCTCACATTTCCACACCCACCCACACCATTTATATCCCTCTCACTCCACACACACCTTGTGTAGAGCACTGTTTATACTGTGGGCTCTCCATTCATTTTTATTCACACTGATACACATACACACTCTTTCTTCACTTGCCTTCAGTTACCCTTTGACACCTCTAGCCATAAAACACATCCACACCGAGGGAAGGAACAGCACAGATAACATTCCAAGAGACACTGTTTTTAAGTAATCCTTGCTTCATTCATTGTAACATCGCCGGAAGAAGAGATCAGTGTATCTCGAAAGCTCGCACAAATAAAAGCATTTCGTTAGCCACAGAACGGTATCATCTATTTATTTTTTGATTATTGAAGCTCGGCTAACACGGTACTGATACCTCTACATGTATATATATATATATATATATATATATATATATATATATATATATACACAGTATATACACACACATGATGAACCAATATACAAATAAATGTAGAAGGGTTATCAAAACCATACTGTCGTACAAATAACACTTCTCCATACAGACACACTACATTACAATGAATTTCCTTTAATAATCCTAACTGATCTTACAATCTAAATCATCAAATGACAAAGAAAAACCTCACCTTCCAATCCATACATTGCATTTACATTGTATAAATGATGCATAAAATCTATGCACCATATACATTCTGCAAATGAATGTTTACAATATCATTGCAAGCTAAATACAAACACTTCCAAACAAGTCAACTATTTTAACCAATCAAGTAAACAGAAATCAATTTGCAATCATTATTTACATCCCTAAACAATTGACAGTCCATCCCGAACAATGAAACAATTAACTAATTCACGCCTCGAGCAGAACAATTCAGCATGTGAAAAAATATACAAACTTTAAAACCAAGGCTAGCCCTGACCTCCCTCAAACACACAATACAATATCAACAATTACATCTATCTAATTTTAAAATACTTTAAACTCACAATAAAGCATAGCTGCATAGTCAAATTAATTTAAAACACATCAAATCAAGCTTTTAAAACAACATAATTTGTTACCCTGTATGTATATATCTCTCTAGACATATATACATACATACATACAGTGGCAAGAAATGATATACCACAAAAAAAAAAAATACACATGTTAAAAAAGCTTTTAAAAAAATTAACAAGTTAAATAAAATACATTTCTTTAGTTCACTTACCATTACTTGCCCCCACCGACTCCCGTTGCGCAGCTTACTCACGAACCAATCCAAGAACAGGAACCCATAAAATAAAAAACCATAAAATAATAAACATTAAACTAAAAATCCAAATCAATCCACGGGTCTTCTACTTGTAATCCATCTTTATCTTCATCTGTATTCTTTCTTCTATCTTCTTCCGGGCGGGGTCTTCTTTCCATCTGCGGCCACGCCCTGGTCTTCTTTCTTTTCTTCCCCGGAGGTCCTTCCTCCGCGGCGTCTGGCTTCAAAATGAGACGACATAGGCTTTTAAAGGCCTATGACGTCACATTTTTCGTCATGGTTCCCACGGTCCTGATTGGGCCGTGAAAACCATGTGTTTTGGCCGATAAAAATAAAAATGATGACGTCACTTAAAGGCAATGAAAGCACAGCCAATCAGAATGGCTTTGCTTCAATTGCCTTTAAGATGACGTCATGAAAAGACACATGGCCGCCCTCACATGGTATGGTAGCCAATCAGAGCGTGGGAACTCCATCCCTACTCTGATTGGCTCTAGTATACCATGTGACAGAGGCTTGGGGGGAAAAAGGATGTGACGTCATTGAAAGCTTGTCACATGATACTAGAGCCAATCAGAGCGTGGGAACTCCATCCCTACTCTGATTGGCTGTAGTACGTCACATCCTTTTTCAATGACGTCACCCCCACTACCCACAATAAAAAAAATTCACACACAGCAGCAGCACAATTAATAAATAAATCTAAATAAATAAATACATGAATAGAAATAAATACATTTAAAATACATTTTTATTCATTGTGTAGTTGTGCAGGGGGTCTCCGGAGCTGAACCGCTTTGGTTTTAGGTCTGGGGACCCCCTGCTTCCCGAGATACAGGCCCCTTTAGGGGGTGCCAGTATCCCTCTGCTTGGTTTACAGGCCGCGGTCACGTGATCGGGACCTTTAAATGCTGAGGGATACCGGCACCTCATAAAGGGGGCTGTATCTCGGGGAGCAGGGGGTCCCCGGACCTGAAACCAATGCGGTTCAGCTCCGGAGACCCCCTGCACATCTACACTATGAATAAAAATGTATTTTAAATGTATTTATTTATATTCATTTATTTATTTAGATTTATTTATTTATTTTTTGGGCGGCTGCTGTGTGTGTTTTTTTTATTGTGGGTAGCGGGAGTGGGTGAAGGGGGTATTAGCCCCAACGATGGTTGTTTAGGGCTTGCGGGGGGGTAGCGGGAGGGGTTAACCCCTTCATGACCGTAGCGGTATTAACTGCTACGGCCGTGAAGGGGTTAAGTGCACCCGCAACCCCCCCGCAAGTCCTAAACTCACACCAAAGGCCAAATACCCCCTTCACCGACCCCCGCTACCCACAATAAAGCGGGCACGGTGGGTTAACCCCTTCATTGCCTTAGCGGCTATCAGCTATGGTAATGAAGCAGCATTTCTGTATTTTAATAATATTGTGCAGGAGCAGGGGGTCCCCTGAGCATTAATTTCTGGCTCAGGGAACCCCCTGCTCACTGTACAATATTATTAAAATACAGAAATGCTGCTTCGTTACCATAGCTCCCCGAGATACAGGCCCCTTTAGGGGGTGCCGGTATCCCTCTGCTTGGTTTACATAGCGGTAGGGGTAGCGGTAGGGGTTAACTCCTTCATGACCGTAGCGGTATTAACTTCTACGGTCGTGAAGGGGTTAAGTGCACCCGCAACCCCCCCGCAAGTCCTAAACTCACACCAAGGGCCAAATACCCCCTTCACCCACCCCCGCTACCCCCAATAAAGCGGGCACGGTGGGTTAACCCCTTCATTGCCTTAGCGGCTATCAGCTATGGTAATGAAGCAGCATTTCTGTATTTTAATAATATTGTGCAGGAGCAGGGGGTCCCCTGAACATTAATTTCTGGCTCAGGGAACCCCCTGCTCACTGTACAATATTATTAAAAATACAGTCATGCTGCTTCGTTACCATAGCACATAGCCGTTAAGGTAAGGAACGAGTGTTTATTTATATATGTGTTTTATTTATACTGTACATGTGCAGAGGGTCTCCGGAGCAGAAACATTTTTGTTTTAAGTCCGGGGACCCCCTGCTCCCCGAGATACAAGCCCCTTTAGGGGGTGCCGGTATCCCTCTGCTTTGTTTACATGTCGCGGTCACGTGATCGGGACCTTTAAATGCAGAGGGATACCGGCACCTCATAAAGGGGGCTGTATCTCGGGAAGCAAGGGGTCCCCCGACCTGAAACCAACGCGGTTCAGCTCCGGAGACCCCTGCACATCTACACTATGAATAAAAATGTATGTTAAATATCCAAAGTAATGTCCCTTAACCCCTTAATCACCATAGTGGTTATTAACCGCTACAGTCATTAAGGGGTTAACCCACCCTCACCCACCACTCGGGATGCCTACATACCCTCCCACACTAACCCCCCCCCCCCCCCGTGAGGCCTAACCACCCTCACCCAGTACCCACAAGGGAGGCCTACCCACATACCGTTGGGGAAACACCACCCCCCCCCCCACCCCCAGTACCCACAATAAAAACAACAGTGACCCACAATAAACATCATTCTATTTATTAAATACATTACCCACCCCCTGTGCCCCCCCATAAATACATGATTTATTATTTTACAAACAGGGTTCATAACGCAGCCCCACGCGAGTCCCCAGGTTCTGGAGGCCTGCTGGTGGATCCCGGCAGCACCATGGCCCCCAGGTGGTCTCCTTGGGTCACCATGGGCCACAATTGGGTCCCCACGGTAGGCCCAAGGATGTCGGGGAGCCCCGGGTCAGACCCACAGGTGTCTGTGGGGCCTCGGGTGGTTCCCACGGGGGTCTGGGGAACTCACGGGTGCTCACTACGGGTCCGCGGTGCCCCCACAGAAGTGGGACCACACATCATCATCCCCGCACCTACGGGTCGGCGGTGCCCCCACAGAAGTGGGACCACACAGCTTCATCCCCGCAGACTACGGGTCGGCGGTGCCCCACAGAAGTGGGACCACACAGCTTCATCCCCGCATGTGTCACCCGTGGAAGCACCAGCCTGGTACCCGTGAGATTCCCGAGGAAACCACAGGTGGTCTCCAGAGGTCTCACGCGGAACCACGGAACAAACCCTGAATGTAAAAAAAATAAACCTGGCCTATACATTCAATACATACACCCCCCCCCCCCCAACACCTACAGTACAATAATGTGCAAAATAACTATTATCCAGATATGGATAATAGATTAATTGCCCATTATTAAAAACATTAACTAGCATATTCAAATAAATAAAGTACTACTGACCTCATCAATACGAAGTGTCCGTCGCCAGCAACATCCTTGTCTTGTCCACAAAATACATTGCCAAAACAAAGCCAATACATTGCAATTACATTCAGATATCAATTAACCCCTTAAACACCTTATCGGATAATAACCGCAAAGGTAATTAAGGGGTTAAGCCACACTGGCCCGATACCCACCCTTCACCCATGAATTTGTACAGTGGCTTCATCATGCAACTATATATACAGTATATATATATATATATATATTTATATTTTTATATATATATATATATATATATATATATATATAGAATGAACCTGCATCGCCACAGCATCACACGCGGAACAAGAGACAGTCCTGTTGGCGAACATTTCTCTGACTCTGGCCATAAGATGAACGATCTGAGGGTTGCCATACTCAAAGGTAATCTTAAAACCCCGAAAGAGAGACGGTTGCATGAATACAAATTTATGCAACTGTTCGGGACACTTAGCAGTGGCCTAAACAGAGATCGAAATTTTATGAGTCATTACTGACACTAGCGAACTCTCTTCCCATGAGCGCTAAAGGCCATGTCTGTACATACTGTGCTATATGTATGCACACACAGCTGTCTCTCACACATACTAATACTCCTTATTTTTCCATCCCTATACACCAATAGGGACCACATAGTATCCACACACACTTTTAGTTGTGCTACAAACTCTCACATTTCCACACCCACCCACACCATTTATATCCCTCTCACTCCACACACACCTTGTGTAGAGCACTGTTTATACTGTGGGCTCTCCATTCATTTTTATTCACACTGATACACATACACACTCTTTCTTCACTTGCCTTCAGTTACCCTTTGTCACCTCTAGCCATAAAACACATCCACACCGGGGGAAGGAACAGCACAGATAACATTCCAAGAGACACTGTTTTTAAGTAATCCTTGCTTCATTCATTGTAACATCGCCGGAAGAAGAGATCAGTGTATCTCGAAAGCTCGCACAAATAAAAGCATTTCGTTAGCCACAGAACGGTATCATCTATTTATTTTTTGATTATTGAAGCTCGGCTAACACGGTACTGATACCTCTACATGTATATATATATATATATATATATATATACAGTATATACACACACATGATGAACCAATATACAAATAAATGTAGAAGGGTTATCAAAACCATACTGTCGTACAAATAACACTTCTCCATACAGACACACTACATTACAATGAATTTCCTTTAATAATCCTAACTGATCTTACAATCTAAATCATCAAATGACAAAGAAAAACCTCACCTTCCAATCCATACATTGCATTTACATTGTATAAATGATGCATAAAATCTATGCACCATATACATTCTGCAAATGAATGTTTACAATATCATTGCAAGCTAAATACAAACACTTCCAAACAAGTCAACTATTTTAACCAATCAAGTAAACAGAAATCAATTTGCAATCATTATTTACATCCCTAAACAATTGACAGTCCATCCCGAACAATGAAACAATTAACTAATTCACGCCTCGAGCAGAACAATTCAGCATGTGAAAAAATATACAAACTTTAAAACCAAGGCTAGCCCTGACCTCCCTCAAACACACAATACAATATCAACAATTACATCTATCTAATTTAAAAAAACTTTAAACTCACAATAAAGCATAGCTGCATAGTCAAATTAATTTAAAACACATCAAATCAAGCTTTTAAAACAACATAATTTCTTACCCTGTATGTATATATCTCTCTAGACATATATACATACATACATACAGTGGCAAGAAATGATATACCACAAAAAAAAAAAATACACATGTTAAAAAAGCTTTTAAAAAAATTAACAAGTTAAATAAAATACATTTCTTTAGTTCACTTACCATTACTTGCCCCCACCGACTCCCGTTGCGCAGCTTACTCACGAACCAATCCAAGAACAGGAACCCATAAAATAAAAAACCATAAAATAATAAACATTAAACTAAAAATCCAAATCAATCCACGGGTCTTCTACTTGTAATCCATCTTTATCTTCATCTGTATTCTTTCTTCTATCTTCTTCCGGGCGGGGTCTTCTTTCCATCTGCGGCCACGCCCTGGTCTTCTTTCTTCCCCGGAGGTCCTTCCTCCGCGGCGTCTGGCTTCAAAATGAGACGACATAGGCTTTTAAAGGCCTATGACGTCACATTTTTCGTCATGGTTCCCACGGTCCTGATTGGGCCGTGAAAACCATGTGTTTTGGCCGATAAAAATAAAAATGATGACGTCACTTAAAGGCAATGAAAGCACAGCCAATCAGAATGGCTTTGCTTCAATTGCCTTTAAGATGACGTCATGAAAAGACACATGGCCGCCCTCACATGGTATGGTAGCCAATCAGAGCGTGGGAACTCCATCCCTACTCTGATTGGCTCTAGTATACCATGTGACAGAGGCTTGGGGGGAAAAAGGATGTGACGTCATTGAAAGCTTGTCACATGGTACTAGAGCCAATCAGAGCGTGGGAACTCCATCCCTACTCTGATTGGCTGTAGTACGTCACATCCTTTTTCAATGACGTCACCCCCACTACCCACAATAAAAAAAATTCACACACAGCAGCAGCACAATTAATAAATAAATCTAAATAAATAAATACATGAATAGAAATAAATACATTTTTATTCATTGTGTAGTTGTGCAGGGGGTCTCCGGAGCTGAACCGCTTTGGTTTTAGGTCTGGGGACCCCCTGCTTCCCGAGATACAGGCCCCTTTAGGGGGTGCCAGTATCCCTCTGCTTGGTTTACAGGCCGCGGTCACGTGATCGGGACCTTTAAATGCTGAGGGATACCGGCACCTCATAAAGGGGGCTGTATCTCGGGGAGCAGGGGGTCCCCGGACCTGAAACCAATGCGGTTCAGCTCCGGAGACCCCCTGCTCATCTACACTATGAATAAAAATGTATTTTAAATGTATTTATTTATATTCATTTATTTATTTAGATTTATTTATTTATTTTTTGGGCGGCTGCTGTGTGTGTTTTTTTTATTGTGGGTAGCGGGAGTGGGTGAAGGGGGTATTAGCCCCAACGATGGTTGTTTAGGGCTTGCGGGGGGGTAGCGGGAGGGGTTAACCCCTTCATGACCGTAGCGGTATTAACTGCTACGGCCGTGAAGGGGTTAAGTGCACCCGCAACCCCCCCGCAAGTCCTAAACTCACACCAAAGGCCAAATACCCCCTTCACCGACCCCCGCTACCCACAATAAAGCGGGCACGGTGGGTTAACCCCTTCATTGCCTTAGCGGCTATCAGCTATGGTAATGAAGCAGCATTTCTGTATTTTAATAATATTGTGCAGGAGCAGGGGGTCCCCTGAGCATTAATTTCTGGCTCAGGGAACCCCCTGCTCACTGTACAATATTATTAAAATACAGAAATGCTGCTTCGTTACCATAGCACATAGCCGCTAAGGTAAGGAACGAGTGTTTATTTATATATGTGTTTTATTTATACTGTACATGTGCAGAGGGTCTCCGGAGCAGAAACATTTTTGTTTTAAGTCCGGGGACCCCCTGCTCCCCGAGATACAAGCCCCTTTAGGGGGTGCCGGTATCCCTCTGCTTTGTTTACATGTCGCGGTCACGTGATCGGGACCTTTAAATGCAGAGGGATACCGGCACCTCATAAAGGGGGCTGTATCTCGGGAAGCAGGGGGTCCCCCGACCTGAAACCAACGCGGTTCAGCTCCGGAGACCCCTGCACATCTACACTATGAATAAAAATGTATTTTAAATAATTTTTAATGTGCCGATGTTTGCGCAGAGAGAGCAGCGGTTCTCTCTCTGCTGCAAACACATCTCGCCCCCGCCGGCCTACAGTATCATTGATGTGCATATACAGTACTGTATGTGTACAGTACTGTATGTTAGGGGTTATAGGGGTTATATATATACTGCATTACAATTCATGAATTTATGCCATCTGGCGGACACGCGAAGCATTGCAGCCTAGTAAATCCTGAACCATTATTAATTAACACATCAACGCGCGTCAGCCGGGCATGCGCCTGGCTGGGAAGGCAAAAGGAGCCCGGCATGCTCCGGGTGAACAGTGTGGCATTCCAGGAACATGCCAGGTACAAGCCGGTGATTACTTCAAATAAAAGCTGCCGGAGCAGTATAAAAGGCCTGAAACTGACTGGGTTCCCCTCGAAGCGAACGACATAGGTAAAATCAGGACAGGATCAGCGGAGTGCGCAGTCATCACTCCTTGAGGTACCTGTTATTGCAGAGCGTTAATGATATCATGGAGAATGGCAGTTTCTGCCCGTAATGTGACATTCACCCTGTAAAAATTGCAGCCTATTTTGGATACCCTGCAAGTTATCCATTTCCTCTCCAGGTGAATAAGAATTGTATTTCTATTTTTGGCTTCACAATCTGTCAGACACCACTGAGAAATCCACGTGGTCGAACCAGATTCAAAATCAGGGATCGAGAACAGCAGAGTATCCAGGATGCAAGCCAGAATCGAAACCAGGTTTAAAGATCAGCCGAAAACTGAACCAGGAAGGGCAGGAGATAGGTGCAATACAGCCTTAGGCTGAGCCCATGCTCTCGCAGACTGTGCGGAGGCATGCGCGACGTCATCCGCATTTAGCGTGAGAGTTTTCTGGCCAGGCTAGACGAGATGGGTGGCGTGTCTGGAGCGTGGCCGTGACGTCACAGAGCTGGTTCGCCCAAACTGGGGCGAACCGCCCACTCGACCTGGCCGTGGCACTGTGGAATCAAATGTAACTGATCCCTCGCGCACCGTACGCTCCCTCACGGTCCATGGCTGCGCTCATTGCCTTACGGCATTGTGATTGCGGCGCGCGCACACTTCTGCGCGGTCTTCGGGAGCATGGACTTAGCCTTACACTAAATCAGCAAGAAAGTTGTGAAGCAAAACATGTTTGGATCTGGCGCCTTTTATAATCAGTGGGGATGCCTGGGAATTATGTCAACGTCCTCCCACATCTAGAGGCACATCTCTTGGAGCCCAACACCCTGCCTCTGCACACACAAGCAAAGCCCACCAGACTCCCTGAAGCACAAGCAACAGAAGCCATCTGCCACAGAGCCCGCATGAACCCGATCTAAAACCCACACGTGAGTCCATATAGCTTTGTGGCTTTGAGTATAGATTCAAATATGTAGTTAAGGCACTAGCATCAGAATTAGAAGACAGATTCATGACCCATTGAAGCTCTGTCTAGCCAGCTGAGCTGCAAAGGGAATGTGATCGCTCTAATTGGCATCCTATATGGTAACTTAATTAAGTCTGATGAAGGTGTGAATTAACACCAAAACTTGACATATGGAATAAAGTAATTTTCACTTGACAAAGACTGGTGTGCCACAGCATTAATTGGAAATTAATCAGCAGCACAGACATCAAAAGAGATCAAATTCATAGAGAATGCCATACATGTGTGCCTGGTTGAGGTGAGTGTATAAACCTCAAAAAGCATGAGTAGGGCGCACCATGCAGTATTAAAATGTACCGTGTGTAAACATTATAGTGAAAATGCTATTGTTTCGGTGGAATGTTGGTGAATGTGCTATTACAATGAGACACTCTAATTGCAATAACATTACATTGCTGTGATCACTAGAACAGCAATAACTAATACGATTTGGGCATTGACATGGTTAAGATGTTTTCCTTATCCTTGAATCAAGTTGAAATTGTTCCACAGAGCTGAATCGAAAATGGGCCAGTGCACCATAGAACCCCCACAAAGCAAGCATTCTGTCGCTGTAGAGACGTCAAGCTGTGAAAAGCTGGGTCTCTCATTTCTTCAGGCCTTTAAAAAACATTCACAAGCAGGTCTATAAGTAAGCCACAAAAATATGATTTTGAAGTAGAGAAATTACATACTGTAGCATGCACAGAAAGGTTTGTACAAAAGAAAGAGACTCACACACTGCTATTAGCATGTACTGTACTTGTACTCAGGATCACCTGACATTACTAATGTAATGGTGGGGAACAGGTGCCTCTGAGTTTTATCTGCAGCACCTCAACTGTTGCCCACCTCTGCAGCCCACTCTCCCTCGTCATTGCAGAGGGAGTTGAGATGCTGCTGGTGTGGTTATTAGCTCCTCGCCACATCCCCAGCTGCCTAATGACAGTGATAATCACTAGTTTCCAGTGTAAGGAGAAGAGGGGGACAGTATTCACCAGTACTTTCATTTTAAGGAAAGATTGTAGTCTGACATCAAAATCAGAACATCTATTGGTTTGTTACTGTTATAATCCAAAATTATAAATCACCAAATAATGTGCTAATTTACATGTCATTTCCCAGAATCCCTTGCTGCAGTGGAAGCCTTGCATACTAAGAGATAATGGGGACAAGCAGGGTTGCAGACTGTCTGAAATATGTGAATGTGCTCACAAGTCGTGTTTTTATTTGCTGTAAAATAATAAGACAATGCACTACACTACAAAACAAGCACGGTGATAGAATGCAAGACTGTTACACTCTCTCTAAAGATAACATGCAATAACATTGAAGCTACTCTGGTGAATTGATAACTTTTCCATTGTTAACATTTTCTGTTAACACAGGTTCATGATTACCTTAGAAGCAAACTGTGTTCCCTTTATGAGAATGACTGCATCTTCGACAAGTTTGAGTGTGCCTGGAATGGTTCGGACAGGTAAATTATGATACACTTGAAATCAATGGTTCTCTTATTTATTTACTTTTGTCGCACAAATCACACGTTTAAATGACCACTCACAACATGCATGAGATTATTTTTGGACCCATTGCTAACTGATATTCTTAATTAAGTTAAAGTAAAAAGAGCTTACATTGCATTTAGCAAACATTCGTTTTACCCAGAAGACACTTTAAAAGGCGCACACCTGTACACTTTCAGATCATCTTCTCCCTAGTGAAAGTACACTGTACCCAAGCCTGCCTCCTCTGACATGTTACCTGCTTCGCCACTGGATGATTTGCGAGCCTTTCTAACGATTAAGGCCCAGATGCACTGAGCTCAGTTAGGGTATTTAACATGACACTAACCTAAATGAATGCCCTATTAACAGTGTAGCCATGCCACCTATGGCTACTAACCTGCCCTACTCCTGGCAGTAAGCCCTGGTAAAGCAGGCCTGGTGCTGCACTTGAGTGACAGGGGGAGGCAGTGACATCAGGCCTGAGCATGTCCAATCATGGGACAGACCTGATTACCTCTTCCTGGCTGTACTTAAGGGGCGGTGCCACCCCAAATTTAGCAGTACCTCTACTCCATTGAGAGAGGCAGGTCACACAGCCAAGAGCCTGACTATTGGGCCTTCTCTGGTCCTCTTCCCTTCGGGGGAGAGTGAGTGTGTACCATACCTCTGCCTCTGCTAGAGGGGAAGGAAGAGCTGGGAATGCTGAGGGTGCCCTTGGCTTGTAGTGAACGTCCAGGGACCATCCTTCAGTGGGTAGCTGAGAGTGGGACTGCATTGGGCAGAAGATTGCCGTGTACTGCTGTTGCTGTAGACAATAAACCGTTCCTGTTGTTATACCTCCGGCCCGGTGTGTGATCTTACTGGGGGGAAGGTTATTGGTTCTACCGTGGGAGATCATCTTCAGTTCCCTGAGGCTACGGCAGATGGAGGCGCTGTACTGCTAAAGAATATGTTGGGTATGAACCCCAGAAGCCTAGTCCTGTGTCCCCACTACCATCGGCAGCCGACTCAGCCCTCCTGTTACCAACAGGTATCATGCACCACATGACCAGTAATGGCAGAATCTCCCACAGGGTGGGGGAAACACTGTTACAACAGTAATGTTTATACATCATCCATCCAAGACAGTAACGTAACATTACCCCAGTTTTACTTATTTAAATAGCGTAGTACTAATTGTTATGGCCATTAGTGAGAATAATATGCAAAAGAGGCGTTTCCCCGAACATTGACTGTCCACTAAAGTCTGTTAAGTTAACGCGGGGACTCAACATTACGCCCGTCAAGTCATACCTAAACTTGGTGTTTAATCCCAGTCTCAGCTCTCTGTGTTACCTGGGGCAAACCATTGTATCTCCTTGTGCCTCTGGCACCACAATTGGATTGCAAGCTCTTCAGGGCGGGGGTTCATATTGCCTACAAAAGTTCTATGTATTGCAGCATATAAGAACAAAATATGCTTCTTAAGAGTAAAAGTGGGTTAATGTTACGTTAATCTCTTGGATGGATAATGGAAAAGCGTTACTATTAATATTATGTTCATTTATGTTAATGTCACATGAAATAGCCTAGTGGAGCTTAGTTTCAGAAAGCATTGCTTCCACCATTAAGCTACTCGTTAAGCAACTGTAGACTAATCTTTAGACAGAATTCCTTCTACAGATGTATATGGCGTTATTGCAAATTGCACAGTGTTGTAACCCGCATCAAATTGGCACAATAAAACTCACAGTAACTCATTATCATGTGATTGCAGGTGCAATAACGCCTGCTAAATCTGTAAGTATTGCTTTATAGGGTAGCAGTTTCAATCTCTTTGAAGAGTACAGATTAATGGCACCATGGAGAACTTTTTTTAATTGCTCTAATTTTAACTCTTTATTAAAAAAATAATAATAATCCTGGAATTTGTAGTCCTGCTTTTTATATTCAAGATACAGTCTGAAAGAGTTTGGAGGGATTGAAGTAGAAACCACAATTAAAGCTTCCAGCTAGGTAGGCTGGCCAGTATGGGCCCAATCATAAAAGTTCCCCTCTACCCATGTTTAATCGGAATTCATGTTATTAATTTTTTTTAATCTTGTTTCGCTCCTTGCAGCGTCATCATGACAGGTGCATACAACAACTTCTTCCGAATGTTCGACCGAAACACCAAACGAGATGTAACCCTGGAAGCCTCACGCGAGAGCAGCAAGCCGCGGGCGGTCCTCAAACCCCGCCGAGTGTGTGTGGGTGGCAAGAGACGAAAGGATGACATTAGTGTGGACAGCTTGGACTTCACCAAGAAGATCTTACACACGGCCTGGCACCCGACTGAGAACATCATTGCCATAGCAGCGACAAACAATCTGTATATATTTCAGGATAAAGTGAACTCAGAGATGCACTAGGATTATCTTTATTCTTATGTAATGCCAAACAAGACTTTCCAGAGGGGTGGTCAGTTGTTGATGACCTGTATGGGAAAAGTCTTTTTGGCGGTGGGGTTGGTTGTTATACTTCTGTTTCTTAGCTCCTTGCATTGTACAGTGCGCCTCCCCAGAACAGGAGAGTTATCATTCCTCACTGTTGGTGGAAGACATTATTTTTTACAGCATTTGAGCTGTGTGGCAAAAAGCGTGTTAATCAAGATGGCTTTGACATGCAGTCAGAGTAGGGTCCGCCTAATCTTTATATGCTGAAGAGGCTTTGGCAGCAGAAGGGTCAAACTCAATTTGCAAGCCTGCAGGTTTTTCTTTCACATTATGGCCTCTGCCATGTTTATTTCTGCAATAATACTTTGTTCCTATAAAACTTAGTAGTATTTATAGTTTTAATTGTATGCCAGGTCAGAGAGATGCTGAACAAACTGGGGTAAATGTCTGATGCATAAATGACCTTTGATTTATCAAATCATGTTCCATGCTTTGTATCCTAAACCATAACATCCTAGAGAAAACGACAGTATGCATGAGACATATTCTGACAAATACATATAGAGGTTCTCATACATTAAAGTATACATACATATTTTTCCCCAAATGGCTTATAAATAAAGAAAATGGCTTTTAGAAACAAAAGTAAAAACTCCATTTTTTTTCGAATCCTTTAGGTTTAGGGCATGCGTGACACTTGGCACTGAAGGGATTCGAGTTCTCTCTTTTTGCATTGGAAATGTATTAAACAGTTCATTAAAAAAAATAATCACCAAGAGCAATGAGAGATTCCTAGTTCTATAACAGATCATTATTTAAAAACCTACAGTATATATGTCAGTGTTTCTCAACCACGGTGTCTCAGACTACTTTTTATCCAGGATTTCACTTAAGAAAACAATTTATCGTGTGATTAGAAAAAGATTTTGCATCACATTTAAAATAATAGAAACAATAATCACTACAGCTAGAACAGTATATAGCTAGAACAGTATATAGCTAGAACAGTATATAGCTAGAACAGTATAAAGCTAGAACAGTATATAGCTAGAACAGAACAGTATATAGCTAGAACACTTTTATTGAAACGCCTTCATTTTCTTAAAGTAATGAGTTGTCTGAGCAAATAGATGACAGAAACAAGGACTCCAGACAGAAATGTTGAGAAACACTGCTGTATATAGTACTTCAGTATTTGTTTCAAATTCACGGTGTAATATACACAAATATACAGTCTTTCTGCATGCTTTAATACCCTACAGATAAACATAGGTCATCTACAACCTATTCTTAAAGCTGCAGTTCTATTTTGCTCAAAGACAGAATTTGTATCCCGTACATATTACCTTTTATTTAATTACTTTCAAACGGTGGACCAGTTGACATATAAACTCCTTGGAGTTTGCAATGTCCATGCAGTTTGTTCGACTATTAGGTGTCTGTGGAAAATCCCAATTGTGCAGATACAACACAGAGAAAACTATGGTTTACTATGTGTATATTTCTGCAATCACGTCATGAATAACCCTTTGTCTTTGCAGAAAACTGGTATTTAAAGTGAAGTATGTAAGAGATCTGATTACAAGTTTAATGATTGATTCAGTATCGGGCAGGATGAATTCTTTCAGAACATTCATATACAGCTGGGGTGGGCAACTCCAGTCCTCAAGGGCCTCCAACAGGTAAGGTTTTCAGGATATCCCTGCTTCAGCCCAGGCGGCACAATCAGTGGCTCATTCTTCGACTGAGCCACTGATTGAGCCACCTCTGCTAAAGCAGGTATATCCTTAAAACCTGACCTGTTGGTGCCCTTAAGGACTGGAGTTGCCCATCCCAGATATAGAGGGTCCTCCGTTAACCTTTCCACACTGACTTTTCCGAAGTGAAGTCAATAAATATGCATGTTTCTATAGTTTGCTTTTGGAAAGTTTCCGCTGCTTTCAAGACTTACTAGCAAACTGCAACTTTGATATGGAATGTGTATCTTGACATGATACATATAATGCATATGATTGTTTTTCTTTTTTTTCTAGACTTATGCTGTACAGTAAATACATGTGTGAAGCACAAGAGCATGTGCACCAACTTCCAGCCATACTGCACACAGTATAAAATGTGTCAGCTTTTCAAGGAAATAAGGAATGTCTGTTTATATTGTATAATCTAGTAATTATGGACAATATTATATGTACATATTTATTATGGGAAATGTAATGTTTCTCTTCTGTAAAAAAACAAAAAAAACAAATAAAAAAAAAACTGAAGACCAGGATACATTTTAAATACTGGTATTCTATCATAGACAGACTACTGATTTTGATATACAATACCATTATTATGTTCTTCTTGTGTAGCCTTAAACAACCCATTCTGCTCCAAGTGCTAAAAAAACCTAAACATTAACAGGGGAAGATATTGCACTGTATTTAATCCAGTCTAATGGTATTCTGCAGCTAACACATAGTAAAGCATGTTTAAAACCAACAGCTTTCATTTATCCATTTTAACATTGAGCAACAGAGTGAGTTGATGGTTTGGGGCAGCTTTGCTTTCTAAGATAATTTGATATTGATGCTGCGTATCTGCCTTGCCATGGTCACATTAGCACTGCTGTGTACAGTATGCAGATCTCCCATACATTCATTTTTACACATTTCCTGACACTCCTTTTGCTATATAAAAAAAAACATAACAACCAAACAAAAAAACACATCTACATGTGCAGTTCTTCTGAAAATGGGGTACACGACCCCCTCACGCACTCATATTTTGGGTGGGTCAGTTTTCAAACTTCTAAAAGACATTGTACAGATGGACTGTAACATTTTCCATTGTTTTCTTTGTGTATATCTGTCTTTAATATGCATTATCCCAGAGTCCAAGCCAGAAAAAAGATTTTACATGAGTTACTGTATACTGTACCTTAAATCAAGCTATTTCTCCTTTATCTTGGCTGATATGCAATGTAAGCTCTATTGCATGTTTTTCACTTTCAACGTGAGAGCATGGTTTTCTGTATTATATACTCAAAGTATTCTTGAAATTAAATCTTTATATAGCTCACCTTATCCCATCAATTACATTGATTTTAAGAACTGCTTTTGTACCCAGGGAATAATAATAATAATACTTCTTATACCGCATTGCATTGTATGCACTGCTTTACATACGTTTGTGCCCTGAAGAACGAGCCATTTAATTTGTTCAGTTCCTGAAGCACAGGGAACGGAAGTGACTCACCCAAAGTTATAAGGGGCACATTTTGATTCAAAGTGCACCTTCTTCTAATGCAGTAACCGTACCACTCCTCTTCTACTTAGCACCGCCAGTGTACATAATGACGTGCTTAGTAGGAGTTAGTGGTACAATAAGTCTCTGCCCTGGACAGCTTACAATCTATGATTGGTGCCCAGGACATTGGTATATTAAATTACTTTTCTTGAGCACAGAAAGATGTCACCATACCGTTCCTATTTATTAAGGAGACTACCCTGATCCTTAGATGACACGTACCATTTTTGTTCTACTTTTTCCCAGTTAAAAGTTCTCTTATTCTAATCAGATGTATCAAGCTTTATATTTCCTTCTGATATTGCGTTGGGACTTAGAATATTGCCAAATTGCCATAGGATTAAATGACAGTGATAATGCAGAATATCCTGCCATAATGCACCAGAGGGAGCAATAAGCCTTGCAACATCTCTAGGTCATTTACCATCCAAATCTCCCAAATTAGATGTCCTATAGGACCAATGTGGATGGCTAATATGACTACGAGTCTATATCCTGCTCATACTGCACTCTGTAGATCATGAAAAACAGTTCACACAATGTAAACAAATTGCACTGCATAACCAATTTAATAACTGTGTGATCGTATTAACATGTTGGTGCCCAAGAAGAGGACCAAAGCAGTGATAACTAAAGAACACTGCTATACAAACTGATACATCTAAGCCATTTATTTAAATTAGATGATTCCAGCACTTTCTGCTGACGAATCCTTGTGTTGAGCTCCCAGGAAGAGTTTTACAAAATTGAGCTCATGTGCACTTTCCCCCAGCTGCATGCTGATAGGTACTTCTACCTTCTAAGTCAGAGGTGGCTAACTCCAGTCCTCAAGGGCAACCAACAGGTCAGGTTTTCAGGATATCCCTGCTTCAGCACAGGTCATAAACTGGGCCACTGATGGAGCCACCTGTGCTGAAGAAGGGATATCCTGAAAGCCTGACCTGTTGGTGGCCCTAGAGGACTGGCAATGGCAACCCCTGTTCTAAGTGAAAGAGCACATTCCAAGTGACAACTCACACAGGCCTTGAGTCGTAGACTCCTCTCTCTTGAGGTTCTCATTGCTTTCCAAGTGTAAAAAGGGAAAAGTAATATTTGGACACCCACCCAAATGAATGTTTCAAGACAACTTGTCTCCCAAACACATTCAAATTAGTGGGTTGATCTTTAATGCTAGGACAGATGGTGAACACAGCATAGTAGTTGTATATGTTAGGTTAAGTAATTTTTCTTATTTGATGTTCTAAACTACAGTAAATAAATACTGTATAAATATCCCTTCACTTGTCTCAGACCCTGCGACCCTGCTTTTCCCCATCACCTCTCAGGCAGAGATTATACCAAGAGCTGCAAGGCGGCAGCACTATTCTGTGACGTCACCCAGTGCTGCCGCCAGGCAGCATCTTCATTATACCAGGGAGGGAAAACAGAGGAATCTTGGAGGCGTGGCTGTGAGCGGTTCGCCCTCATTGGCTGAACCACTCACGTGATGCGTCCGTCGCCAGAAAAAATAACAATTTTCAGAATCTCTTCCCCAGCCGTTCACATTGCAGTACAGCACGCCATGACCGGCACTTACGGTATGAGCACTTCAATTGGAAGTAAGTTACGCGTTTTTGTGTATAATCACGGCCTTAGTATACGGTGCTTCCACTGCAGCAAGGGATTCTGGGAAATGACATGCAAATGAGTACACCGTGTCACCTTTTGCTTCATGTCCGTTTTAACACGGATCTGTATAAACAAATGCCTGCCGTATTACACAGCTTTTCAGCACAGCCTGGGTTAAAGAAGTGCATAGCCAATAAACCTACTGTACTCACAGACAGCTGTTTTGATCTTCAGATCAGTGTGAGGATGGTTATACTGGCTTTGCAATGCTATAAACTATAACACAGAATGTCAAAAGACCATTAAATTGGATTCAGTGAATTGGCACGTGGCAATCAGTTCAGCCTCTGTAACGGTTTGTATGCTCTGTGGGAAGGTATGAGCCTCTGTAACTGTTTGTATGCTCGGTGGGAAGGTATGCCTTATTGCCTAATATTACAGGACTCTAACAGGTCCTATCTTTAGCATAGTGAGACAGGTATTAGGCAGTTTCTGGAAGAACTGTTTCATTCATTAGAATGAACTTTACATTCTCAGTACATTGACAAGGGAATGTTCAGTGTGTATTTTATTTGTAAGTGTACAGAGTGTACAGAGAATATAGGGGTTGGTTGACTATCTTTTATTAGCAAGGTCCCTCCTTATTACAAAAGCCAATCTATTATTGGCAGCCTCTTTACTCTCAACTACAGTTATCTTATTGAACTGAGAGATGTATTTTTTAAGGATGACCATTTCTTTCATACCTGATTTGTTGGATGTATATTTTTGGCAGTTTCTTTTTGTTTGAACTCTCAGTGATTTAAGTAAAATGATGGTACGGTTGGTGTCTCTGGATATTATGAAAGCTGTTTTCATGATTTCTTTATTTGTTTTTGCGTTCCCCAAATTAACAATGGGTAAAAACTATAAATATGTTAATATCAGTTCCTTTTTTTAATAAATAATAACGCTTTCTTATACAGCAAAATGTGTGCAATTGTGTATAATTTATGTGTGTGTGTGTGTGTGTGTGTACATTTAATGGTTCTCACCATGCAGGTTGGTTGTTACAAATGGGTAAAACATAAATCCTGGTAAAAGGAATAAAATATTATTGTGCCATGTATCAAGCACACTGTATGAATGAAATAATTATTGGCATTCAATTATTACATGGATCAATTTCTTAAAACAGTAACCCCTGCCCCCAGGAGCCTGCGTTTAACACATATAATATTAGTACTGTTTCTTGCCCCAGAGCATGTCCTCCTCCATTTAACCTTCCAGACACATTATCATCATGTATTTGTAACGTGCCAACACCTTCTGCAGCACAGTACAGTGGGGGTACAGAGATTAGATCATTATATAAACAGAGTTACATGCACAAACAGATGCAAAAAGGTCATGGGGGCCCTGCTCATGAGAGTTTACAATCTCTGACAATATCGAAACACAAAGGTAAAGTGGATGCTCCTTGTGGGACGCAGTATACCTCAGGTACAGTAGGATTATGGTCCAGCCCAACAGCTGATCTCATTAAGGTTTGAGGATGGGGACGGTGGGTCGTGTTACATAGTGCAGAGATTGGTCCAGCCAGACAGCTGGTCCCAGTAGTGTTGGAGGGGCGGGAGGGTTAGATGTTAGAGGGTATGTCTGATAGACTTTCCTGAAAAGGCGAGTTTTCAGGGAGTTTTTAAACGTCTGAAAGTTGGGGGAAGAGTCTGGTGGATTGTGGTAGGGAATTCCAGAGAGATGGGGCAGCACAGGAGAATTCTTGTAGGCGGGAGTGAGGTGATAATAGGCAGGAGGAAAGGCAGATGTCATGGGCATTTATGTATATTTTTGGAGATGAGGGCTGAGATGTACGGTGAGGCAGCGTTTTGAGAACTTTTTTAAATCCAGGACATACTTGAAAACGAGATGGTAATTCTCAATGTATTACTTCCTGGTAAAGCATTTTATAAATAAATCAGAGCTACCTTTAGGGTTTTAAATTTTACTCTAGAGGATATGGAAAGCAAGTGTAGGGATTTGCGTAGTGGAGCAGCAGACATGGAGCAGTGAGTGAGGTAAAGGAGTCTGGCAGTTGCATTTTGGATGGATTGGCGTTGGGAAAGGCAGGCAGGGGGAATGCCAACTAGTAGAATGTTGGAGTAGTCAAGGCGGGACAAGATGAGTGAGTGAATTTGGATTTTAGCTGCACCATAAGTGAGGAAAGGGCGTATCCTGGCAATATTTCTGAGGGGAAGACGTCAGGACTTTGTGAGGGATGGAATGTGAGAAATTAAGGAGGGATCAGAGTAAAAGATTACTCCTAAAAAGCGGAATTGAGGAGTTGATGAGATTGTGGTGTTATTGATGGTGAGGAAGAATTTGGGTGTAGGGTGGCAGTTGAAGGGGGAAGAGTATTAGTTCAATATCTGTCCTCTAAACAACTTTTTAGTCTGCGCCCCTCTGCCTGCTCTCCCCCCACCCTTACCTGTTCGCCGGCATTTTTTGCCATCACGTGATGCCTCATTGCTATGGCAACACGACGCCAGAAGCCCCCGGAGACCAGGTAAGTGAGTTACAGAGGCCGTGCGCAATCCCCTGGCATTTAATTTAAATGCTTTGCAATAGAGCACAGAGCCTCTGCAAGTGCCGCGCCCCCCGGTTTGCACCCCCCAGCTCTAGATGGCAGAGTGAATATCTTTGTTGATGGCCGCATTGAGGCTGTTGAACAGTACAAGTAGTTTACAGCACAAATAATAATATTTTAATAATAGTTTTACACACAAATATTTGTATTTTTATGTTCTCGATACAAAAAACCCAGACACTGGTAGTTGAATACTAAATATTTCTTAAGTGAGGTAAGAAAGTATTGTACAGTTACTTTAATTATACAGTAAATATCATTCAAGAGTAGCTTTACCTGTACATTATAGTGTTATCATGTGCATCACATCCCCGTAAAATCGTTGTCTACCAATTGTAACATTGGTAAAGTCCCGTTACATGGACCCAGTCAGGTTGTACTCTGGGATCTTCCATAACACGGTATAGAAGATGTGCACATGAAATGCATAACAAAAAAAAGTTGCCGGTATGTGGAGTCAATATGCAAGGAAGTCCAGTCATCATGCAAAGAAGTCCAGCCCAGATGAAGGGATGTCTATACAGGCAAGTCCAAGCGGGGTAACATGCCGCCAAAGCACCTTGTAGATGAGTCATGCCCACCCTTATTTGCCTGGAAATGTCATCTGCAAAGACGAGACTTGTGGGATGCAGAACTCATCATGGTAAATTATAATCTGTGTTTGTGTGAACACTGAGTACTGTACTTCTTTGAGTCTCTTCTGCCTCTTGACATAAAAAAAAGCATAAACAAATTTTAATTAAAAAAAATAGTGTAGGTTTTTAATATCCTTTAAAGACGATCACCTGCTCCGCATTTATTGAATTTAGTTATATTGGAGCATTAAGGGCTTGTTTTGAGTATCCTTTTGCTCTGTATTTTTCACACAGGGTAACGATGGCCATGTCAGAATGCTATTCTATAATGCAGATGGTTATTAATAGAGAACTCTGATGGAAATCTCACATGGAATGTTTGGGATTCATTGTGGGTATCGTGCCTGGTAAAACAGCTGGAGTCTTTTACTGAAGTTTATGTCTTTTCATGTGCATTACTGTTAGGGAAATTCCTCATTTCTCCAGAGCAGATTCATAAGATATGTCCTCTAATGTCTTTGCTCCCGACCCATGAGTCCCATATAGTACAACTAGTGAAAATTAAATTACCGGGTACTTCTACTCTTCTCTGGGTCTCCTACCGTTAGTGACCTAAGGGGGAGAATGTTAAAAAGGTTGGAGGAGATTTTAAACTAGGATGGAAGGGGGAGGGGAATGAAACAGATAATGAACTAAATAGAATAGATGAGGAAACAAAGGGTTATGGAGGTAGAATGGGGGCACTTGCGAGTTTGACAAGTAAATAGAGATAATACTAGAAAACTTCTAAAGACTAAATGAAGTTGGCGCAGAAAAAAAGGAGCAGATAAGATAATAGTACAGGCTGAAAAAAAACTGAAATGCATGCTTGCTAATGCAAGAAGCCTGACAGATAAAATGGGGGAGCTTGAATTAATAGCTGTAAGGGAGCACTATGATATCATAGTCATTACTGAAACATGGTGGGATGAAATACATGACTGGGCAGTTCATTTAGAGCAAGCATGTCAAACTCGCGGCCCGCGGGCCGCATGCTGCCCACAACAAACATATTTGCGGCCCAGCCCAGTGGTCCCCAATCTGTGCGACGTGGCGCCCTTGTGCGCCGTGGTTTGCCTAGAGGGGCACCGCGATTATCACTCCCCACCATCCCTCCGCTTATCCCTCCCCATTATTCCTCCTTCATGCCGGCCGGGCCGCAGGGGATTGGATGCAGGCAGAGAGGAAGCCGGGGGCGGGGCTTCCGCTTTGTGCAGAGCACACGGTGAGTGTGTGTGTCTGCCTTCCTGCTCCTGGCTTCTCTGTCTGCAGGTGGCTGCGCGGTGTCCCGTCCCCTTCTGCCCCGGGTGATAGAAGGTAGGGGGGTTGGGAGTTAGTTGTAAATTTGCCTGTCCTGCACGGATCGCATGCCTTTCCTCCCCCACCCTCCCCCAGTCACTCACATCCGTCGCTGCCTCTGCTCTTCACTGCTCTCCTGTCTGTGTGTGGTATCTGTGTGTGTGTGTGTGTGTGTGTGTTTGTATCTGTGTGTGTGTGTGTGTGTGTGTTTGTATCTGTGTGTGTTTGTATGTGTGTGTGTTTGTATGTGTGTGTGTTTGTATGTGTGTGTGTGTGTGTGTGTGTGTGTGTGTGTGTGTCTGTGTGTGTGTGTGTGTATGTTTGTATCTGTATCTGTGTGTGTGTGTGTGTGTGTGTGTGTGTGTGTGTGTGTGTGTGTGTGTCTGTGTGTTTGTATCTGTGTGTCTGTGTGTGTGTGTGTCTGTGTGTGTTTGTGTGTGTGTGTGTGTGTGTCTGTGTGTGTGTGTGTGTCTGTGTGTGTTTGTGTG